>NC_071109.1:32032500-32740000 GCF_024256425.1 Clarias gariepinus
TCTAAGATTTAAGACGATATTTCAATATTGAATTTACTTTCATCCAATAAGATTTCGTAATTAATTAAAAACAACAAGAACAAACAGAAGCATATCCTGATACATGAAACAGCTCATATAAATTTAACACAACACCTTGTGGCAAAAGCAACGTTATTGTTACATAATAACTGCTAAGAAGTTATTACTGATGGTACAATTATACCTTATTACAAGTTAATAATAATAATTATTATAACATACATGTTGCTCAGGAACGGTTTGATGTAAATCCAGTTTGTCAGGTCGTTACTGGATAGTTGCAACATCGTGTTTACAAATTTATTTCAAATTAAGTTATAACTTTATCCTTCCTGTAATCTAGGAGGAGACGTTTGTGGTTGACCAACATGACTGCGCTCGTCATTACAGTGTTCAGCCCCATAAAGGAGTTTATACGAGGACAGTAACAAAGTCACCGAATTACTGAGAAAATGTTTTTAGCACAGACGAAACTGAATAACTACAGTATAGCACCACCAAAAAAAACTGTTATTAAATTTACTGACATTTGCTCTTACTGTACTTGCTCAATAACACAGTTCTGCATCTGTTACTGGGCTACTGCACAACCAGAACCCCAGACACGCTCAGGCATGTGGGCTCGATAAATGGACAGTAGATAAAGAGATAAATAGTTGAATGAATAGAGAGATAGTTAGACAGATGGAAAAATAGATAGCTGGATGAGTGAGTAAATACATGATGATAGATAAAAGAACAGATAGATGGACAGAGATAGATAAATAGAATAAATGAAAATATGAATGGATTGTTAGATAAATGGATAGACAGATGGGTACATAAATAAATGGACAGACTGATAGATAGATAGATAGATAGATAGATAGATAGATAGATAGATAGATAGATAGATAGATAGATAGAGATGGATGGAATGATGTTTAGATATTTAGATAGAAAGCTAAATAGATGGATCGATGGATAGGCTGATGGGTAAATAAATATATGTAAGGGTGGATAGACAGATGGATTTATAAATGGATGAATGAATGGAAACATGGTTGGAGGACGGATAGAGAGATCACAGATCAGTGAATGATGATGAAAGGATAAACAAGAGAATGGGGGAATGGGTTTGATAGAGACAGTGATTAAAAAAAAATGGATTAATAGAGAGAGAGAGATGTATGAACAGATCAATCGCTTGATAGAGAGAATGATGGTCGCATAAACAGATAAATAGATTGATAGAGCGAGTGACGGATAAACAGATGAGTGGCGGTCACTCCACCGCGGATGAGTTTCTGTGATGGTGTGCTCACCTCCAGGTCTGCCTGTAGCGCCGCTATCTTCTCTTTCAGCTGTAATTCTGTTTAACAACAAAGGAAGGAGACGTGTTAATAAACCTGTGATTCAGACCAGGTATTAAACTCGTCTCACAGCGATACGGTCGTACCCATTCTCGCTTGGTCGGCGCCGGCCTTTTCCACGATCTCGCCGGCGTATATCGCTTCCTCCATCTTCAGCTGTGAAAATGTAGGACTCACAGATTAGCCTAAAAAGTGATGATTAGACAAACTAAAGAAAAAAGAAAAAAAAAAGGGAAACGTCATACCTTAAGTAAGGTCTGTGAGATTCTAAACAGCTGCATTACTTTCTTTGACTCGTTCTCCTTCAGATCTTTCGGGTAAATCTGTAGAAGGAAATGCAGATTCATTGAGTTTCTCGCACATTCTCAGAGTGTTTTTTACATGTGAGAAAATAAGTGAACCATAGTCTTCTTACATACGGAGTCTATAAAAGCAAGGTTGCTTCTGCCAGGAGGTTATTTATGATTTCAGCCCTTTTATGACATTTTTAGTATGGTTTTGAGATTCATTTAAACCACAGGACATGTATTACAGTGTGTGTAAGCAAATGCAGTGGTTTGCAGATGGTCATCGGTGTAAAACCACTGTGTGAGGCCACTTCCTTAGCAATCCTACAGTACAAATGAATAGTTTTAGGATGCTTTACTGTTGGCATGACTCAGGACTGATGATAGCATCACCTTTTCTTCTCTAGACAAGCTTGTGCTCATGTGTGGTGTCGCCTCTCAGCTAAGGGAGTGGGCTCACTCACAATTTTGCCGTGAATTAAGAATGGTCCAAAAACATCCTCTGAGAGCAACCAATGCCTTTTCCAGCATGATGGAGCTTCTCGCCATGAGGCAAAAGTGATAACTAAGTGTCTCGGGGAACAAAATATGTAAATTTGGGGTACATAGCCAGGAAACTCCTCAGACCTTAATCCCACTGGGAACTTGTGGTCGATCGTGAAAAGAGGCGGGTAAAAAAAAAAAAAGATAAAATCTGACAAACTCCAGGCATTGATTATGTAAGAATGGGCTGCGCCCTCAGTCAGAAGTTGATTGACAGCATGCCAGGGTGAACTGCAAAGATCAACACTCAAAAAAACAGAAGGATCACTGCTACAGATATTGACTGTTAATGTAACTGTAGTCAATAAAAGCCTCTGACATTTATGAAACGCTTGTAATTATACTACAGTATACCAGAGTAACATCTGACACAAAGATCTAAGACACTGAAACAGCAGAATTTTTAACTTTGCATACTATTCTGAACATTATCTGTGGACTATCCACAGGTACGTAATTTTATTCCGAAAAAAATAATTTTGACATGAAGTTGTTAAAACAATACTGCACGTGTTGCATCATTGCTCTCATTTCTAAGAAAGGGTGCCAATACTGTATATATATATATATATATATATATATATATATATATATATTTTATTATTTTTTTTTACCTCTAAAAGCATATCACAGATCCTGTCCTCGTCCTCTCCCAGATTGTCAGGGTCGACCCTCATCAGGAAGGTCCAGTCTGCAGCTGGAGGCATCTTGCTCTTCTTTCTTATCAAAAATAATCAATAAAAACCTATTCTCCTGCTCCTGTCCGCTCTTCAGCAGTCTGTGCCATGTATTACAGCGTTAAACACATCTCAGGATCTCTGTGCATAAAGTTCCTAACATTAATAGACAGAAAATAAAGGATATTTGATAAAAACAACATGAATAAAATGAGCTAAAAACAAACAGAACGAACCAGCTGCTCCTCCTTCTGTCTCACAAAAGCTTAAACATAACAACAACAAAAACACGTGGAAAATATGTATAAAGTGATAAATATATATTTAAAAAAAAACTCTAAATAATAAAATAATGCTAAAACCTATACTTATTCTAGCTAACCTACGCGCCTTTTATCAGTTGTTAGCGGCTTAGCTCTTTCAAACGGTCCATTTTTCCTCAGTTGCTAAGCAACCGCTAAAAACAGTCGTATTCCGCTTGGTCAGAGTCGTGAACTGTTTTATTTTTACGACAGTGTCGTAAAATGGTTAAGAAAATCTTTAGTCCATGAGTCTGTGAAGATTCTCAGTCCAAGTGTTTAATAATAAATAAACTAGTAAGAAATGTATTGCTTTCCTGACTCTCTTTTATAACTAGCCTCAAGCCTTAGGCTGTGGGTTTATACATTTTGACACTTAAAGAAACTTTTATTACATTTTTTTTTAAGTGTCATTGCTTTTTATTTCTATGTAAACTGGATGGTGTAAATGTGTTTACTGCTTAATCCTGTATACAGGGTCATGGGGGGGCCCTTCAATTTTTCATTTTAACTAAAAATCGATCCCATGACTAACATAAATGTAAAATTCTAACAGACTTTTTTTACTTATATTTATAAAATTATTCTCCAACATCATTTTTTAATACAAATCCTAATTTATTCATGATGAATATATATCCTAATATATTCATGTATTATTTATTTGTTCTTCTAAGGACTTTTTAAAAAAGATATATAATCATCCTGGGCTTTTAGGAGTCTTAACATGCTCGTGCCTGAGCGTCTGGGCCCAGCTTGTGGCACAGGGCCCTAACAGAAAATTTTGCTGCATAGCTCACATATAATTGCATGTATACATGTAAAACTCAGGAGACATTCAAGATATCTTTGAGCTGAACAACTCTCACTGTTCATGTCATGAGCTCCACTTCACGGGAAATCAGTTATTTTGGGTTGATTGCAAAACGCACCCAATGGAATTTGATATACTTCTTTTAGGGGATTTAAATGAACGCACCAAACCAGGCCAATATGATCACAAGAAACTAAGGACATGGCCCTTGTCTTTCTAGTGTAGATAGCTCAGATGCTTGGGCCAAATTATCAGTGCTTTCTTTATTTAAATTTACTTCTATGATTAAAACCAAACAGCAATTAAAAAGTGTTATTATACAACATTTATTCTACTCCTTGCAATTTAAAAAAAGATAGTCTAAACAAAAAAATAAATTCAGGGTAAAAAAAAATATCTGACCAAATTTTTCCTATACAATAACAGGTCCAAAACACAAATGCACAATTATTTCAGAGGTACAGATAGAGCAGCTGGTTTCAATGTTCTTTTAAAATCTTCAAAAAATAATTATTATTTCTCCCAATATATTATTGACAAAACCATTTCATGTGTATGACATCACATGACCTACAGTGACCAAAGTGGGTTTTATTGTTGTGACTAAAAATAAAAAAGATCACTGTTTCAACTGTTAACCCTAAAGTTCCATATTAGTCTAAACACCAAGCGTGGCAGTCACCGCGCATGCGCAGAACGTGTGCACATGGCGGAGCTGGCCCTCCGTGACCCGGATGCTATTTCCGCAGCAGTTGGGGAGCTCTTTTTCGGGCTGCCGCTATCAATGAAAAAGGTGTTCGTCTGCTGAAAATACGCGCTTATACACATATAACACACCTAGAACCGTTTCTTAGGAGTATGCCAAGGTGAGTGCGTGATGTTACATCCAGCTTTGTGCAGCAAAAAACAACAAATTACATAAAATGTCGTTGACCGGTTACAATAGCTGGTATCACAATGCGCGGTATCCCAAATAACCCCATACGCCCTTAGCACGCGCACTCTGTTCTATAGGATAAGAAACTGGCTCGAGCACTTCACCGAGTGCCGTAGAGATTAATTTGGGATACAGCCTTAATTTGTGGCGCTTGTTAGCTTTAGCCTGGGTGGTGTTGAGTTAAATCAGGTGTGAATTCAGATTTAACACTTTACAGATTCACAAATACTTTGATAAACAATAATATATCTTCTTATTGGTTTAGATTTAGATATTTAGAGTATTGTATAGGGTGTCAAAACTATTACTCCTTTATACTGTAGTGCAGTTTGTTATTATAGAGCAGGGCTGGGAATCACCAGGGAGCTCCCGATACGATATTATCACGATATTATCTCGGTTTCTATTCGAGTTATATTGAAATACATCGATTTTATAAATTTCCTGATAATTATTATTTTTTTTGACTGTATTACAATTATAAACAAACTCAGCTCTTAACACAGGACGCTGTTCTGCCTGCCAATGTTTGAATAGTTTAAAGTGCCACCTGCAGGAAAATAGAGGAACTGCATCTTAGTGTGACGTCACTTAGTGTGATGTCACCCAGGGAGTTATTAACCGATTATTGGAATAACTTTAAGATGGCACCAGAGCTGAACCATTCAAGAACACACCCTTCCCTTTGCAATTTTGCATCCTCAATGTCTTAAGAATGTATTTGCCCGGTCTGGTGGCGATCGTATCAATCCCCTAGGAGGAGTATGTCAAATTCCATTGGATGCGTTTAGCAAAAAACTCAAAATAACTGACTTCCTGTTAAGTGAAGCCCATGACATGCAGAGCGAGAGTTGTTCAGCGCAGTGAGATCTAAATGTGTAGTGTGTTGAGCGCTCGTGGCTAATTAGCGCTCGTGGTGTTTAGAGACTGGTGTAGTATGTGTAATGAGGGGGTTTGACACGCACTAAAACACGCTTGATTCTGGTGAGATGGAGAGAGTTATAATTAAGAAAATTAAGTTATAATATTTTGAAAAAAGCAGTCAGAGTATTTTGAAAATACTTTTGTAATGTATTGATTTGAAGGGTACACAGTCCTTATATTTTTTGGGGAAAATTATTTTTGGAAGGAAAAAGTCCCCAAAACTTTTTTTCTTTTTTTTTTCTTTTTTTTTTTGGGGGGGTGGAAAAAATCTAAACATTTTAACAATTAAGTTGGGAAAACAAATTGCAGTATTCATAAAATAAAGTTTCAAGAAAAAAGGCACAGTTTTTGGGGAATTAGTTTGTAATATATTGATTAAGGAGGCCCAAAATGTTGAGAAGGTGGGAAAAGTTAAAACATAAACATAATATTTTAATGATGTTTAAAAATGAAAAGTAACAAAACATATATTTCAAAAAAGGAGTCACAAACTTTACAGACAACTTTAAAGAAAGAAGGCCCAATAATTTAATTGAATAATTTTTTTTTTTTAATAATTTATATTGTTGAAATAATTTAATAAAGGAAAAAAAGTTGCTGGAAAGTTACGTTTTTAAGAAAGTCTACATAATATTTTAAGAAAAAAACATTGTATTTTAAGGTGAAAACTAATAAAAAAATACACTGAGAAGAAAGTTATAGGGGGAAAAATATTTAAACTGTAATATATTGAAAAAGAAGGAACATTTTAATTGCATTACAAATAATAGAATTACAATTTACAATTACATAAAAACATTTTTGCCTCAGATTTCTCCATCAACAAGATTGAGGCCAAAAATGTAACATTTCCACAGTTTGACTTATAAACCAAAGTGTAATTGTAGTATTTGGTGAACGTGAAGATTGATATGGTTTTCCTCGATGTCTTTTCGTCACGTCTCTCCTGCACAGCGCTCGATGAGGAGTCGCGGTGACGATGGCTGCGGTGTCGTGGAAGGAAACGTGTCTGCTCGCCGCGCTGGTGCTGGGCTGCTACTGGAACAGCCTGCTGTGCGGCTTCGTGTTCGATGACGTCTCGGCCATCCTGGATAACAAGGACCTTCGTCCGTCGACGGCGATTCAGAACCTGTTCCGTAATGACTTTTGGGGGACTCCCATGTCTGAGGTGAACTTTTGTACTGATTATCAGATTCTTTCGAAAAAATCACAACAATAATAAAAATCAGATCCAGTCTTAGTATCATTACTTATTTTTTTTGCTCTGGCGTTTATGGGACAGTTAAAAAGATACATCGTAAACTGAAAAAAGTCTGTAACATACATGCTTATTTAAATATATATATCTTGTGTTCTTGCGTGCAGGAGCGGAGCCATAAGTCTTACCGTCCGCTCACCGTCCTCACCTTCCGCCTGAACTACCTGCTGACGGAGCTGAGCCCGGCGTCCTACCACCTGTTCAACGTGGTTCTCCACGTGGCCGTGTGCGTCCTGTTCCTGCGCTTCTGCCGCCTGCTGATGGACCGTACCACCAGCCTGGTGGCCACGCTGCTGTTCGCCGTCCACCCGATCCACACCGAGGCCGTGAGTACCCAAACGTCTCGGCTTCTCAGAGATATGCAGTCCTCCAAAAGTATTGGAACTTTTGTTCCTTTTTTTTATGCGCTAAAGACATTTTTTTTTTTTTTTAAGGTCAACAGATAAATGGGTCTTAATGTCATCTTTGATTTACTGATATTTATATCTAAGATGTGTTTAAACACCTGATTTATAGAAGAACAGAAGTATAGGATGAGAGAGATTTTATTTAACACGAACAGACTGTTGAGTGTCTTACTGCATGGTGAAGTTCCTGCGTGTTGTTTCTCTAAATTCTACAACACAAGCCTCAGGTCTGTATTTAAGATCATGAGCAGATCCTTTCATTCTCCAGCGTTTGACTTTTCTATCACTTTGGTAAAGGTTTCTCCCAGGTCCAGAACTTATTAGTTCTTAGTGGCTCATCTTTGGTTGTGAGACCTTCACTGCTGTCCCGAGGAGGTTGTTGATGATGTCATTGACTGTTGTTTTCACCTTTTCCGTGTCTGGTTGTTGGTTTACCAGTGGTTTCTGAAAAATTTGTCCGTCTGTCTGTCACAGCCAGGTTGTGTCGCAGCATCATGCAAAATTGTTTTAGGTAATTTTAAGTGTTTAGATATTTTTAGGTAATGTCTAAACAAACAGCCCTTTTTTATTAACTTAACAGATATAAAAGTAAAATTATTTAGAAAAAAAATTCTAATTAGAAATAATTAATGAAGGAATTGTAATAAATTGGCCTTGGTGTAATGTTATGTTTTTTAAAAAAATCAATACAAAATGTCTGATCAATTTCTTTCAGTATGTTTTTAATTGTTAAAAGCATTGCCAAGAATTGTGTAAAGAAAAAATAAATAGCTTAAAAATTGAAAATTTAAACCAATTCTCACAATAAACAAAAATTGCAGCCTTTAAACATTCAGCACAAAATTTTTATGTTAAAAGGTAAAAACTTAATTGCTTGAATCTAAATGGGAGAAAAGAAAACTGGGTATTTCAATAAATAATTTGTGCAATTCAATATGCACAAAAATTACTTAAAAATTAAAAAACACCTGCACCAATAAATATTAATAAGAAAAGATAAAGTGAATATTTTTACTGGGATTAGTTCATATTTTCACTTTGGCTGAAATAACAGCGCTGAAGTGGTATAAGTGAATTTTAACACGCTGGAGTGGTTTTAAGACAAAACTTCATCTTTATCCTTTTATCTACTTTTTCCATTTCTCATCTGTGATTCACTCTCCGATTACCGAACAGGGAGTGTATTTGTCTGACCACGAAAGAAGTACAACTCAGCAGCTCTTACTGCATTACGCCACCGCAGCATGCGTTATTTTTACATAACAACGCTTCAGTCTGGAGGGTGTCACTTCTTATTACATGGATTGTATAAATAATACACTTATTATATAGATATAAAGGTTATTAGCCTGACAAATCAGCTTATTTAAAAACGAGCATTTACAGATGTGGAGTCTTCTGTTCCTCATGACTCAAATGAGCCTGTGCTGATTTTATAGAAGAGAAATTAACCAGAATGCACAGAAAGGAAAGATGTTGGATGAGGGTTTGTTTATGGGACACTGAACAAAGAAACTCTGGTGTTGACAGCTCAGCTTTATTTCCTTTGAGGTACTGAACGTTTAAAACAGCTGTACTGTGTGTATGTGTGTGTGTGTGTGTGTGTGTGTGTGTGTGTGTGCATTTGCATTGTCCCATCTGTTGTGCTGCTAAATGGAGAATTCCAAGTCTTCCTTTACATGCGGAAGTTTCCGTTTAATGTCAACACGGAAAACTGGAAGAAAATTTGATTTTATGCCCGACGTCATGTATAGAGACACGTCACAAGGAAGAAGAAAGCTTAAAAGGAAATAGGGATTAATGGTGCTGGTGGTTGTTGGTGATTGTGCATAGCTATCACGGGTAGTTTTTTTTTTTGCTAATCTGATCTGTTGGCTTTTCTGTTTGAGGCCACGCCCACAAGCAGCAAGGTAGATCATCCATGTGAACATAGTGAAGCTACAAGAATTGCTGTGATAGTGCAGTGCTACAGGTTATAGGCTTTCTTTTAAACTTTCTCACCACATAACTGAGCATTAAGGCAACTGCAGAGATCATTCAAAAGTTTTAAACGTTCGTAAGTCGGATTTGTTCTTAACTCCGACGGAGTGAGTTTTGTACCCTTTGACACAAATATACAATGTAAGGCATACCTGTCCCCTTTCCCCAGACTGCCATCATGTGTCCAAAAATTGTAACTGTGCCTAAGGAAATGAATCTCGCATGTTAAATGTAACACTGTCGTCCCTGCGCCTTTAAATCAAGAAGAGAATCCTGAACACCATTTTGTCTCAGAGCTGTTTTCCACTGTATTGGACTGCAAACTCTGTTTTGTTGAATAAATCACTACTCCCGATACTCATTAAGCTAAAGAACTTTCGCATTGCATGTCATGCGCTCTACTCAACAGGAAGTCAGCTATTTTACGTCATTTACAAAACACACCCAGTGGATTTTGATGTACTCCTCCTAGGGAATTTTTACGATTGGCAACAAACAAGGCCGATGTGAACTCAAATACATTCAGGATGCAAAATTGTAAAGGGGTTTTTGATATCTCAAACGGGTCAGCCGTGACGACGTCTTAAACTTATGTCATAAAGTTGTTAATAACTTTTTGTGTGACATCATAGTGCGATGCTTTTTTTTTTTTTTTTTTTTTTTCCAGCATCTGGGGCTTTTCTGAGATCTAAAAATAAATTTCACCCTTTTCGAAAATGATACCATAATAGTATTGGTGTGTTAGCCTTTAAACGTGTGTGCCCACTGCCTTTCTGGTGCACCCGGGTGGCGATGGCGCAGGGTGCTTGGGCCCGCTCATCGTTGCTTGCAACTATATTTATTACTATTATTATTATTATTACTATTATTTTTATTTCATTTTATTAATAAAAAAAAAATGATGACTGAAGCTCCAGTGAAAAGTTGTGTAGATCGAGTCAGTCTGTTAAACAGCCTTTTTTTTCATGCTTAATTAAACTAAACACAGCAAACCCACAGAGTTTGGTTCTTTTCTCAGCCGTACACACTTGTCATAGTCCCTCCGACCTTGACGTTGTACAGGCGCTGCTCCTGCCACTTCTCATCAGTTACACTTCTCTCCACCGCAGATCTCTGTTTCTCATTATCCCTACTGTTGTTTCTTTCTCGGTACATGGCATCCAATCTGCACACGGTTAATGACGGTTATGAACAGAGACACTGCTCCTGTTACTACCTCTGTTTCTCATCATACGGCATCCATTCGAATCTGGTGGTCACCTGTGAGTGACACAAGACCACCAGTGAAAGATGAAAGATTTAGTAAAAAATTGCAAAAAAAGTGCATCTTGCACTCATTACTAGTCAGCTAGTCACTGCTAATGTTAATTTTTAGAAAATTCCATCAACTTTTCTCAACCAGGCCTTGAAGTGATGTCGTGATTTAAGAGCGATTTTGCAACCCGTGAGATTTTACCCGTGAGTCATTATCGTCTGGTCAGGGTGGTCAATCCACGTCCTCACAAAGTTTGCACAAAGGAGGCTTTTAGTGAAGAAGGAGAGGACATTTTTCCCCGGACACTAAGCTGTCTGGAATCTCTCCCCGTGAATGAATCTCGAGCTGCGACTTCAGGACGAGCCGAGACAACGGAGTGCTCTGTTCAGGACTCTGTCGTGTCAATAACCGGGTCTGTCTGTCGGACCGCGCCTCCTTCTCCCATGTGTCAAAAATGGTCCTGTTTAGGATTCTGCACAAGACTGGAACTCCAAATCAGCAGCTTAAATCTGTGTTTTAAACAATTAATAAAAAAAAAGTAAAAAAGAAAAAACTGTATATGTATGAAAAGGGCAGGACTCGTAACAGTTCAACATAATTATAAACATAAAAAATTACATTTCTAGTTTTTTATTTAAATTTATCATATTTATTAAAAATAAATATACATTATTTTATTGTTTATTTATTGAAATCAGATTTTGTTTTAGGTGATTTTAAGTGTTTAGATATTTTTAGGTAATGTCTAAACAAACAGACTTTATTAATTAACTTAATAGATATAAAAGTAAAATTATAAAAAAAAAAAAAAATTAATGAAGGAATTTTAATAAATTGGCCTTGGTGTAAAGTACTGTATGTTATGTTTTTATAAAAATTTAATACAAAATGTCGAATCAGTTTCTTTCAGTATGTTTTTAATTGTTAAAAGCAATGCCAAGAATTGTGTAAGGAAAAAATAAATAGCTTAAAAATTGAAACCAATTCTCACAATAAACAAAAATTGCAACCTTTAAACATTCAGCACAACATTTAAAATGTTAACATTAAATCTGCTTCCGGGGTAAATGTATATTATCTGCTGTATATTTTCTGTGATTATAAGGGATCAAAAATAAAGTAATTAAAAAGTAATAAAATTATGTTAAAAGGTAAAAACTTAATTGCTTGAATCTTAATGAGAGAAAAAAAACTGGGTATTTCAATGAATTATTTTTTTTATAATTATTTTTTATAATAGCTTATAATTTTTTAAACATTGAAAAAAACTGCAATTCATATATGGTCCTTTTTCCAAAAAAAGATTCAATATGCACAAAAATTACTTAAAAAGGGGGGAAAAGCCCACTTGATCAATAATAATAATAAATAATACATTTTATGGTGTGATAGTTGCAGAAAAAGAGTGAATTCTGTTGCATTTTTTTTGTTAAAACTTTAAACAATTATATAAAAGTGGCACCAACTACAGCAAATAAATGTTAGTTTTTTTAAATACAATCACATAAATGTAAGTAAAATACACTTTAAAAAAATCCCTTATTTTCTCCCTAATTTAGTTGTCCTCCCCGTCACTAGGGGGCTCCCACTTTAAGGCTACTACTACCACTCAGTCGGGAGGGCCGAAGACTATCACGTGTATCACTCTGAATCACGTGACGCCAGCCAACCGCATCTTTTTCGACCTGCTCACACACGCACTGCTAGACCGCGTAACACACTCGGAGGACAGCGCTGTCCGCGCCTTCCGCTTTCATGACCTCACAGCTGCTCCTGATTGGCTGTAGAGCCGTGATTAATGTGCGAACACTAAGTACCTCTGATCCCTCCCCTCTGAGAGAGCTCGGCCCATCAGCTCTCTCTAGACCTCCGGCTGCGAGACTCGCCGTACAATTTAATGGCTATAAAAGTAAAAGTAAAAAACATAATTAAATAAATCCTAATTATGTATGTAAAAAATGAAAAATAAAAATTTTAAACTCCGTTTTCAGTCAGTTGATCAGTGCTATACAAAGTAGTAAAAAGATTAAACAGTTGAATCGCTCATAAATGAAATACTAGTAATTCTATTTTATTCCTAATGAACAAAGAATAAATTACATTTATCAGTTTTAAAGAGCGTATTAAGTACAAAATTAAACTTCACAGCAAGTGTTTCAGGTCAGAGTTTCTGAAAAAGTTTTAAGGGGTTAAAAAGTAACTTAAGTGATAAATTGCTTTAATTAGTACAAGTTTTAAATAAAAAAGAAGCATTACAGATTGAGTAGGGAATGTCGGTGTTGGATCAGCTTCTAATCAGTTTTATAAAAAATGTAATAAAATACCACGTGAGGGAAACTTGGGACCATATTTATAAGAATATCGTGATCTCATGGCCACGTCGCTCAGGACAGCGTGTGCCTGGATGTGAAAACTGAATGTGTGTGTGTGTGTGTGAGAAAGAGCTCGACATTGTGTTGTGTTGTCGAGCCGTTGTTTGTTGTGGTTCGGTGCAGAGCGCGCCATGTGGTGGCAGTAACGCACAGCGTCTTTGGCTTTTCTTAGATCTCCCGGCTTTGCTGGATGGTGTTTAGAAATGTTTGAAATGGAAACAAAAATTTAATTTGTTTAACTGAATGTGTTTCTTTTTTGTTGATTTGTATTATTGTGAAGTTTGCTTATTGTAAGTGTATAATTTTTAATTTTATTTCTTAAGTGCATGAAAATATCTGGTTTGTGATTGTGAGTTATACAACATAATAGTAGTAATAATAATTGGTATCAATTTTTTTTTTTAAATCAATTTACTAATTACAAACTGAATGAAAGCTGCACAAATTGTATTTATACATTTGTAAAAGTGTAAATGTATCTAGCATTTTTTTTATTGATTAACTCCATTCTTTATGTTCAGCGATTATTAATTCTAGTAGTTTTCTTATTAAAAAGCATTTTTAATTTTAAAGAAACAGTACTTCTCAAAGAAAATAAATGTCCCTATTTTGTGAGGGAGTGAGAAAGAGAGAGAGAGAGAACATTAAAGGCCAGCCAAATACCTAAAAATAAAAGTGAAAACTTTTTCACTCCGCCTACAAACATTCCATTTTAGTGTTTATGTAAATGAGCTACTGCTAAGCCACGCCCCCTACAGAGAACATAAACAAGATGGAGCGGGCAACCTTCTTATATGTGGTCCCAACAGGTTTGAGTGATCTAATAACAAAAAGCAGAGCTTGTCTTTGCACACACAGATGAATGCTGTAGAGCGAGTTTGCTTTCAAAATAACTATAAAGCAAATAAACGGTAATTAATGAGAGAAAGTCTGTGTTTGTTGTGACGCCCCGAGTGACATAATTTGTGCAGTTTTATGAGAAAATTGGCTACCGAGTGTTACTGAGCGTCCCGCAGAACCACACACACACACACACACACACACACACACACACACACACACACACACACACACACACACACACACAGAGTTCTTCTGAGGACTTTAACCGTCACACCTGCTTTTTTTGACGTGCAAAACCCGGCAGCTTCCTTTTCTGGAGTACAAATATTTTTTATGCAACTTTAAAAAATAGAAAAGTATATAAAAGTTTTGGTGGGATACTGAAGTTTCCATATTAGTAATGATTTTGCACTAATTCAATAATAAAGTCAAAAAATCCATCAGAAACTTTGTCCAAAAAAAACCAAAAAAACATGGTGTCTAAGACTTTGGCACATATTGTTTGTATGAACGTCTAGATGTGACCTAAACATTTTATTTGTAGATAGAATAAAATGACACTGATAATCGTAATCTTGATCGTAGAGCTGCCCGATATGTCCTGTAAATTGAATCTCAGATTTTTTGGAACAAAATTCGATTTTCAACAAAAAAAATGATTAATTTTTTAATAAATAAAAGTGAATAAAATGTTAGAGAGTATAGAATTATTTATAATTTTTTAACAAAAACAATATAACAAAACATAAACTGCTTATTTGGACTAAAAGTGAAAAGTTTTCTTGTTATTTTAGAAAAGCAGTAATCAGCTCTTGATGACTATAATTTCTAACTTAATAGAAATGTCAAATTGCAGGTGGATTTTTTTTTTCCTTTTCTTTTTCTCTCTCTCTCCCATGTGTGGTGTGTTCACGTGCACAATGTCGATGCCTAACCGAAGCTCTTATACAGCAAATAATTTATTTGCCTTTAGGCGTGTACGGGGACGTCGTGTACCAGTTTGTAGCTCGTGTGCTTATGTCTGTGCTCCGTTTTCTCATGAGAGACCTACGTGTCCTTCCTCTGATTATTTCCTAATTAATCTCAAGTTTGCTTTTTTCCTCCACCAGGTGACGGGAGTCGTGGGGCGAGCCGAGCTGCTGTCCTCCATCTTTCTTCTGGCGGCCTTCTTGGCGTACACCAAATCGAAAGGCGCGGATCGCTCCATCGGTAAGTTCCCTCTTTAGTCTTGTTTGTTTGTGTGTTTGTTTGTTTTTTCCAAACATGTTCAAACAGGTTTGACGTGAGACGCTCGCAGAGAGCGTTTAACGACGTTCTCAGCCGGCGCGTACCTTCCAGCACGACGCCTACTCTTGTTAGAAGGTGTGTGCTCGGCAAATTAAGCGGCTCGGGCCTTTGACCAAGATCTTCCCCGGTAATCATGCCAACCGGGATTCCTTTCCTAAGAAGGAGTGTTGCGTGTGTTGCTGTAACGTTGTTGCGTCGGGTCTTGTTGTAATCACAGCTGAACAAATGAGTACACTGCCACGGCACGCAGCAGGAGGCGTTGAGTAATTTTCTGCCAATTACTGACAGCTATGGGAGTCTGTCTAATAATCTACAGTGTCTTTCAAAAAATATTCATACCCCTTAAACTTTTTGTCCTTATTCTGTCGTTACAACCACAAACGTAAATGTATTTTACTGGGTTTTTATGTAATTAATAGAACAATTTAATTGTGAAGTGGAAGGAAAATAATAAATGGTTTTCAACATTAAAAAATATATATATATTTTACAAATAAACGTCTGAATATATTCACAAGCAACGATGAGCGGGCCCAAGCACCCTGTGCCAGCACCACCCTGGTGCAGCAGAAAGACACTTGGCACACTGGGCACATGCATTTAAACAAGACCTACCAAAACCATTATGACATTTTTAGAAAAGGATCTTTCGATCCCCCCAGATGCTGGACTAAAGCTTGACACTATGATGTCACTCAATGTGATGTCACACAGAAACATATTAACCACTTTTCGGCATAAGTTTAAGGCATCATCACGACTGACCCATTCGAGATATCAAAAATCCGTTCGCAATTTTGCATCCTCTATGTATTGAGATCGCATAGGCCCAGTTTGTTGGAGATCATCTAAATCCCTTAAGAGAAGTACATTTAAAATTCATTGGGTGCGTTTTGCAAACGACCCAAAATAACTGATTTCATGTTGAGTTGAGCCCATGACATGCGATGCGAAAGTTGTTCAGCACAATGAGCTCTAAATGTGTACCTGGTTTCGTGTGCATACGTGCAAGTGTGTATGAGCTTTGCAGCAAAATTTCATGTGAGACTCTCAGGCATCCTGATTTCGACTTGCCTGCTGATTTTCATGACTCTTTGAGCATAAGACCCTCAATAAGCCTTAGATGAACAGAAAGGCCCTTCACACACTATGATCCCTTTACGTACCTCAGAGGTTTTTTATAGAGCATTAGTAAACAAACAGCTCCATTAAGCCAAAGGAACACACCAGACAGTTCAGGGATGAGGTGGTGGAAAAATTTTAAAGCAGGGTTGGGTTATAAAAACATATCACAAGCTAGAACATCTCACAGAGCGCTTTAAGAGTATGGAACAACTGCGAACGTACCAGGACTGTTAACTGTTAGCTGTGCACCCCACAAATCTGGCCTTCATTGAAGAGTGGCAAGAAGAAAGGCAGTCCTGTTTGCAGTTTGTGACAAGCCATGTGGTGGACACGTGGTAGGAGTGCGCTGGTCAGATGAGACCAAACAAAACTAAAATTTTTGACCTAAATGCAAAACACTATTCGTTGTGGAAAACTAACACCGTGAAACATGGTGGTGGCAGCATCATGGTGTGGGGATGCCTTGTTTCTTCAACAGGGACAGGAAAGCTGGTCAGAGTTGATGCTTACATGGTTGGAGACAAATACAGGGCAGCCTTAAAGGAAAACTTGATGAAGTCTACAGAAGACTTGAGACTGGGGCAGAGCTTCACCTTCGTCAGGACAAACATAAAGCCGGAACTACAGTGGAATGGTTCAGATCAAAGCATGTTCAAAATCATAATCGCTGTTTACAGACGTTCTCCATCCAATCTGACTGACCTTGAGCTATTTCTTAAAGAAGAACGTGTGAAAAATTTCACTTTATAGATGGGCAAAGCTGGTAGAGACGTATCACAAAAGACCTGCAGCTGTAATTACATTGAAAGCTGTTCTACAAAGTGTTGTCTCAGGGGGAGCTGAATAGAAATGCACACCACACTTATCAGATATTTATTTGTGAAACATTTTGTAAATCATTTATTATTTACCTTCACATTTGTGTTGGTCTGTTATATAAAATCCAAATAAAATGCATTTACATTTGTATTTGTAACGTGATAAAATGTGGACAAAAAGTTCAAGAGGTATAAATACTTTTGGAAGACCCTCTATATATATATGAAGGGGTGACATTTGCCTTTTTGTCTCCGTTTGTCTGTTTCTCCCAAACTCTGTCTTTTTTATCAGTCTCACTGTTTCTTCCTGCCTGTCTGTCTGTATGTTGGTTTATCTATTTATGCCTGTACCCTATCTATCGATCTATATATCTGTCTCCCTCTCCGTCTATTTTATGTCTCTGTCTGTCTGTCTGTCTATATACAGTGGGGCAAAAAAGTATTTAGTCAGCTACCACAACTGGGAGTCAGCTCTCCCACTTAAAAAGATGTGAGAGGCCTATAATTTTCATCATGGGTATACCTCAACTATGGCAGACAAAATAAGAGAAAAAAAAATCCAGAAAACCACATTGTAGGATTTTTAAAGAATTTTTTTGCAAATTATGGTGAAAAATAAGTATTTGGTCAATAGCAAAAGTTCAACTCGATACTTTATTATATACCCTTTGTTGGCAATGACAGAAGCCAAATGTTTTCTGTAAGTTTTCACCAGGTTTTCACACACTGTTGCTGGTATTTTGGCCCATTCCTCCATTCAGATCTCCTCTAGAGGAGTGATGTTTTGGGGCTGTCACTGGGCAACACAGACTTTTTACTCCCCTCTACTCGCTAGGCCACTCCAGGACCTTGACATGCTTCTTACGAAGCCACTCCTTCATTACCCAGCCACTTTTCGTCTTCAGTGCCCTTGATACATGGCCCCATTCACTCTTTCCTTTACACAGATCAGTCATCCTGGTCCCTTTGCAGTAAAACAGCTCCAAAGCCTGATGTTTCCACCCCCATGCTTCACAGTAGGTACGGTGTTCTTGGATGCAACTCATCATTCTTTCTCCTCCAAACATGACAAGTTGAGTTTTTACCAAAAAGTTCTATTTTGGTATCATCTGACTGTATGACATTCTCCCAATCCTTTTCTGGATCATCCAAATGCTCTCTAGGGAACTTCAGACGGGCCTAAACATGTACTGGATTAAGCAGGGGGGCTCGTCTGGCACTGCAGGATTTGAGTCCCTTTGCTTGTTTGTAGGTGACCTAATGCTTATGTTATAGAGGAATTTACTAATAAATACTTTAAAAAATCCTACAATGTGATTTTCTGGATTTTTCTTTCTTATTTTGTCTCTCATAGTTGAGGTATACCCATGATGAAAACTATAGGCCTCTCACATCTTTTTAAGTGGGAGAGCTGACTCCCAGTTGTGGTGGCTGACTAAATACTTTTTTGCCCCACTGTGTATGGACAGACGGATACAGGGAGACAGACATAAAATAGACAGAGAGGGAGACGGATATATAGATCGATAGATAAGGTACAGGCATAAATAGATAAACCAACATACAGACAGACAGGCAGAAAGAAACAGTGAGACTGATAAAAAGACAGAGTTTGAGAGAGACAGACAAACAGAGACAAAAAGGCAAAGAGATCTTGCACAATTGGTGGCTGACTAAATACTTTTTTGCCCCACTGTATCTGTATGTCTTTTTATCTAATCGTACATATGCGTCTATCTAGCCATCTTTCTATCTGGGTGCCTGTTTATTTATCTGTCCATCTAAGTGATGTGTCTGTTGGTCATTCGGTCAGTAGGTCTGTATGTCTATCTGGCAATTTATCTGCTGTTTTGTTTGTCTGTCTCTTTATGAAACCATCTCTTTGTCTGTCATTTAGTCAGTCAGTCTGTATATCTGTCTGTCTATCTAATTGATGTGTGGGTGGGTGTCTGTCTGGCAGTTTATCTGTCTGTAACTGTATATTTGTCTGTTACTTAATAAATCTATCTCTCTATCAGCCCGTCTGTCTTCTTTTTTGTTTTGGTGGTGACCAGCTCACATTTGTTATTATCATTGTTTTGCCCATGAGCCGGTATGAATGAAAATATAAAAACCAGAATGTTTGGTTCTCTGACCTGAGAATCACGCATCAGTACGAGAGAAGTATTTGATCTGAGCAGATCACCTTCATGTATAAAATAACATTAAAAGGTCACTTACTGGAAACAAAAATAAAATGAATTATAACAATAAAGGCGTGTGTGCTCGTACTCGTTGTGCTTATTTAAACCCTGCATGTGCTTTGTGGTTTCAGTGTGGACCCCCATCGTTCTGACGGTGTTCCTCGTGGCTGTTGCGACTCTGTGTAAGGAGCAGGGAATCACCGTGATCGGGATATGCTGCGTCTACGAAGTGTTCGTAGCCCAAGGGGTAAGACCTCGTCTTCGTACTGCCTTCAGAACAAGAAGAAACCGATAGATAGGCAGTTAATCAGTCAAAACTAACCTGCTTTTTAAAATTAACTTTTCTTTCAACTAACATTTAAACTCAGAAAAGAAAAGAAAAGCTGTAACACAAAAGCGGCCGTAAAATCTCATTATTAGTATTACTATTACTATAGTCATTGTCTTGTGTGTCTAAACCATCTCTATTGTTTCTGTTCTTGTTTGCAGTAGATTATGATATTGTGTACTTAATGATGTCTGACTCAATCTAATTGTAATGAGGACACAAAAAATAATAAACAAAGAATGTAGAACATGATGACAAACAAATGAGAACATTCGTCAGCCATGACACTAAAACCACTGACAGGAGACGTGAATAACGTGATCTGTTTTGTACCCGCCATCGGTCAGAGGGCGAGATATTTTTAGGCAGCAAGTCAATAGTGAGTTCTTGTTAAAGTGTTAAAGGCAGGAGAAATTTTCCTTTTTTTCGTGTTGAAAGCAGGGGCAAGCGAGCGAGAGCTACGTTGTGAAAGCTAGACGACTGGGTCAGAGCGTCTCCGGAACATCTCTTGGGATGTTTTTGGTTTTTCAGTAGTCAGGACCTAACGAAGGGTACTACAAGAAAGGAGAATGGGTCAATCATCATTGAGGATCATGGAAGTGTGTGAGGACTGGCCTGTCTGGTGCGGAGCTCCTCTGAGATGCTCAAATTGATGGAAAAGTACAAACTGGCTCTGATGGAAAGGAATCCGAACTCGCAGTGTATGGAGCTGCGTAGCTGCAGACCGGTCAAGATGCTCTTGCTGACCCGTGTCCTCCACCAAGAGCTCCTACAATGACTGTGAGAGCATCAGAACTGAACCATTGACAAATGGAAGATGATGATCTTCTCTAATGGATCATGTTTTCTTTTACATCATGTGGACGGCCGGGTGCTTGTTTGTACGCCGCTTACCTAGGGAAGACATGGCACCAGGATACAGTTCAGGAAGAAGGCGAGCCAGCGGAGGCAGTGGGGAAACCTCGGTTTTCTGCTATTCGCTATTGGTGTTTCCTGATGGCTGTGATCTCTTTCGGCAGGATGATGCGACCTGACAGAAACAGTTTGAGGAATTAAAGGCGTGAAAGTTTCCCCACATTTCAGTCTAAGCAAGGATCTGTGTGCTGTGCTGGAAAGATAAGTCCAATTCATAAAGGCCTCACCTCGTAGCTTGGGAGTATTTAGAGCAGGGGTGTCGGGCTGGATCCAGAAAGAGCCATGTGAAGGCAACTGACTAGTTAAACAGTATCTGCTTGGATGGAATGAAAGCCTGCTCCCACACGGCCCTTTCAGGATCCAGTTCGACGCCCCCAATTTGAAGGATATGTTGCGAAACGTCCGGGTGCCAGGCTTTAAGACGTCAGGGGTGTTTCGGTGGCACCGCTGAGACGTACGCGATATTAGGCAGATGCTTCGAATGATACAGTTTATAAGTGTTCACAATATTAAAAAGAATCTGGTCCAATCTGGGTGATTTATAGCCTAGGCTACAGCATGCACGTTGTGGTTTTCTTTGTTTCCTTTTCACTTAAACCATTAGCTTTGTTTACGAAACAAAATTTGGGGAAGATTTAGCCGCGACAGCTTCTAAAACATCCCCGGGCTATGGGCGGCTGCAGTAATTCGCAGTGCAATTGAAACTATCCAAACATCACGGCTCACTTGCCCGAGACCACAGGCTTGCGTTTGTAAGGGAAGAATGCAGACGACACAATAATTTGTCTTGGACGTGTTAATTGCATCTTGGCGGTTTTGTTTATTTCTTGTTCCTGTAAGTAGTTTAGTCTTCGAGTGAAGTGCTTAAGGCATGCGTCGACTCTGGAAAACCAGCGTGCTCGTTGAAGGTGTTCATCTGGGTTCAGTAAAAACTCGGCTTTGTGTGGGTCTTGGCAGCTCAACTCCTGCTCCAGTTAATTACCCATTTACTGTCACAAACCTTTACATTAGGCGAATGTGAGTAATCAGCCGCCTAGGACATTTTTCCTCACCTTTCTTAATTGTTTTATTATTTTTTTTAATAACTGTGTAATCTGTCTGCGCTCGTTTGAGTTCATTTCTTCCAAAACAGACAATAAGGGATAATAGAGGGGTTGCAATGTGATATATTTTTCAGCTAATTTATTATGTCTGGTTTTATTCTCTTCTATCTGTCTGACTGTTACACAGTTCACTTTACCCCTGCTGTTCGAGACGACGCTGCAGGTGTTGCGAGGGAAGGACCTTTTTCCATATTCGGTCCTGCAGACCTTGCTGAAGCTGATGGTGCTGGTCATCAGCACGCTGCTGCTGGTTATAGTGCGAGTGCAGGTCATCCAGTCACAGCTGCCCGTTTTTACCAGGTGAGCTGATTTCCAAAGGGGTAGAATTCAATTACTAATCTCACTCTCCTGATTGATAATCCAACTATCTTGATTTATAATCTATTTTGATTTATAATCCCATTATCCTCGCTTATAATCCCGCTATCCTCATTTTAAGTCCCACGGTTCTGATTTGCACGATATCCTGATTTGTCCCACTATCCTGATTTATAATCCCTCTCTCCTGATTTGCAATCCCACTATCATATTATTCTGATTTATAATGCTTCTACTTTATATTTATGTTGTCCCCATTAGTAATCGTATTATTCTCATTTGCATTCCCAATAATGTAATATATAAACCGGATTTATCATCATACTATCTTTATTTATAATCGATATTTCACAATCACAAATCCACCTACACTGCTTTATATATTATGGCTGTCACGATTTACAGTCCTACTATCTGGATTAATAGTCCATTAATTTCTTTATTCTTAATTTCAAACACACTCTACTAATTTAAAATACCACTATCCTGCTATTCTGATCTGACGGTTCCACTGTCCTGATTTAAATAATGTCACTGTCTGATTTATAATCCCCCAATTCCTTCATTCTAATTAATAATTTCTCACAAATCCTCTGTCCTGGTGCAATTACAAAAAACCCACTTTGAAAATGCCACTTTTCTGTTTTTTTATTCCACAATTTCCCTGTCCTAATTTATAATCCCACAATTCCAATATTCTGTTTTATAATACCACAATTCCAATATTTTATTTTACAATATGACAATTTAACCACGCTCCTGTTTTATAATACCCCAATGTTACCACTATCCTGTTTTTAATCCTTCAATTTCCCTATCCTAATTTATAATCCCACTATTCCAATATTCTGTTTTATAACCCCACAATTCCAATATTCTGTTGGATAATCTCTTAATTTCACCACTATTTTGTTTTATAATCCTACAATTTCAGCCATATCCTGATTTATAATCCCACAATTAATTTGCCCTGATTTATAATCCCACAATTCCAATATTGTGTTAATAATCCCCCATTTTCACCACTCTGTTTTATTATCCTACAATTTCCCTATCCTGATTTATTTCACAATTCCAATATTGTGTTTTATAATCCCATTAATTTCAATATTGTGTTTTATAATCCCAACAATTCCAATATTGTGTTTTATAATCCCAACAATTCCAATATTGTTTCATAATCCCAACAATTCCAATATTGTTTCATAAACCCAACAATTCCAATATTGTTTCATAAACCCAACAATTCCAATATTGTTTCATAAACCCAACAATTCCAATATTGTTTCATAAACCCAACAATTCCAATATTCTGTTTCATAAACCCAACAATTCCAATATTCTGTTTCATAATCTCTCAATTTCACCACTCTCCTGTTTTGTAATCCCACAATTCCACCACTCTCCTGTTTTATAATCCCACAATTCCACCCATATCCTGATTTATAATCCCACAATTCCACCCATATCCTGATTTATAACCCACAATTCCAATATTCTGTTTTGTAATCTCTCAATTCCACCACTCTCCTGTTTTATAATCCCACAATTCCACCGTCCTGATTTACAAATGCCACTGTTTAATTTTTAATCCCACATTCCTGATTTACAATCCCATTTCACCCATTTATAATTTACTATCTCACTGATGAATAAACTGTGAGGGCAGGGGAAGTTTATTAGTTACAAGATTAGACTGCAGATCTGAAGGTCCTGAGTTTGAATCCCAGCATCCTCACAATGCTTATATACAATCCTGATATCCAGCTTTTAGGAACTGCCCTTTATTTTAGTGGCGCATACACAAGCTCATTCTTCAATCTGCAGTAAGTGCTTTATTCTATCCTGGCAGAGCGTAATCTGGGAACACTGGGCTCAAGATCTGAGGGCACGAGACACACATTCACACACTAACCGCCTTGCTTTGGAAAACACACCAAAGAAACCCGTAGTGACACTTGTGAAAGTAACTTGGGATTGAACCTACCTAGAATCCTGAAGCTGTGAGGCAGAGACGTTATAGAAAAGCTAATTACTCAAGAATTCTTCAAGCATTCTGTATTCCTTGTAAGGAAGCTGGTGTCAGGACCCAGGGTCAGACGTGAGTCTGGGAGCCAAGTGGGTTAAGGTTGATACACAGGCTGGCAGTTCAGCAATGCTGGTGCTTGAACTCACAACCTTCTAATCTGAATCGTAATCATTTAGGCACCAGGGAGCCTATTACCCTGATCTGAATTAGACGGTTTCTGGGTAAAATCAGAGTTTTTAGGAGAGCATGAGCCTTCAGTGAGCCGAGAGCAAAAGTTTTTATGCTCTTAGGCCACATTAAGGCTGAATAGTACAAGTACAATTATGGCATTGGTGGCTCGGTGGTCGGTTTCTCGCCTGCCATGTGGAAGGCCAGAGTTTGATACCCAACCAATGCCCAATTCCCAGCCATTGGACGCAGTGCTGGTTTCAAGCCCGGATAAAATAGGAGGGTTGCTTCAGGCAGGGCATCCAGTGTAATACCTGTGCCAAGCTTTTCCGCGGATCGGATGGTCTGCTGTGGCGATTTGAAAGACCAACGACAGTTTTTGTCACATTATAGAAATAAAAATCAAAGTCAGGAACACACTGCAGCAAAGAAAAACAAAATGTTTCTATAGGATTTGACATAACGCTCGCTATATCACGCCACAGCGGGTTTGTATTACCTGCTGTTATTTTTGCAGTTCATTCAGTAGTAACTATAAGACAGCGTCATCTTTTGAATCTGTACAGGCACTGGAATGCGCAGTCTACAAAGTTGCTTCCTTGTGTAACATAAAACTAATCCTGTCTGAATAGTTCCATAAAAGCTATTTCAATCGTGTGTGTGTTCCGTGTGTGCTTTCTAAGAAGCTTAAAGCTTAAGTCGCAGCAGGATCTCGTGTATAAAGCAGTCCCACTTGAATAACAGTTAATTAGTAGAAACGAGTGTCATTTCGCTAGCCGAGACGCCTTTTTTGTGTGGACACGTGATGACCCATATTGTTTTGACAAGAAGGCATGAAATTAAAATGTGACGCACAAGATAGAAATGCATCAGTGGTGCCAAGATGCGGTCTCGGCGTTGGCAGGTCTGCGTGGAACATCTGGCAGATTAAAAAACAATACATAGACAAAATGCCATTTATTAGAGAGTTATCTTACAAACGATGATTAATTATATAAGCAGTTCGGAATCCTTTACCCCCAGAGGTCTGTTTTTGGTTCTCGGTAAAAGGAAAGCGTAGTCTGTCTCCGACAAACATGAGCTCGCAAATGACGAAGATGATGATTAGAGGGATGGAAAACACGATCACCAGGGGCCAGTCGATACCACATTAGCACAATACAGATGTGTGCAGATTCTGAACATGTTCCAAAGTTCGTACCCGCTCTTTTAATTGTACGTTTTCTTTTGTTTTAAAAAAGAGGAGGTTAAAATCAGCTTATCAGCTTTTGTCTTATCAGCTTTTTCCATTCAAGACTATTGTTTCCCCAGTCACTGCTGTACGATGTCTGAACATCAGTTTATTTCTAACGCCGTTATGAGCAACAGTGGTTTGGCATTTTTGTGGATGTACCCGGTGACACAACGACTCACAAAAGAGCATAAACAGAACTGTTTGGATATCTGCAAAATTATGACAGATACTCCAAGGAAGGTGATCATTTGAAGCGTGTTTCATTTAACCGGCGTGTTCGGAGGTTGCCAGAACATGCTTTTTATTAAGCGTCTACAAGTGACGGGTGAAAGAGATGCATTCCAGTGTGCCGTGCTTTCATTAACCTTGTTCTGGCTCCGGCCAGGTTTTATACTTTACATGCTGCATTAAACAAACAACAAATCTCTTGTTGATTTGTATACCCTTGCCTGCCGTTTCTGCGCCATCTCTCGTGCGGATTGCGTTATCCTGCAGTTTCTATACTCTCTCCTGTGGTTTGTGGAGTCTCTCTTGCGGGTTGCGCGGTCTCTTCTGCGGCTTCGCGCGTTCTTGTCATTTTCTATCCAACTCAACATGTCAAATATTTTCTTTTTTTTTTTTTTACTTTCTCTCATTGAAAGAACGCAGCAAAACCTTCCGCACTGCCAGTTTACAAACTTGCAGCAGGCGTTCAAAGGAATTTAGAAAGAATCAAATAAAAGAAAAAAATATTTTCCCCTAATAAAATGCTTTTTAATTGAAATCAAAGCCAGCTCCATCGAGATCGCTGCACTACAAGCACAACATCTCGCCGTTCCATGTTAGTTAGATGTGGTTATGCTGATCGAGAGCGTCTGATCAGACAAGTCTGTTGCAGGTTCGATAACCCGGCGGCCGTCAGCTCCACGCCAGCCCGGCAGCTCACCTTCAACTACCTGCTGCCCGTCAACGGCTGGCTCCTGCTTAACCCGTCCGAGCTGTGCTGCGACTGGACCATGGGCACCATTCCTCTGGTGGAATCTGTACTGGACCCACGCAATCTGGCAACCCTGGTCTTCTACGTGCTGCTGGGCCTCCTGACCTATCACAGCGTGCGACATGCACACAGCTCCGCCAAGACCGTCCTCATGGTAAGGCAGAATACAGAGTGTCACCACAACATGTGATGGTCACATGCACGCAATCACAATTCATGTTAAAGTGACCTGCTTGGATATAATGTTAGTGAACTATCCTTGTCTGTGTAAATCACTGTTGCTTCATACATAGGGTTTATAGGCTTTGCAGCTATAACAGCTTCAACTCCTCAGTGAAGGCTTTCCACAAGCTTTAGGAGACTGTTTATGGGAATTTCTGACCATTTTTCCAGGAGTGCATTTTTGAGGTCAGACACTGATATTGGACAAGAGGGCCTGTCTCTCAGTCTCCGCTCTAATTCATTTCAAAATTGTGGCCTGTGCACCATTGTACAAAACATGTTGGAACCGTATGTGTCCATACCCAAAATTAGTAAGCATGAAATTGTCCAAAATGTCTTGGTATGGGGAAACATTAAGAGTTCCTTTCACTAAAACCGAGGGGCCGAGCCCAACCCCTGACAAACAACTCCACACAAGTCCCAACATTACTGCGCACCAGTGCACAAAGCAACGTCCATAAAAACGCGGAAGAACTTGACTGTCCTGCACAGAGTCCTGACCTTAACCCGATAGAAGACCTTTGGGATGAATTAGAGCAGAGACTGCGGGCCAGGCGTCTTGTCCATCATCAGTGTCTGACCTCACAATTGTGCTTCAGGAAGAAGGGTCAGAAATTCCCATAAACATTATCCTAAAGCTTGTGGAAAGCCTTCAGAGGAGTTGAAGCTGTTATAGCTGCAGAGGGGGCGGGGCCAACAGAATTGGATGATACTTAAGTTCATATGCATGTGAAGGCAGGAGAGCGAATACTTTTGGCAAAAGGGGCGTTCACGTCAAAGTTGTGATGGAAGTTTTGGTGAAATGAAGGTGTGAAAGTCATCGACATTTATGAGACTCCTAGCCACAGGATATCAAGTGATCGGTACAAATGTTTTACCGAAGGCCTTATGCCCTCGATGAATCCATGAACCTCCATGACTGAAGGTTTAAACCAGTTTACAGACATCAAAATCGACAAGAGTACAGTATGTATTCGAGCCTTCAAATAATGAAGCAGAAGAGATCTGACGAGAACCGGAAGTCGAAAATGTGTCAACAGGAACAGTTCTCAGAACTGTTTAGAACCGCACAACTGGTTCTCTCCAACAGCCCCGATTCTAGAACTGTTCTCAAACGTTTTTGTTTGTGCATCAACCTCTTCCAATCAGACGTCAGGATTTTTGAGAAATTCATAGTTTAGTTCTCAAAACCTGCGTTTTTAACGTTCTTTGTGGAGGAAAGACACGCAACTGAAGGTGAAGGTAGTCATGCTACGATCGTTTTTCCTGTGCAGACCTCAAATTCCCTGACAAGCTGCAGAGAAAAATGCTGAGGATGCAGGGCCGGAGCAAAGCTTTTACAGTTTCCCTTTGGGATTAATAAAATACACTAAATCTAAAAAAAAAAAGTGTACACTTATGCAACTAGTTTTGTAAACAACTTTTTTTCCCTTTTCATTTATCCCCCTCTAAAACCTTTTACTTTTTTATACTGGGATTGAAATGGTTGCCAGACCACATCAAAGTTGGAAAACAATCCGGCCTGATTAACGCTGTATATTTAGCCATTTTTACCTGGGGTGTGTAAACTTTTTATATCTGCTGTACGTATTAAATATCGCCCGCGTTCTGGACAACACTGTGTGTGAACTTGAATCGAACTGTTTAGGTAAGTCCAGACAGGGTGGATTCACCAGTGCAAAGAAAAAACACACACACACACACACACACACACACACACACAAAAACAAAGGATTTATTTATGTAAGAGCCAATTTACGTAACATTCCAGCTGAGATCCATCTCCGTAGCTGCAGAGGACTCGTGTTACGCGCCGAGTTCCTCTCGCAAAGTATTAGGGTCAATAGAAATTGCGTTTGAGCGGAGCGATTTAGGAGAGGAAGCGGAAACTGCGGCGCTAAATCAAATCAGATCAAGGATTAGCCAAAGAAGTAGCGCTTTCAAGTGCAATAGGGCACGAACGGCCCGAGCGTCGTGCGGCGGCACAGCTAAATGCTCTCATTGTTCCTGCTCAGACAGGGCCGCGCCGCTCTCGATGCTAATCGCTCTTAAAAAAATAAATAAATAAAATAAAACTATTTGCACGGCTTTGTTTGGGCCATGAGAACAATTATAAGAGCGCTGCGATTAAAACCCTGAGTGATTAAGGTCGCGCGGATCCTTTCGCAGGTTTAAGCCTGCTCGTTTTGATTTATTTAAAAACAGGATTGATAAGTCAGGATAAAAGGTCTTTTTTTTTTTTTTTTTTTTAACACCTTGCGAGAATGATTTTTCCCTCACGATAGCGAGTTTTGTTAAAGCGCTCTGTTGCACAACCTTCCCTCATATTTTAGCCTTTAGCACGACTGGTGTGACTAAATTTATGTGTTTATTGAACTGCACGAGATATGATAATCGGGTCATTCATCCAAGCGGAGAACTTCTTTAAAGAGAATTGCTGTGGGACATGCTTGCCGGGCTACTTCAAACGAACAGCGTTGTCAGGACGGGGCGATTTAAGATGTGCGCAAAGCTGCCCGACTTTACAGTTACCCCATTGTAATTACCTTAACAGGGACTTAAACCCTAAACACTGCTCGCCGTTGAGATCAAAGCCCTCGGAGATCTCCCCGTACTGTGTGCCTCATGATGTTGCCACAGGGACATTCTGGAAGACCTAGTGTCCAGGGTGTCGCGAGGCCAGTCCAAACAGATCTTGTGCAACCTGTGGAAAGCGCATTAACAGTATGGACCGCGCTGAACTTTGGCACGCCGCCTGTTAACAATAGTTTGTAGTCTCGCTGTGTCAACGAATATCCAGCGGAGAAAGGAAGTTCACCGAAGACACCCGGGTGATGAATGTTATCACATTGTCAGAAAGTTGAACTTGTTGAGAGGAGAAGCAGCGACATTCCGAACTTGTGCAACCGCAGGAACCGTCAAGGGTCAAACACATGTAGCCGGCGCTGCAGGAAGATATAATCTTTTATGACAAAAGAAAAAAAGGGGAAACGAAGGGGGGAAAACAAACACACGGTCTATAAAGCTCTTCCTGGTATCAGGCGCTGAAAGAAATCATTACATTTGCGGAACATATAGAAACTGCATTTCCAGCCAAGCATGAAGCGTGTGATTCACTGAGCACAAAAAGCCCTCATGAGCTCCACAATACACCATGACCGCAGAGGGGTGCGCAAATTATTACCTCATCTTGAAAGTAAAGCACTTACTGCTTAGAATGAGAATCTGGTTCTCATCATGATTGCGACGTTGATGAAATGTCTTATCGCTATAAGTCTCTCTATTATAGCACAGTGGTTTGCTATAGTTCTGATAATCTATATTATTATTATAATAATTATGGCTGCGTTCACATTACCAGGCTGAAAATCAGATTTTTTTAAAATGGTCGTCTGAAGACGGCCCGGCACGAAGAATGTTAAAAACCGTCTGGAGAACTACGGAAAAACACTTTAGGTGCATAGTGATTGCGAACAATCCAAAACGGCAATAAAAAAAAAAACTAAAAAGAATAGGAACGAACGGAAAAGACGATCACGCACATCATGAGTGAAGTGTTTCTCGTTAATCGAACGAATGAATCGTTTAGAGAAAGTTTTCCCAACGTCTTGGTTTTCATCGTGGTCCATAAACAGCTTACGGGGCATGCACCGGATCTCGAGTTTCTTAATGGCGTACCTTAAACGGAGAAACATCATCAAGGCTTGTGTTATTAAGAGGAAGAAATAAATGTAGCTTGATGGTAAGTTTACCGAGAACAGGCACTGAAATAAAAAACGTTCTGGTATTAACTTCAAAGGCTGCACGGTTTGAGCTTCATCACAAAACACAAGGCCGTGTTTCTGAGTGGTTTGGTGTTGCTGGTTTGGAGCTGCAATAAACTTAGAACAGAGGCGCCAAAGTCTACAATGTAACCATCGTGTTTATGATGTGGTGGTACTGTAGACCGCTAACAAAAAATAATCAAATAAAATTTCTTTTTTCTTTAGTTGGTTACAAATATGGCTGCATTATTTAAAAAAAAAATCAAATAGTGCACATATTAAACGTGTTTTAAAATGCGATATTTAACTGTTAAATGTACCGTTTGGCATCCAAGCGTATTTATTCAGGCTAACACTAAATAAAAGGGATTTAAAGGGATTTAAAGGGATGGTTCTCAATATTTATCCCCTTAAATAATTATTTAAAACGAAATGTTTGTAAATTCCCAAATTTTTAGTACAATAATTTTTTTCCCCCACTTATTTATCCCCTACTTTCTAGAACAATAATGGAGATTTTAAAACTACAAAATATGGAATTGTGTAGTTAAGTTACGACAAAAACAGTGTTGTTTCTTTTCTTTCTTTTAAGACTTGAGGGTCAGCTGTTCTGGAATAGTTCTTGCAAGTACAGTATCGTGTCGAGTGCATTTGCAAAACCCATCAAGCTCCATGATAAAACTGTCTCTCATGAAGACCTTCCCAGGAAAGCAAGACCAAAACTGAGCTCTGCAGAGAAGTTAATTTAGAGTCACCAGCCTCAGAAATCACAAATTAACAAACAGCAGCCGTTATGAAGCTTTACAGAGCAGAAGTAGCAGATATACATCTCAATATCAACTGTTCAAAGGAGATTATTGTGTATTTTGGATAAACGCCTTCAGCATTGTTTTAAAGTGTAGAAAGAAATAAACATGAGGAGCAACCATGGAGTTAGAATAAGGGGGGCGTACTAATTTTTGATTGGTAAAGTTTTGCTCAAGGACCCTTTGATCAGTTAACCCAGAGCCTGACCTCACCAAGCGACCACCGCCCCAGTTATTTTTAATTTAATGAATACATTTATTAATTAAATTTTAAAGACCACAACTTTTGTCAAACTATATTTACCGTGTTTAATGGTATATTGTCGTGTGTATTTTATTTCAACTCATGAAAGAGTGAATTAGAGGAAATCGCAGCCCTGGGCATGGATGACTTGTTACAATGGGTTTAACAAGTTGTAACATTCCAGTGGTTTTAAATGTTTTTGGCTTTCCCCAAGAACTGGAGAAGTTCCTCCACTACATGTTTAAGCGTTTATGCCGTTTACACAAAGCTCTCCTTTTCAAGCTCCTGTTGATCCTGCGGTGAGTGATACTAACGCTAAGACCGTCATTTCTCTCCGTCAGGCCCTGTCTCTGATCGTTCTGCCGTTCATCCCAGCGTCCAATCTGTTCTTCCCCGTGGGCTTCGTGGTGGCCGAGCGTGTGCTCTACGTCCCCAGCATGGGCTTCTGCGTCCTGGTGGCTCACGGATTCAAGAGCTTGGCGTTACGAGGGTAAATCCGTCAACAGGTTTATTAGTTATAAGAATGAATGGCTTTTTAAAATATTTTGTCTGTGTTTTTTAAATGCAGTTTAAAAAAAAGATTCCCACAAGACTCACAGTGAAAAATAAATTGGTGGATACACTTTTAAATCCAACTTCATAAAATCCAAATTCAAAAAATGAATAAACAATAAAACCCACGGATGAAGAAATGTGATGAAATGCCGTACACAAACTGCTTCCAAAGCACAAAGGATCAACAATCTAGTCTGAAACGGAAATGTGTAACTTTCCCGAGCCCCGAATAAAAATAAATAAATAAATAAATAAATTAAACTCGGAATTCCTACTCAGAAACTTAGGACCTTTCGTCAACCCTGAGTTCAAGAAAGGAAATCTTCAGAAAATCCTTACAGCTTAAGCTCTGATTGTTACACAACAAAGATGGCTGTAATAAACATTTAAATATAATTTGACTCAACTATTACACTTTTTTTTGTAAGTACACTATATAAACACAGTTTCTGAACTAAAACTGAGTTTTTGCCCGACATTCGGGCTCCCCCATCTGAAACCCCGTCCATGTTCCAATGTTCCATCCTCTTTTGTACACAAAAGATATTTAGGTTATGTAAAATATGAGGGGTGTTCAAGTCAAACCAAGACTTTTGATTGCGCAGAATGACAGAACAACCCCCTTTATTTCTCTATATAATCCCCTGCTACACTAATGCACTTCTATGAGTTTCACTCGTGCTTGAACACCATCAAGGTAGAAAGTTCTCTCAGTACACCGGAGCCGTGATCAGACTGCCTGCTTCACGTCTGAAACGCCGCCCTCCGGGGAACTCAATTAATGGCCCAAACATGTGGAAATGGCTGGGAGCGAGGTCAGGACTGTACAGGGGGGTGTGGCAACTACTCACAGCTGAGTTGCTTTTTTAATGAAAGTTCCTGGGAGGCCAGCATCCCAGACATAACGTGACATGACATGAAGCAGGCAGTCTGATCGCGGCTCCAGCTTATATAGAAAAATAAAGGGAGTTGCTGTTATACTGCACAATAGAGACCTGGTTTGACTTGAACACGCCTTGTAATTTGTGAGCGCTAGAATTTCAAATGCGCATTTTTAAAAATATACAGTGCATCCGGAAAGTATTCACAGCGCATCACTTTTCCCACATTTTATGTCAGTTTTATTTTTAAATAAATTAAATTAATTTTTTCCTTAGAATTCTACACACAACACCCCATAATGACAACATGAAAAAAAGTTTACTTGAGTTTTGCAAATTTATTAAAAATAAAAAAATTGAGAAAGCACATGTGCATAATTATTCATTGTGTGCAAAATTGAGCTCTGGCGCATCCTGTTTCCCCTGATCATCCTGTTTCCCCTGATTATCCTTGAGATGTTTCTGCAGCTTAATTAGAGTCCACCTGTAATGAATTCAGTTAATTGGACATAATTTGGAAAGGCACACACCTGTCTATATAAGGTCCCACAGTCAACAGTTTATGTCAGAGCACAAACCAAGCATGAAGTCAAAGAAATTGTCTGTAGACCTCCGAGACAGGATTATCTCGAGGCACAAATCTGGGGAAGGTTACAGAAAAATTTCTGCTGCTTTGAAGGTCCCATTGAACACAGTGGCCTCCATCATCCGTAAGCGGAAGAAGTTCGAAACCACCAGGACTCTTCCTAGAGCTGGCCGGCCATCCAAACAGAGCGATCGGGGGAGAAGGGCCTTAGCCAGGGAGGTGACCAAGAACCCGATGGTCACTCTGTCAGAGCTCTTCTGTGGAGAGAGGAGAACTTCCAGAAGGACAACCATCTCTGCAGCAATCCACCAATCAGGCCTATATGGTACCTGATGGTACCACTCCTTAGTAAAAGGCACATGGCAGCCCGTCTGAGAAACAAAATTCTCAGGTCTCATGAGAGACTCTGGCCACTCTACCATATAGGCCTGATTGGTGGGTTTTGAATTCTTAAAGCCAATCCAAGGCCTAAGATGACTCTCATCCATATTGTGCGCACTGTGATTGGGTACCAACATTTAAAACCCCCAATTATGTCATTTACATCCGAAATACAATGTTCAGTGTCGTATTATGTGGAAAAAAGATCAGGTTGCAAATTCCACACATTTTTCTTAACCAATAGTTGAATATGTTATTAATTAATCATTCATTATTAAAGGTAAAAAAAAATGCTTTTTTTTTGTAGTGGCACAATTCCAACAAATTAGTCATGTGGGAAAGGAAAGAAGTTTGAATTGTTTAAGCAAACAAATAATAATTACCAAAAAAAAAAAAAAAAATTTCATATGGCGAGCGCATGATTGGCAGTCGTGTAAATCGTACATCAACATTATTTTGGGTTTTGTTACTGAGCAAAAAAAACTCATTTTCTGTATGTGTGAAATTCTTTTCGCCCGTCCACTCACAGGGTTCTCAGATCACACTGGTTAAAACTGCCAATGCTGAAAATCAGTCCTGAAGTCGTTTAGTAACTCGGCTATTTTATGCATCTACAATTCTGTCCCTTAAATTACCCTGAGATACATTTTCCAGTCAAAATATATATATATAAAAAAAAGTCAAGTTAATAGATATGAGAATTATTATGCCAAACAAACATCAGTTATTAAAAGTTGAATCGATTAAATTCCTCATGGCATTTAATAGATTAATGATTAAGCTACATTCTTGATGACAGTTTATAATTAACTAATGAATATCTCTAGAATCTATAAAAGAATGTGTTGAGAAATACACGTCGATCATTTAGACTGAAAAACTAGAATTTACAGTCAAACACCAGGATGTAGGATGATTAATCCGGTAATTAGTAGTGAACACGTAGGCCAATATTTTTGCATTTCTGTCCGCAGGTATATTTGGAGTGTGTTTGGCTCAAATTTTACACTCACAAAATTTTCACTCATAATTAAGTTAATTTCCCAAAGTGTGCGTTATTTGTATGGTTTTATAACACTGTTTAAAATATCTGACCCTGGCACGCGTAACTCATCAGCTTTCCTCCTCCAGGGCTCTGAAGAAAGTCTCCTGGCTGTTGATGGGTGTCCTCCTAACCACGCATGCCGTGAAGACGTTCTACAGGACGTGGGACTGGGAGTCGGAGTACACCCTGTTCACCTCTGCCTTAAAAGTATGACTCATCTTAAACATAAAAAAAAAATCTAAAGAAAGCAAAAACAAAACCTCCATATGTCCTCGTGGTATGTGAAAGATATTTGAGTTTTTTGGACTTGTATTACAAACACCCGTGTTGCATGAAAAATTTAGACTTTGCTTTTTCTCAAGGTCAAGTTGGTGTCTTGTTCGTTTTTTCCATTTCCACAAAGACGCCGGTTCTATCATGTAAATTTATAATCGACTGTAATCTGAGCTCGTCTTTTGATGCTTTCGTAAAGAATTTCAGAAATAATTTGCACTTTTTGATCTTATGTCTGAATATATTCTTGGCAGGAATACCAAGTTTACCTCAAATTCATTTTTCACTTTTTATCTAGCCACTTATCAGTATTTAGCCGCAGCAGCCCGTGACCAGGTTTTCCCAGGCACATGTTTATTATTTGAACTTTTATTACTCCACAGTATCACACAAGACCAAAAACCGCCACTGAGAACAATGTGGTCCTGGTTAGCTTCCATCTGAATACCCAGTGCATTCTGACTGTCGTAAAAAAAAACAAAAGATAAGATTGAGTCAACCCAGAAAAAGCGAAAGAAGTCAGGACTGAGTGGACAGAGGAGTGCTACTGAAATTATCCTTATTATGTCCTCATTACTACGACGGTCACACCTGCATTTTTCTTCTCCCCGTAACGACGACTGCTTACCCCTGTCCCTTTCTTCATATCTTGATATAATCAGGAGCATCTATTGTGTTATCAGGTCAAAGGTTAATTGTACTGATGAGAGTGTGCTGCCAACCTCTCAGCACCGCGTCTCCGGGTCGTCTGGCAGTGCATAGAGCGCGACACGCTAACGCCTGCAGCACAGTACAGGAGCAGGCATCAGGACTCACTGCATAAGAAATTGATTAACCCTCGTAAATGTCGCACAGACCGAGCATATGTTTATGACGTCATCATTGTTAGGAAATATGATGAGAACTTAACTAATTAATGCACATATTTCCTCCTAACTAACAGCAGAGGTTTAAGGACTTGCACTTTGTTCGAGATTAGATTGAATTCGATCTTCAGGATATTTTGAACAAAATTGAAATTTGTTGGGAATTATACCCCGAGTTACCTTCTGCCGCGGTTTCGTTTCATGTCATGAAAGACATGAATGCCACTACTCTTTCAGGGAAAAAGGGTTCTTTTACTTATGGAAAAATAGTGGCATCCTCAAGAAATAATGCAAATAATATTTATATATTATATATTTTTTATAGCGCATATATCTCCTATATAAAATAAGCAGTTTGCAGTATTTGCTAAAGATAATCCTGTTGTTCTTGCACTACTACCTGTAAGTGCACTTGCATACCTATGTAAAAAAAAAAAAAAAGAAAAAGAAAATTAGGGTTTTTTTTTTTATTTATACATCGCTTGCACTCAGAGTTTTGCTAGAGAATATCAGATTTCCCTGTATTTGGCTCCATCCATCTTCTTATCAACTCTGACCCTGCTGAAGAAAAGCATTCCCACAATACGATGCCGCCACCACCATGTTTCAGTGTTAGTTTTCCGCCACACATAGCGTTTTTAGCATTGTATAAATTAAATAATTGCACAAATAATCATGCGTAAAGGTTTTACTAATAAGTGTATATGTGTATATATAATAATATTAGATATAGTAAATGTAGTGCATTATAAAAAGTTGATTAAGTAATAGTGATTGATATGAGGCATCAGCCTGATAGATGCACAGTTATCCATATTTGTAGAGAAATATTTTTTCACAAACTTTTGATAATGTAATACTTGGACACGTGATTATTCGTGCAGTTATTTCATTTATAAGATGTATATAAATACGCAACCAAGTAAAGAGCTTCAGAAAATTCAGTAAAAAGGTGTCGACTTGGCTGATGGTAGCAGAACCCGATGTGGTCTTCACCTCCACGCCTTAGGGTTATGAGATGCTTTTCTGCTCAATCTTGATTGTACAAAGGGTTATGGGTGATAAGTTTTTTTTTTTTTTTTAAAGCATAAAAGGTTCTAAAAAACTTCAACCAGCCTATCCGGTACCTACAACCACGCCATGATCCAAGTTCCAGAGATCATTTTTAATTTCCGTTATCTGTTAATAAATCAAGAACCTTGTCTTTAATAACCGCTTCTGTTCTGTTGAACATTCTTGATCGGATCTAAAGGAGTTCTTTGCAAACAGCACGCACGAGCAACTAAACGAAAGTTTCCCCCCTAATGCCTTTGATTTGGTTAATGCTTCAACTGTTTCTGCATCAACGAGTCCCATATAAACATGTTCTTATACACGCCTACTTATAATAATGACATGTCCTCCGTATCCTAATGTAACCTTGAGGTGTAACCTAAAATTGCCTCCTACCAGGTGAACAAGAACAATGCCAAGCTGTGGAACAACGTCGGCCACGCTTTGGAGAACCAGAACGATTATGAGCGAGCGCTCAGATATTTCCTCCAGGCTACAAGAGTACAACCAGGTATGAGTCACAAGCGAGCGTTCACACACACACACACACACACATGCGCGCACACACACAAACACACGACACCTACAGCGCAGAGTAGTGTGGAAAGCTAAAAAGTAAAAAATCACCTGATGGTTTTATGGTCCAATCGAGTTTAGAAGAGTGGAAAGTCTGAAAGCCCTTAGGGAAATATTTGAGTCGTTTAGTTTATGGGAAATATTTAATTAAATGGAATTCGTCTCGGACTAAGTCAAGCACCTGAGATGTTGTTTTTTGGAAGCTGCTCCATAGTCAAGACTTTAATGACTAGAGCTGCAGGTCTTAGAAAAGCTCAACATAAAAAATTAAATGATGTTATAAAAGCAGACTCTGCCGTTCCTTGGGCAGATGTAGATATCTGAGAACATAGTTAAGTTTTACAGCATCTTCGCTGCCAGTATACACATAAACACACACACACCATGTCCATGTTGTTGTTTTTGGTTAGTGTTTCCTGAGCTGTCTATTCACCATTTTTTCCCCTATACTTATGAATCCACTTGCTTGTCATAACATTGAGGTTCTTCAGACGTGACGATAGTGTTATCAGTTTTACACCGAGCTGCAAAAACACATTTAAACACACACTCTTCTATAGTTCAAGTAACTTGCCGTATTTCGAGTTTATCCAGGTCTTACAGAAAAACTGATGGTGGTAGTTTCATGTAACGTGCACAAGATGTAGCGCTACGATGTCCGTTTTGCTCGAGCGTCTTTGATATTTCCGTCTTTTTCCTAGACGACATCGGCGCGCATATGAACGTCGGGAGGACGTACAAGAACCTCAATCGATCCAAGGAGGCCGAAGAGGCGTACATGGTGGCAAAATCTCTTATGCCACAGGTATGAGATGAGACCGTTTTTATTGGAGAACTGACTAATGTTAAAAATAAAAGACAAATGTATTGTTGAACACATTTTAAATAAAATAACAGCAAACAGGGTCTCTGGAGCAACGAGGATTTCTTATCAAGGTTAAAGGTTAGCACACACGCCCCCTTCTTACCCGGACACGCCCATGGCTCTGGAACAGACTCAGTCTGGATTCATCAGATGAGTCACATAACCATTTTCACATCGCTCCAAAGTCCAGTCCTTACGCTCTCTAGCAAAAATGAAGCCTTTTTTCGGATGAGTCTCACTAACGAGTGGTTTTCTTATTGATTATTATTATTTTTTTTTTTTGGCCTTATTTGGGAATTTTTGGCAGCATATATTAATACAACTTTAACAAATTATTATCTTTATCATCATCATTATTTGGCAGCATATACTAATACAATTAAAAATATATATTATTAATATTACTTAAAAATATATTATTTGGCCTTATTTGTGCATTTTTTTTACATGAAGGGTGTGTAAACTTTCGCACTCAGCGTTCTTCTTAAACGCATTCAGACGTCAGGTGTTCTGAGTCAAGTCCGTGCTTGTTCGCTGCTCGTTCAGAAAACTTGATGACAAGTTGGTAATCCTTCAGATAATCATCAGCGCTGCGAGAGCTCGGTTAAACGGAGTCGTAAAACCACATCTGAGCTTAATGACACGCCAAAGGGGTCCAACAGGAGGCCCGAAAAACGCCCCGTTTCTGACCGAATACTGTTGTGAAGTAAAGTCGCGAGTGATGAACAGGTTCTTGGCGCGCGAGCTAACGCACAAAATGTTGGCCAGGATAAATCACGCATTTACTCCCCATCGGTTGTGAAACGCGGCCTCGCATAAATTCAGCTGAAAGGCGTGGGAGACGGATTTAGACATTAAAACAACAGCGATTTGGCCGTGCTAATTGTGTAATTCTCACGACAGCAGTCATGCCTTTGTTCCAATCCTAATGTCATCGGCCTCTTGTTCTGCCATGGGGGGTAATATTTCTTTCTTTTTAAAAAAAATATTGCGTCTCTATAGAATCTTCATGGTGAACTTCGTGTCTGTTTAACCGTTTAGCTCTTCGGACTGTTTTTACGACTGCAGTTTATGATTTTGTAGGTTTTTTAGTTTTTTTTTTTTTTTTGGTTTCAAAATCTGGATTAATGATTAACAAGGAAGAAAAGACTTTAAAGATCCTGATTTGAAGCTGTATAACAAGCAACTTTTTTTCTCGGAATTATACGATCAACGAATTGGATCAAAGTGTAAAATAATCAGGAACTTTAAAACCCAGAAACATACAGTGCACCAAGGAGAAGGGCAAAAACATATGTCATGAAGTTTGGCATGATAGCTTGTTTATGGGTTACTCTATAAAGTTTTAAGTTAAGCCTTTGTCACATATACATTACACACAGTGGAATTCTTTTTTCACATATCCCAGCAAAGCCAGGTTCAGAGCGCGGGGTCAGCCATTATACAGCGCCCTGGAGCAGATAGGGTTAAGGGCCTCGCTCAAGGGCCCAACAGTGGCAACCTGGTGGAGCTTGGGCTCGAACCGCCGACCTTCTGATGAGTAACTCAAAGCCTTAACACGCTGAGCCGCAAACTGACCGTATAAATAATTCACAATTATACACGATAAAAAAAAATTAGTTTAAGTTTGTTTAAAAAATTTATTTTCTTTAAAGTTAACTAAAACTAACTTGTAGTAACTAAGTTAACTTGGTTAACTTTTTTAAACTCAAGCTAAGTATTCACCAATTCATCCATACAAATTATTCTGACATAAAGGTAATAAAAAACGCTTTTACTTTGCAACAGTAACTATGACTCCAGTTTATCACCCCCACCCTGTCACTGATTGTTTTTTCAGTGATTATTTTTCATTATTCGTCAGTTCAATGACTTAAAGCCATTTGTCTTCCGTCCAGGTCATTCCAGGGAAGAAGTACGCCACCCGTGTGGCCCCCAACCACCTGAATGTTTACATCAACCTGGCGAACCTGATCCGAGCCAACGACTCGCGGCTGGAGGAAGCGGACCAGCTGTACAGGCAGGCCATCAGCATGAGGCCCGACTTCAAACAAGCCTACATCAGCAGGTATAAACCACAGAGCCGTGATGTCAGCCTGGATTTTGTGAACTGCGTACTAAAGCTGCATTTACTCTCGTTCCGTGTGCTCTGTGGTGTCCGGGAAAGAGACATTTTTGGCGCCTTTACAAGACCAGTCACTGAAATTGAAAATGACTCCATTTAACAGAAATGGGATAATTGGAATTTGGAAATAAGCCAAGTAGATTCCATGTAAACCCGAAAGGAACTGATGGCTCATGGGCCTGATTTATTATTACTCATGAAGCTCTGCTATTCATAAATCAATTTAATTTCACGTCAGTGCTATTTCTGATACAGGACTCTGGCAGGAAATTGTTGAGACGGTTCAGGCGCACCTGGACACTAATCAGCCTTAACGTTAAAACCACCCTTGTAATTTTTTGTGCTCCCAAAGCGGCGCTCATGCACGGACTCCACAAGTCCCCTGAAGGTGTATGGTGGTCCCTGGCACCAAGATGATAGGAGCAGATCCTCCATGGTGGGCCTACATGGTTTGGATTGAATTTGAATGTCCAGACCATCCCACTGACTCTTGATGGGATTCTGTCCAGATCTGGAGAATTCTGAGACCAGATCAAGACCTCTTATCATGTTCCTCACACGGTTCCCGAACAGTGTGTGAATTTTCCTCCTAAAAAACGTCCACTGCCGTTATGGGACATTGTTTCCAAGGAGAAGTTTTGACTATGTGAGGTAGGTAGTGATTCATCAGACCAGGCCACCTTCTTTAATTGCTCTATAGTCCAGTTCTGACACGCTGCTTGTGAGGGTGACTCCCTCCAGAAGATGCAGCCTTCTCACTGAAGTGGGTAGCTCTTCTGTACGGTCAGACCAGGCAGCTTAGCCTTCGCTCCTCAGTGGACCTGTTGCACCTATGTCCTTGTTGCCGGATCATTGGTTGTCCTTCCTTAAGGCACTTTTGGTAGGTTCTAACCAGTGCATACCAGGAACACACCACAAGACTTGTAGTTTTGAAGTTGCTCTGACCGAGTCGTCGCAACATTACAATTTGGCTCTTTTTAAAGTTGCAGAGATTCTTACACTTTTATCTTTACTTCCTGACTGTTCACAGTGCTGAAAATAAATTCTGTAATCTGATTGGTCAGGCCGTGTTGGTCATTTTTGTTCCATAAAATTCGGCAATAAAATTCGTATTATCGTATGAAAAAAAATTGCCTCTGGATACGAGTACGTTCATGAATATTTCTTCTTCTTCTTAAAAAAATAAAATAATTCAGACCAATGTTTAGTTTTATTATATTATTCTTTTCTTATCAATTAAAATAATTCTATGACTGGCTCTCGCATTGATGTGGATTTTTTTTTTTTTAAACAAAAATTTTTTTGATCGTTTTATTATAAATTTTTGTTTTTTTCAAATGAAAGGCTCCAGTGTCGCCACTTTGTAACAGTCAGAGATTAAGCTGTAAATAAGTAGAAAACTATATAGCCTTCGATATTAAAAGTAACCATAAATTAATGTTTTTTTTTCTTAAATACATAAAATTGTTATTATAATGGCTGCAGTTGTATCAGTGTGAATGTTAGAGCCGTCGAAGGTAACTAATCAACTCCAGGGTTAATACAGACCATAATACCGAATGTGATTATATTATGCGATCGTATATCATGTTATATAAACATATACCGTATACAGTATTAAGATGCGCAGTACTGTTATTTTTTGATCTTTCGACGCTCAAATAAAGTTTCAGGATTGTATTTCTCCGTACTGTTGTTATGCGTAGAGGTGAGCTCCTGCTGAAGATGAACAAGCCCGGGGAGGCGAAGGACGCCTACCTGCGGGCGCTGGAGTTGGACCGCACCAACGCCGATCTGTGGTACAACCTCGCCATCGTGAACATCGAGATGAAGGATCCTTCAGAAGCCCTGAGGAACTTCAACCGCGCGCTGGATCTCAACCCACGTCACAAACTCGCCCTTTTCAACTCGGCGCTGCTCATGCAGGAATCTGGTGGGTGCGGCTTCTTGAGAAAAAAAATAAATGTTTGCACAAGCATTTAATCTCGATCGATGTGTACCTGAGCGAGTGTCGATGTGCGATATTCTAAAAATGTTAATCATGAGAAATGTTTTCGGGTTTCATGTTTCATTGTCGTGTACAGCGTCCTGAAGAGATTTTTATCAGCAGATGTTTTTAGTGGAGGATCTGAACAAATTATTATTGTTGCAGAATTATATTTTTAAATAACAGTGGTGTTGAGGGTTTAAGCTAGAATAAAATAAAATTTTTCGTGTCTGCTAGCTGCACAATTTTGTGACTTTGTAAGCATTTCGTTGTTGGTAAACAGCTAGCGATGAATTTCAGGTTATAGTTAATAAACAAGCTAGAGGGAAAAAATAGTATTAATATTTATCTATTAGTGATGCTTAATAGGTTGCACAAACCTGGTCCACCAGTTAATCACATGGAAATCTAAATCACGACCTGTTCGGTTTGTTGTTTAATAATGTTTAAGTAAACGGCTGCAATTTATTACAGTCAGGAATTTTTGTAGAATTGGTAATCAACTTAAGGATTTGTCTTTTTTGTTAAATTTATACTAAATTATTGCAAATATTGCAAAATAGTGGAAAACATCCTTTTAAAGCGACCATTTATTTTCTCGATAAATCTGATTTAATACAAAAAATAAATAAAATCACCATTACAGAAGGATCAAATTATAAATATAGATCAAGCAAAGAGAAGAACTAAGAAGATGTGAAACAACTGGAACTGGGTTTAACACTTTATCACAACCTGGAAGAACCTGCTAAACCGTCAACTTCATGGAAAAAATTATTGGGAAAAAAACGTAATCTTGAACGTTTATCAGTTAGAGTTTAGAGTTATGTTTAATAGTAAAAGTAAGAGCATCAACACAATGATCAGGACTAAACAGCTGTGTGTCTATAAGAAAACCACTTGTTGGTGAGTCTCATAAAAAAAAAGGCTTCAGTTTACTAGAGAGCATAAAGATCAGACTTTTGAGAGATGGAAAAACGTCATGTCATGATCAGACGAGTCCAGGTTGAGCCTGCTCCAGAGTGGTGGAGTGTCAGGGTAAGAAGGGAAGAGCATGAAGCGATGCACCCATCATACATAGTGTCGACTGTACACACCTCTCGAGACAGTGTTATAATCTGGGGTTGCTTCTAGTGATGAGTCGTCTCAGTATCATAGGATTGGTCCAGGAATTCATTAATCTGTTTCGAGTCTTCGGGTTTCTCCAAGTCGTTCGTTCATCACGTGACAGCCCCATAAGCTCGACAGATGAGCCGGATTTGTTCATATCTCGATCAGTAGACTAAAGACCCAGGGAAATTATGAATTCATCTTTTTCTTTTCTTTTAACATTATATTTTTGTCTCGTCTTGTTGTGTGATCCATGTTTGCGTAAGTAGTAGACGTTACTTCTTTAACATCGAACATTTTAATAACCATTTTGCTAAAATAAATTAAATGACTTGGAAAAAAAAGAATCATAAATTTTTTTTTTTTGCTGAAAGAGATTCAGAGATCCTAGTTGGTAAAATGGTTGGTAAAATCCTAACATTTAAACATTTTTTTAATTAATTAATTTAATCATTTATTTTGTTTTATCATATCATGAATTCCTCCTACATTTCATTGGCTCTGCATAAAGTTGAATCTAATCTAATGTCATCACCTGCAGTGATGCTTTTCTAACAGTTTGCACAACAGTACAAGTATCGCTTTGTGCAGATCAGTTTTAATCTTTTATACAAGAGTAACGATTGTTCGGCGCCGACGGTCCACCAGCGGGGCGGGTCACCGCATGCTCCGAAAACGCTCGACCTGCATGTTTAATCTCACGCTCTGGAATGCAGCCTGGAACACAAGCTGTCACCGCGTGAGATTTAGCTTCTCAATAGGTGAAAAGCAGGACAGGATTATTATGTTACAACAAACGCTTGGCTTTCATGAGTTTGTCACGCCGTGTGTTTACACACCCACCCTGGAGTAATGCCGCTTTTGTCTGGAGGTTTGTACACGAGGTGTACAAGAGCTGTTCCTCCTCTCATTCAGCTCCAAGTTGTGTGTATGGATTCGGGAGTGGCGTAGATAAACTCGTCAGACCGTCAGGGTGCAGACCTGTGTTCGTTCCTCGGGCAGGACGTAATAATAATAATAATAATGATAAAAGAGAAAAAACTATCAGCTGACCTTTTACAGAATTACTCATAGATTTTTTCACAGAGATGAAGTTTCATTTCTGTCGTGTTCTGACGTACAAAAACCAGAAGCTGGCAGATTCCAACAGTTCAATCAAACTCAATTTTTCTTTGCTGCCGTTTCTAATTCGGACTAATGAGCATTTTTTTAACACTTGAGCAGCGCTATAAATTTTGGCACAGTGTGTCCTGGTTCGTATCCCGCCTAAGGGAGCTTCTTTTACACCTTTAATTGCAGACGTCAGAATCAGACAGATATTAATTTATTTCCTACTCGGTTTGGCCGGGATTCATAATGAAAATAATGTACGACTGAAAGAACCATCTGTGTATTTGCGTGTTTTTAGCTCATTGGTCAGAAATTGAGCAGTGACCATAATTTCAAATAAATAAGGGTTTATTCTAGATGGTGGGTAATCCAGGGAATTTCTTCTTAACTCTTGCTTTTAAGCCTAGCGTGTTTCCTCCGAGCCACATGACGCACCGTTGGGGGCGACGTAACAAACTGGGAGGACGTCGCTGTCCGCTTCTACTGCTTGCATGAGCTCACAAACGCCCGTGATTGATGGGAGTGCGCTCGGCCAATCAGCTCTCTCCAGAGAGGCTGCAGCATCGCCTGGAAATCTAACTTGTGATCTCTGGATGATAGGGCGAGCACTTTACTACTGCAGGGGGCCACAAAAAAAAATAGATTTAAAAAAAAAATATATATATATATATATATTTTTTTTTTTTTGTATGTGGTGGTAAAATGTTGCAATTCGTCTATGATCCTACAGGTGGCGCACTCTACACTACGCACACATTGTCAGGCACCACAGCATCGCCAGGTGCAAATAATTTGTTTTACTTTATTTGTTTGTTTAGAATTGTAGACATCTAGAGTAGTTAAAAAAATAAAATATATAAAATCATGATTTTTATAGAACCACAATACATATTGAATCAGTACCGAGGTATCATGAGAATAATGTATCGTCTGCTCCCTTGTAATTCCCATATCTGATGTTTTTATAAGATAAATAAATAAAATTTCTGTAGATTTGATTTTCATTTCATATTTTCATTCTTCAAATTTTTATTCTTGTGTGTGTTTTTTTTTTTGTGTGTAGATTTTATCACCTTTTGGAAAATTTTGATTTTGAGTTTGATATGTTGTTCTCTAGGTGGGAGGGGCATACTGTGTCTGCCCTGTCAAACACAGTGATACTAGCCAATCACAGGCCTGCGTGAGCTCATGTATGTTTTTTGATCCCACCCCGAGTGTGTCATGCTGTTCCTTTCAGTATGAGCAGAAGCACTTGAAAAAGGACTTGTCCGGATTCACGTGAAGCATGTGTTAGCCTTCGCCCTCCCCAGTCGTTAGCCGTCGAGACGGGGCTGGTGGGCTGGAGGAAAAGAAGAAGGAAAAAAAAACTAGGTTGAACCAGAGCATGGATCGCAAGAAGTCGGCATAAAACAATGTGTAAATAATTCCGTGTTTGTTTTCCCCGTTTTGTCCATCAGTCAGCATGTGTGGAGCACGTGGAGTTCTTGCCGTTCTCAGGCTCTGTCCTCGTGGCTCAGTCTAGCGGCACGCACTTACAAAAAATAAATAAATAAAGATGTAGCGCCTCAAAACCTCCTGGAATTAATCAAAGCTGTCGGTCACAGTCATGGACTCACTCGAGAGAGGATGGAGGAACGGTGCGCTCAGGTCTCTCGCTTCAGTACCGCAGCTGAGAGTGATTACTGCTTCCTTCCACACTGAGGGGGAGAACACACCAGGGTTCCACTGAAACACATTCTGTTTGTGAGTGTGTGTGTGAGAGAGAGAGAGATCTTGTCTCTCAATATTTGCGGATGTTTTCCAGCTGCTATTTTGCCGTTCTTTAATGGTGGTATGTGGGTCAGATAATTGTGGTTAATACTGGCGAGTGCTCCGTTTTCTGGGCGGGGTTAAGGGTTGGACGACCTATCGGATGTTTTTTTTTGTTTTTTCTTAATAAAGTCATTAACTGAATGTTTTATTATTAATTTTTTTCGCCACAGGTGAGGTAAAGCTCCGCCCCGAAGCGAACCGCCGCTTCCTGAGCTACGTCCAGGAGGAACCCAACGACGCCAACGGCTACTTCAACCTGGGCATGCTGGCCATGGACGCCGAGGAAAACGAAGCGGCAGAACGCTGGATGCGCAAAGCCATCGCGCTGCAGCCTGGATTCCGCAGCGCCCTCTTCAACCTGGCACTCCTCCTGGCGCAGGGCAAGCGCGAGCGCGACGCGCTGTCCGTCCTGGACGAGCTCCTGCGCCACCACCCCGAGCACTCCAAGGGCCTCATATTAAAAGGCGACATTCTCATGAACCAGCTGAAGGACACGCAGGGCGCGCGGGAAGCCTTCGAGCGCATCCTGCGGTCCGACCCGGGGAACGTCCAGGCCAAGCACAACCTGTGCGTGGTGTACTTCGAGGAGCGGCAGCTGGCGCGAGCCGAGCAGTGTCTCCAGGAGACGCTGGCCATGGCGCCGCACGAGGAGTACATACAGCGCCACCTCTCTATCGTCCGAGCCAAGATGGCCGCCATGAGTGCCGCGGGGAAACCGCTGGCACCGGCAGAGGGCGCCGAGGCCTCTGTGAAGCAGCAGAAGAAGAGAGCGCAGAGGGAGGATGAAGAAGACGACGAGGACGAGTCCGGGGGAGAGAAGAATTTGTGGAAATCCTCCGACACCCGGGAGGCGAAGGTGGACGCCGGCCAAGCCGACAAGCGGACTAAGAGCAAATCCACGCAGGAGATTAAAGACATAGAAAAGAAAAGGGAGGCGGCGTTGAAGAGACTGGAGGAGATCGAGCGCATTTTAAGCAGCGATTAACCTTGTTTTTTTTTTTTTGTTTTTTTTTTAACTGCCTCCGGACTACTTTTATAGATCTGTCTGAAGCTGGAAAGGGATCTGTGAGGTTTCCAAAACAAGAGTTTGTTTGCGGACATGTGTGTATGTGTGTCTGTGTGTGTGTGTTTGGGATTGGCGTTCTGCTGTGAGGGAGTCATGTGACTTTTGAATTGAAATCAGGCGAGCAATCCTGACAAGTGAAAAGCACAAAATTCGGTACGTTTTTTTTTTTTTTAACGACTATAATGCCTAAGTGCTATCTACAGGTGTATATAAATATGTGTATTTTTTTAAATTGGGAAAGTATTTTATTGGGATGTTTTTTGTTTGTTTGTTTTTGAATCACTGGATCAGTTGGTAAGAAGCTTACAGTGGGTGACGGTGCGGTGTGGACCTTTCCGCAGCTAATTACGCGCGCTAATCGTGAAACGGCAGACAATTTAAGGAAGTGACGACGTGCACGCTCGCCGCCTGCTTCCTTTCCAGTGCCGCCCTTTTTCCTCCCCTGCGCCCCCGCTGTTCCTGTCCTCCGCTCCCCTCACGCTGTGATGTCCAGGCTTTATTCTCATCGCTCTGACCTCACCGTGTTTCGGGAGGGGTGTCGATGTCCTGGTTTAATCAGGGTCGCCTCCGACAACTCGAACTCGACCCACGTTTAGCTGCTTTTGTGTCGTGACCCGGATTTCATCTTTCTTTCCAGTTACTGTTTAACGTATTGATTTTTTTTTTTCTTATCATGTACTGTACTCTCTTGAGTCACACCTTGCACACACACACTCTCACACACACATTCACTCATTCATTCACACTACAGCAGCAGAGAGTGCGTTTGAAGCGACGGCTCTGCTATCTGACAGTCCGACATCAAAGCAGCGCCCCGCTCTGACGCTCATCATCCCTTCAGATTGTTTAGCTTGGATTTGGTTTCTAGCTTTGGGCAAATTGCTATGTGACTGCTGTAAAATGCACTTGAGAATGATTGATTTACCCACGAGCCACTAACACTTAATACTAATTATCTCCCTCCCTCTCTCTCTTTCTCTCTCTCGCTCGCTGCGTGCCTCTAAGTGCATTATGGGCCTGCGGTTTTATACATACATAAGCTGCTTATAAACACTACAGATAATAAAGCCACTTGAAGCAGATGACCTTTCATCCCTCGCCTTTGTTGTGTGTATATCAATTAGACATCACTGCTAAAAGAATTTGTTTTTGTTTTTTTTTGGGGGGGGGGCTCTGTCCATAATCATTGCTACTGTGCGATGTTAATATACAGTATATTAATATATGTATTATATAAAATGCTTTTAAGAACCACAGCCTGTATTATTTATGAGCATTGCCCACTTTAATGGACACACAGTATAACCCAGTAATGTGATTAAACTAGAGGTGTTGGTGTTACAGACTCTTCCTTGCAACCTCTCTCTCTCTCTCTCTCAAACCACTATTCAGACTGGATTAATTTCCATTCTCTGTAATGGATTAGTTACAGTATTGTGCACAAGTCTTGAGCTTCTAAATTTTTTCATGTTAAATGACATCAATAAAATTGCGAAACTTGGAATAAATGTTTTACTGCGACAATCTGCATAAAGATAAAACTTAAAAGTTTTTGCATACTAATCTCAGCCGCGACCTCGTTTCCCCTCTTGTCCGTTTCAACCGCCCTGCATTCAGTATTTAGCTTTGGTATCAAGTAGTACAGTGGAACCTTGGATTACGAGCATAATTCATTTTGGATGTGGGCTTGTATTCCAAAACTCATAAATCAAAGCAAATTTTCCCATAAGAAATAATAGTAACTCAAACTATTTGTTCCACAGCCCCCAAAATAAATACATAAAATAATTAATACAAAATGTAAAGTAAAAATCAAACAAATTAACTGCACTTAAAAAAATTAAATAAAAAATCTCAACAGATAAGTGTTTCCGTTTATGCGCAGGCATTGTGAGTGTGTGTGAAGTTAAAGTAAGAGGAGGCTCTTACTTTCAGCCTCTCAGTCTTCCATGTCTGCACGTTGTGTGCGCGCGTGTTCTCTCTCTCTCTCTCTCTCGCCTTTAGTGTGTATGTGAAGCAGAGATAGGGTGCTTCTCTCTAACACACACACACACACAAAAACTAAAAGCAAGAGAGATAGTGTGTGTGACCTGGCACGGTGTCAAATTGCGCATGTACAAACAACGCACACATAACAAAAAGGGAAAAAATGGAAACAAGAAGTGTGTGCGTGTTACCTAAAATTTGGTGCTCGTAAACCAAGACTTGTTGGTTTTTCTTTGCTTGTCTTGCGGAACACTCAACGCAAACCGCGTTACTTGCAATCCAAGGTTTCACTGTATAACAAATTATCAGCCTGATCATCTGTCATCATCTGCAACTGTTTCTCACTGGGTCATGCCTTAAATCAGACGTTATTTTAAATGCTTTAATGATTCATAGGTCAACATTCCTCTGAGACTTCTCAGGTACAGGGACTGGACTGAAAATGAAAGCCTTCATTAAGCCTGGAGGACGACATAAAAAATACCAGAAAGTCTGGCTCGTTGGAAGCACGATATAAAAAAACGAGGGGGGGTCAAGACTTTTGCACAGTACCATTTGTTTCATCCGATTCCATTGTATCTGTAACGTGTGATCTGGCGTTTGTAAAACTGTTTATTTCTATAAAATGCAGAGGAAAAACAACCCCAGGTCTTCATGCTCTTTTCTACTAAACAAAGTCATTTTAATTTCCAAATTCTTTGGAAGAAGGAAGGCGTCCTCGAGTCTGCGTTCCTGACATCAGACATCAGAGCAGCATGGCCGCCGCTCACCAAAAAAAACAGGAGCGTTCTGATCAGAATGACTAGACAACTGAATCAATCATTTGTTTGTCGATTAAATTTTTCGATTGACCACCGCTTGTGCAGAAAATGCTTGCTAAATTTTCTGGTTTTGCGAGATCATACGAGATCTTCTTTTGAATTTGTGGATGGTCAGTGTAATACTGCCACCTACTGGACTGGAGAGTGGAGTAGAAGATTTGGCAGGGAAGAGAAAGTTGATTGCTTTTGTACAAAACTTGACATTTAAACAATCAAGAAGTCAAGTTACACAGTGTTTATTAGATGCGTAGTATTTTTTAAATACTTCAGAACCTGTAAGAAATACAGCTGCAAGAGAAGACAAATCAGACAGCAAACTTGAGTGCTGTTGAATCTGTTCTGCTCTAATATTACACAATGTCGACCTGCTCAGGTTTATTTTCCAAATGAATGGAAAATTCATTTCCGGTGGGTTTGATATTTATACATATTGACCAAGCGTAACACCAGCGCCACTTCCAGATGGATTAAATTTAACATTGATTATTAATTATATACCATGCCGGTGTGGCCTGTCTGGTCCGACCCCATTGAAGGGCCAGTAAAAAACGTCAATGTTGGCTACAATAGAAAGGCACCAGGACACCCAGGGCATCACAGCCTGCTGCATTTGGCTCTCAAAGGGCAAAACGTTGAAGGTTGAACCCGATTCCGCATCCACAGAATGCACCGGACAAATATGTCTGATCCAAATAGACCCCACCCCCACAAGTCACAGCAACCCAAAGGATCCACTGCTAACTTCCCAGTGGCCTCGTGAGGGGTCAGAGCCACCCTGGTGGGTTTTGATGTTATGGCTGTATGTATGTACACTATATGGACAAAAGTATGTGTCCAAACCTGCAATGACATTGTATCCAAACATGTCTACTTCAATATGGAATCGGTCCCTCTTTTGCAGCTGTAACAGCTTCCTTTTTTCCTTTTTCTGAGGAATTCGTGCCCATTCATTCTGTAGAGCGTTTATGAGGTCAAGCACTGATGTTGGACAAAAAATGGCCTGGCTCACAATTTTCGTTCCAGTTCATCCCGATGGTGCTTGATGGGGTTGAGAGTTCAGGTCTCTGTGTTAGGGCCAGTCAAGTTCTTACACACCAAACTCACCAAACTCATCAATCCATGTGCACTGGGACATAGCCATGTTGGAATATAAAAAGGCCTTCCTTAAACTGTTGCCACAAAGTTAATTATAAGCATTGCATTGTCCAAGATGTCTTGCCAAAGCGTTACAAAGTGTCCACCCCTGGGGATAAGGGACCTGAATTCAATAAAGAGATTTGACCAAACACCACAAAACTGGGATTTTTAAACCCAACCCTCACCCTACCTGCTCCAAAGCCTAGAATGGTCGCACACACGGTACTGACCTTTCGTGGCCGAGTGTATACACAGCTCTTTCCAGTGTTTAAAACAGTGTGAAACTTCTGTGATGTAACCCAAAGCTCTGTTTTTCTTTCTCTTAAATCCATGTGAGCCGTTTGCTTTCTGCTCTACACCCGAGTGCCGGCTCACAGAGGGAGGTGACCGAATTCCACAGCTCAGTTTTTCAATAAAGTCAATTTTACAACCGGAACGCCCTTCTGAAGGTTTGTCGCGGTTTTGATGCTCGCTGTGATCTCGGCTCAGCTTGTCCAAGTGTGTGTATTTGTTTAAAACAGCATGTTGCACACACTTTACCACCACAGCAGTTTGTTTACTTTTTTTTATTACTTATGCGCCATATTAACACATCTTTACTTGAATAAATTTAAGAAAAGCTTGTTAAAGCTAATAATTAAAAATGAGAAATCGCAAAAATAGTCCTTTATCTCGTACCAAGTGTTCACGTTTATAGAAAACTTGCTGTACTTTTGTGTATCAATGGTTACCATAAGAGCTATAGAACGAGCCCTTACAATACAAGATCAACATGATGTAGAAAATCAATCAACACCTTTTGACAGATCAGAATCCAGAATTAGACTCCGCCCTGTTTGATGGCACAAGAAATCCTGGGAAGCTTGAGGTTTATATCCTGGGGCTTTTCTTTTAAAACAAAAACAAATTCGCAAACAAATTAAGTCTTCCGTAAATGTCCATCGCTTTTATGCCTCCATTTGAAGTCCCAGTTTGACCCAAATGTCTTGAATTTTATATATATATATATATATATATATATATAAATATATATATATATATTTTTTTTTTTTTTTTACAATTTTTATTGTTTGTGTCATTTTAATGTTTTTTTCCTTGTATTCTCCCCTCCAACGCCAACACAATGTGCCGTCCCATCCCTCTAACAGAGACACACACACTGAGGTTATGTATAATGTGATAACATAATGGGACCACGTGATTGGCGGATTGCTGTAATTATCGGATTAAGGAATAAACCAGGCCTTTGAGGACATAATTTTCCTGATGACGCTTGAGACGTTCTCGCACGCAGCCGAGGCATTCTTGGACTGTTTGATGCTCTGTGAAGATTTAGGTGATAAACATGTTTGGGACTGTCAGACTGCGGTCGGTCAGAGGAGATCGTGGCCGTCTACGTCAGATCTCGTCACGTCACATCAGATCAGATCAGATGCTGCCTTGTTTATACAATGTGTTTTTTTGGGGGGTTTTTAATTCTAGCAATTAAGCAATTAAGGTGTTGTTTATATAGTCCATTTGTTGATTTTTATGTATCAGAAACGTAATTATACATTAAGTTTTGCTTCAAACTTAAAAAAAAAAGGGTTGAACAGTGTTTCTCAAAAGCTCCGTATACCATAAACCTGAGCTGTAACTGGGATTATAATGTCAGGTTCGTAAGTATTTGGACAGTAAAGCAATTTTCGCCTCTGTACACCACCGCAATGGGTTTGAAATGAAGCGAGACAAGTCTTAAAAAGTTTAATTCTTAAGCTTGTTATATAGAAGCCAGAAGTCTATGTTTATATCACTATAACATACTATGTCTTGATGTAGCTGGTCTTTTGGATCTCACAGGAAAATCTGGGTCTGGATTTGGGTCTTGTAGTTCGAGTAAAGCTGCACAAAGTAAAGTGTACAAAGACATTCTAGAGAATTGTGTGCTTTAAGTTTTGGGGTAACACTTGGAGTAAGGAACAACAACATGTAGGACAGTGTGGGTGTGATGATCGGAGGTGTACATACTTTTGGCAGTACCTAATCATTATGAATACTAAGGAGCAATTTAAGGAAGTTTGACACAAATTTATGTAGGGGCATCATTTAGCAATTTTTGTTATTTAATAATTATTTTTAAAAAATCTACATTTTAATAAACTATTACATTTATTAGAAATTAAGACAATATGACATGACAGTGATTTAGTGATTAGTGTTTAGCGAGCATGTACTGTAAATACTTGTGCAACATTTTATTTTCAATTAACACACTTAGGATCTGCTTCAGAGCCTTTTCACACGGATCAGGATGTAGGAATGTACTGTATAGTTGCAAGCAACAATGAGCGGGCCCAAGCACCTTACGCCATCTCACCAGTGGACAACAGTGGACACATGCATTTAAAGGGGACATACCGATACCATTATGACATCATTTATGAGAATTTTAGGTTAAGACTTCCAACGAGCCCCGGATGCTGGGAAAAAGCATCACACTATGATGTCACTAGATATGATGAAGTTTAAGGCGTCGTCACGGCTGCATCGTTTGAGGTGTCAAAAATCCCTTTGCAATTTTTCATCCTTAATATCTTCAGATCATATTTGCCTAGTTTGGTGCCGATCATATAAATCCCCTAGGAGGAGTATATCAAAGTATAAAAAAAAGATTCTGTCAGGTGCGTAACTGACTTTCTGTTGGTTAGAGCCAATGACGTGCAGAGCGAACGTTGTTCAGCTCAGTGAGCTCTAAATATCTACAGGGGTTCACACCATGTGAGCTTATTTTAATGACATTCTGAACATGTTAGACACCAAAAAGCCCTGGATGCTGGAGAAAAATCCTAAGCAGGACAACATAGGGCTGATGTCATAGTGCTTGGACCCTAAAAAAGAACTAGTGTGTACAGCTAGTGACAAAAATATTTTTTTATTAGAACTAATAAAAAAAAACAGAACTGTTTTATTTACTAAAAAACTTACCAAAAAAAAATCTTTTTAATTTTTTTTAAATGTACGAGTATGAATGAATTACTCTCCCACGATATTCAACTCATTTTTGCTATATATGAATATAACATTAGCCTTGTTCTTTTCTCTTTTTATAAACCTCGGGGCCCCAGACTGCACCACATAGAGCACCGAGTCGAGTAATTTCACACCAAGGCGTCAAAATGAGCCGCGATTTTTTCAGGTTGTGCTGAGAGCAGTGTTTGGTTTGAGCGTCCAGGATGAATGTGAAGCAGGTCTCTGCCTGCTGCGTCTCACCGGCGTGTGTAAACTCTGGCGTCTTTGAAGCCGCGCTCTCACACTTGTCAGACGATGTCGCCTTTTTCACGCGCGCTTGATGCTTTTATGAGTCGTTTATGAGTCAGTCTGAGTTAGTCATTGTCCTTTTATTGCATTTGTGACTCACGGCTTGTTTTGCATTAGCTGTTTCACTTTTAAGGGTGTGTGTGTGTGTGTGTGTGTGTGTGTTTAAAAGTATGTTTGATTGAACAAAGCACTCAGGGTGTGTACAGGTATTTGTGTGGGTGGGTGGGAGTAGGTGTGGGTGAGTGTCCATCTAACATCATCTTGTAAGGTCTTTATTTAGGACTATAATGATTTGAAAAGCAGGAGGTGTTGCCCCCGTGGCCTGTTTCACTTCCTGATTTAGCTTGGCAGGAAAGTGACGAGAACAGTTAATTAAATGAATAAATAAATAAATAAAATGTGGTGAAACTTCTCGCGGTCTAATCTGTAAACAGGTTAACGTGCAGCGCAGAGGACCGTTACACCGCAGAATTGAGAAATTCTTTCCCATGCCTGTTTTGATGATTTACCGACATGCTACATGTTCGAATGAATTATGTTCATTAAATTGTTCTTGCACTTGGAGGAGAGATGGTGAATATATCGATAGAAGGATGCTGAGGTTGGAACTGCCAGGCAGGAGGTCTAGAGGAAGACCAAAGAGGAGATTTATGGATGCAGTGAGAGAGGACATAAAGTTAGTTAATGTGAGAGAAGAGAGAAAAAGAAAGACAAAGAAGACTTGGAGCAGTCCTCAGCATTGTTCTCGCAAAATATCATCTCAGTCTTGAGTTTGCAGAACTGCACCGATTAATCCAAACTGCTCTAAAGACACGGTGGCTTAGCAGTTAGCTCTGTGATCTCGCACCTCCCGGGTCTGCGTCCGATTTACACCTCGGGATCTGTGTGCATGAAGTTTGCATGTCCTCCTCGTGCTTGGTGGGTTTCCTCCGGACGTCCTTGAATGCCCCTTTGGGGAAGTGAATTGTTCTAGCCGATCCGAGAGCGGGGACGGGTAATGTCCATGTTTGGGAAGCATTTCTCACTCATTTCCAATCTTAACCCACCAGCATTATTTAAGGGGGAAAATATATATATGCAAGTGTGTGGATTTACATACAATGACATCCTCAATGTTAAAACCCAACTAAGAGCTGAAGAAGGCTAGGCTAGGTGTTAAGACTTAGCTACTTCCTACTAACCTAGATTCATTTACTGTAGCTCGTAGGAAAACAGAAAATGGCAAAAGTGGGCGTAGCTGAGCAGTGGGAGGGTCTATTTGTGTATGAGGTCATAATAGGCGAAGAATCTGATTAGCTTGTTTACGCCTGAGCCAATACAAAAATAGAAAAAGGTCAAACAGCAGGATATGTTGTTGGTATAGTTGTCCCAGAGTGGTTCTACAAAATGACTGCTTACTTCATCTTTAATTGACAAACAGGATAGTGGATGGTGGATGGTGGACCCCTTTCTGATGCCACAGGAGTGTTATTCAGAGTCAGGCCTGTTGAGACAAAGTTCACTTTGTCTCGGAGATGATTTAGGCAACTGCACAACTTTTAGCTTAAAGTTTGTTGGACTCTAGTAACATCCGTCCTAGTGGGCAAGATGTCAGGATTCCATTTGTAACCAAAATCACCGCTCCTCCAGTTAAAGCCCAGGAGGAAACCATAATCTCATAAACAAACAAAAAAAATAGAACACATTTGTGCATCCGTGTAGGATTTTTTTTACAAACTAGTAGCTGAAGGTCACCCAGTTTATACGGTCTAACGGAGACTCTTTGATTTTAAACCCTATAAAATTCCCCTCCCTATCAACTGTTTAAATGTTTAAATCAAGTGGGGCAATGGAAACACAGTATTGGTGCCGATTGCTTTTATGTTATTCATATCATACAGATAATGTTTGTGCCAAAGAAGCTACTTCTGAACATGGAAGTGACCAATATAAATTCCTTTAAAATTCCAAGTTTCTAACTTTGGAGAGATAATTTCATATGTACCTCGAAAATAGCCATTTTTCAATGTTACTGTCTCGCTTTAAACAATAATCATTTAAAATGCAAATTATTCGTATTTCTTTATGAGTATTAATACTAAAATTGGTGTAAGCTTCTAGAAGCTAAATATTATTGCTTTAAATGAAAGCATTCCGTGCAAAATTAAGGAGTTTTCCCCCCCGAAAAAAAATCTGTAGTGTCCGTAACCATGTCAAATTCATGTTGCAATATCTCAACAATATTGCATTTTTGAATCATGTAAAATCTAAATCGGCCAAGTTTCATCTAAATAACAATTAGGATCGTTGATAGATTTTAATTCACATACATTTGGCGAATGGCTAATAATGAACATTCAAGAACAAATCGCAATCAGAGTCATATAAGGTCATACACAATATATCTAAACAACAAATCAACAATATACACATCAACGCACTGTACAATGGCCGGGGTTTATATAGGTCTTTGGTCCTACGTCCATCCAGTTGAGAAGCAGAAGGTTGGAGCAATGAGTATAAAGCAGGAAACGATGGATGGCAGGAAACAGAAACATGACGCGTTGGTGTGGGCTGAGTTTGGAAATGGAGGAACTGAAATGGGAATTTATGTCAAGCATATTGAAATAACAACAACAAAAACATAAGCAGTAACACTGGAGACTCCTTGCTATCAAATATATTTGTTCATTAATAAAGAACTGCACTTTTCCACAATCTGATATTCCTAGATTTACGCACCAATCAGCCATGACATAATGACATCCTCCAGATGAACTGAACAACGCTGATCGCCAATTATACACCAGTAAAATGGTAACAGGATCACAGGCACCCAAGGTCCACCCATGCTTGCAGGAACCAAAGTTCAAAAACCCACTGTCCGAACCCACAAAAAAAGCCAATGCTGGTCATGATGGAAAGGCACCAGTAAGCCCAGTGCACCAGATACCACTGTAGATGGGGCCAAGCAGGAAAAGAGCCCAAGAAGGCCTCCAAACTCTCCAGATTCCAATTCTGATCGAGCTTCCATGGGATGCACCGGACAAAACCAAATCCAATCCATGGAGGCACCACCAAGGTCCTGGTTCCAGATTTAACACCACACCACAAGAGACCCTGTTGAACATCTCAAGGGGCCTGAGCTTACCCAGTGGCACCTTGGTGGTTTTAATGTTAATGGTTTAACTGTTGGGTCTGATCAGTGTATAAAGGATTATCGTGTCTATAGAGTAGAAGTGATGAATTATTATAATCACGGTAAATCTGTTAGCCTCCTCTTTCATGTGTGTGAAACTAGATGGTTTGTCTCATGCAGATTCTTATGTTAAAAAAAAAAAATAATAAATGGAATGTGTCAAGTCCACTGAGGAATGCTTCATCTAAAGAAATGTATGTGTGTTTTTGAGGCTTTTAAGAACAAATTTGCTTTCATGTTTTTGTGAGCTGGTTATTGTTTTTTTCCCACACACACACACACACACACACACACACACTGAATCACAAGATCCTTGATGTTGGATTTAATACAGTGCTCACATGGGCATTTCTTGTCATGCTCAAGTGCTTGTTTTTTATAATATATGAAGATTGTTTGTCTAAAGAGTGAGTGAAGCGTGCCGCTGTTTGATTGTTGCGCAAACGGTCTGTTTTTGAACTCCGTAGATATGAAATTTTGATGCATTGTGACCGACTGCTTTTGATTATCTGATGGAATGGTTTTGTGTCACGTGCGTTTCCAAAACACTCGCTCGCCCGTGGCGCAGAAAGACGGCGTGATTCTCATGTTATTGTTTATCACTTTTTCGCGAGCGGCGCAGGAGCCTCAGTGGCGATTTCCTGCGTTTGAGCCGAGAGAAGTTATTTTCAGCGCCGTGGTCACTCACGAGGTCTTGTAAACAGTAATAGAATGAAGCTTTGGCAGAACAATTGTGGGAATTCCCAGGATGCATCCTGGGAGCGGTAGCCGCTCTGCCGGAGCTGCACATGAGCGTTTGGGTAAGATAGTAAAGCTTTCACAGACCAGGAGTTGACCTTTGCCCTCGAGGAAGTGTTAAAGCTGTAAACTATTCTTTGAGCCTCTGATAAGCAGCCGTGTCATGTCCAATGTCGTTCTCTCTCTCTTAGGAGAAGCCGCAGGATCTCCCCAGGCGATTCGATGCATACCTCTTGAAAGGGCACCATCTGAATGTCAGTGGGAGACCAGAGCCTCCAAACTTAGAGCCTTTGAAGACAACTTATCACCGTGTCTTCTGTTCTGAGAGCATGATACGAATATGTAAGACTTACAGCAAGTAGAATGTGGTGCGCTTTGCCAAAATCCCACAGAGCTCTCACTTGCTATAAATATACTCGAACAAATATTTTTATTTAAATTCCCCTCCAGAAAGAAGTATTCGATGTGAGCTGAAGATTTCTCAACAGCACCGCAGCCCTTTATGATTCACTGACGAGGTCCAATCTGATAACCCTGCAAATGGGCGCGTCCTCCTTCGTCTCCCAGCGAAGATTAAGCGGACCCAGGCGGAATGACCCTTAACCTCTGCCTTGTAATTCTCAGAGACTGAATTAGGTGGCAGGTTAAATGTTTACCATCAGCGATTGAAGTCTGCGTCTCGTCCCGCGACTCTGAATTCCTCACCAGGAGTTTTCACGGGAACCGTTTTCACACGCTGTTGTGTGCGCGGCCAGACGTGCGCGCTCAGTGCCAGCCGTTTAACAGCAGCATCGACTTGTGTCTTCATGCCTTCCTCTGGCCATTTGTTCACCCTTTTTTTTTTGTCATGGGAACGTTTAGCATGATAAGCTTCTTGTGATTAGCATTAAAAAAACATGTTCGGTTTAAGCATGCTAACGCCGAGGTCATCAGTGTCGAAGCTTAACTAAACAAAACTTTAAAACATTTGCATCACTTATTTTTACAAAGGTCTTGACCTGGAACAAAAAGGCTAACCTTATAAAAATTTTCAAGTTTGAACTTGAAATTCCCGTTAGTGTTGTGTAAGTGATGGATTTCACAAGCTGACCGCACTCGTACAGCGCTCCCAATCAAGTGCTCATGTTTCAGTCTTTCGGTTTGAACATTCGTGCCAAAATATAACCAGGACAATATATTTTAAAATCTGCTGGTTTCTCAACACGCTGGCTGCTCCCGGGATTCAATTGATTCAAGGCGATTTCCGTCCTGTTTTGGTATGAGAACATTTTCCCGCAGTGGTTACACATTAAGCGTGCCTTGCTGTTTGTTGGGCCACAATTATTCGCTCGCAGTTAATCTCTGGGCGCGGGATCAACATGTGGAACCGGCTTCTTGTTTGCTTTGCCTTTCATCTTTACCGCGCCGTGCGTGTACAGAAGCATGCACTCTCACTTATTATTGCAGAGAGTGCAAAGTGCTACACTTATTGCCTACTAAAACTCCTAGAACAAGGTCTTTAATTGAATACTGCATGTCTAAATATTAACACCGAGATTGCAGTAAGTGTAGGATAACAATCTCAGATTCTTAGATCATCTGATTGGTGCTGTAAAAGCGAGCTTGCTCAGCGAGGGTTCGGTTTTCCGTAAAAAAACAAAACAAAAAAATTGTCGTAAGAGTTAAAACATCCGCTTGTGCAATAACCCGGGTTTCCGTTTTAGCCGTTGAAATCCGTTGACGCATTTCAGATCTAAAACGTTTTTTTTTTTTTTTTACATCACGCAAACTATTTGTTTGTGCACAGAGCGTGTCGTGCTCTATAATCGCAAGCAGAAGATGTTTTAATAGCCAAGAATGCAGGAAGAAAGAAAAGGATTTAAAATTTTTCTCACATCTCATCCTCACCCGGAGCCAGAAGTCTAAACAATATACAGTGGGTATAGAGAAGAACCCCTCCCCCCTGCCTTTTAAATAATAACATTGTGTTGCTTTTCAGCCTGAAAACAGATTTATTTATACAGATTTATTAACATCTAAGTGAAAGTAAAAAAAAAAAAAAGAAACAGTTTCACTGACTTGGAAAAAGGTCACCAGACGAGAACTCAGAGCTTCAGGGTATGGTTCAGGTCATGAAGTGGACACCAAATAGTCCTGACCTGGAACCCATTAAAAGTGCTGGAGAAGATCGTATGGGGTGGTTCGACTCTCCTGCCTTCAATACAAGATCTGAAGAATTACAGCAACACTGGATGGGAAGGAATATTATGACCAAGCAGTGTACCTTCATTCATCTCCTGGACTGGTTACAGTCATTTAAATTACAATTTTGTTCATATTTTGGGAAATAAATCCAACAATATTTGCTGAGCTTTTTTTTAAAAAACCATAGCTAGAGCTTAGCAATTAAATATTAGACATTTACATTAGGAACTAATTAGTAATCGTTAATTAATCGTTATGGTTTGTCATCATTGTCTAGATGTTTGTAAGCAAGAATTTGAATCTTATCAGCCTGGAAATTTAGTTGAACAGACAGAGTGGACTTTTACCTGTGTCCACTCTGTCCTGCCAGCTGTGTGTCCTCACACTACAGTATTTATTGGGGAACATTCCTTAATCTCTTGAACCATCTGGAAACGCTATATACAGTGAGCCATATATCATTACCAGTACGGCAGTGCAGATTGAACGAAACTTAAATTTTCTGTCCAGTCACACTAACTAACTTAAAAAAAAAACACCTGCAACTACTGTACTGTTCCTCAAAGAAACCTTTGCTGGACAACATCTGGATCCTTCCCATCCTATAGCAGTGTTCTGGACGAGCTTATTATTTCGTGGTGACTCAGTAGATGAAGCTTCAGGGGTACAGCTTAGAACATTTAAGCTCAAAGCTCAAAGTATCAGCAAGCTGTCAGTGTTGGGCCCTCGATCAAGACCTTTTACCTCTTTCACTGCTTAAATGTACCGTGTCTCAGTTGTAAGTCACTGAGTTGGATAAAAGCGTCAGCCAAATTTCCTGCCTCAGATCTCACCATGACATCTGAATGGAATTATGTCCAAGACTGTAGCATTGTTTGGACAGGAATAGGTTGGCCTGGGAACTGGAGAGGAATTCTTCTAACATCGTGTGCAAGCTCTCGAGAGTAGCCTGTCCATCCATTTATCATGTAATGATACCATTGAGGCCAAGAAGAAAAGATGGAGAACCAGCACTGCTTTTACTTGTTGATAAATCCTTATATCTAAGATACTTTGGTTTGACCTCCTTTAGGACAGACCGTTGTTGTTAGATAAATGTTTGTGATTTCACTGACACCTTTTTCAGATTAATACATCCCCAACAATGCTGTCTTAAAGACAGTAAATCAAGGGAAATCAAGTCCTGCTTGATAATGGGCCTATGAGATTACGTACTGTAGATCGCAAGTTCCCATCCCTGGTTCCCCCACTGTCCTGCAGATTTTAGGGTTGGTAATTGAAAAGGAGCAGATTATTTGAATCGTTTAAATCACATGCACAGAAAACACTTAAATATAAAGAACAGGTCTGAAACTGCCACTTTTTAGTCTAGTCTTATTGGGGCTTGTTAATCTAGGAAGAACCATGTTCCTCATAAATCATAATTGCCCGAAATGACTATCATTTTCACAAACGTACACCGCCGTTGGTGGGTTGTCACACCCCATACTACCCAGCTACTGCATGCAGTGCTGGTCCCAAGCCAGGATAAAATGGGAGGCTTGCGTTAGGAAGGGAATCCGGAGTAAACGACTGTGCCAAGTTGTATGCGGATCAGATAGACCTCACACCGTACCACGTTCCCTCCGATCCTCCTTGTGATTTTTTCCCGCTCATCTGGTCTCACCATCTCTCAGGGACCGAGGAAGATGTGCATCGAGACTCTTCTCTGATTTAGCACCTAAATTGTGGAATGAACTTCCTCTAGATGTCTTTGGCAATCTTTAAAGACGTATCCATCAGACGTACTTGTCCCCCCCACCAAGAAACAAACAAAACAACAACAACAAAAACTGTCAAATGCGTAAATGTAAATTTAATTCAGAAAATCTACTGTAGGTAAACACTGCATGTTGTTGGTCTGTCTTGGAGGACATCGCAGTGTCACGTTACGGCAAAGTGCCAGGACAGTGCCAAGCCATTGAGTTTTATGTGCTAGGATTGTATCACAGATAAGCGGATGTTAATAGTTATGTGAAACCTTGAAATAGGTTGTGAAATTAAGCATTTCAAGTCATTGTTGTTCAAGTCAAATCGGGACTAACAGAACACAGTTCTGAGAGTTGAAACTCCCTTTACTTCTTTATATAATCCCCTAATACACTAAAGCACTTATCCAACTGATCAAGGTGAAATGTTTTCTCAGAACGCCGAAGCCATGATCGGACAGCCTGTCTGATTCACATCTGAAACACCGGCCACTCAGGAACTCCTTAAATGGCCCGAACATGTGGAAATGGCTTGGAGTGCGAGGTCAGATCAAAATGTCTGCCACATAAGTAAATGAGATGATTTGATGCTGGTCACGTGGCATTGGACAGATACTATATGTTACACTGAATGAATTTACTAACTTGAACCACTTTTAAAACATTTTATTTATCTGAAATCTACCGCGAATTATAGAACGACTTGTATGCATTTTATAAATGGGGCAGGATTAAGCCTCAGTGGTTAAAGCATTGGACTGCTGATAGGAAGGTTCTAAGTTTAAACCCCAATACCACCAAGTTGGCACTGTTAGGCTCTTGAGCAAGGCTCTTAGGTTGCTCTGGTTAAGGGCATCTGCCAAATTCCATAAAAGTAAATGGAAATGTTCTAACGTAGGTGATTATTAACTAAACTGGCACACATGTGTACCCGAGTTGTAGTTTTATACCGGTTAAAATAATATGCACCTTTAAAAAGGAAGTAGAATCCTAAAACTGTTATCAGCTGTTATAATATCAGCTACGGCCATAAAGCCTCTTTATAATCACATGATCATCATATCATTATCATCATACAGCATTCAATTTCCTAGAAATAAGTGAATGAACTTTTATTTTTCTTCAACTTCCTTAATCATATATCAGATAACTTAAGTTGCTGCCAAAGGACATAATCGTATGACCGCGTCTGATGCAATTATCTGGGCTGCAATCGTTACAACCTGGAGAAACTCGTTCCTGATGTGATCAATGCGTCTGGACGCAAGTGAAAGGGGAAAAAATTATTACAGACACCACTGAATTAGTGAAAAAAATAATCCGTGTGGATGCATTGATTTAGGCTGATTGTGAGCAGGAATTACATTTGTACAGTTAAGCAAGGAAGGACATAAAGGATGAATAGTTTAAGTGTCGACTTTGGTTAAGGGAAAGTAAGCGCCTTGTCGTGGTGCTCAGTGCTTGCAGAAGGGAAGTGATCTCCCTTGTTTTCTTTTTCTTCCTTGTTGTTGGTCTCATCTTCCAGGCCTCATAAAGCTTCTTCTTCTTCTTCTTCTTCACTCTGTCTCGTCTTCATTTCTCTGCTCTCCTAATCTGCATGTCTTTGGACTTTGGGAGGAAACCGGAGTACCCAGAGGAAAACCACCAAACACGGGGAGAACATGTAACTCCATGCACACAGACCTCGAGGTGTGAATCGAACCCAGACCCTGGAGGTGCGAAGCCGCAGTGCTAACCACTACGCCTCCGTTATTACACTTCCTATCAAAGATTCTGTTTAATCACTGGATAATTTTAATTTCCCAGGTTTACCAGATCATGACATGCTATACTTTCTTTTTTTTCTTTAATTGTGGTGTCACCTGTCGTCCGTTCATCGGCATTCCACTGTACACATCGTATTTCCTCTGTATCCGATGTCGGGATCTTTTCACGAGTAAATCAGCCAGGTGTCGTAATAATAAGTGAGTGATAAATATATTTTCATCCTGTTTTCTCAGGTGTCCTGTACCAGATTATTTACAGCTGTCTCCTGAAACATGTGCATGCTCCATGTTCCAAGAGCTTGAGTTATACATCACACACAGTCTACTGGTTGTCCTGCGGCATTATCTGCAATTTCACGTTGGATGTTTTTCTTCAAATCTTCCTCTGAATCGCATGCCTCTTTTGCATCTCTCTGACATGTTGAATAAGATCTCGCATCTCCTGTTTCGAAGCGTCTTGTTTTTCGTCTCGCATTTCGTAGACGTCATCGATTGTGTCCTGCAACATTTTCAGACGGCTCCTGCCATGAGCAGCGATCCATGATTTTGCCGTTTCCAGTTTCTGTACTATCCTCTGAATAACACTCTTTGAGGGTACGTCAGGAACGCCATATTTCTTCCTTAATTCACCCTGACATCGCTTAAACGAATTGGTGACCCAATAGGTTTGCACCGTGAAGACTGTACACCATCATCCCAATGAGAGTGAAGGGGTTAGACGGCGTTAAACGGTGCGATGACCGTCTGGCGCCGACCTTATCGGGCCGACTCAGGGACATCCAGGCATGTTCGAAAGTCCACATATACTGAGGAGCACATCGTATGTTGTTTAGTCTGATTGCTTCATCCTTATAGAATGTTCGGGGTCTCTATCGAGTGAATTACCCTGTAATACGGTGCAACAAACTACAAAATTTTAATTAAAGTTGTATTTTGTCCCCATGCACAGTTATACACAGCATAAAATCAATGAGGTGGTGTAGTTGTTAGCACTGTTGCCTTGCACCTCCAGGGTCCGGGTTCAATTCCCGACCAGGCTCAATTCCCGTCTCTGTGTGCATGGAGTTTGCATATTCTCCCTGTGTTTGGTGGGTTTCCTCCGGGTACTCTGGTTTCCTCCCACAGTCCAAAGACATGTAGATTAGGCTAATTGTTGTTCCCAAATTGCCCGTAGTTTGTAAATGAGGTTGGCACCCTGTCCAGGGTGTATCCGCCTCGTACCCTAAGTCTCCTGGAATAGGCTCCAGGCCCCCGTGACCCTGAATACAGGATAAAGCGGTATAGAAAAGGGGTGAGTGAAATGAATGAAACATAAAAATTGGGAAAACTTTTATAACTAACTAACTAACTTTATAACTAACTTTTATAGCTGTAAAAATGTACATTATATACAAATAATAAAATAAAATTGGAATATTTGAGATATACTGTAGGAAACATCGTGCACAACGTGCAGAATACAGATCACACAGACACGGACAGGTACGGAGCGGCAGCTCTTCAACAACCCTGAAATGCAATGAGCTAAAGTATTTTTACTTATTTTACTGTTCGTGAGCACTTCTTCTCAATTTCTTATGAAGGAATTTCTTATAAACACCCCTTCCTTGTTAGTGTTTTATTTATTTATTTATTTTTACAGTACAGACATAAACACTGATGATATCTGCAGTATCTTTGTGGTTAAAGATCTTCGGAGCATGCTTACAGATTCTTGCTTGTGCTTTTATACAGACCTCTGTTGTAGGAGAGAATTAAAAAAAATGTTTAGTGTATATTTTTTAAGGGTTATTGCTTTGGAGTAAAAACAAACAAACAAAAAAGTGACTTACGTGCATGTCATGTTTCTGGACTCCTGCTCAAATATCCTGCTGTTGTTTTTATTAAAATTTTCCCCCCATATTTATATTTCGTAATCATTCGATTTCTGGATTTTATCTGAAACACTTAGACCAAACAAAAAAACAACTGATTGTTTATATTGTACAGTTTTTTTATTTCCTTATTTTTTAAACAAACCTTTTTCTCTTCAGTTATTAATTCAATTCATTTTATTTTATTTGTATAGCGCTTTTAGCAATTATCATTGCAGCAAAGCAGCTTTACACAATCAAAAGAATTATTTAAGTTTGTATGAAATGTGAATTTGTATGAATCAAAATGGTCAGTTTGTCCCTGGTGAGCAAGCCGAGGGCGACAGTGGCAAGGAAAAACTCCCTGAGATGGCAATAGGAAGAAACCTTGAGAGGAACCAGACTCAACAGGGAACCCATCCTCATTTGGGTGAAACAGAAAGCAGTAAATGATCTGCATTTATACAGTGTGTAGGGTGGGAGGCAGTTCAGCTATAATAGCTGATGTTAATTGATGTTAATATGGAGTCCAGGTAGTTATTGAAGACCCAGGTAGACTTGTAAGAAGTTCCAGTCCTGAACTATCGAACTGTCAAGTCTCCAGAGAAACAGTTGCCAACACCAGGGTCAGAACCGTCTTCTAGGTAGAGAGAATCATTCCCAGACACCAGACGCATCCCAGAGAGACACACGGGGCATCCATGTGACGAGATCTTCAGCCAGAAGCGGGGCACCAGGATGGGTCCAACAGGTCCGGAGGGCAGAGGGAGTCTGGATCGCTGGCAGCTCAGGAACGACATGTGTAGCTCGACAGAGAGAGAGAAAGAGTGAAAGGGGGAGACAGGAGGGGAGAGGAAAGAGAAAGGGGGGGGGGAAGAGAAAAAGAGGAGAGATGGCAGTTAGGTATGGTCACAGTCACACAATGTATAATGTGAATGTATATTAACTGTAGAGTGCAAGCAGAGACTCCGGCAGGACTAACTATGACATCATAACTAAAAGGGAGAGCCAGAAGGAAACACAAACATGAGGGCTTCCTGACATGTAAAGCAAACAATCACCTCACCGTCAGCAAACCTGAGTGATCAATGAGAGTGAGGTAGACAGCATCCAAACATACCAGTTCACCATAATACTCTACGTCCGTGAGTCCCCCAGATCTGCTCCTTTACCTATGGCAAATCTATTTATAAAAATGCTTGGCTAAATAAATAGGTTTTTAGCCTGGACTTAAACACTGAGACTGTGTCTGAGTCCCGAATACTATTTGGAAGACTATTCCATAATCTTGGGGCTTTGTAAGAAAATGCTCTGCCCCCAGCTGTATTTTTCATAATACGCGGTACTGACAAGCATCCTGCATCCTTTGATCGAAGTAGGCGTGGCAGATCGTAAGACACTAGCAGTTCGCTCAGGTACTGCGGCGCGAGACCATTTAATGCTTTATATGTCAAGAGTAGTATTTTAAAATCAATGCGAAATTTCACAGGGAGCCAATGCAGTGAAGATAAGATAGGGGTGATGTGCTCATATCTTCTGGTTCTAGTGAGGACTCTCGCTTCTGCATTCTGGACTAGCTGAAGCTTATTTATGCATCTAGCTGAACAACCAGGCAGTAAGGCATTACAATAGTCCAACCTAGAGGTGATAAAAGCATGAACTAGTTTTTCTGCACCCTTTTCTTATCCTGGCAATATTTTTGAGGTGAAAGAATGCTATCCTGGTAATATTATCTACATGAGCTTCAAATGAAAGGCTGGAATCAATAATCACACCAAGGTCTTTCACTGTTGCATTTGATGGAACAGAAAGGCCATCTAAAGTTACGGTATGATCTAAAATTTTACTCCTAGCTGTATGCGGTCCTATGACTAGAACTTCTGTCTTATCCGGATTAAGCAGAAGGAAGTTAATTAGCATCCAATTTCTTATGTCCTGCATACATTGCTCAATTTTAGTAAGCTGTTTTTTCTCATCAGGTTTTACTGAGACATATAACTGTGTATCGTCAGCATAACAATGAAAACTAATACCATGCTTACGGATTATGTTGCCCAGAGGAAGCATGTAAAGGAAAAAAAAGCAGTGGACCTAAAACTAAACCCTGCAGAATGCCAAACTCCACTAGAGAACATGCAGAATAATTACCATTTAAGTCTACATACTGATAACGATCGGTCAGATAGGATCTGAGCCAGGAGAGGGCTGTACCCTTAATTCCTACTACATTTTCTAATCTGTAAAGAAGAATAGCGTGATTAATGGTGTCAAAAGCTGCACTAAGGTCGAGTAATACAAGCATAGTTACACAACCCTGATCAGAGGCCAATAGGATGTCATTTACTACTTTAACGAGTGCTGTCTCTGTGCTGTGATGAGGCCTAAATCCTGACTGATACAGTTCATGTATGCCATTTCTATGTAGATATGAGCATAGCTGCTCCGCTACTATCTTTTCCAGAATCTTAGAGATAAAGGGGAGGTTTGATATTGGTCTGTAACTGGACAGCTGACAGGGGTCGAGGTCAGGTTTCTTAATTATTGGTTTGATAACTGCTAATTTAAAAAGATTTTGGAACATAACCAATGCTGAGTGAAGAATTAATTATTCTCAACAGGGGTTCTGTTATTGCTGGTACTATCTGTTTAAGAAAATGTGTCGGTACAGGATCTAATATACAGGTTGATGAATTTGCAGAAGAGATGAGTGAAATTAGTTCATTCTCTTCAAGGGGAGTAAAGTATTCTAGGTTCTGATCTGACATGGCTAGATTAACATCTGCATCAATTACATTGTTCGGTTTCAAAACCTCAATTTTATGCCTAATATTTACAATTTTATTATTAAAAAAGTTCATGAAGTCCTCACTATTGCATGATGTTGTTGTGGAGATTTTTGCAGTGGTTTTATTTCTGGTAAATTTGGCTACAGCATTAAATAAAAATCTAGGATTATTTTTGTTATTTTCTGTAAGAGTGGAGAGATATGTTGATCTAGCTACACTAAGAGCTTTTCTATAGTTCAGGATGCTTTCCTTCCATGCTATTTAAAATACTAACAATTTAGTTTGACGCCATTTACGTTCTAATTTTCGAGCGGTCTGTTTTAAAGTGCGCGTGTGATCGTTATACCAGGGAGCAAGTTTCTTATCTCTAATAATTTTTCTTTTAACTGGAGCTACATTTTCTAAGGTATAGCGAAGGTCTTGTGTTATTAGTCTTGTGATCATACCCCCCCCCCCCCTTATATTTAATTTTAACTTTTTGTACTGTACATGTGTGAGTTCAAGAGTGTGTCTTTCTGCGGGTGTGTTTCAGACCCTGATCTTCAGGGCACTGCAGGTCCACAACACACCTGAACTGATCAACCAGCTTTCTTTATAGAGCTTATTATCTTTCATTTAGCTTTTATTACAATTATACGGCACTATAAACTGTCTTAATTGATCCAGACGATATTTCTTCATGTTGATATCCTCATAATGCTCCTGATGCCCCATGTACTTAGTACTTAGTAATGACATAAAAAAAAAACTAAGTGTGAGCAAAGAAAAGTTCACAAGAAAGACCCGAGGAATCCACTCGGTAGCAAAAAAAAAAGTATAACTTTCTTTTAATTCTTTTCTTGGGGCGGCATTTTTAAACAATTTTGAGATTATTTCAAAGTTCAGCTTCATCTATTTAAATTTTGACACAATTTTTAAATTCTGCCTCATCTTAAAATTTTAAATGGTCCTAACATTTTCACTTACTAAATCCAAAAATGTTAATTTCATTTCAAAAATCAAAAATTCCCGAACAGTTTGACTTATTCTATCTCAAGTTTCTGTAATCTCACAATTCTGACTCATCTAAAAAAATCTGACATTCTATTAATCATGACTTTTAAAATAAGTTTTTTTTTAAATTATTTATGCATTTGGACTTTGATTCCATCCCAAAATGCAGTCAGAATTTTAATGTAATATGTCAAAATTATTTTTATTTAGGCTCAGCCTTTATTTGTCACACATACATTACTGCACAGTGAAATTCTTTATTCTTCACATATCCCAGCTTCTTGTTAGTAGGCAGGGGTCAGAGTGCAGGGTTCAGCCATTCTGTGGCACCCCTGGAGCAGACAGGGTTAAGGGCCTCGCTCAAGGGCCCTGGCGGAGCTGTGGCTCGAACCGCCGATCTTCTGATCCGTAACTCAGAGCCTGAACACACTGTTACAATTATAAAGTCTTTACAGTATATATCTTCAAGGGAAATCTCTGCTTTTTCTTGAAATTCAAAATAATTTCATTTTAATGTATGTCATTTTTTTTCATTACAGTATCTCAAAATTCTAAATGATCTTTTAAGTTTAGACCTTATTAAAGATTCTATGAAATGTTAGACACTTGAACATGAACCAGCGAACTGTCTATACAAGCTGAATGTTGATTATCACTACAAATGATTTCATTTACTCTATAAACTAAATAATTCACATTTTTCCCCTTCAAGAAATTGATTTTAAGTGTCCAAAATATGATGAGCTTCAAACACAAAAACAATCTGTATTAGCACACATACAAAACTCAGGTTATCACAATTGATTATTTTGCTTTAAGATCAGATTGGCAAATTAACTTTATTCTTTTTATACTGTTTATAGGTTTACTGATGTGCCAAATAATCCTGGCACTGATCTCATCAGCGAACTGTTTTATTGGCATGTGATTCCTTTCTGTTATGGGAACTCCATATGACCAAACGTCCTGTCTCTTCCAAACAGTAAGAAATGTACCGAAAAAAAAAAAAAAAAAAAAACAGCATTATTAAATTGGACATGGTGGGATTATGTCATAATTGAAAACAACTGGAAAAGATAAATTAAGCGCTGAAAAACACATCTCTGGTCACAGGGCACCGTGGCTTGCTCATGTCAGACTACTCATAAATACTTCTTAATAAATAGGTCTTAATTAGAAACTTAAATAAAACATGTGAGAAATTAAAGGAAAAAGAATAAGATGGTGAGCACACGCAGTGGAAATGAGAGTTGTTTGAACTTTGGATGAGGGACTTGACAACCCTACGTTATAGCCACTGCATCTATAAAAACAGGTTGGGTGAAAAATAACTGTTCATCATAAATTGGTAATAAAGTCAATATTTTAAATACAAATTAATTGAAACAAATTGCACATGTACTTTATTACATAGAAAAATGAATGCAACGTTCACCACTTGTGGCATTAACCCCCCTCCAAGGACCATTTCCACAACTGGCCAGGGATGGAATGCTTAGTCTTCTGAAGGAAGTCATGTAGGATATTGCTGAGAACCTCCTGAATCTGTGCCTCCAAGTCCTCCAGTTGGGACAACAAAGACCTCATGAATGGCATCCAAGAAGTCCGTATCTCACTCCATGTGATTTTTTCCTGTAGGGCTACGCGAAGGAGGAGGTGGGTTTGACCCCACCTGACCCATGGCCAGACCCTGATACCAATGGAGAGATTTCCAGCACACCTGGAGATCCAACAGGAACAGCTGATCATAAATGGAAAAAAACCCACAATATCTACATGACGAACTCCTGAGAAACTCTTTTTACATGAAAAAGAAAAAGGTTTTTAAAAAATTGTCTCGAAATGTGTCTCAGACATTGTGAAGAAGATGTGCACCTAATTGAGCATCTCCTTCTCTGGACAAGGTTGCTGGTTTTAGTATAATTTCCATATCAAACAACGTCTCCAAAAAAAAGCAGAAGTACAATTTTTTCTTATTTTTTCCTTGTAAAATCACTGTAGTGTGCACTCACTCAACATAACCTTATTACGGTTAACCGGTCGTTGTCCACTTTATAATCCCCTAAGCCTCTGGGTAACCAGAGGGTCGGTAGTTCGAGCCCCTACTCTGCCAGGTTGCTACTGTTGGGCCCTTGAGTGAGGCTTTTAACCCTGTCTTCACCAGGGGCGACGTACTGTTTAACAGCCCTGAGTGGCTGGCTCGGATGCACTGGGTGTTCTGGTGTCTGTCCCTCAAACCCAGTATTTTGTACTTTTTTTCTGGTGATTTGTGCTACATTGGCTTTTTTGTGGAATTGACTGGCCAGGGTGACCTTTGGCACCGTGGACATACTGTAGGAGAGCTTTGGGTCCCCAAGATCCCGTGATCAGTTTTGTAGCTGATTGGGGCCAGGGGGTAGCTCAGTGATTAAGGCTCAGTGGTTAAGGCATTGGACTACGGTTCGGAAGATCCCAGGTTCAAACCCCACAACCACCAAGTTGCCACTGTTGGGCCCTTGAGCAAGGCCCTTAACCCTCAACTGCTCGGATGTATAATGAGATAAATGAGATAAGTCGCTCTAGATAAGAGCGTCTGCCAATTGCCAAATTGTGGACTAAATAAATCACAGTATATTCACTTAGGTTTTTTTTTGTTTTGGATTACTGTTAAAGAGTCCCCAAAAAATTATATATATATATATATATATATATATATATATATATATATAATATTTAACCACAGAAAATTATAAGCCAAGTAAGAGTCAGTATGTGCACATTTGAAAAGAATTATGTTTTCAATTTCCCACGTAAAGTAACACTTTGGCTGAGCAACCAGGTCTGAGACAGTGCCATCCCTGAAGGAGGATGAGTTTTACACAATAAAAATGAAACCTCCATGATTTAAAGCCGTGAGTACTGTACGTCTAGCTAAATAATCCTAAACTAGCTATCAACTCGCAATAAAGTCCAGATCTTTGAATATATATACCCCATAAGATTTTCGTATTCAGACGAACTCATACTGTCACTGCGAGTACTGTATGCCCTGCCTGTTGAGTGAGTTTAACACTGTATAACAACAATTTATCGGGTTAAAGGCTGGCTCTTTGGCAGTCCTGTGCTTTATTTATTACCTTGGAATTTGGCAGTTTGGTCTGCAAATGCATTTGTTGGAATTCTTCCAGGCGTGGAAAACTTTTAAGCAACAACTTTTGAGTTGTTTAGTGATACTGTCCTGTGTAACAGAGCTTAAGCACTGGGGGTTTCTGTGACCTGATGGGAAGACGGTAATCTCTAGAATTAGGTGACGTCACCCGAGCTGTCAACACAATCCAAGGTTAAGAGCCAGACGTGGGAGCCCTGACCTTCTTACAGACAACCAGACACCTGATAGATTGTTTTCTTTTTATTTCTTTTCTCTTCTTCTTTTTATTTTTCTTTAAAAAAAAAGTGTGTGTGTGTGTGTGTGTCTGGTTGGGGGGCACCTAGAGCTTTGAAGAGTAACTTTATCTTCTGGAGATTGATTGAAAAATTGTGCGAGAGGAACAGGAGTAGACAGCAAGGCTAGGAAGACTGCAGGGTGTTTGGGGAAAGTGGAAGATTCTACGATCAACTGATTTTACCTGGAAGCATTAAAAACCAATTTTGTTTGCCGGTCTAATCTAACAGACCCTCCCTGGTGGTCCCATCACGGTTCCTATGAAGCATGTTTATGCAAAACCCCTGACCTTCCTTGCAGCATGGAGACTAGCACTACTTTACAGAGTATTGATTGTTTATCCCTGATTACACTGATACCCAAATTAATTAGTATTAATCAATTGGGATGAGGTGCATTGACTTGCGACGGTGACTCAGTGGTAGGTTCAATTCCCAGCCAATGCCAAAACCCCAGCCATTGGATGCAGTACCAGTCCCAAGCCTGAATAAAATGAGAGGGTTGTATCAGGAAGGGCATCCGGAGTAAAACCTGTGCCAGGTTGTCGTGTGGATCGGGTTGTTGCCTGTGGCGACTCTTTATATTTAAGCAGCCAAAAGATCCACAATAAGATTGAATTGAGTGGACATGGGCGAGTGAAGAAGCAAGTGATCACAATTTATTGTTGCCAATTATAGATGTTGGCTGAATATTTAAGAGCAAGAGCTGTTTTCTCTTAATAAGCATGATGTATAGATATGCTCTCAATTAGCTTATTAAAGTTTTGTCCTTAATTTGCTTGGATAAAAGGAAAATGCTACATTAAAGTCCAAATTACGGTCTGTTTATCAGCATTGCAGTGTACACTAGGAATTGTTTACATACTGTAGTATAACTTGTGCAAGTATAAATTTAAGTAGAAAACCATAATAGTAGTGGTATTAATGGACCCTTATGGTATTACATGATGAATTTGACTAAAATTAGTGTAACATGATGCAAAAGACAAAATAGAGTTCGTTAGTCTATTTATTCACCTATTATGACAAAGTTCATCAAAGGGTCAGTTGGAAAGAAAATTGGCCCCCAATCACACATTATCAGCAATTTGGGAAACATTAATCATTACATGTGGACTGTAGGAGGAAATACGCCATTCACGTGGATAGCATACACACTCCACGCACACACACAAGAGGTGGATTCAACCCCCCCAACCCTGGAGGTGCAAGGTGTAACCACTAAGATTGACATAATCATCTGAACTGGCATGCCTTTTGAAAAAGGATATGTTTTGAGACCAAATAAGAGATAATAAGAAGTCCTTTCATTTGGAAGTTCCAATGAATTATTGATCTCCAAAGAGCCGAGCAGAGTGACAGGGGAAGGAAGTATTAATGCCATTCATCCCATAATGCCATTAGGGACTTTCCATTGGAGGCCTTTATAAAAGAAAGCGCTTCCTTTCAATAGGTTGGCTTGTGCATTCATCAACCGGGTTTTTTGACATTTCGCTCGGCTCAACTAGCATATCTGATGCCGTTTGCTGATAATCGCTTGCTATCCGTGCTCTTGTCTTCTGCCTTCCTGCAGGCGTTATCTGCCTGTTGATTAATTTGCTCCTTTTTGAGTGCTTAAATAATTCCAGATATCTCGGTATGAACTTCATGTGATTTCATTGTGTAGACTCACAGGCGCTGTGGGTTCTTCTGAGGGCAGATTTGGTAACTGTACATTGTACAATTTGTTAAAGGACCGGCGGGATTTTTACATTTTTTTTTAGTCTGGGGAAATGCTTGTGAAAAAAGGTTTTATTTGTAATTATTTACTGACACTGGAGACTCCTTCCGTCTTTCCATTGAAGGATCTGTTACTATAGAAATTATAATGTCTTAAAATGAGTGCATTGGTATAAACCTGTGCTGTCAGATCTGCATGGATGGAGACTAGTTCAGACCAACCAGGTTCGAAATTCTGTAGTCTGGAAGGAATAGCAGAATGTTAAGAGCCTTGAATAAATACGTAAGTAAATCAGCTTCTCTTCTCCCCGCGACCCTGAATACAGGATAAAGCAGTATAAAAGATGAGTGAGTGACTCTTCCTAAACCTCTTCACGAGGCTTTTCTCCAGCAGTCCGTCCTGTGCCCAGTGCTGCTGTTTGCTTTTTAAAGCCGGCATGGTGACGACCACCCCACGTCTTCATCCCGAGCTCGTCCAGCAAGGAGGTTAAGCGTCTGTCGGTGTGTATTTATAGTGCTTGTTTAATGTATAAGGTGAGCTATAAATTGGCAGTGCTCACAAGTATGTTACATCGCTGGATTCCTTTGCTGCAGATAAAATTAAGTTTGCATGTTGAACCATGCAAACGTGATTCATTGGGATGAATACTGCTGGCCCGAAGAACAAGCAGCTGAAGTCTCAGTGCCTCGCAGGAACAGTTCATTTTCTTTTGCTTCATATCTGAGCAATTTATTTATTATATCTGTCGGTCTGATGAGAGGAATGTCTGACAGTTTAGGTTGTTGATTAAAATGTTAGATGCGTTTTTGTGGCTCACAATGCGCATATTTGTCATACAGGCTTCTACATGTGCTACAACTGTATTGCCAGTTTATTAGGCACACTGACTCTACTACTACTGTATGTAACTGCTAGAAGTGCAACCAGATATAAAAGGCTTGCAAATATAAAGAACTTGTAGGTGGAACAACTTTTTCGCTCATTCCTTTATCCGTAGGAACTGCCTGGGTAATGAGCCAGGGGTGGTCAGGAAAAACTCCCTGAGATGGCGATAGAAAGAGAAACCTTAAGAGGAACCAGACTCAACTGGGAACCCATCCTCACTTTGTCCTACACGTACTGGCCATTTTATCCAGGTTTATACACGGTGGGTAAAAAGTTTCAAATTTACTGAAACTAATTGTATGTGTACACCAACTCACAGAAGTAAGTACACCCCTCTAATTTCAGCAAACATTTCTGTACATCTTCTCAAAGGACGATACTATAGAAATGAAACTTGAATATATTTTAGAGCCGTCGATGTGCAGCTTGTATACTCAGCAAAAAAAGAAACGTCCTCTGACTTTCAACTGCTTTTACTTTCAGTAAACTTAATGTGAAAATATTTGTATGAACACTAAAAGAGTCAACACCATAAGACATAAACTAAAAATGTTTCCCAATGTGTCCCTGAATGAAGGGAGGCTCAAAATCAAAGGTACCAGTCAGTATCTGGTGGCCACCAGCTGCTTGAAGTACTGCAGTGCATCTCCTCCTCATGGACTGCCTATTGCGGACAGTCTGAGCACTGATGGAGGGATTGTGTGTTCCTGGTGTGACTCGGGCAGTTGTTGTGGCCATCCTCTACCTGTCACGCAGGTGTGATATTCGGATGTACCGATCCTGTGCGGGTGTTGAGGATGATCAGCCGTCCTTCCTGTCTCCCTGTAGCGCTGTCTTAGGCATCTCACGGTGCGGACATGGCTATTTATTGCCCTAGCCACATCAGCAGTCCTCATGCCTCCCTGCAGCATGCCTAATGCACGTTCACGCAGATGAGCAGGGACCCTGGGCATCTTTATTTGGGTGTTTTTACAGTCGGTAGACAAGTCTCTTTAGTGTCCTGCGTTTTTAGAACTGTGACCTTAAATGCCTACTTTCTGTTAGCTGTTAAGGCCATTCCACAGGTGCATGTTAATTAATTGATTATGGTTAATTGAACATGCATGGAAAACATTGTTTAAACCCTTTACAATGAATATCTGTTAAGTTATCTGGATTTTTACAACACTATTGTTGAAATACACAGTCCTGAAAAAGGGACGTTTTTTTTTTATGAGTATATAACACTATAGATTTACTGTCCTCTGAGAAAACCTCAACATACTGTACAATTATTATTGTCAAATTAGCTGGCAACAAAAGTGATTACACCCTAAGTGATAGCAGCTGTACATCTTTAACTGTGCAAAGTCACATGGCCTATTCATTTGGTTCGTGTGTTTGTCAGTGGCCGAGTGTGTCTCCAGACCTAAACCCTTTTGAGCACCTGTGTAGCATCCTCAAGCAAAAGGTGGTGAAGCTCCATGTGTCTAACATCCAGCAACTCCGTGATATCATTATGGAGGAGTGGAGGAGGATCCCAGCAACAACATGTGCAGCTCTGGTGAAGTCCAGGCCCAGGAGGATTAAGGCTGGACTAGATAATACTGCTCACATAAAAATATTGACACTTTGGACAAAGTTTTAACATATTAACTTAGGGTGTACTCATATGCATTGCCAGTTATTTAGACAGTAAAGTTGAGTTATTGTTAGAGGACAGTAAATCTATACTGCTATGCTGCTGCACACTGACGTGTATCCAATTCTTCTTTTTATAGTTATGGTTCTATGAGAACATATAATAAAGTGGTTGCTGAAATGTGAGGGGTGCACTTACTTTTGTGAGATACTGTACCTTATTACATAGGAAAATCAAAGCAAATCTTTAAATTTAATGTGGGCACCAGTGATGTCAACCAGTTTCATCAAACGTCCGGGGATGGAATACGGAGTCTTCTGCAGGAAGTTGCCTGGGATATTGCTGAGAACTTTCTGTTTTGGACGTTGGCTCAGACGATGTGGTCCTCATGAATGACCTCCAAGAAGTCCAGATCTGCCTCACACACTGGACTTGGAGGCAGAACATGTACAATTTGTTTCAAAATTTTTCTTTTCAAAAAATGGACTTTGTTACCAATTTTTAATGCCTAGGTTCTTTTTTACTCACCTTGTATAGATCTACTTTATATAACCATATTCAGAAATCTTGGCACCCTCCAACAGCCTGGTGAAATAAATGATATAAATCACAAAATAACATTTAAAATAAATCCAAGCCAGATGTGATGATTGTGAGCCCAGTGTCTCCACGGGCCATACATCTCCAGACAAACCTAAAGAAAAAACGTCTTAGTTAGATGCTGCCAAAACCGCTTCATTGCACTTTGGCTTGTTTCTACAAATCTCTGGAACCGAACGTGAACAATGAACCTTGTTATTTTGAAGGATTTGTCCCTGGGGTGATGTTGACTAGGAGACGGATTGTTTTATGTATAAAATGATAAATAAACCTAAAATGAGTTTGCGTAGAACATAAGTGCTTGGGCACATTCCTTTTATTATTATTTTTTATCACAGTCTTTTTGATTAGACATTTAAACAAGATTAAAATATTTAAACATTATTTTTTTTTTCTACCTAGACCCCCCCCACCACCACCACCACCACCCGATAAGAAAAACAAAGGCCAGTCAGTAAAAAAAGAAATAGAAGTAAATATATGAATAATAAATAACAAATTTATTAGCATTTTGTTGGTTTTCTTGGGCTTTTCTAGTGTTTCAGAGCCTTTCTTGAGCTTTAATGAGCTCTCTGGGCTTTTGGGGACTACCATGGCATTATTTTGGCATCCATGTTGGTGTTTATGGGGTTTTCCATAGTCATCGGACATCAATGAGCTTTTATGAGCGATTGGCTTCTATTGGTTTCTACATACCTTTGTAGTCTACTTTGGGTGTTTACGATGCGTCTTGGGTTCCTATTCACCTTCTTCTGTGGTCTTTTAGGACTTCCATAGAATTCTTTGGTTTTATATTGGCATCCATGCAGTTCTATATGCTTCTATTTAGCTTTTATAGGTTATAGTATAGGTTTTTATTTGCTTATATTGAAATCCCTGGGATTCCTTTGGCAGCTGTGGACTTGATATGGGTTTTCTTAGGCTTTTGTGGCTTTCTGTAAGTTTCTATGGATTTTCAGGGTTTTTATGGGCTTCCATTGAGTTTTAGATTCCATAGAAGATTCCTTGGGTTTTTATTGGCATCCACAGGTTTCTATATAGTTCTGTACTCCTCTCTTGGCTTCTATGGGGTTTTAAGCCATTATATGCATTTATATGAGCTTCACTTAGCATCCATGGACTTATTTAGTTTTCTGGAGGGTTTTATGAGGTTTAATTGGCTTCTATAGGCATCTACATGTTTATATAGACGTGTATGGGCTTCCATGGGCTTTTTAAATAAATTTTTATGGATTTCCGTAGGGTTCTGTGGGCTTCTAGAGGATTCTCTTGGCTTTTGTTTTTTGTGGGGCACATTACTCACCACATTAAATTATATTATATTATTTGTGGGGTGGATAATTAGTCCAAGTATTGAGGAAACAGATGCGTCTTGAGTCGTCGTTTAAAGATCTCTCAAAGATGTATCTGCTGTACGGACATCTACACCACTTAGGTGCCAGAACAGAAAAGAGTCTGGATGAATGTCGTCCACTATCCCTAAGAGATGGTGGGTTGAGGCGAGCAGTGCTGGAGAATTTGAAGGAACGTGGTGCAGTGCGTGGTGTGATTAGAGCAGAGAGGTAAGTGGGTACTGGGCCATTTTAAGCTTTGTAGGCAAGCATCAGGGTTTTGAATTTAATGTGGGCAGCTACAGGAAGCCAGTGGAGTGAGCGAAGGAGTGGGGTGATGTGGGAGAATTTGGAAAGGTTAAAAATGAGACAGGCTGCTGCATTCTGGATCAGTTGCAGAGGACAAATTGTATACAGAAGCAGACCTGCGAGTAAGGCTAGTAATGTGTGGGGAAAATGACAGATGATTGTCAACGGTTACTCCAAGATTGTGGGCAGTGGCTGAAGGAGGGACCTGATTGTTCTTTAGGGATATCACAAGGTCTTGACCTGGGGATGAGTCACCAGGGATGAACAGCAGTTCGGTTTTACTCAGATTGAGCTTCAACTGATGATCTGCCATCCCGCATGAGATGTCTGCCAGACATGCTGAGATCTGGGTGGAAACCTGAGGGAGAAAATAAGAGAATAAGTTGTGTGTCATCTGCATAACAATGGTATGAAAATCCATTTGATTATTTGACCTTACCAAGAGATCGGGTATAGAGGGAGAACAGAAGAGGACCAAGTACTGAGCCCTGTGGGACACCAGTAGAGAGTCTACGTGGGGCAGATGTAGATCCCCTCCATGTAACCTCATATGACCTATCTTCTAGATAAGAAGCAAACCATTGCCACGCTGTTCCACAGATTCTAAGGCTTGTAAGACTAGATAATAGAATCTTATGGTTCACTGTGTCAAATGCAGCTGACAGGTCCAGGAGGGTGGCCTGGACCATGGTGAAAGGGATTGGGTCTAATGACCAGGTGATGGGGTTGAAATACGAGATGATGCTGAATCTCATTGGATGACAGGTTGGAGAATTCTGCTAAGGGATAAAAGAAAGGTCCTGAAGTCCTGGTGTAGGAATTGGGTTGGGAGCGAAGGACCTGCGATTGCTGCAATTTTACTGTTGTAGATTGTGGCAAAGTCATCAGCAGTCAGAGAGAATGGGGCAGGAGGAGTTGGTGGGTTGAGTAGTGAGGCGAAGATGTTGTGGAGTTTGCCAGGATCATGTGCAGAGGCATGTTTCAGCTTTTCTCTGCAGAAGGCAGTTTTGGTCACGTCACATGAAAATTTGGAGAGAAGAGTCCGGTAAGAGACAAGATCTGCATCAAGCTATGATTTCTTCCATCTTCTCTCTGTAGTTCTTAATTCTCTCCTGTTGTTGTGCAATACATCAGATAGCCAAGGAGCAGGACAAGAAGTCTTCCTTGGTTTAGAGGACAGAGGGCATAGGAAATCTATGGATGAGGAGAGAGAGGAGAGGAAAGTTTCAGTCACAGTCTCTAGTGGTAGAGAGGAGAAGGAGCCTGGGTCTGGGAGGGATGATAGGGTGCAGGAAGACAGAGGAAGGGAAGACAGAGAGAAGGCTTCTGTGGGTAAAAGACACATTTTGGTGGTTAGCTTAAGACAGAATAGAAAGAGTGATGGTGAAGAATACCAGGTAATGATCAGATTTATAAAGATGAATATTAGTGATATCTGTGACTGGGGAAGGGCGGCAAAAAATGAGGTCAAGAGGATTCCATCCCTTGTGTGTGGGAGGGCAGCTGTTTAGAGTTAAAGAGAAGACGTTAAGGAGAGGGAGAAGGAAAGAGGATTAAGGTTTGTTAGAGGGGAAGTTAAAATCTCCTAGAACAGTAAGAGGAGTGTTATCAGAAGGAAAAGACTAAGAAGCATGTCTACCCAAGTGAAAAAAAAGTATGCTAAGTATATTAAATCCAAGCATATTTAAGTTTGCTTGCAGCAGACTAATGATTAGTATACTTGAAGTTTGCTATTTTGGAACAACTAATTTTGTACTAAGTGTATTTAAGTTGTAATTAAATTGTACAGAGGCACAATTTTAAGTGTATTAAGTATACATTTGTGTGCAAGTGAAACAACTTTAAGTATACTTAGTACACTTAAAGTATATGGCTGTGTGTGTACTAACGTACATACCTGACAGTATTTAATGAAATATAAGTATATATTTAATATAAGTACATTACAGCAATTTTTTCTGTGTTACAAATACACGATTAATATATTATGAGTATATGCTTATTGCAGCAGTAGCTGTTATACTTCTGGTCAATTATAAATACTAAAAAAGTACACTGTGGGGTTAATACAAATATACTTTATTATATCATACAGTACACACAACCTTCTATACTACAGTATTGCAAATGTGTTACCAGTACACTAAAGGTGTTTAGGATCATTTACACATGCTAAATGCATTTTCTACACCATAACATGTTTTTGAAACGCATTACATCAGTAATTATGAGGGAGATTTTATTCATGAGTTCAACAGATTTAATTTGCACAAGGTTACAAAAAAGCACTACAATAGTTTATTTGTGTTCAACAAAAGTCAGTCTTACAAACACAAACTAAAATGTAAACAGTTTACAGACAGACATCAGTATTAGAGTATACAGGTACAGTATTAGTTTAAACCTGGTGTGTTGATTCGACTGAGAGCTACGGAGCATTATACCACAAGCGAAGTACATAAGATTTAGCAACAACATGTTAGACAAAGCATTCTATAGCTTAAACTATGGACTTAAGTACAAACTATTTAATAAAAACCATGAAATTTACCTTATGCCGATGAAAATAAAATAGTACCGATACAAAATAACGCACGCAACGATGCAGCTTCCAGCCGTTAATTCGTACTAGAAGTGGAGGCCTGGGGAGCCAATCAGAAAACAGACAGTCCGAATCTCCCCGCCTCCATTTTCTGATTGGCTGGTGTCGAGCTGATATTAGTCTCTGGTTGGCTAAAATAGTTGCAGAGTTCTAACGCTGCTGCAATTTGTGCAAGTGTCGCTTTATAACAGTGAGCCCACAGAAGAGTGAGAGGGTAACTCAGATAAACATAAATTATCTTAAACGGACAATAGTGATTTTCAGTGCACAAAAACGAGTTTGGGAGCGCGCGATAGAGAGATTCAGCGTGCAATAACGAGTCTAAAAGCGTACGCGCACGAGAGAGTAGTGCACTATATATAAGTACATATGAATAAGTACATTTACATTTAACTGATTAAATACTGAGACTACTGTATATTAAAAATTTTATTTTAATGTAAACTTTCTGTACATTTGTACAATAATTATTTCGAGCATTTAAAAAAATATATACCTGAAATACATTGAAAAACAAGTTTAAATAAGTATACTTTGGAAATTAGACCAACCTTTCACTTAAAGTATATTTTGCAATAGTATGTTTTTGGAAAGTGTTCTATAATACAATTATTTTGAAGTATATTTAAAGTATAATTCCAAAATTTGGTAAAAGCATGATGTTAGTATACTTTTTATATATTAACTGATGGTACAACTTTTTGTTAGTATATTTGCAGTGTGCTATCAAGGATTTCAATATATTTGTAATACATTAAAGTGTTTTTTTTTCACTGGGGTATTTCATCCAGAAAGGTTCCTAGAGAGCCAGGAGGACGGTAGATAACTAGGATGTGGAGGTTAAAATGTTTAATTGTAGTCTTTTGATTCTGTGGGCATCTTTAAGATTCTTTAAGCCTCTATGTGTTTTCCTAGACTTTAATTAGCTTACAGTATACAGTATAAGCTTTTTTAGGCTTCTTGGTCTCTGTAGACTTCCATTCATTTCTATGGGCTTCTATTGGCCTCCTTTCGGCTTCTGTGGGTTTCTATGGTCTTTAAAGACTTCACTTGACTTCTCTGGATGTCTGTTGGCATCCACATGCTGCTAAATGCTTCTTTTATTTTTTTTTACACTGTTTTAGATTAGTGAGTGATAATTCTATATAAATGATCAATACATCATCATTTATTGGAAATAACATTTACCATCAAGGATCCCAGTCAGATGCACAGCGAGTCCATGGCAAGTCCTTGAATACACGAATAGATTAAATATACCGCAGTGTTTGTTAAGTTAACAGCACACCTTTGGCTTGACATACAGTAGGAATGATTGGAAGATCTAACAAAGAAGTGGAAACTTGTAACCAACCGCCAATCAGTGAAACATTAATGAACATGACCAATTCCTCAAAATGTAACATCTAAACCAGGTAGACACACAAAGCATTTTATTGCTTGGTATTATTTTTCTAATTTGTAAATAAAGTGTTAGTATAAAGTTTAATTACATTTTTTTTTAAAGATCTAGTCGACCAGCATTTACTACTGTACTATCTTTAGTGAAAGGACTAACAGTTAGATAGTTATCAGCTTTTTTAAAGTTTTGTTTTTTAGTATACTGTTAAAGTAACAATTGCAACATTAAAGAAAACGCAGCTCAGTCCAAAACACAAATGTTACATAATTACGAAATACTAATAATATTTTAGTGAAGATATAAAAAGGTAATAATTACAGTGAAGGAAAAGATAAAACCAAGAATAACTACAGAGAGAAAATATTTTATTTTTTTATTTTTATTTGTTTTTAGGGTTAACAAATCAAGCAATTCAAAATTTTTAATTGTTTTTTTTAACATTATATCATTTTATTTTTTTATATAATTTTTCTGAACAGGTCTGTTGGTTCTGAGTAATTTTCAGCACTATCTATCAATCTATTTCCACTAAAATATTATAAATAATTTGTTAATAATTTACCGTGAAATTTGTTGCATTTTCTTTTACGTTGCATGTTGTATAATGTTTTTATAATTAAATAAAAATCTAATTAAATGACACACATATAAAGTAAGAAATCAAACACTCAGTAAAAAAATCAACACTAATAGCATGTTAAAATCCTTTTTTTACAACAAATATCTATTTATGCCTACGTTAATCTTTTAAATGTGATCTGAAGCCGCAAAAGCCTTTACAGGAAATAAAACGTTAACACAGTCTGACCAATCACAATAGAGAATCGAAGATCTCCACGCATGGCTGAGTACGCCTTTATATTATATAATCTATTATCTATCAGTGTCCCGTCATTTGAAGTGTCGTACAGTGAAGTGCTATTTATTGTGTTTCTTTATGTGACGGCCATTGAATATGCAAACATGTTGAATGTAAAACAATTACAGAGAAACAGATTGATGATTCACTTCAAAACAATTAAAAACAATGAGGTTTGCTTTTGTTCTACACACTAGTTTGTAACTCAATACCCATGATTGCAAGACTCAGAGCCAAAAAATAAATAAATAAAAAAATTAAACAGCCTGAGAACTTGGCTTACGCACTAGAAAGTTCCCTTTGGTGATTGTTACAAGTTTGAACAATGTTGTTTACAGCGTATGGTAGCTAAACTCCTTCGGGCAGAGAGAGAGAGAGAGAGAGAGAGATTGGGAAACTGGTGTTGCAGTATCATAGTAACATCTCTGATACACGGTGTCATGCGGAGATCTTACTGTACTCTACGTTAGCAAAAAACTTGCTGTCATAAATATCTGATATGTGACTGCGAAATTCTATTTCTTAGCCAAAAAAACAAAAAAAACAAACACATATTTCATAAATTTCTCGCTGAAAGAGCTAAGCATTTACGTGATAACTTTACGTGCACGATAAATGTTTGTCGTAACGTCTTTACAGCAGCTGCTCGTATAGTCTAGGAGCAGAGCCAAATTCTCAGCCACACCTTTCAAGATAACCACAGTATTTCTTTAATAACCTTGAGTTTTTCTTTTAATGAATGTTTAACCCTGACGAGACATCAGCTAACGCGTCTAGATATGAGATATGATTTGTGTGTGTGAGGAATATAGCTAGTAAGCTGAAGACGTGACGGCCATTAAAAAAAAAGAAATAAAAAAGATTATTTCCTCATTTGCTAAATAAACTCTCTTTCAGGTTATTGTCTTTGGGTCGAGCCTGCTGTGTTGGGCGTTGCGTTTTTCGCTAATCCTGCAGGATTTACTCCTTTTGATTAGACCGTTCAACCTTCGGCCCTATCGGCTATCCATCATGCTTTCGACGCTCGCGCGATGACAAGATGGGAACACTGAGCAGCTCGTCCTTCTGTGCTTTACGCGTATCCGGGTGTGTTACTTACCGCCCTAAATAAACATTAGGTATAAAGTTTATTAAATTGTGTTAAAAGCGTGTTTTTTTTTTAACGAACAGTGAGGGCAGTGATCATATCCAATGGAACGCTATCGGTCATAAAGTCTGCAATAAACTATTAGTGTTGAGCGATGCACACCGCTAATAACGACGGCGTAATTAGAATCATTCCAGCTTTGTTTGTTTTTGTACTTTGCACAATGCAAGCATTCATGCGTTTCTGTTCACTTTCAAACACTCTTAAGAAAAGAATGCTGGTGTAAATAATCCACCTCATTCACGTCTTCTCTCGCGGGTCACTGCTTATGACGTCTGTTACGGACGTCTCCACAAATGTCAAATCAACTCTTTTGATGTGGACTTGACCGTCAACAGAAAGGTCAAACGAACCTATGCAGACCTGGAAGAGGTAAACAGACGTCTGTGTCTGTTTGCACAATAAAATGTCTTGACGTTTTTGGTGCCTCCTTTTCAGACTGGAATACAGCAACATAATTCGTTTTTGTACAGGTGCATGTGTTGGTCACATGAACAGTTTTGTTTCTTTTTTTTTTTGTGAAGTGCTAAAAATATTTCTCCTAAAATTAAAATGCTACTATTGTTATTTATAGTGTACATTTAAAGGAAATGACATCATCACCCAAGATCATGCAGTATTTGCACAGCTTTAATAACTCAAATAAAACAAAATGCAAATCATTTTTTAAACAAATTGTGTTAATGCTTTGGCTAAATAACATTAAGTCATCAGTATTTGGTTTTTTACATTGCTGTTGGGTAACTTTATACCACTCTTTTTGCAAAAAAGTGAACAACTCAGCTTTGCTTGATGGTTTGTGATCATCCATCTTCCTCTTGATAAAATTCCAGAAGTTTTCTGGAGTAAGTTGCTGTGCTCTCTTATTTTTTTCTAGAGCTGTAGATAGGTACTTAGATAGAGACTGTAAATCTTACGTGCAGTTAGTATACAATTCAATTAAATTTTATTTGTATAGCGCTTTTAACAATTGTCACTGTTGCAAAGCAGCAAAAAGAATTATTTAAGTTTGCACTCAGCACCGGTGTCCCTCAGGGATGTGTGCTCAGCCCCCTACTGTGCACCCTGTTCACCCATGACTGCACAGCAACACATAGCTCCAACACCATCATCAAATTTGCAGACGACACCACTATCATCGGCTGCATTTCTGATGGAGATAAGTCGGCATACAGGGCAGAGGTGAAAGCCCTGACATTATCGTGCCGCGACAACAACCTGCTGCTCAATGTCAGGAAGACTAAGGAGCTCATTGTGGACTACAGGAGACTGCAGGGTGGAAGCCACACCCCATCCACATCGAGGGAGCAAAGGTGGAGAGGGTCAGCTGCTTCAGGTTCCTGGGCATCAATATCAGCGAGGATCTGAGTTGGTCACACCACATTGGTGTGATCACAAAAGCGACTTCTTCCTGCGGCGCCTGAGGAGGATCGGCATGGACCCCAGAATACTCACAAGCTTCTATCGATGTACCATCGAGAGTATTCTGTCTGGCTGTATCACCACCTGGTATGGCAGCTGTAATGCTTTAGATCGCAAAGCTCTGCAGAGGGTGGTGAACTCAGCACAGCGCATCACCAGGACTGAATTGCCAGCCATGCAGGACCTCTACAGACAGCGCTGTAGGAGGAGGACGAAGCAGATCCTCTCTGACCCCAGCCACAGACTTTTCAGGCGGTACAGGAGCATCAAGATCCGCACCAGCAGATAAAGAGACAATTTCTATCCACAAGCCATCAGGCTTCTGAACTGCTGAAATTTTGGACACACCAGTATACTCTCACCATAACTACTGGACTCCTAACAATGTCACTTAAACAATATATATATATATATATTTTTTTTTTCTCCTCTTCCTATTTTTTTATATTTATATGTTTATGTAAAGTTGGGGAACACGGGTCTAAGAATTTTATTACGGTAATGATGCCTCATTGTTATCTGTATATGACAATAAAACTTGAAACTTGAATGTGAAGTTTGAATGGAATTTGATGGTCAGATAGTCACTGGTGAACAAGCCGAAGGCAACAGTGGCAAGGAAAAACTCTCTGAGATGGTACAGTAATAGAAGGGAACCTTGAGAGGAACCAGACCCAACAGGAAACCCATCCTCATCTGGGTGAAACAGAAAGCAGGAATTGATCTGCATTCATACTGTGTGTTAGGTGGCAGGTAGTTCAGCATAACAGTTGATGTTAATTGATGTTAATATGGAGTCCAGGTAGTTATTGGAGACTCAGGTAGACTTGTAGGAAATTCCAGTCCTGAACTATCGAACTGTCAAGTCCTCAGAGAAACAGCTGTCAACACCAGTCGAGGCCAGAACCGTCTTCTAGGTAGAGTGAAACCGTCTGCAAAAACCGGACAGAGACACACCGGGCATCCAAGTGTCGAGATCTCCAACCAGAACAGGGGCACCAGGATGGGTCAGACAGGTCCAGAGGGCAGAGGGAGTCTGGATCACTGGCAGCTCAGGAACGACATGTGTAGCTCGACAGAAAGAGGGAAAGAAAGAAAAAGGTAATGTGAGAACTAATCAAAGTAATAGTGCAATGCTAAGAACAAAAAAACTACAAGATATACACTCACCTAAAGGATTATTAGGAACACCATACTAATACGACGTTTGACCCCCTTTTGCCTTCAGAACTGCCTTAATTCTACGTGGCATTGATTTAACAACGTGCTGAAAGCATTCTTTAGAAATGTTGGCCCATATTGATAGGATAGCATCTTGCAGTTAATGGAGATTTGTGGGATGCACATCCAGGGCACGAAGCTCCCGTTCCACCACATCCCAAAGATGCTCTACTGGGTTGAGATCCGGTGACTGTGGGGGCCATTTTAGTACAGTGAACTCATTGTCATGTTCAAGAAACCAATTTGAAATGATTCGAGCTTTGTGACATGGTGCATTATCCTGCTGGAAGTAGCCATAAGAGGATGGGTACATGGTGGTCATAAAGGGATGGACATGGTCAAAAACAATGCTCAGGTAGCATTCCGTGGCATTTAAACGATGCCCAATTGGCACTAAGGGGCCTAAAGTGTGCCAAGAAAACATCCCCCACACCATTACACCACCATCACCAGCCTGCACAGTGGTAACAAGGCATGATGGATCCATGTTCTCATCCAGTTTACGCCAAATTCTGACTCTACCATTTGAATGTCTCAACAAAAATCGAGACTCATCAGACCCGGCAACATTTTTACAGTCTTCAACTGTCCAATTATGGTGAGCTTGTGCAAATTGTAGCCCCTTTTTTATATTTGTTGTGGAGATAAGTGGTACCCGGTGGGGTCTTCTGCTGTTGTAGTCCATCCGCCTCAAGGTTGTGTGTGTTGTGGCTTCACAAATGCTTTGCTGTATACCTCGGTTGCTCTTCTATCAGCTTGAATCAGTCGGCCCATTCTCCTCTGACCTCTAGCATCAACAAGGCATTTTCGCCCACATGACTGCCGCATACTGGATGTTTTTTTCCTTTTCATACCATTCTTTGTAAACCCTAGAAATGGTTGTGCGTGAAAATGCCAGTAACTGAGCAGATTGTGAAATACTCAGACCGGCCTGTCTGGCACCAACAACCATGCCACGCTCAAAATTGTTTAAACCACTTTTTTTTCTATTCTGACATTCAGTTTGGAGTTCAGGAGATTGTCTTGACCAGGACCACAACCCTAAATGCATTAAAGCAACTGCCATGTGATTGGTTAATTAGATAATTGTGTTAATGGGAAATTGAACAGGTGTTCCTAATAATCCTTAAGGTGAGTTTTCACAACTAAAAAACCAATAAGTGAAATGAATCAACTGTAATTTTGATGCCTCAACAGTGTGTATAGGATTTTTTTGTGCAAAAAAAATGTTTTTGTTTTTTTAGTTGTGAAAAAGAACAGCATAAAAGTGATAACGAAACTATGTCATAGTCAGAGTAACAGAGCAAAATATGATTAGACCAGGGGTTCTCAACCCTCTCTCTCAGCTCTGCATTTAACTAATCAGCTAATTCCTGTCCTGAATTGAAGCATTTGTAAAAGCGCAGGAGAACATAAAATGTATAGGCCAGGTGCTCCTCCAGGACCAGAGAACCAGACCCATGTACAAGCACGGCTAGAAGTAAAAATTCCAATGAGGCCAGGGTTAGGGTTAGTTAATTGGGTGTGGTGTCTCTCAGAGACAAATAGCTAGGAATCTTAATGTAACCCTTTCTACTGTTAACAGAATTATAGGTCAGTTTAAAGAAAATCTTTGAACATGACAGCTGGTTGACCCCTGGTTCTTCTGAAAGACGTCTTCATGCAGTTCAAAGATCTGTTGAGAACAATCCTGTCATTCCTCACCTAAAGCAGTTGTTGCTCCTAAAGCTGTTAAAGGAAAAACAAACAAGTATTGATTACGTTTTAATAGGTCCACCACAATCAGTTTGAAATCAAATTGCTGTAATGTAGTCTGAACAGTAAGAAATCTTTTTTTACAGATTAAAATAAGATTCTTAAAGATCTATCTCAGTCTGCATGCTCTACCTCCTCAAGCTGGATCTCACACTTGTAACATGGTGCGTTAGTTCAAGTCCACATGACATGGATCCATGGTTAACAATTGTGCAGGTAGGCGATGGGAGGACTCGTGACTGCGGTCGCACATACATACTAAGTGGTAATAGCGTAAAAAAAAACCCACCCTGTGTGATCTTCTTAAGCAGGTGTACTAATTTTAAATTTAAGATGCGTCTGGACAATAAAATTTTCTTCGAGTCGAGGTCCAAACTTTATATTTGTGTCAGGATTCAGACCTCTACATATGCAGTCAGTGTAAATCTATAAAAATAAACTACTATTTAAAATTTCCATAGCATTAATATAATAATATTTAATAAATAATAATAATATTTACTGTCAGTTTTCAAGAACTACATTTAACACGTGGGTAGTTTGACCATTGAAGGCATTTCCTTGCATTTGTATGGAATAAAAACAGCAATCTTTAATCAGTCTTTAGTAAAAACTCTGGTTGTTCTGTCATACTGGGCTCTCAGTTCAGGTATTTTACAAAGAAATCCCGCCTTCTGCACTATAATTGTTTACAAGAATTTGTTTTTGTATATTATTAGTGCGTAGATCATCTGTTTTTATGGGAAATTTTAAAGACCTGGATATGTATGAGTTTTTCTTTTACACATTTTTAGGCTGATTTTTTTTCTTTTATGTTTTTAGGGCTCATGCACTATGACATCAGCCCTATTACATTATAGTGTGTGAAGGACCCTCTTCTTCTAAGGATGTTTATTAATTAATACATTTTTTATTCAATCTCCCGGGCCTTTTTGGAAGTCAAAAGGCCATTAAAATCAGCACACTTCAGAATCTGCTGCCACCAGAATGACTGAGAGTCTGGGCCCCGGGTGTCACACAGGTATGCATGTGAAACTTGCACGTATGCTTGTGAAACCCCACTTCTAGATCTTATTGAGCTGAACAATTTTCACTATGCATGTCATGGGCTCAACTCAACAGGATGTGAATTATTTTAGATTGTCTAAGATATCTAAGATACTCCTCCTAGGACATGTATAGGATTGCCACCAAACTGGGCCCATAGGATCTCAAGACATTGAGGATGCAGATTTTTGATATGTTAAATGGTTTAGCCATGGAGAGGCCTTATGGGAAAAAATGGCTAATGACTTCATTAGTTATATATAATAGTATAAGATATTATGTCATAATGTCATCTATCTATCTATCTGAAGGACAACACATTGATTGACATCAGTGTCAAAATAAAATGTATGCTGAATATTGGTTAATAAGTGAATTTCTGAGTGAATTCACGTTGATTGATGCTTTTTTCTTTCCGGCCTCCAGGGCTTTTGGAGGTCTTAACATGCTCAAACAATACACAGTTTGCCTGGTGTGCCTTGGTGGCAATGGCTCAGGTGCTTGGGCCCGCTCAGTATCTAGCTTGCAACTACATATAATGTATATTATTTTGCACGTTATTTACTTGACATGTTGGGTCTGGGTAAAAATGTCATGCTTGAAAGGTTGAGAGGTTTATTAAATGTCTTACAAAATAATGTTCAACTTGGATGCAGTGTGTGGTCTAAAAGTATTATTGTCTGAAATTAGATTCCAGATTCTAAAAACAACTTTCCAGTTGGTTGGTTTTTACACTTAATGAAACAGATGAGCATTAAGTAGAGCTTTTTACACCGACGCGATCGTCACATCAAAGCTCTTCCACAAGAACACCGACCAGGTTGCATATTTTCTATCTGTCAGGTGTGAAATGTGTGTGTGAAATGTGTGCATGTGTGTGTGTTGGGGTATGACATGACAAGACTTGAAGAGAGAGAGAGAGAGAGAGAGAAAGAGAGAAAAAATCAAATGCAAACAAACTACAAGAAAAAGTTTGAGGTGCGAAAGAAAGGTTGATTGAAAGTGCTGTCTTAGGAAGAAGCCCTTTGTCGAAAAAGAGAATGAGAAGTGTTTATTTCACGCGCCGTCCCCTCCCTGGGTCGAGGCTGGGAAGCTGGCGCGGTTTGTACAAACCTGACTGAACTTGTTTTAAGGAATTGTGCTACTCTTGCAAGTTCACCTAAGATGAATGTCACTATTAAAGATGTTAGGCAACAAGACGTGACATTTTATTTGTGTTTTAAGAGTCACTTCTTTTCCCCAAGTGTTGAATGCTGCATGACGGTAGTGCAGGTGCAAATCACAGGCTGATATTAACGCGCTCCAAGTGTTGAGTACAGAGATGTCTGTCAGAATCAAAATGCCAAAAAAAAAAAAGAAAAAAGGATTCACCACATCTCAGACCTTTGCAGTTTCTTGGTAGCTTGCCCATGGCTATTTATAACTGCCTATAGCCGCTAGACTCACTCACACACTCACACACTCTTCGTGTCCCTGCTGTAACCAAGGATGAAGCAGTACATTCATTGTGCAGAGCGACAGATGGGCTACAGTGAGTAATTATACACCTACAAAGTGACCTGATAATGGTCAGTGTTCTTTTGTTGTATTTCTTTAAACAAGACATTTCTGGTTATTGTGAGCAATGCACTGAATAGCAAGCGATATTGTTTTTTCCCCCCCATTCTGCGAGGAGTCAGTGCGGCACCTCGTCCTGGAACTGGATTGTCAGAGAGCGCACAACGCCCTGGTGCAGTCAAAGATGAATGATAACATTCTGAATCTGTCACTCTAAAAGAACGGCTCTCTGACGATCTCGGATGTTGCCTTACGCATTATCGTGACTGATGTCCTGGACCGAGGCACAGCGCCATCTATTTGGCTTCGAATAAACGCGTTCTGATGGGGGCGCCATTTAAATCTGAATGCCATTGTACTGGAGTGAACCGGACCATCTTTATGTGCGCTGAGGAAAGGCCGCGCTGCTCAGATGTCAGGCGTCCTCCACACCACCACACCACCACCACCACCACCAATACCACCTCTTCGTCCTCCTCCCCCTCTTGCTCCCACACCCCTAAGCGAAGGAACCCCAGCAACAACCTTTTCTCCTCTCTCACCACTCGCTCCCGCTTTCATAATAGCAAGCGGCCCGCCTACGCTCCGGCTCCCAGCCTCGCTCGTCTATCTCTCGCGTTTTCTCTCCCATCTCTTTTCCGCCCACTCCTGAGACGTCCTTTTACTGCATCCTCTGCCGAGGGACGTTCGCGGCGTTCTCCATTTCAGCCTCCGCGTCCTGAGTGCCGGCTCATTGGGAGGCGCTGGAGGAAGCCTTTCACAGGAGTATTAGAGCACAGCGCCGGGCCCTCACAAGCCTCCGGTTACGGCCTCCAGGGAGCGGGCATGTCCGCCTACGCTCCCCACCTGGGGGCGAGGGCTTTCTCTGCCACTACGGGGAAGTGCTTTGTGGGGGGAAAAAAATCACATAACACAAGGCAATTGGTTGGGGCTATTAGTAACCTTAAACCACATGACCTGTGACTAAGGTCCTGTGCCGATTCCCACTGACGCAGGAAAAAAAAAAAACATGCACGCAGTTTAAATTTATAAAGAGCTTTCAAAGCACATTCAAAAGTGAGAGATAATGCCCTTTTTTTGTTAATGTATGCACTGTCACTGGGGAGGCAAGGCATTCAGAGGACAGAGCTTTTAGGCTCATCTGCCTGGGCTCTCAACCAGAGAGCCTGCCCACACACTCACACACACACACTCAGCAGCACTCTGACTAATGCTGTTACACACACAGAGTACAGTCGAAAGGTCTGAGACACAGACAGTTATGCAAGCCGCATTTCCATTTCATTTACCTGTGTACGCATAAACGCAGGGAAAAATTTGAGAGGGTGAAAAAATCCGAGGGAGGAACAATGAAGTGCTTCATGTTTATGGCTGTAATGTGCATAATTTACTATTTGAAGAGGTGCATTAACTGAAATTTGTGTGTATGTGTGTGTGAGAAAGAAAGAGAGCATTTTGTTCAGAGCTCTGGCTTTTTTTAAACAACCCATTTTGGCTCCCTCCCGTTTTTCTATTTTTATTTTTTTTGCTCAACCTCCTACTGAAAAGCTGTATTTAAGTGAGTAGGAATTAAATGAACTGATTACTCGAAGGTCATCCTACAGCATATTCTGGGGTCTGTTTCTGATAAGTATATTTATTCTAAGGCTGTCAATATTAACATATTAACGCATTACCGAAAGTGATTAATCTAGGAATTTTAAAGCATTATTATTTTTTAACGTGATTTAATCATCTAACCCAAACCCCAACCCCAACCCTAACCCAATCAGCTTCCCATAAACGCAGCCGCGCGATAATACATATAATAAGATGATTGAAGAAACTTCACCAGGTGTGCTGAATGGCAAATTCCTTTATAAAAAGCTTCTAGATAGGAGTTTGGATAAAACCAAAGTAGTGTGCTTAAGTTACCTTTAAAGGAAAGGATTTTTACAAAAATACATTAAACATAAGAGATGGGATTGGTGGCTCAGGCAGGTAAGGCTTTAGGTTGTTGATTTTATGATCTGAGGATCTGGGTTTGAGCCCAGCTGTTCGTGGGTTGCCTCACCCTGCATTATCCATCCCCTGCAGGTCGCGTTTGAGAGATTTTTTTTTTTGTTAAATGTTAATGTTTGAGGTTGAAGATGTTCCAGGTATCTGGGGTAGCTTATTGGTTAAGGAATTGGTTTATGGTTTAGATGGTCCCAGGTTCAAATCACCAAGTTGTCACTGTTGGGCCCTTAAGTCATTCTGGATAAGGGCTTCTGACCAATGCTTAAATATTATAAAACTACATAATATGTTTGCTCTAACCATTTTTTCATGCCTTTCTTTGTTTCAACATTGCACGTTTTTTAATACAAGTAAATTAAAGTATTTTAAAATTGTGATTAATCGTGATTAATCATAGAATGTGACTGATTAACTAGATTAAAATATTTTATCGATTGACAGCATCAACCTATTCTGAATATCTTTCTTTTAAATATCATATTTTTATATCATTAAAGCATTACATCCATCCTATGCTTCACTTAAAAGTGGTCGTAATGTGGTCGACCAATTTCTTGGTTGCAAAATAATAAATAAACATTTATTCATAGTTAACAACAATTTTAAAATTAATTTCACAAGTCTAAACACGGTAGGCGATACAGTTGTGTAGTGATCAGCACTGTGGCCTCGCACCTCCAGGGTTGAGGGTTCAATTCCTGCCTCAGATGTGTTCGGGTAACCCTAGGTTTCCTTCTACTTTCTAAAAACATGTAGGTTAAACTAATTGGTGTTTCCAATTAGTTTGCCTGTAGTGTGTGACAACCTGTCCAGGGTGTACCTCACCTAGTGCCCTGAGACCGCAGGGATAGGCTCCAGGCCTTCTGCAACTGCTTGACTGGTCCCACCATCCCTAGGAAGACATGTATCTAGACTGTGTTGTGTTCTGGCACCTAGGTGGTGGAATTCACTTTTCGTTGATCTGATCTGCACAATAACTTGGCACAGGTTTTACACTGCGTGCCCTTCCTGGCACAACCCTCACATTCTTATCCGGGCTTGGGACCGGCACTGCATTCAGTAGCTATGGTTTGGGCATTGAACCCGGGCCTTCTGTATGGCAGGTGAGAAACCTACTGTACCACCAATGCCCTATTGTAGAATGTCTCCAAGGTGATTAATTATGAATGATTTAAGTTGTATCCAAGTACAGCTTGCAGGTCTGCATGCTGTCTCACATCTTTAACAATGGCTCAGTCGCTTCTGAGTTTCTTTTGAGTTTTTCATCCTGTTATTATTCCAAATTGCCTCTAGGTGCAAAAGTGTGTGCGATATCATGTGGTGTTCTGGTGTTCCATTAAGAGTCTCGTATACAGTGTGTCCAGGATAATCACGACTAATTACAATTTTAAAATACTCAGGTTTACTTGTATTATAAATGTCTAATGTTGAAATAAACAAATGCATAACAAATTCAAAGGAAACAGAATAAGTAATTTTATAATATCTTAAATTTAAATCTCTCAAATGGGACCAGCACTACATGCAGTGGCAACCCACCGACAGTGGGGCTGAAACCTTGACCTCAAATGGGAAACCAACAACCTAGAGCCTTAGCCACCTGAGCCACTACTTACACATATTATTGTAAACGTAGTTCCCCTTGAAGTGTGCTTGGGTACGCAACTTTGGTTTTATTCAATCTTCCATCTAGAAGCTTTTTATAATGAATGTTAAACCTGCTGTTATCACACATGGTGTGATTATGGGAAGCCATTGGGGTCAAACTTGGTCATATGATGTAATGAGTTAAAACTTTTATATTAATCACACACATTGACGTGTTAACATTGACAGACCCAGATGAAACACTTCACAGTGAGCAGAACCACTTTGAGCAAGTTATATTATGTTTAAATGCTTCGCATATGTAGACGCACATCTTATCGGATCAGAATCCGGGTAAACAGTCATGTTGGAATCACTAATGAAAATGATTTCAATCAGATTGAAGAAATATTTTCTGTGCAGATGTAGATAATGTTCCTTTTCTTTTTCTCATCATTGTAAAGCATGCGGAGTGGGAAAATGTTGTTTATTAATAAAACTAGTAATGAAACACTTTGCATGATGTTTCTGGTTGTCTCGCTGGCAGGAAACGGGTTTATGTCACTTAGGCAACTGAATGATTTCGACAGCTTGGATTTCTCCTCTGTATTTAAGATGTCAGCGTCAGTTCCCAGTACTCCAACCTTCCGTGGAAGAAAGGCTCACGTCCCATCCTAGGTCTTCAACAGAACCGTATTAACCAGAAACATTTCTCTTGTTCTTTAGCGACATGGTGCAAAATATTTGAGGCGGTTTAAAATACCAATGATGTGTCATTACATAAACATTTACCAGCAGAAGAAGCTGGCTTAACAAAACAATCCTCTGCCTGATCAGAACAACGTGGGTGTGTCATGATGATTGACATCGGCAGAAAAGCTTGTAGGCAAGAGCAAATACAGCATTTTGGATGGAATTTTACAAGAAGAAGAAAAAAAGGCTTGATTGTCACATATTCTTTTCTGTCTTGGCATATCCCAGTTTGTTGGGATGTTGGGATCAGAGTCCAGGGTTAGAGCACTCCGGTTTCCTCCCACAGTCCAAAGACAAGCAGATTGGGTTAATTGGCCTTCCCAAATTGCCCGATGATTAAATGAGTGAATGAGTAAAAAGATCTCCACCCATCAACAACAAACTGGTGCTGCAGCACACACATGAACACAAGTTACATGTTGCACGGTTGGGGGTTTGGATCTCATCCCTCATCCCTGTGCGTTTGCACATTCTCCCTGTGCTTGGTTTCTCCAAATGGTCCGATGACATGCATGCTAGGTTGATTGGTTTTTCAAAATTGCAAAAAAGTGTGTGTAAGGGCATGTGTGTGTGTGATAAATTGAAACCCCATCCAGGGTGTACCTTGCCATGTGACCTAAGATCCCAGAGACTGTCTCCAGACTTCCAGCAACCCTACAAAGGTGAGCAGTACGGAAAACTGATGCATGGATAGATGGATGAATGGATGGATGGAGATTATTAACCAAATTGGATGAAGCTTTGCAAAATCAGAATAATTTAGAAACTACGAGAACTTTAGGAAATTAGCCTATTCAGCATGTTTTTGGACTGCGGGAGGAAACTGGATTAACCAGGAGGAAATACACCAAGCACGGGAAGAACATGCGAACTCCACGCACACAGATCCTGATGTGGAAATCGAACCTGGACCCTGGAGGTGCGAGGCCATGGTCCTAAACACTACACCACCGTGCTGCCCCTAAATAATAAGCTGTATAAGTAAATAATATAATGGACTGTAAATCTGCTTATATTTTATCAGAAGCAGGTGTGGATCATAAATATCTGAATCACAGGACAATCACAGCTTGTTCTCATCCCGCTAACCATTTATGCACTAAAATAGCATATAGAACATAGCTCAAGACTGGTACATCTGGTAACTCAGGTTCGTTTTCTCATGTAAAAAAAGAGGCTAAAAGGTTATGGCTAAAATAAGAGCTAAGCTATGCACAGTGATTCATTCTCCACAGTATTTTGGTGGGCTTGACATCACATTTCCTAAATATAGCCTGCGCTTAAATTGTCCAGAGGAAATTAGACAATTCAATTCAAAACTCCACACATACTGTATACACACACACACACACACACAAACACTGACCAGAGAACTCACTTTATTCTGGTTCTGGGTCCGGAGCCATCATGTGGATTAACGCATCAAAATGCCGAAAAACAAATCCAGCAATTGTCTCAGATTTGCATAAAACATTGTTTTTATAATTTTTTTGATTATTGGTTTGGGTTAAGCATGCTTTATTTTAAAAAGTTTTAATTCAGGTGAAAGCTAGTTGGACTATAATAACCAGGTCCACGGACTTCAAAACAATCCTTTTGACTAAGCACGTTGCTATTCAGTCTCTACAACAATTAACAACAGGTTTGAGTAAACCATATGGAATGTTAAACCTAGGTATTAACACTGCGCCTGGTCAAAAATAAAGTTGTACACTTCAATACTTCATTTGACCTCCTTTACCTTCGATTCCTGCTCACAGTTAGTATTCAGTTCATCCATTAAAATGATTCTTCGTTCTCCCAGAACCAGTCCTGGAGGAAAATCCCGATAGATGTGATAACCTGGTGATTCAGTACATTCAGGTGGTCAGCTGACTTCATTTTATTGCCACATAACGTTGCATACGAGTCTAGACCTGAGCGACTGAAACAACTGCAAATGCAAGATGGGTGCATCATGGGTGCGCATCGCTCTGGAATAGGCTCAATCTGTACCCATTAGACCACATGACCCTTTTTCAAGTCGAATGTTTATGCTCCCTTTATGCCTTTTTCTGATGATTCTCACTAACAAGAGGTTTTCTAATGGACACGCAGCTGTTTAGTCCCAATCCTGTGGGTTCTTACATTGTCTGTTTATGGGAATGCTCTTATCTTCACTATTAAACATATACTATATGGACACAAGTATTTGGTCAAACCTGTTAATTATTGAACTGAGATGGGGAATCGTAATGCTTCAGCACCCCTTAACATCTTGGACGAAGCTACGCTTCTATGCAACTTTGTGGCAACAGTTTGTTGAAGGCCCTTTTCTATTCCAACATGACTGAGCCCCAGTGCACAAAGCAAGGACTATAAAGACATGGTTTGATGAGCTCAATGTGGAAGAACTTGACTGGCCCTAACACAGAGCCCTGACCTTAACCCCATCAAACACTTTTGGGATAAACTGGAACGGAGACTGCAGAGAGCCAGGCCTTCTCGCCCAACATCAGTGCCTAACCCTAACCCTAACCACTCTACAGAATGAATGGGCACGGAAACACTCCGAAATCTTATGGACAGCACCCCATCCAAGAAGAAGGGAAGCTGTTGTAGGTGCAAAAGGATAACCGATTCCATATTGAAGTGTATGTATTTGGATACAATGTCAATGCAGGTTTAAACAAATATTTATATCTATATTGTGTAGTTATGGTTTCTATTGTTCATGTTTTCTCATGCAACGTGATCGCCAGTCATGATTAATTCAAGTCCGGATTACTTCCATGAAGTTGACGACTTACTGTAGCACTATTCCACTTCCAGTTTGTAGTGAGGTGTTGGACAGTTCCTAATTCCCAATTTTGATCATTTAAAGTCTCCTTAATTATTTTCTTTGCCTGATGAAGGACAATAATTCGACCAGGCAGTTGTTGCATAAATTGGATAAATGTATTTTATTCACATCTCATACATATATTTTCATTATATGCATATATCCATATAAAAATACAGAATACAGTAGACTGTCACCCAGATATCACATCACCTGGGCCACAATTACTTATTTGCCTTTGGCACCCTGACTATCTTCCATGACTAAGAGCCTTCTAGCTGCATGACAGTCCAAACGTCCAGGAACAGGGATTTTATTCTGCGCCGCGTGAGTTTCTCTTCTCGTTCCTGTGACACCCACAAAGGACATTTATTTATTTATTTTTTAAAACCTCACGTCCAGACACGAGGATTTGTCCTAGTTGAAGTGTTCCGATATATACGAGCAAGAAATCAGTCTCAGATTCATGACGGCCTTCAATAAGTCCATGGCATGTCGCGTGCTGTCCACAGGTTCGAGGTCAGAGGCTCTTAAGTGGGTCGATTTAAAACACAACAAACAAAAACAAAAAGGAAAAAAAAAGAAGAAAAAAAAAAAGGAGACGACGCCGCCATCTAAAGTTTCACAGCTTAGGCCTGTTTCCACACCAAAAAAATGAAAATAATATGCAATAACATCAGTAAAAAAAAAAAATGTGTATGATGATTAGAGCTCTGGTACAACTATTCTTCTTAACTCGTTACATGTGGTTGTGTTGTTTTGTTGTCATTTTTTTAAAAACTCTGTCTCAGTTAGAAAGAACAACCAAACCACTGGACTTTTTCTTTTTTTTTTTTTTTTGTCTCAATGAGACTCGTATAACATCGAATCTAATCCAACTTAAGCACAGCATAACACTTGACCGCATGCGCATCGACACTTTGTAACACCAGCAAGTTTTTTTTTTGTTATTTTTTCTTTACGTCAATTAAAAGCAGTACTGCACTATTTCTACACATAGTTCATGTCTGATGGGTAAATAGTTCTCACGCAACCTTAAGTCCTAATTCCGTTACAGTCGTTTAGTTCTGGTGAAAGAGGAAAGGTTTAAAAATGTGTACAATTAAAATAAAATGTAAAAAAGAAAAAAAAAAACAACAGTTTTTAGTTGCTGCCGTAATGAATATAAGGCTGTAAACGTTCAATAACGGGCAGATTTCTCTTTCAGACGTCCTCGGAAAAGTCACATTCGAGGTCGTAAATTGAGAGAAAACCAAAAACCTTAGTGGTAATGCATGATCGGGGAAACAGATTTAATTCATTGACAGTGGCAGAAATGCATTCGAATCATCAGCAACAGGTCATTCGCACACAGGTCATTAAAACAGTGACGAACATTCTACTGAATATAAAACATAACCAGAATAGCTTCATCTGAAATGTCACATATGGAAATATATATATAGTTTTTTTATGTTGTTGATCGCTGTTCAATCTTTCTCTACAGATGGGTTCTGATGAAGAGAACGGGAAGATAAAATGTAGCTGACGCTCATGAGCAGACAGCAGCGTGCTGGAGATGAGTCAGATTTAGCCCGAAGCCACTCAGAAGCTTGAGAAAAGCAAACTCAAACACTGTTTGGTAACGCACGCCCCAAAAGGGTTACATCACTCACTCACTCCTCTTCTATACCGCTTTATCCTGTATTCAGGCTCGCGGGAACCTGGAGCCTATCACAGGAGACTTAGGGCACGAGGCGGGGTACACCCCGAACAGGGTGCCAATCCATCGCAGGGCACACACACACATGCACACACACACACACATGCACACACTCACACACCCACTCACACACTACGGGCAATTTGGGAACGGCAATTAGCTTAACCTGCATATCTCTTCGGAATGTGGGAGGAAACCGGAGTACCCGGAGGAAACAGAAGGGTTACATAACTAACATTATTCACAGCCTTCATTAAACAGAAGCTTTATTTGTAACACAGCACTGTTGGTTTGAGAATCGAGAAGCCACACCTTCATGTTAGCACACTCACGCTGATGACGATCGTTTCCGTAGTGACAACCTGCACGACGTAATTAAAAAAGAAATTAAATATTTGTCTTGCTGTTTAAAAAAGACCAGCGTGTCCGTGTCGACGTCACATGATGAATGATTGTAACCTTTGTGGAAGGAGTCTGTTTGGTAGAGCTAACCCGTGTTCCCAGGGTCCTACGTTCCCTAAAAAAATAGAATTCCATTTTGTGCTATATGGATCAGGGGGAACATAGGGCCTTGGTAACATGGAATCCTGGGAAGATAGGACTCTAGAACTGGGGAACATACAGTGGGTTTCTAGGAAAAATAGTACCCTTTTCATGCTCCCATTATGTTCCACTTAAATCTGGGGAACACAGCAACTCCATCCATCCATCTAGTGACCACTGAGGCCAACGGGTGACCATTTATTCCCATTTGTACGACCGTACGCCAATTAGCTTAATCTTTTTTGGAAGGTGGGAGGAAACTGGAGGAAACCCACCAAGCACGTGTAGAACAGACCCCGAGGTGGGAATCGAACCCAGGACCTGGAGGTGCAAGGTGACAGTGCTAACCACTAAGAAATGTGTCATTTAATAAAAACATTTTAGAATTGCCAAACAAACAGTGCTGTTATAGAAAAAAATGTTTTAAAATTATTGTTAATTTTTTTTTTTTTTAAAGGTCTTTCATCTCATTCTTTACTTCATCCATAATTAAAACAAACTCAAACTGTATGGTCTCATTCATGCAGTACCTACTTTAAATATTATGGATCGATGGAATAAACACTGCAGGTGTTAATGCAGATTTTTTCCCAAAACATTGAAATAACAATTTTTTGTTGATCCGAAAACTTGAGTTTTTTTTTTCTCAAGGCTGATCTGAAGTCAATAGTCTGAACAATCGCTGCATCTGATCTGACATTTAACGTCATCGACGTCATCATACACACACCAAGCAACGGTCAAAAACATGTTCGTCTGGTTTAGAAGAAAACGCCGTAAAGACTCGATTCAGATTCGAACCAAATGATGTGACTCACAGACAGAGAATAGTGTTAGTTAAGAGACCCTCGATGTTCAGTGTTACACACAGCGTTTTAATAAATGCTCTTCTATCAATCACAAACGTGTCTCTCAAACACACCACACACACACACACACACACACACACACTATGGCTGCTTATCCAGGACGAGTGTAAAGTGGACTTCCTTTAACAAAAGGCACAGGATTAAATAATAATAATAATAATAATAATAATAATAAATCCTAATGGAAGATTTCAGATACATGACCTTTTGTGAAATGTTCCGCAGTTGCATGTCATATTAAATTACAGTATAAAAAAAAAGTTAATTAAATTGGAATTTGTTTTTTGCAGAGCAGAAATATACACATGCCCTGTTTCCTTATTCTTTCTTTAAAGAGAACTGTATCACATATTACATTCAGTAACATTTATTTAAATTTTACTAACATTCATTACAAACTATTAGAAATTGTAAAGAGATTGTTAAAAAACAAAATTTGGTGAAGTCGACTGATCTGTAAGACGGCTGGCCATTAAGCATCATCTCAGATTATACTGTATGTACAGTACTGTGCAAGGAAAAGTCATAGTAAATGAAATTAAATGATGTCGATTCAACTGCGGAAATGAGAACAAATGTTCTGCAAAGTCTCTAAAGATACAGTTAAAAAGCTGGTTGTTCCATGTTAATGTAACGACCTCAGCAGCGACCTCATTTCCCCTCTCGTCTGTTCCAAATCAGCAGTATAACTAATGACTACCCTGATCATCTGTCATCATCTGCACCTGCTTCTCACCGGGTCATGTTGCTCAAGTTAGATTCTTTTTAAAATGCTTGAATAATTCACAGGACACATTCCTTTGAGACTGCTGAGGTACAGGGACTGAGAGACAAAAACGTCCTGCAGAACTTTTCCTCAAAAAGACAAGACAGCCTGGCTCTTTGGAAAGGGGGGGGGGGGGGTGTCAAGACTTTTGCACAGTACTGTTTGTATATAAAACGCTTGACGTGTCAGCAGAGCGTGAAATGGAGCCGAATTCCTGAATCGGAGCTCGGAGATCGTCCTGCCGAAGCCTCTACGAGGAACCGTGTGAATGCAGTGCGCATGTTTGGAAAGGGAGAAAGATAAGATCAGTAATTAGTCGGTCCGAGGGCGAGCGTTAGCGTGGCTGCGGCGGTTTAACGAGCAGGGGGTTCAAGCGTACTTGAAGCACTTCCACGATCATCTCGCTCACTACCCACGCAGGAGCAGGGGAAAAAAAAGAAGACTTTTATACCATAGTCTGAGAAACAAAATAAATAAATTAAGTCCACACCACCAGTTAAGCGACATTAAAAACGATACACAATTCAGATGATACAACTGAGAATTTTTTTTTTTTTTTTTTTTGGAATGAATTAAAAAACAAGTAGGATGCCCGAAGCTCAAACACAAAGAGCGAGAGAACTCTACAAAACAGGAATCAGGAGGGAAAGAGGACGAGATGTATTCGGTTCCGCGCCGGGTTCTTCTTCGTGCTCATTCCGGATTATTTAAGAACTCTCCGCTGCGTTTCCCATGAACCCAGGAACTGGAACGCTTTTCATGTGGATCATCCAAAGCTTTTTCCTCCCTGTACGTACTTGTCCATCCAGGGATCACAGTCAAGCCTTAGACAAGCCTTCAGTCCTCCAAAGGAACAACCACCACAAGCAACCCCTCCCTCTTCCTCCTCCTCCTCCTCCTCCTCCCTTCTACCACAGAAAAGGTCCGACCATTGTTCTTAGAAACGTCATCGTATCTCGGTGGACAGTTCTTCGCTGGAGGTCCGTACTCGTCCCTCATAGCTGAGAGAATAGGAAGTTTATACGTGTGGATCTCGAGTTGTTGCCGCCTTTTTTCGTCCGCTGTACAATCTGTAAAAAAAATAAAAATAAAATAATAATAAAAAAAAAAGAAAAAAAAATGCTTTAGGAACTGGAGATCTTATTGGAAACAAATCTCACCAGTTGCGATGAATCGGGATGGGTCGGGTTACACTGTGCAGATGCTGTTTAATCTTTTGCTGCGTAAACAAACACAAACAAAACAAATAAAAAGAAAGTTCTACCTCAATCACTGGAATCAGTCAGCGATTCTAACACCGACATCTCTAATTAGATCAGGGTTAAGGCATTGGACTGGGATTAAACCCCACTGGGCACTGCGTTTGTGTTTAACTTGGTAGCTGCTGCTGCTAACATACTGTACAGTCCATGTGTACATACTGCAGTGCTGCAAAACAATAACACTGTACAGGCCACGCCCCCCACGAGGACCTCGCCGGTTCAGGGTTATGCTCTAGCGTTAGCTCATAATGATAATTACTTTTCCGATATTTCATCATCTAGCGGTGGTGCGCTGGGCTCGGCTCCGACGTACAGCGGCGGGCCTTCTGTGCTACTCTGCGCGGATGGGGCGTTTCTTCTGGATTTTACCTGCGTGATGAAAACAGACAGGAAGTCAACCGTCTTATCAGTTTCAAAGGGATTTGAAATGAAAATAAATAAACACACACCTTCCAGACAAGCAGCAAGATGGCAGCGATGACGGGAATGAAAAGGAGTGAAAAGAGACTGCCCTTCACCACCTCCGGAAAGGTCATGTGATTCATGAAGCCTGCGGATAAAGGGGATTGTGGTTGGTCAGAACGTGTAGGTTTATATGAACGCGCTCGTTTCCATAGTAACAGCTTTACGGAGATTAAAATGTGTGGAAGGAGTCTCCAGTGTCGGTGCTTTCTAACAGTTAAAAGTAGGGCATGTCGTTGTTTCTTAAGACGCGAGTGAAATGACTGTTTGTAGCTGCTGCAGGAGGTGGGGAGTTATTGCCACGCCCCCCTGTACAGTCCTGTTTAGGCCATTAAAGGAGTTCCTGGGAGGCCGGCATTTCAGCAGGCAGTCCGATCATGGCTGCAGCGTATTGAGACGACTTTCTACCTTGATTTTAACCAAGCACTATTTTTTACATTTTATTATTTTAACGTAACAGCAAAGCTTGGGGTATTTTTTTCTTTATTAATCTGACCACTAGCGTAAGGACACTTTAATGGTGCAAAATATGAAGAATAACCCGTCAGTTACGATTATCAATAAAACACGACAGCAAAATGTCACCTTGGGTTAAACGTCTACAAACCGATGGGAAAAAAGTCCATTTCATTTATACAGAGCTTTAAACGATGGACGCCGTAAAGCAGCCAAAGCTGCTTTACAGAAATCCGGATTTGGATTTAGATTTAAAGTCCCTGCCCCGTAATCTACACAGTAATCACTGATGCCCATGTGGGTTATTCAAGCGTTTCAAATTAAATTAAATTTATAATTTAAAAAGTTTTAGAAATCAGTGTTCGGTTTCTGAACAAAAGCAGAAATCTGATGTGTGCTGGACATACTGTGTCACGGTCAGGTGTCTCGTCAATGCGATTAGAAAAATGGCTGAACCTTCTCTCTTTAGGTTTTCCCACGTCCAGGTCTTTTAGCGTCAGTGCTGAATTGGTTGACTAACGAGCGAGGACTGGGCGTGTCCCTACGTCCATGCTAGTGTACTCAAGCTTCAGCCTTTTATTTACTCTATTATGTGAACAAATAACAAACTTCAGCATTAATTCATCTTAAAAAATCGAAAGAAAGTACCAAATTCAGGAATAACACTTAAAATCATCCTCACTGGAGCAGCTGGTCCTTCAGTGGTTTATTCCATTTTTACAGCATCAAGTTGCCAATTTTTGATTTCCTACTAAGCACTATTTTTTTTATTGTCAGGTTCCAGAGAAACTCGTCAGTCCAGAAGACGTTTAGAAAGTTACAGCTCTGACGCTGGAGACCCCTTCCATAAATATAATTAAATAATTTAAAAAAGAAAAATTTGTGTAACGATTTTTGTTACTTTGTTTTTGGTTTTGTTATTTCACATTATATACTATATATAAAATAATAAAGCACGGCTTTGTGTGAACAGTTTAAACTGAATCACATCTGGAGATTGTATAGGATCAAGCAAGGATAATAAATGTGTTGTGGTCATAAGTTGATTATCTTATGGGAGGTGCGGGAAACACAAAGATGTTTTGGGCACAGATTCAAAATTCCTAAAACTCCCGAGATGCATATTTGTGTAAATGACCACAATAACTTAGAATAACAACATTAATAAAAAAAATCTAAAATAAAAAATGAGGTGGCTTGGGTGTAAGCTCACCTTCTTCTGCATTTGTGTTCTCAGATGATGAGCGACCTGGAGAGAGAGAGAGAGAGAGAGAGAGAGAGAAAAGAAAGGGTGGAGCATTAATACACTTGGATGAAAAACATTGCAGTGAAAGAAGAGTCCATCACGGCCCCCTTTTCTTTCTGTCCTAACAAAAGATCCCATGTGTCTGCTCTCAGAGAGAGAATGAGTCTGTGCTTGGGAAGATCTGAAGATTGCTTGGTTATCACCGCACTGACAATTGCATGTCGGCTCTTTTCTTCTTTTCATGCCGTCCGCTAGGGAACATCTAGTGGTTTTTGGCTTCGTGCTAAAATGGAACTGGCCAGATAAAAAAAACAAAAAAAAGCAACAAACGAACAAAAAATCTGCAGTGTTATCAGCGGATTTCTTTGAAAAGGTGGTTATGCGCAGGACAGCGCGCCCACATCACCCCAGGGGGAGTGCTAATTTATGACAATTTACCCGTCCTGTCGAGCTCTTAAAGTTACATAAACCACACATGTATCAGTATCGGTATCTCTACTTGGCGTTTACCGCAAAGTGGGCGTGGTCTAAGTAGAAAAGGCAGGTTATTATTTCCTGCAGGGATCGCTTACGAATATTCTCGATCTAATGTACAGGTGTTCATTTTTGTTTAGAATGTGTTCATTCTGCTTAACATGCTCGGACCAGGTGACATGATTAACAGTGTTTCCTCACCGCCTTGTGAATAATGCCGCGTCGGCGCCGCCGTCGATGCCGTCGTCGTCGTCATTACTTTCGCATTGTTCGTCCTCGGGCACGGCGGAGGCTCGCAGTCTTCATCATTTGAAGAATTAGCTGTATTGAAAAAGTCTTCGACAAATTCGAAATAACGTGGCGTGAGCCATTTCTCCTCTCTGTAGTGGCACTGAAACTCCAGCATGGAATCCTCCTGAAAAAAACACAATATAAAATGATAACTGCAGTGCTATAGTGAATAACGTGAAGAATGGATCATTGCTGAGAATAAATGCGATCTCATGTGGCGTTTTTAATGCTGTGCTGTACATTAGGAAACACGCGAAGCCTTTGCTTTTGAAGAGGCAAAAAATTTTCTTACATCCGGAGCCAACTTGGACGGCGACCCAGTTTTGCGCCTGATTTTAATACGTAAGGAATAATGCACTGAACTTCGGGGCTTGTCTAGCTTTAGTCTCTGTCTCATATGATTAAGAAGAATCAAATCTCCATAGTGGATCTTGTTCTACGGGTTCATTTGTCAGACTGAGAAAATCTGTCTCAGACTTTGCAGGAAATCTTTTATAATAGCTGATGTTGGACCTCAATTCTTTGCATTTCTTGAACATATCGCAGCGGGCCTAAACTCGAAGCCAACTCATGGCAAAAGTTTCTTTTGCATACTACCTTTCCAAGCACTCCGCCTCATACATCTGGCAAACGTAAAGTTTAGCGGAGATTTCCCATACCCATATTTGTCCCATATAAATCTCTTTATGATAACGCGAAGCATTCTAAAAGGTAAAAAGGCTGCTGTGGCAAGAAACAGGATTAACCAATCAGGATTGTATATTTTCCCTGTGTATTTTAGTCTGAAGGCTATTAAAGGCTCTTTACTCTTCATTAAGCTCTGTACTCAGCTCAGAGCCACAGATCCAGGGTGGATCCAGGAGAATTTACCCTCTGTGAGACTCCAGTACTTCCCGAGGCACCATGTAAACAAAGCTTTAGTGTACCCAATCCACCCCCTGGAGGGTTTTTAGACTGGAGGATCCAAAGAGGTCCCAGAGAAAACCCAGAGGAAACCTGTTGAAATCTCAGAGATAATCCAGGGAAAACCTGGAGGAAACTAGGAACAATCCTGGAGGAAGCCCTGAGGAAATCTTGGTGAAATCCTAGAGGAAACCAGAGGAATCCCAGAGAGATCCTGGAGGACTCCAAAGGAATCCCAGAGAAAACCCAAAGGAAACCTAAACAAATCCCGGAGAGATCCTGGAGAACTCCAGAGGAATCCTAGTGAAAACCCAGCAGAAACTAAAGAGATCCCAGAGAAAACCCAGAGGAAACCTGTTGAAATCTCAGAGATAATCCAGGGAAAACCTGGAGGAAACTAGGAACAATCCTGGAGGAAGCCCAAAGGAAAGTTAAAGGAAGCCCTGAGGAAATCTTGGAGAAATCCTAGAGGAAACCAGAGGAATCCCAGAGAGATCCTGGAGGACTCCAAAGGAATCAAAGAGAAAACCCAAAGGAAACCTAAACAAATCCCGGAGAGATCCTGGAGGACTCCAGAGGAATCCTAGTGAAAGCCCAGCAGGAACCAAAGAGATCTCAGAGAAAACCCAGAGAACACCTGGTGGAATCTCAGAGAAAAACCCAGGGGAAACCTGGAGGAAGCCCAAAGGAAAGTTAAAGTAATCCCTGGGAAAACCAAAAGAAAGTAAGAGAAATCTTAAATAAATCCGAGAGGAAACCTGGAGGAATCCCAGAAGAAACAGACATTTACACAAGCTCCAGGGACTCTCTGCTGTGTGCCACAGCACCACTCCACCCTTCACTATTTTTGCATTTTTATTTTTATTAATACTGCCATGTTGTCATCATTTTCATCACAGTATTAGAAACGCCCTGCAACATCACCACAAGCGCGAGATTGTGCAAGATGTGATAATTAAATGGCATCTCTTCTTTTACTTCTGTCTGGCACGCACCCAGACTGTTTAAGTGTATAACAATTGTTAATTTAATTCTACAGATCACACCAAGGTTTTATTCTGCATATTGAACTCATTCTCACGGCTGGATTGGGATGCTGTCACATGGCTCCTTATGCACGAGCACTTTTTGTGACAGATTTTTTTTATTCTCATAAATATTTGTCTGATGGTTACGTTGAAGTAAATAAACAATGCCAAAGGTCTCCTAATTGGCACCGACGACAAAGCGGAAAAACCTGTCCTTCTCGAGAAAGGTCTCCAGCAGCTGTGACCTCTTGCACCAAAGTCAAGAATGTGCTTGTGGCAAGTGTGCACTGTGTTCTCTGGCAACCTGCCGCGTAATGTCACCTGAGCCCGTACGCGGTGCATATTTAAAACGGCAACCCGACATGACCGCAAACAAACAGCTAGCTTGCATTTCTGCATCTTCTATACAAGTTGAACAATGCAAACATTTCTGTTAACAAGAATTTCACAAAACATGTGAGTTCAAGCAGTAAAGCATGCATGACACACCCACTTTTGGGTTTCTCGAGAATTGCCGAAATTTCGGTGTGAACTTGCTTAAAGTGAGTGAACTGCAGCCCGGAAAGTAGTGCAGGGTTATGTTCATATGCTTGTTCTATCACGTTACTGTTTCCATAGCAACCTTTTTTTTTTTTTTTTTTTTAAATGTGTGCAAGCATTAAAATGGTAAAGATTTATATAAGAATGTGGTCCATATATCTTTGGCTTTTGGCCTCTGTACAATTTTTTAAACACTCAAGACAATGTGAGCAAAGTCAAGATGTTCAGCTTTAATTCAAGGGATTTGACAAAATTGTAGGGGCTCATAAATAATGGAACTAACTAACAATTACAAACATAAGGATTGCGTTTAATACTTGAATGAAAATCCTTTGCAGTCAGTGACTGACTGATGTCTGGATCCCGACATGACCATATGCTGAGTTTCCTCCCTCTAGATGCTTTGCCAGGCTTCTTCAAGTCGTATCTTCAGTACGTGAAAAGTATGATCTATTGGGTTGAGAGCAGGTGACTGACCTGGCTAGTGAAGAATTTCCATTTATTTTTCCTTGGCTAGCTTTAACTGTATTTTTGGGGTTTTTGGGTCTACTTTCATTAGCAGTCAGGCCATCTATAAACACCAGGGCCCGGTTCCATTGGCATTTATTTATTTATTTTTTTTCATTTGCATAGACACCTCTTGGGACCTCATATTGAGAGTTTGTGTGAACAGCTACCAAGTGCAAATGTAACACTCAAAACCACCTCCAGGCCTTGTATCTGCTTAATTAGTCATGGAGTAACAAGAGAACAGGCCACACCTGGTCACGCAACTGCTTGTCAGCCATTTGTTCCATTATTTATGAGCCACCAAAATGGGGGTGCATGTCTGAAAATGGCTATAGATCCGGAATTACACTCTGAATTAAAGCTGAGTCTTGACTATGCTCTGGAGGCCAAATGCCAAACAACTTATCTTTGTTTTAAAATACACACAAGTATAGGCGTGACTGTGTATAATAAGTGAAATGATGAATAAACGTTTGGCTCACTTTAAAAAACGAATAAATCTGTGAAATAACTCACCAAATTATGACCAATGATGTATCGCATCTCTTTCAACATTTGCACAAATTTTCTTATGTCCTCTTTGTTGGAGGAAATATTCCCAAATTTCTCGGACAGTTCATTTAAGCTCTCCTCCAAATGGAACACGTTGAGCTTCACCCAGCACATACCACTCTGGAGGAAATAAACAAAAAATAAACAAAAAAATAAACAAAAAAACAAACAACAGTTTTACGCACAAGTAAACAATTTTTATCACAATGTTGGCTTACAAAAATTTCCACAACTCTTTTGCATACTGAGTTTATTTTATTGGGATTTAAAAAAAAGAAAAATACGAGGGGTGTTTAAGTCAAACCGGGATTTTTAATTGTGCAGAATAACATAATACATTTCTGAAAGCTAAAAACTTCCTGTATTTGTCTATATAATTCCCCTGCTACATTACTGCAATGGATACCATTAAGGTATAACGTTTTCTCAGCAGGATTCACCACGTCCCAAACGCTGGCCTACCAGAAGAGGTTGGGACTGTATATGTGCAAGTGGTGTTGGTGACTGTGTGTACAGTTCACACAGACAGATGCGTCTCTTTCTTCCACAAGCTAGCAAGTTATCCGTAGATTTTCAGGGATCAGGCGCAGAATGTTCACAGGCTCTGCCTTTCACAAACATTCAGACCATTCAGTTGTTTTGCTGCGGTTTAAGAATTCTTAAAGTATTCTGTAAATGTCAACGGCCCTTATTGACCAGAAATGTCAAAAAGTCCCGGTTTGAGTTGAACACCCCTTATATATTACCAGCAAAGTCAAATCAAGTGGTGAAACATATACAGCTTATGCAAGAACACATCCTAACCTTGAGACATGAGTACAGTGCACATTTGAGGCATGCAAATAAAACATATAATTTAGTTAAAGGGTTAAAGATACGCAATATGCACATAAAAAATAAATAAATAAATAAACGACTTACCACTTCTTTAGGTAAATACTGTACAGTGATCTTGTAGTCTTTTGGGATATTCTGTTTCTGTTAAAAAGAAGAAGGAGAAGAAGGAGAAGAGATGGTATAAACCTGGCGGTGTGTGCTTTACAACAAGCGAATGACGTCCGAAACTAAACAAAAGGCGTCTGTTAAAGCGGCTGTAAATAATCTTTACAGTCTCGCTAATTGGGTCCGCGTGCAAATGAGAATTTACCTCAAATGTTAACGACCCTTATATTTACATTTATAAACTCTTAGGAATTAGTTTATAACTACAGGAGCAACCATTAGCAAGCATTAGCTTCAACCAGCAGAGTGGAGATGAAAGAAAGCTGCATTAGGGAGCTAAGCTAGCTGGTGAAATCATGCTAGGCTTGTGTTAGCATAACTGTCAGTCACGACGATCATTTTAATTCTTGAAGTTGATTTTTTTTGTGTTTTCAGATCAATACATTACCAATATATATTTCTCACAATATCAGTAATCATTTGTTAATTTGTCGCGCTAACACGCTAGTTTTTTGGTCGGTGTGTAAAACTGAATTCATTTAGGATCGGGTGGATTCGAAAAAAACAACAAAACAACAACAATAACAAACGTAACACTAAGAGCAAAACAGTTACATAAAAACAAGACAGGACAAGTGAACAGATTCTCCTGCTTTCTAGAAATACTGGTTAGAGATCAAATCTTATTTAAAAGTAAAACACAATGTTTATCTTGGATCGATCTAATCCAATATTTTTGACATATCTGTTCAAAATCTAAATACGATTCAAAATCTGAATAAACTAAATGTCAAACGTGTGTGTGAGGACAACTCGTATTTTACAGAAAAGACCCGACTTTTAAACGTTAACTTTCCAGTTCTGTGATTTAATCCCTTAAAAGCTCGATTGGACTTTTTTTCTGATTGATCGCTGCTTTTGTTCAGCCTTCAGCTCCCTGTCTGTCATAATCTCATGGTTTGATGAAGAAGAAAAAAAAACAAGAACAAGAACAAAAGTTTGAGTTGTTACGAGCACACAATAAACACAACAATGCTTGCTAATCTTTTTAAAACTAGACATAAAAGAACTCTTGACGTTTAACTCTTACCAGTAATGAAATTTTCTTGATGTCATCTGTTATGGGATTTCCGATTACACTGGAATAGACAGCAACTGTGATGCAAAGCAACAAATGGACACAGGTACGTATCCAAATCTAAAAAAAAAAAAAAACAACAACAAAAAAAAGGGATAATTTTTAGATAAAAATGATAGCTATACACCACAATTTCTATAATTATGAGCACAATTGGTGTGTTTAACATCAGCATTTCACCTGCGCCCTCTAAAGGTTTTTACAAATCACACAATGCATCTTGTAATTTGTCATTATGCAGATTAACTCTTAAACTTTGAGATAAAAAAGTTCTTTTGTAACTCCACGAGAGCTTAGTAAGGGAGGAGTGAACAGAAACTAGGACTTTAAAAGTGAACCACTCAGCACATTATTTGCTTGTGTATAATAAATACTTGTATTCTTGTAAAATCTTGTTTAAACTCAAAGAGAATTACAATACTGTGTGTATAATCTCAGGAACAAAACGATACTCTTAAAATCAGCCTTTCCTTGTGAGATGGTACCATTAAGCATCCATCTTATTAAGCTTTAAAATTAGATTTATTCATTTATTTTACAAGGAGCGTTCAAGTCAAACCAGAATTTATAATTGCGCAGAATAACACAGTTCTCAGAGCACCTCGAGTCTGTGTGCATGGAGTCTGCATGTTCTCCTTGTGCTTGGTGGGTTTCCCCAGGGTTGTCCGGTTTCCTCCCGCAGTCCAAAGACATGCAGATTAGGCTAACTGGCATCCCAAATTGCGCGTAGTGTGTAAATGGGAGTGCGAGTGTGTGTATGTGTGTGTGCCCAGCGATGGATTGGCACTCCGTCTCGCGACCCTGTATACAGGATAAAGGAGTATAGACACTGAGTGAGTTCTGACTCCCTTTATAAACTTCTTTTATTTCTCTATATAATCCCCTGCTACACTAACGCACGTATCCCTGTGTTACACTAGCGCTTGAATTAAAGTTATATTTAATCGGACTGCCTGCTTCATGTCTGTAACGCTGGCCTCCCAGGAACTCCTTTAATGGGCCAAACATGTGGAAATGACTTACTGTAAATGGTCTCCGTAAAAAAAAAAAAAAATCTGTTCAAATGTTTTACTGCGGCTAAGAGTCTCATCACTGTTCTGTACTTGAAGTCATTTGTAAATGTCAATCAGTTTTCTGCTTTTATTTACGAGTGGTCCCGGGTTGACATGAACGCTCAAACCATATTGAGATACAAAATAAATGAATAATAACTTTTAAAAAGCCGTCACACTTAAAACATTGCTCAGAAACAACTAAGGACATTAGCATCCGTGATGAATTTATTATTTTATATAAATTGTCTTATAAAGCCTTATCCCGTCAGGAAATACACAGATCTATGTTTATGATTTTTTGTAATTTCTTTGTTTAAAATTTTTTTTTTCTTAAATGCTCTTTTACAAATAATGGCTAAGTAGCATCTCCTGATATTTTTCCAGTGCCCAGTGTAACCTCGGATTCCTGTTCTCTGGCAGGAGTAGCCTATACCCCTATGCCTTTCTGTTCATCACGATTGTACCGATGCTTATTTAAGTTACCCATCAGCTCTGTTGACCTCATGCTGGAGGTTCAGCTGGAAAATCAGCTCTCTGATTAATATTCAAACCCAGCATGCACAACATTAGGGATAACATTATACTCCTTTGTGATGTTGAATGTGAACTTTACCTAAAGCTCTTGACCTGCATTCATTGTCTCAGATGTCTCATGATTGGCTGACTAGACTAGAGTATGTCCTGTATGCATAAACCCATGTAGCTTTAAATGTATATCAGTGCATCTGCAATACATTTCGACACTTTACGGATATCTATATTAAAGACACACACAACATCTCCCTTAATGGTACCACACCAGTGACATGGAAGTCATCAAAGCAGCATTTTCTTGTGCTTTAGAAAGAGAAAAAGAGATTTGTTCAACAATAACACTGACACACCTCTCAGTTCAGCCGAACTGAAACACACCGCAGGTTTTAACGGTGACACCTGAGAAACCGACGTGCTTTAGATAGTAGAAGATCCAGAACGGTTAAGAAACAACCGTCCTCAACCATGTCATGGGCATGTTATTGTAGACAGCTGGTTTATCCTGATCATTTGGGCTGGAGTTTAATATGTGATAAAAAAAAAAAAAGAAAGAGAGAGAGAGAGAGAGAAAAAAAACTCTAATTTATCTGCTAGATCTAAAGTAAACAAAGTCTAAAGTAGACAATCGGGGTGAATGAGGACATCTTAGGTGCTTGTGAGAATGTATTTCTGTGTTGTTGTTTTTTTATTGTGGTTGTTCTAAAGTAAATAAAGGTAAAAATCAGTATCACCAGATAAAATAAATAAATAAATAAATAAATAAAAAAAATAAAAAAAACATCTATTTGTGTTCTTGGTTTAAATTTAATAAGGATGGGGTTGGTGTTAAACCTGACTGACTATGTGGGTTTATATAAGATCTCTAGTGTCGCCCGAACATGAACATGTGCTTTGATGAAAAGAATCGAGGAAACACTCGAGGAAAATCTGACGTTCTGTATAAACGAGTAAACGTGAATGACGAGGTCGAGATCAAATATTAGCTCAGGATTTTAAGTCATGATTGAATGAAAAACTAAATATTAAACAATTCGTTCAATTGTTTTGAGCTTTAAATAAAATTATTATTAATAATAATAATAATAATAATAATAACAATATTAACTTTATTATTCTTTTTTTAACCCTATTGTATACACTGAATTTATCAAAATTTTTACTTTTAGAAAAGTTGGTTTGTTATCCAGGTTTGCAGTTTGGCCATTTTTTGTTTTAAATGTTTTTTTCTGTAATAACAATCCAAATTTTACCTTAATTTATTGGTCCCCCCCACCCCCCATTTCTTACAAATTTAGGACGCAACTCTGGTTCTTTACTCGAGCTGAACGATCTTGGGATCTTTAAAAGGTGGAATACTGGAGCGTTTCCAGTGAGCTGATGTGGAGACAGACAGAAGCAGATACGTACTTTCGATATGTACACAAGTGTCTGTGTTATGTCTTCTGCTTTAAAAAACAAGATCCAGTCAGTTGCACAACAGTCATAAATTCGCAATGGGTCTAATCGCTTCGTGCAAACCCTGACAGTCCAACAGACGAGGCGTAGCGAGAGGAGGAGGAGGAGCTGAACAATAACTAGAGCACAAGTTGCACCAGTGAATACGAGACCTGGCGCTTTAACCTTCATCACTGCAACGTTACATGAGAAATGGGAAAAAAAACTATGCAGTTCTTGGACAATTTTCAAGACTCCGGGAAATTAAATAGTTGAATTGAAACATTTCAGCCATTTTTAAACATGTTTCAAATTAAAGCATGACCTTTTTTTCATAAAAGTCAAAAACCTGCCTTTATTCCAAAAACAACATGTCACGCAACAATATGATCTAGAATTTCAGACGATAATTTTTATAATTAGGAGGCGTAATCTCAAACCAGAATGCATTTTTGGAGATGCTTGCTGATTTAAAAAATAAATAAATAAAAAATTCAACAGAAAGGAAAAAAAAAACACAGCCCCTATCAACTTTCTGGAAATAAAATTAAATAACTAAATAAATACACCAATGGTTTAAATTGTGCAATTTTATTTTCAAAACTTGTTTTTTATTAAGCTTTTTATTTCCAAATATTAAAAAAAAAAAAAACACCTTAAAAGTAGGAAATAAAGGTACGACCAAAATATCATATCAATATACTAGTGGATATCGGTGCAATAAAGCATGTGTAAAGGTTCGTGAATAAACTGCGAGTAAAACAGCAGTGATGTATTTTTACTAAAATCTGAGCTTAACGATATTATAATTTATAAATTAAAACCAAAAATTTGAAAAAATGTCTGTGAACGTAATAACACTTAAAAATGTTTAAATTCTTTAACATCAAACGAGTTACTTACTCTAGTCTAAGTTTTGTGAATGTCAGTTAAAATCCGAAATATTTCACAAAACACACACCTCTCTGAGAGGTGTATCGTATCATTACATCACAATATCGATATGTTTTAACATCACCAAGCGCTATTACAAAATAATCCAATTGTCCCCGTATAATTTGGCCTAAAATAATCAGTATAACACACACACGCCCCCCTGTGTAAACATTTCGGTTTAGTACCTTTAAAGTTGCCCCGTTTGCTAAGAAACAAATTAGATTTTATACAAGTCAGTATATGGCTTTGTAATTAGCCACCGTAAAAAAAATAATAAATCAATCAACTTTTTTTGTCGGAACGACTGTTAAAATGCTAAGTCATGCTAGCGCATCAGTCAAATGTTATCAACAAAACTTTGACGCACACTTCTATGTACCGTACGATAGCTAAAGTACCAGATTTAGTGTCTGTATAGGGTAGTGCAACTTGTAATGTAACGCAACATATAACATACATTTTTTAAAATAACCTGAACAATTCAGCACAGTTAGCATAATTAGCATATCAGTTAACTGCATTCAAAATAGTCTCAAAAGGTCTGGATTTACCTACAATTTGGCGATACCTGTTCACAACTAAAATGTTTTTTTCCCCTCACTATAACTGAAGACTTAAAATTCTTAACATCCTAGTGGCAAACTGCTGAACCTGAGGCTAATAATTACCTTATAACTGTATAATATCGCGGGGTGGCTAGTGCCACAATCAACAGTAGACTAAAATGTGTGTTAGCCATTTCCCTGCACTTTTTCTGACCTCATTTCAAGCACTTACATGTGAATGATGTTATAACGTGCGAGTGCTTGCTCAGACCTGACTCGTACATAATTCAGAATTTCACACGTGTAAAGATTGTGGAGCTTCCTCGAGGGAATAAGCTGCCCCCCTCCCTCCCGTTTAAGTCATTTTAAATCATAAAAATTTGCGGTTTAAATAAAGAGACAAAAAAACTCTGTAATGGATGAATTAGGATGATAATGAGGACCTGTAGCTAAAACGTGCAGGACAGAGACAAACACAGATGGCCATTTCTTACTTTTATTAGCTTGAAGCCTTTTTTTTATTGAACTTAACAAAGACCTAAGTAACTCCGAACAGGAGCTCAGAGCGATGTAGACGGACATAATGTGGGAAGAAAGAGTTTAGCTTTCCATCCTTTTATCCATCTCTGAAATAAAGCAGAGATAAGGCCGTGGGCACCTGGACTAGATAACTCACGTACAGGACGCTTTTGATCGTCGCGCTTCAGTAATTTAGCGAGTCACCCAGACACAGGCTCTAAATTCACAACAAACAAAGAGCCATTCAGCCCATAATCTCATTGACATAATCAGGCTGGAGAACAACAGCAGTGCCAAAGAGCAGTGCATGTTCCATTAGTCACACAGCCATGAGCTTCTTTTCCTCCTCTTTACACAGCTAATACTTCAGTGTGGGAAAAAAACATTTATATCTGCTATGAAGGCGGCATGAAGGGGGCACATTGGCTTAGTGGTTAGCACTGTGGCCTCGCACCTCCAGGTCCTGGAGTCGATTTCCGTGTCGCGTCTGCATACATTTAGTTTGCATGTTCTGCCCGTGCTTGGTGGGTTTCTTTAGGGTTCTCCGGTTTCCTCCCACAGTCCAAAAATATGCGGATTAGGCAAATTGCCATTTCTCAAATTGCGAATGTGTGTGCATGAATGTTGACCAGAGGTCCTACCATGGTCGTACAAAATGGAATAAATCCATTGGTCACCATTGGCCTCCACAGTGCCTGGTTGGACTACAGAGGTTCCTAGATGGATGGATGGATCGTGCTAAACCTTCACAATCCCTAACAAAGGGTGTGTGATATGACAAAAATATCACATCACAATTCTCTGAGATACGCATCATATCTAGGTTCATCTCATGATCGCGATATCTAGTAATACAGTTTCATAATAATTTTAAAATAAAAATGCATATAATATACATTGATATCAATAAAACATATCCTTTTTTACAAAAAAAAACGATGTCATAAAAAATAGTAAAATAATGTTGTCATAAAATGTATTATAATATCGATACCATTGTATTATCCAGCGTGAATATAGTAAATAATAATATATCTTTAAATGTATTTATTTAGTTTTTTGATCATTACAATGCTAATGTAATTAACAATTTCCTAATAAAAATTCCTATAAGTCAATGCATTAACTATTTTAACTAAATATTTTGAATGATAATAATAAAACATATTAATTATCATGTTAAAATGTATTCATTATATATATATATAAGAAATATTATATAATAACAATATTAATGTTTGTATTATTATTTTTAAATATAATAATATAAATATTATACATTTAATAACATCTAAATTTTCTAAAAATAATCAGATTTTAGAAACGTACTACAAATATTGGTAAAATATTCTCCAGCCCTACTGTAAATATATTATAATATTATAAGTTATTATTTGCTTATTCCTCTATCTATCTATCTATCTATCTATCTATCTATCTATCTATCTGTCTAATAATAATAACATGCTAATTAGAAGATTAGAAGGAGCTTTGTTCTTTGTTCAGTTTGTAAAAACAAAAAAAATTTGAAAACTGTATAGTATTTTTTTCTATTTTAAACCAACATTTTACATGAAAAATAAACAAATAAAAACAGTTTTGCAGATGTTTTTGGAGAAAACATCTTTTTTTAAAGCAGCATTTCTGTGTTGTTGGCCCCGCCCCCTTGTGCTCGCACTAGCTATCATCTAGCTACTTCAGACGCCTGTTATCACAGAGCGATATTTAACTTGACTTCCAACAGAATGGAAAAAAAAGAAATGATTGGTCTAAAAGAACGTCGATGAAACAGCGAAAGGGCAGCGGAGGAGAATGCAACGCAATGCAACACAACCATCACCAGTAACCGGAAAAGTCATCAAGTCTTAATCATTTCAGCCTCTGATACAGACAGAGATCCACTCAAAAAGTTCTTAAATTCAATTTGGTTCCACAAATTGCACTTAGTCTGTCTGTTTCCTTTCAGATGCACTCAAAGCGCTTCACGCTAACCGAATCAAACGCGGCATAGCCGGCGGTGTCGTATCGCATGTCCTGAGAGCACGCTCTTTCTCAAAGCACTGAAAACACCGAGCTTCCTCCAGGACACCGGATGTATTGTGATGAAATGAGCACCACAGTGCTGATGAATTCTGGAATCTGATGAATTCTGTTGCCATAGTAACCGCTCATTCACAAGCACTCGCGAATAACGTGACGTCCACGTCATGGACTGACTTATTCCATAAAGAATAAATGGATAAAAGTCACATGGACATGTCACAACATTAAACATAGCTATAAATTGATAAAAGGGGAATGAACATCAAATGTAGATCTAAATCTACTTGTGTACTTGTGTACTGTAGCGGTTGTTGAAAATTAATAAACTTCCTGATTGTCTTATTTTGAAGGTTTATCTCAAGACATTCGTGGCGTACCTGTCCTGGCGATGCCACGCGCCGCATCGCCGCGCAGTCATGTCGGGACACTTAAGTCATATAAAAGCATCTGAACTTTACAATGTGTTAAGTGGGTGATGTTATAGCGTTAATGGAGTTTATAGCCAGGCATGCCATATGGATAATAATCACCTGTCAAGAAGTATATTTAAGAAACATGGCTCGTGTCATAAAAAAAACAACAGATAAGACCTAAGACTATAATTAACACGGCCTTTAGAAGCCTTTCGGCAGCTAGTAGGCTACGTATTGTGTGTTAAAGCCAAGGTGGGGCAGCCTTTCCATCTGTCATGCAGACGCACACAGATATCGCATTCGTCATCTGACTCATGTAACAGAAACATAACAATAACGGACCCTGTAGCTTTTTGTTCTCTTTCACACGGCGAGATGAGAAAGGCGCGAGAAGAGGGCGCGAGGAGCACAAAGGGCGAGGGCCATGTGCGAAATTAGCTCGCGGTAAATTAGTAAATAATTCACTTATCTAGCAATTGATAGTATAAATATTTATAAATACCATAAATTAATCGTCAAGATTGACATTTACATTAAACTTCGAGCACAGTACGCTGATGAGACTCTCCGCCGCAGTAAAACGTTTAAACGGTGCACACTTTGAACTTTTTAAAGTAGGACGACTGTGAATGGCGATTGGCCGAGGTGGCTCAGGAACGCCTGATCCTGGAAAATCAACATCGCACGCACTCTGTACAGTCCCGACCTCGCTCCAAGCCGTTTCCACATGTTCAGGTCATTAAAGGAGTTCCTGTAAGGCCGGGCTTTCAGACGTGAATCAGACAGGCGGTCTGATCATGGCTCTGACGTACTGAGAAAACGTTCTACCTTGTCCAAGCACTAGTGAAACACTGGGACAAGTGCATTAGTGTAGCCGGGGATTTTAAATTCTTATAACTGCGTTCTGTTCCTCTATGCAATCAAAAGTCCCGCTTTGACTTGAACGCCCCTGAGAAACCGCCCTTAACCCTAACCTGCTCAACCTTTCACTGCTGCCAGTCACTCCGGATAAATACGTCTGTCAAAATTCGACTTGGATCGAAAGTATCGTTAAACTATTTTTATTATGAAAGCTAATTCTAAGCAAATTGTTTTGCACATCTGGTGATAAATATCATGAGTCGTGAAAGATCTGTGAGAATTGTGATGTCTCGGGGTACTGCTCCGCCCCAACACGAGTAAAGCTGCCTACTACTTCGTTTTCACTTCGCACACAGGTCTGGGATCTGGTGCATTTTTCCAAATCTTGATTAAACCACTTGCAGAGTGCAGCAGAGTTGCCCGAGGCTATAGATGAGCCAACCGGTAAAGAATGCATAACGAATATTCCTCACTGAGTATTTCATTATCAATATTTATTGCGTTAATAAATCTGCTAAATGAATGAGTATAGCATTTTTTTCTTTTTTTGTGGAAGGCATATTTCCAGGATCAGGTCTGGACTGGAAGGGATTTTTTAGCGCTCGATTTGTTTCAGAGGCAAGACGAAGTCCACGCATGAGGAGGAAAACAAGCCAAATAAAATAAGCTGTGAAAAGAAATCAGGAAATAAGGGAAATAAATCAATGGCAGCATCTACAAGCCGGGTGGTGTAGCGTGACCATGTGCGGCCGGAGGTGCCGAGTGTAAATCAACCCCGCGGCTAGACAAATTAGTACTGCGATTATAATTAAACCAAATATTTAATCCTTATGCACGATCAGCCTTTTTCTTCCTGGATTCTTCAGCATTCTCACGTCTCATGGAGCGACTGCGAGCGGCTCGGACTCTGGCCAGAGTAGCAAGGTTCCTGGATCATGTGGACTTTGGAAGCAAAACAATTACAGGAACTACATGTACACACCACAGCATAGTTTTACTATAATAGAACAGAGACGTTGTGTGTTTGTCTGTGTGTGTGTAGTAAAGTTAGCCCCTCTGTAATGCTCGTGAACAAACATGATATACATTGACACGTCCCAAAAAAAAAAAAAAAAAAAAAGCATTTTAGAGCAGAATCGGTTATTTCATAATGTCAAATCGACAAATTCCATATTTGAAATGAAGACAACTATTCTATGGAACAAACTAAAAAAATGTAATCACACTCTTAAAATCTAAAAGCAACATTGTTTCTGTATCTTAAAAGAAAAGAAAAGAATCTAAGCTTAGTGACCTATTAAGAGGAAATAACTCATTAAAAAAACTTCCGCATGCTTGTGTTTATCTGAAAGATGAACCGATTCTTAAAGGTGTACCTGAATTTGAAATTTCACATCTTGTACGCTTGAGACGACGTGTGTGTGTGTGTGTGTGTGTGTGTGACCAGCCGAGTCAAATGCCTGCTGTGCATGTCAGGGGAAAAAACAGGTGCAAGTTTCCTCCTTGTAATCTACTTTCACCTTCTGCAGCACGGCATCTTATCATGTTGTATAAAGAGCAATTAAAAACACCGAATAAACACTCCCGAGCAAATCGAGCAGCTTTCACACGGCCGGTTCTCTGCACGAATTGAGCAGGTGGCCGAGGCTCGTATCAATTTATTCATTCATTCATTTATTTATTTGTATTTTTTTGGTCCGGAATGTCCAGGACATTTTAGGGAAACTTTTAGGAATGGCATGATGTTTACAGGGAAGGATCATAATCTCTTGTACACAATATAATGACAGGAGTAATCAGGATGGGTGGATCCACAGTCTAGTCTAAACAATGTATTATGCTGTATGAGTGTGAGTCAGATTTAAAAATACATTTAAAAAATTCCTTTTAGGTTATTTTCTAATTTTGCATTGTTTATTGAAAATAGGGATTACACATGTTTATGGAATTTGATATATTAATGGAAAAAGCTTTTATAGACAATGGATGAGGAGATCAGGAGATCAGCTTTACTTAGGGTATACGGCTGCTACATATTCCTAACATATTTGCGATGCTTTATAGTCTGAAATCATACGTTTTCATTATTTCCAGTAGAGTAAGCCTCTCAAACAGAAGCAGCGGGCTTCTCTCCGTTACCACGCAGGAAATATCGCATTATTGCCGTGATGTTTTCCAGATTCCAGCTGATCCAGCCTCGAGCTTGGGCTTTACCAAGATGTAAATCTTGTCCCGTCTCAAAGCCTCTTAATTACTCGTCTAATGCTGCCGCTAGTGAGACGTTAAGTGCTTAAAAATAAAGAGTTTGCAGTGTTAGAAAGTGATAACCCCTAATAACAATCATCACTTCAGGCATCGCTCCGGGGGCCAAACCTACATCAGGTCTCCACAAACGATCTCCACAAGCTGCTGCATTTACAGCCACTTATCATACTCGGGCATGACAGTACAGAAATGCCAGTTTCGGTCATTATGTCTAATTGTTATCAACAGATGTTATCTCGCACAACATCCTGACAAAGCCCATGCGCAACGGATTCCTTAATCCTCTAAACTAAATAACAACCCTTAATGACTCTATTTGGAAAATTCAGTGCTTATTAACCTGAAAAAAAAATGAGTTTCTGTGCCACGACCTGGCAGGAGATCAACATCGAGCATGCTGAATCTCGTCCAGTGATGCCTGTTGGCAGCTGTGACCTCTGCGACATTAATAATTGCATTTATTATTATTACTATTATAAGTACCTTTAATTTCTCAGCACCAAATAAACACATTGTATCTGATTTAAAACAGAAAGAAATCCTCTGAATGCTTGGTATCAGATACATTTTGCATCAATTTGAGAACTTTTTACTATAACACATGTTTCTGATTTAATTCTGAAAAAGAAAAAAAATGAAATGTCATGCTACATGAAGGACTTGGAGCCAACGAAGCAGAGGAGATGATGTGCTGCTGAGTGGATGATGACAGAGCAGCAGCTACGAAGCAGATATGATATGCCTCTTAATTAACCCTTAAAAGCCAAGCGGCTTAGATATGTGCATAGATCAATGATGATATTGGACTTCAAAACTGTGTATTTGGGTTTTTGAATATGTTAGTTAGAATAAAAATTATAATTACTTTTATAAAGGATAAATTTTATATATTATATCAGAATGACTTCGCAAAAGTCTCAAGGTGAGCTTATTATTATTATTATTATTATAATTATTATCTTGGTCATAGAAACGATTAGAAACACGCAGAAAAACACGTTATCATACGCATCTGTGCTATTTCTTTGCCTATGTGACTTTTTATTTATTTATTTTTTACATTTTTTGCTGTCATTTTTTATAGTTCTTTGAATGAACTAAAATTCATCTCATCAAATTGCCTTTTAAAAATATTATTATTATTATTATTATTATTATTATTATTTTGTGCTGAAACAAAAAAAAAGGATATGTCACTCTAGACTGCAAAATCCTGAGCCCCACATATGTATAAAAAACAAACAAACAAACAAAACAAAAAACACAGAAAAACAAATAAGTTCTAGCTCAAGGGCTAAGACAATGATTTATTTCCAGATACTTGCTGACAGATAAATAGGTTGTGAATTAATAATTCATTCGTCCATCCAAATCAATCAGCATGTTAACACATCTGGTGCTGGGTTAAACCTGTTTATCTAGTGAGCCTAGTGATTAAGAGATCATTTGCATGTGGCTCATGCAATCTCAGGGGCGACACTTTGCGTTAACTCGATTTCCTGTAAGGCTAATTATAATATTATAAGCGACACCTTGCGTAAAAAAAGAAAGGAAAAAATAACTTAATAAATTCATAAATACATAAAGAAAGAAAGAAATCAACCAATGTATAAAAGTGCACGTCTCAAAGCCACGCCTCTTTCTGCTGAACGAAGTCTTTAACTGTTACATTTAAAAAAAAATCTAACGTTCAGACACGCAGCAGGATCAAAGGAGTTCCGAACCCCGCGCGCAATGCGAAACAAAGTTGCGCCGCATACGCGCGCGCGCGCGCACACACATATAGAATGAACATGAAAGGAAAATGCAATGCACGACTTACTTTTGGCTTCTTCATAGGGAACGAGAGGATTAAGTCCACTGTAAACGAAACCCTATTTTATTTTGCTTCTGCGTGCAGGAAAGGGCTTCTCTTTATCCCGTTTGCGCATATCCAAAACCATCATAAGTAAAATCCAACACGGATCTTGGAGGAGAAAAAAAGAAACCCGACAACCAAAGAAACTGGAATGCACCTTTCAGGAAAAATACAAAACACCACATTCACACACACCGGGTGTTATCCAGGCGCGCACTTCATTACGCACGGTGACCGAGGAACAGGACAGCTTCTGTGTGTGTGTGTGAGAGAGCGCGAGCGCGCGCGTAAAGGCGTTATAATAGCGTGTCAGAGTGTGTTTCTGAGTGTGTTGGCCCTCTATTTATAAAGCGACTGCACCCCCGATAATCCCTCCCATCATTCATGAACCACGCCCCCGCGGTATAATAGCGGCCACGCCCACTCATGCTGAAGACCAGATTTCAGAAATTCCCAATGCTCAGCTGTACAGTAATTCCATCAGTGTTTTACTTTCCCTCATCTTTCATCCACGCTGAGAATGAGAGCATCAACTCTGATATAGATATAGATATAGATATATATAACTCTCCCTGATATAGAATATTTATTATAAATAAAAGAAAGATTTTGTCTGTACATTGCTCAGAACTCGCACTTGACGATATCGATGATATCTTTATGTTTCATACATCGGAGGACCCGAAAGAAGGAATTTAATGAAACTTCACCAGTGCTTTGGTAGCTGCCTGAAGTTAAACCTGCGCCATAAATGAAATCAAAATGTTGAGTAGAATTGAAGTGATAAGTATTTTGGGAATTGCAATTAGCCAAATCTACATGTTTTTGTACTGTGGGAGGAAACCAGAGTACCTGGAGGAGACCCACCAAGCACAGGGAGAACATGCAAACTCCAGGAACACAGACACCGAGGCTGTGAATCAGACCCGGACCCTGGAGGTGCAGCTCGACGGTGCTGACCACTACACCACCGTGCCGCCCTCATCATAATTCCATAATGAACCATGCACATGATGTGATCGCTCTTGGTACCATCGAATTCATGATCAACAACACATGTTCATATACACCTGCATGTTTATGGGAGAAGGTGGAACCTAGAGGAATGTGTGTGTGTGTGTGTGCTTGTATAGAAGCCTTGCCGGTGTGTGTTAACGGAGATGCTTCAGATTTAAAATTGTCTATTTGGGTTTTCAAATGTCAGATAGAACAAAAGCTATCATTACTTTTATAAAAGGTAAATTTGGCCACTACCTGAATAAGGAAATGACATCACAAAAATGTAGAACTCTCAAAATGAGCATATTACCTTAAAACACAGGTGTGTCTGTGCTATTTATTTGCCTGTGTGACTCATTGTTGAATTTTTTGCTCATTCATGTGTGTGTAGTTGGTTAAAATGAAATACAATTCAGTTCATCATATTGCCTAGCTTGTGGTAAAAAAAAGGAAATACGTCACCCTATACTGCACAATATAATATATAATATATATGTATATAATAAAAAAAATATATATATAATATATAATATAAGCTCTAGATATGTTTATTAAAAAAACAGCAAAAGATTATGGTTAAAGTATTTTGCTTTGTGTGTAACTAAAATATAACAGTTTCAGGAGTCAATTAGAAGCTCCAGACCACTAGGGAGCAACATAATATTTTAAAGTAGATATTTACTCAGTTCACTCATGCAAGATAATTAAATAATGATTTTGTTATTACATTGTGATTGGAGCAAGTTGTCGATGATGAATGTTTAGAAACCGCACGCTTTTTGACAAAGCGCCCCGCTGCACCATCCACATTCAAATAAATTCAGTTTAACTTGATTAGCAATAGATTTAAGACAGATATTGTCACATATACACTTACACCATTAGGGAGAAGCCCTTACTTGAGCGAAGTGCTTTGAAGTCTCTGTTAATAAAGAAATAAACATATCCTTACACCCGATTCACTCAGTTACTGACGATCATGTGTTCTTTTGAACATAAGACACAGGAAGGTCTTTGGATGTCTAAAGATTTGCAGAACCGAAAAAACATCTAGATACGCGTCCTCCTCGACCCCTGAGAGATGGCGTGACCAGTCGAGAAAGTGCCGTAGATCAGACGGAACGTGGTGCAGTGCGGGGTGCGATAAGTGTTTTAAGGTGAGTCGGTGCTGACCTGCTTTTGACTTTGTAGGCCAGCGAGAGAGCTGTGAATCTGATGCGGGCGCAGCTACAGGAAGCCTGTGGAGGGTGTGGGAGAACAAATATGAAGGTTAAAAACAAGTCCTGCGTCCTGGATCAGCTGCAGAGGTCGAATGGAGCACAGAGGCAGAGCGGCCAGGACTGAGTCGCAGTAGTCCAAGTCTTGAAACAACAAGGGATGTGGATGTCTGTGAAGCTGCTCTGTGGTAATATCATGCTGCCAGGATTGATGAAATACTGGATGAGAATCTGGAAATTGTGATGAAATAATTGTAGAAATGAGGAAATTCAGATTCATCCAGAGAGCAAGATGAGACATGGGATGTTAAAAAAAAAATACAGTTAAAATGTATTATTTACTTTGGAATGCGGGTACATAGTCTTAAACAAGATGCAAGAGACAAAAAATGGACCATATCTCCTTCTAGAGAAGACCCTTAAAACTTAGTTAACTTTAAAACCCAAGAGGAACAGATCGGTGTCCCGGCAGCCCAAAGTGTTACCACTAATGGAATATAGGAATGATGTCTTCAACAAATTGACAAAATAATTATAATATTTATAGTTATATAGAGGTGTATGTACTATATATATAAAAGCACCTCTTGGGAAGTGTAATGTGAGAAATTTTGTAGCCTGTAGAAAAATTCCTGATTGTTTCGGCAAAATGTTTAACCCAGAACCTAATCTCAAATGTAAAATCCAAACCAAACAGTTTAGATTTTATGAGGCGCACTAAAAAGTGGTTCAACAGTTTACTTCCATATGTTGTGTCGTTAAAGCAGTTCCCCAGGCAGACCCTTCAAACAGACTGATGCCATAAAGTAAAAAAAACAACAAAACTTTTAATAGCTTAAGCCTGAAGAACAGCTGTTGCCAGAAGAAAGATTTATATTAAAAAAAATTATATAGAACAAATTTAACACAGAAATGAAACAGCAGTACAATGTTGAGGAAACCATGAACTTGGATTGGGTTCAATGTTTTGCGCCTGATTGCTCAGTTTAATCAAAATATCCTTGTTAGATTTAAGGTTCATCCGGTTTGGAAGGTTTGAGATGCTTTTTGTGCTTAAGAATTACTGAATGAGACCGCCAGACGCATATTAGCACCTGGTCCGAGGCAGCTAATTCTGTTTCCTCTTACATCATTTGTTACGTCCGCGATCATAATCGTCACGAGAGGAATGTTGTTTCTACATGCTGTGCGACAGCTCTGATTGTGTTTAATTGCCTGATATGTAATTGTTGATGTTGTGTAGTTTTCTGTAAGGAGAAGTTTATTTAAGGGTGCCACAGGTATGCTCGGTTAAAATATTTTGAGTTGAAAAAAAGTTTCAAGGTTTTTTAACAATTTATTTTTAACGCTCCTAGATCCTAGCGTTAATCCACCTTAACCAATAATGATAGCGTTAGAGAGTTAGCATTAGCATGACATGTTGATTTTGAGACTTTCGACCCTAAAATTATCCGTATTATGTCTTATGGTGTCACGTTGGCTTTGTGTTTGGTGCTGTCGCCTCGCACTTCCAGGGTCCAGGTATGATTCCCTCTGCAGAGTTCATGGAGTGTGCATGTTCTCCCAGTGCTTGGTGGGTTTCCTCTGGGTTCTGCGGTTTCCTCCCACAGTTCCTATACGTGTTTACGTGTGTGTAAATGTTGACCACAGTCATAAAAATGGAAATAAATATAATGATCACCATTTTTTCCCCATGTCTCCTAATCGGACTAGAGAGGCTAAGTACAGTAGATTATTCATCAGTGCAGTCTATGTTCCAAAACAAGCAAACAAACATATCTGCTTATGCTTCATCCCCTTCACTAGTAACCAATAAACGACTCCGTATTGGAAAAGAGCTGCAGCGTTTATTATGGTTGTTCTGTGCTTCTTATTACTTCTTTCCTTCTGTCTTTCTTTGCTGCAGGACACTCGTTATGCTGCCCTGGGCACTGATCACAGACTGAGATAAGGGCAAAGTGAATCAGCATTGGGGACAGGGACATCCAAACATAAACAAGCCCTCTGGGCCATTACACAGCTTTCTAAATTGGTTACTGAACTGAGGTCATAGCTTAAACCATTATCTATTTAATCATGTCTTACATATTTTTCCACATTAGTTGTACTAGTAAGACAAAATACAGCAACAATTATTCCATCTTACTTACAGACTTACTGAATTACAGAAGCACTCTTTTTAAAAAACAAACAAACAACAAAAACAACAACAACAACAAAATAAATATATATCAAGCTCGGGGAAAGTCTTTATGTCTGGTTATGAGTCTGGTTAGAAGAATTAACTTGTTTTGCTGATACTACAACTCTAAATGGAGCAGTCCTGACCTCGCTCCAAGCCATTTCCACATGTTTGGGCCATTAAAAGAGTTCCTGGGAGGCCAGTGTTTCCAATGTGAAGCAGGCAGTCTGATCATGGTTCCGGTGTACTAAGAAAACCTCCTACCTACTTTAGAGAGTGACCTAGCACTAGTGAACACTGGGATAAGTGCATTAGTGGAGCAGGGGATTATATCGAGAAATGAAGGGAGCTTTTAATCTCTTTTCTGTTATTCTGAACAATCAAAAGTCCTGTTTTGGCAAATCAATGTAACATGAAAGGAATGAAATACTCCGGCCCATGCTGTTTTAGGAAAATAATCCACGTCATGGTGAAACCAGCGACTGGGATTCATCACACGACCCTGTATTTGATTAATTTCTTATATTACATGGAGTGTTTAATTCCTTATCCAATAACCATTGTACCTTCATTTTTAGACATGATGATCCACGGGAGCAGTAATGGACAGAATTACACTCTATATAATATTTGTATCAGAAGAGGATTTTTTTTTTTGAAGAACAAGTTTGGATTAGAAACATCTGAGATATCTGTATTTCTACTTTGCATAAGATCGAGAAATTAAAAGTTGTACTGCATTTCATTCTGTAAGATTATTGTCGTAAACAGTTACTTGGGCAGGATGGTTATTAAGTTGAAACTCCCTGGCCAGGGGAAGCATGTCTTTCCAATGTAGACGTCTCCTCCCTGCGAATGTGATGAATTTCCTGAGATAAGGAAGTGACCCAGTAATTAGCCAAAGCCAGACATGGAGCTGTAACTCAGGAAAGGTGTTTTAGATAGATTTGAGCTTTTATCACGCTAGGAATGAAAACTTAAGGATTGAAAAAATTTGATAGATAGATAGATAGATAGATAGATAGATAGATAGATATTCGGTTGTTATTTAAAGACAAGAAGTTCAGCTGTTCTGAAAGTTCTTACAAGAACAATATTTTTAAATGCATTTGCAAAACCCATTGATGAAACTGGCTCTCATGAAGACCTTCCCAGGAAAGCAAGACCAAAACCTACCCTTTAAATGGTTCTAAATAGGAAATTCATTTAGAGAAACCAACCTCAGAAAACGAACAGCAGCTCAGATTAGAGACGTCAGTTATGAAGGCCTTATAGAGCATAAGTAGCAGATACGGCTCACTGTTCAGGAGACTGCAAAGGAGATTAATGCATATTTTGGATGCCTTTAGCATTGTTTAACAGTGGAGAAACAAGTTTAAATTAAGAAAAGAATATGGAATTAGAAGGTGTGTCCAAATTTCTAACTGGTAGTGTAGATAGTGTGATTGCGGTCAGTACTAATGATCTTCTGTACTGTTGCTTATTACAATAGATTAGAATGAATCTTCTAAAGGAGCTCTACGGTTTAACAGTCATGGAGGCAATGCTGTGTAATGAGTTTGTTGCGATTTATTTGCATCTCCACCGCTAATGCCACCTCCCCGGGTTACTTCTGGCCATAAAAGCCTGATATACTCCTGTGAGCTCTTTATCAATGACCTTCCTGCAAACATTAAAATACCTGAGCTTCTTCAGAAAAGAAATATAGTTTGTCCAGCCTTTTTACTGTACATTGCACCCAACTTAACCTTTCACTCTAGCTTGTTGTCCAGACACTAAGGGAACTGAAGGTGTCAACAAGCTTAACATCATGAGACAAGATGGTAATGATGTTGGCTGTGACCCTTTCTTCTTGTATTCCACCTCTAGCTGCTTGGTCTTGTCCATAATGGTGCTTCACAAAGTTGTTGACCAGGTAATCCTCTTTTTGTCCATTCATTATACACCTAACCATCACAGATCCATCAGAACTTTTTTGAAGATGGCAGATATCAGACCTATACTAAAAGTCTGCAGTGAAATGGGAAAAGAGGAAGTAAGGAGTACAGTTCCCTGTGGTGTGCCACTGCAGTTCAGCAGGCATTCAAACAGAAAAGTTCCCAGCTGCCCAACCTGAGGCCAGCAGGTAGTCCATGACCCAGAAGATCACAGATGTGTTTACTTTCATTCTTCACATCACCTCTATAAACAGACTGGGTAATGTTAAATGTGATGTTGTAGTCCAGTATCATTGAACTTTTGCAGTATATGACTTCGAACCAGTGCTTTGTTTTTAGACAGCCAAAGCACCAGCCCTCAGACAGAGAAACTGGTTCCATAGGGGGACCAACACTTTGCAAGGCTAAAACAAAGAACCGCTTATATCACGGGCTGGAGGTCGAAATACCAAACCCATCTAAACGTTTGCGACTGCCATCTTTAAAAAATGGACTTAATGGAAAACTCAAAAGCTTGCAAAGCCATGTTGAGGTTAGCCATTGTTGTTATTGTGCTTGCTGCTAGCATTTTTTGCTGCTAGCATTGCCTTTACCATTGCCTCTAGCATTTCTGCTAACATTGCTGTTGAAGAAAAGACGCACACAGACGTGTACAATGACACGAGGCAGTTACTTTCTTGCCCATGGAAAAACAAAGAGAGTTCTTAGGAGGTTCATTATCCACACCTACCCTATCTGTGGCTAATAGGCAAACTGCAATAGCTAAAAAAAAAAAAAACACTGACCTTAGGTCAGAGATCAAACAACACTAGTCTCTCCATTACCTTGATGACATCTGGGGTGCAGGCTATTAGTTTATAATCATTTAAGGAGTATGGAGTTGTCATCTTCTGAACACACAGCTCTGGAACTTTTTGTTGACAAGGCGCTGGAGAATCTCACACAGCTGGTTGAAACAACCCCTTGAAGATTATAGGCTGATTTATGCTTCTGCGTCAAGTTTATGTGAAGCCTTTGCTGGAGGCTACGCAAATGGTCTACTTGACTGTACGCATTTAGACTTGTGAACTGGTGTGTTTATGTCACGCTGCAGTTACACTGACAAACCGCTAGTTGGCAGTGGTGTGTTTATGCCATGGTGCTAAGTCTCTTTTCCACACTATGGTGAGTTTTTTTTTGGTGTACTACAAACAATGGTGAATGAAATTGAGCGTTGCATTTCTAGGGTTCATGTTCTAGATATTCTACATCATAGAGTTTGGCGTAGAATATCTCGCTATGCAAGACCTATGGCATAAATCTAAATGCAAAAGCAATGGTTGCGTACATGCTAGCAGCAAAATTTGCTGACACCAAGCACAACAACAGCAATGGCTAACCTCAACATGGCTTTTCAAGCATTTGAGCTTCCCATTGAATACTGAGTCCATTTTTTTAAAATATAGCGATCACAAACATCCATGCGCGCCTGGTCTTGATAATTCCACCCCCAGCCCCTTCTTTGTTTTAGCCTAGCAAATTGTTGGTGCCCCTGTGGAACCAGTTTTTCTGTCTGTGGGCCGGTTCTTTGGCTGTCTAGAAACAAAGAACTGGTTTGAAATTGAGGACCGGCTCCGAACTAGATCGACATTGGTGAAAAGGGGGGAATTACTGTCCATCTTACAGACGTCTTACCTTCCCCAATTACATCCCTCTTACTGAACAGCCATCCTCTAAGGGAATCCCAACTCCCTACAAATCTGTAACTAACAGCTAGGTGAAGTGAGTTAGAGACGCTGAAATGTGTTTAATCCGTAGGGTCAGACAGATTCGGTCCAAGGTCAAGGCTAATTTCCACAGAGGCACCAACACTTTGCTATTCTAAAACAAAGAACTGCTTGTGGTTGTGGAACTGGCTGGGGGTAGAATTATCAAGACCACGCGTGCATGGATGCTTGTGACCGCCATCTTTAAGAAATGGACTCGATGGGAAGCTCAAATGCTTGCAAAGCCATGTTAAGGTTAGCCATTGCTGTTGTTGTGCTTGCTGCTAGCATATTCTGCTGCTAGCATTTACGCTACCATTGCTTTTGCATTAAGATTCATGCCATAGGTCTTGCATAGCGAGATATTCTAGGCTAAACTCTACGGTGTAGCCTGACATGAACCTTAGAAATGTCACTACACATTGCAACAATGCAGACTGGATCAACTGCATCAATCTCCTCTAGCATTTCTGCTAACATTCCTGTTAAAGTAAAGGCGCAAACAGATGTATACAGTGACGTAAGGTTGTGACTTTTTTGCTCAAGGAAAAACAAAGGCAGCTTCCAGTTCATTATTAAATTAGCTTTGGACCAGGACAAGCACCAGACATGAACTAGCACCTGGTTCAGTTTGGTGGAAAAGGTTTGGGTGTAACTGCGGGAACTAGGAAGCTGGGAAATCGTGTTAGTGAGGGAATAAAGGAGATTCTTGGAGAGGATTTTGTACTGAACCTATTACAGTACAAATTCAGCTTTGTTCCCCAACCAAGGTTGTTGATCTGCCTTGAAGCCGGTAATTGTCGTGCTAGCCCACACCTCCTTTTGCATTATTCTGCAGAAGCCTACCTTTCAGCTGCCTTCTAGCAGGAAGGATTTTCCAGGGTTTGTATTGAGAAAACCAGACACCCTCCAGACTGAAACTACAGTGTAAATGCAGAATTTTATGTAGTTTGCTATGCAGACTGTCATGCAGTTAAAGCTTTCCAGCTGGTTCACATAACACTCGCCAGTCTGTGGTTTCAATGCAGATCTGCAGAGGCTCCTCTGCCTGTTGTGACCATCATCTTATGGGGTCTTATGTTTTGCCTTAGGATAACAGGCCAGTATGTGCATGTCAGCTATGGTCAGATCTTCCCAGTCAGGACTAAGGGGATATAGTATGTACAAAGATTTTGTGTACATTTTTGTACAGTGGCTAACTATATTAAGAATGCACATTTGAATTACAGATCAAGTATAAATCAAAACAGATTTTTTTGGCCCTTCTAAAGTTTCTTCATGGTTTCTCTTTACTCTCTTTGCTAGCTCTATGGAATGTTCTTGTGAGAATGTACCATTTACAGTAGTTGTACAATTAAATTCATAGCTAAATGTATCTTAGATCTGAAGCAAGAATGGGTTACAAGTGCATATTGTACAATAAACTATAACAAAAATAGGGCATTTTTACTGTACAGGAAACATAACAGATGCAACTATGTAAAAGAAGACATGATAAAGTGCTGTAATGGGTGACGAAATGTCCTCTAATGTGACATGACATGCAATAACGAAAAGAAGTGCCCTCTAGGGCGACCGTCTAAAAAGATTTTGTAAAGTGCCCACCACGATGCACAGTATATAAAGCACGGTGAAAGTGCCCTCTAAGGCACTTATCGGAAAAATGTGCAAGAAAATGAGATGAAGTGCCCTCTAGGTTGCCATGACATGTAAGAATATGTGATGAAGAATATCGAATTAAGTCGCATCTAGGATGCCATGAGCTGCGAGAATATGCTGTCAAGTGCACTCTAGGGTACCATGATGCAAAGGCAAATGAGATTAAGTACCCACTAGGGTGCCTTGACATGCAACAATATGTAATCCAGTGCCCTCTAGGGGACCATGAAGTGGAAGACCTTGTTGTAAAGTTCCCTCTAGTGTATCTTGTGTCTGAGAAAACAAGACAAAGTGCCCTCTGGGGTGTCATGGCATGGAATAATATGGGATGAAGTGGCCTCTAGGATGCCATGAGGTGTGAGAATATGTGATAAAGTACACTCTCAGGTACCACAATGCACTTGAAAACAAGATAGCATACCCTCTAGGGCACCATGCTATCCAAGAAATTGAGATGAAGTGCTCTCTAGGGTGCCATGAAGTGGAAGAATATGTGATGCAGTGCCCACTAGGGGATTATGATGTGCAAGAACATGTGATGAAGTGCCCTCTAAAATAACTTCTAAGAAAATTAGTGTTGATTATCTATGAGAAAATGAGATGATGTGCCATCTAGGATGCCATGAGAGGTGAGAATATGTGATAAAGAACACACTCAGGTGCCATAATGGACACAAAAATGAGATAATGCACCCTCGAGGGCGTCATGCTTTGCAAGGAAATGAGATGAAGTGCTCTCTAGGGTGCCATGAGATGCGATCTTTTAACCTTCTGATTAGTAACAATGCTACTTATTAGTTAAAAAGCTTAAAATATCAGCATTTGTTAACGTTACCTAGACATCATTTTGGCAGCACAGTGGTCTAGTGTTTAGCACTGCCACCTTGCAGCTTCAGGGCCCATGTTTGATTCCTGTCTTGGGGTCTGTGTGCATGGAGTTTGCATGTTCTCCCCGGTGCTTAGTGGGTTTCTCCAAGTACTCCAGTTTCCTCCCATAGTCCAAAGACATAGCCTACAGATTACGCTAATTGCTGTTCCTAAATTGCCCGTAGTGTGTAAATGTTGACCGGTAGTCCTACCACGGTCATAAAAATGGGAAAAAATACAAAGTCACCATTGGCCTCCAAGGTCCATAGTTGGAGCCTAGTTTGACTACAGAGGTTCTTGGATAGATGGATGGATAGCACATTATTTTATTAAGCATTAATCACAGCATATTTATTTCCTACCATATTTTATAGTAATAAAATAATCTACAGCTCTATTTTTGTTCACAAGCCATTTCAAAGAATAATAAAAAAAGAAGGACAAAATAAAGTTCTTTGTTTTTTTTGGGATCCCAGATCTCACAGATGAAGTCAGTGAATTCTTAAAGTTAAAAGAATAATAAGTATGTGAGAATAAAAGCTATCATTCTGGTATAATGATCTCACATACAGTACTGTAGACACAGACACACAGAGCATAAGCCATATCTGTCTTTTTTCCCCTTTTGTCTCTGGCGCTTCATCTAGTATCTGTCAGATCAGAGCTGTTATACGACCACCTCTGATTTCAGTTCCCATCAACCCCATTAGACTAGAACCAGACCACATGGCCCTGTCACATGCTCCTCTGTTCATCACACTCATCTGTTCTGTGTTTTTTACCCATTGATGATTTGTGTTCCTTTGTCTATTTGCTATGTCTAAGCTTTTTCCTGTATGTTTTGCTTTTCAAGCCTCAGCTCCTACTAAACTGGAATTGTTTATTTCATGATATTGGTTTGGGGAAGGCTTGTATTTACAAGTGCCATGGGATCTCAGTCCTAATGCATACCTCTAGTCTCAACCACATGTGTTATCTTTAATCATCGATTTGATTTACACCCATGTGTAATAAAATCACAACACTGTAAAATGCCAAAAATTCATTAGAAAAAAACTATTGTAATTACTATGGTGTTTTTGCACCTTTCTGTAGTAAAATCACGGTCAGGTAGAACTACTGCTTCAGACCTCCACGGTTCGATTCCTGTTTCATTGTCAATTACTGTAGTTAATGATAGAGCAGGGCGGTTAAAGCATTGCTCAGATAACTGCTCAGATGTATAATCAGATAAAAATGTAAGTTGCTCTGGATTAGGGCCTCCACCAAATGCTGTAAATGTAAATATGATGTAAATGTAGTACAGCATTTTTTCTCACGTGGATATTACAATAAGGTTTAACATTTCCATTAAACACAAAGTCAACAAGATGCGGATCTCTTTAATGACTTGCTTTTGCCTTCTTTTGAGGATTCTTTGAGGATTGCCTTCTTTTCAGGAGGACTTCTTTTTGCCTTCAGACTGAGACCGAGCGTGGGAGACGATTACCCACAATCCCACAGCGCAAGAGAGAGAAGAACCATTGGCTCAGTTGTGATCACGTGACGCCTCGTCAGACAAAGCGTATATGTAGTATTCGTATATCAAGACATCACTTGTTTATCAAGTTAAAATTAATTTTTTTATTTTCCTTGTCTTGCAAAACCCTTGCAGAGGCTGAAAATACTGAAAATTTATCTGAACATAGAGTTTACACGTATGACAGAACTTATAAATGATAAGTATAATTATATTCTGTATAAGTATAATCTGTAAATCAATCAATCAGTCAATCTTTATTTATTTAGCACTTTAAAACTACCCATGCTCTGCTGGGTATCATTGGCCCGAGAAAGAAAATGAGTCTAGCCTAAGTTTAGGTAAGTAATTAAACGTATGTCCAGTGGAAGAGCATGACACAATTTAAGAGCAAAGACATGAATATCTCAAGGCTTAAATGTTGGCATGGTTAACATGAAAACCTTGACATTTCATTCATTCATCTTCTACTGTATACGGCTTTATTCTGAACAGGGTCGCGGGCCTAAATCCAACTTTAGTCACAAGGTGGTGTACACTCCAGACAGGGTGCCAATCCATCGTAAAGCACACACACACACACACACACACACACACACACACACACACAACAGGCCTAATTAATTAACTGCAATTAATAAATAAATTAATTAATAAACACTAAATAGCCAGGGTCCGAGTCTGATTGTCGTCTCTGTGTGCATGGAGTTAACATGTTCTCCCGCCTAATACCCTAAGTCTCCTGGAATAGGCTCCAGGCCCCCTGCGAGCCTGAATACAGGATAAAGCGGTATAGACGATGATTGATAGCCGGAGTACTGTATTTCGTTGCCTTGTACCATTCATGCGCAGTGACAATAATGTTCAATCTAATCTAATCTGTGGGAGGAAACCAGAGTAGCCGGAGATAACCCACTGAGCACAGGGGGAACATGAAACTCCATGCACACAGACCTGAGGCGGCAATCAAACCCCTGGCGGTGCACGGCGACAGCGCTAACCACATTTTATTACAAATTAAAGTTTGACAGTAATATCCCTGCATCTTGAAAGCCTGTCTGACCTCTGATAACCTCCATCTGTTTATGTTATGAGTAAGTGTACTGTATACTGTACAGCTTCGATTTCAACCGCGGCTAACATGCAGGTCGAAACTGAAAAAGGTTCTCTTACATCCGCAGTATTGCATTTGCCAAGCACAAACAACGATTTGGAAGCGTTCTTTAGGAAGGAAAACAAAATCCTTCTCTAAACGGTGGGAAAATAAGATCACTCAGTGTGTGTGTGTGTGTGTGTGTGTGTGTGTGTGTGTGGTAAAATGAGTTATGTGTACATTGACAAACAACACTCATTGAAAATATACAAACGTACACTGTCTATAACGTAATGCAACCGTCGTATTCGCACAAGCACAAGAGTGATTGACAGCCCGGACGTTTCTCACCGGACCACTCTGCTCCACGCTCTACTACTTTACGACATGCTTTTGTGTGCATTCGAGGCCTGCGGAGGTGTGATTTTCTCGACTGTAAGTGTATTCTAGGGTTTGTGACAGAAGCTGAGGGTTTTATGTGCGGTGTCTAAAAGTCTAACGTTTGGAAGCCACGTCTCCGATAATAAATCAGACCTTTATTATATCTCATAAGCAAAACCAAAACAAAGTAAATCACATTATTATGTATAGGTGGTCTGTACCAGCGTTTACCAAAAGACATGCGTGAGTCAGTGCACGTCAACTCCTGATCCTGATAATATCACTATTCTTTCATTTAACACCCTCCAGGACCTCAGTCTTAATTAATGACCTCTTCTGACCTTCAACAAGAAAAACACACCGATCACCCACCTAATCTTGAATATGTCCCCCTTTCGACGCTCAAACACATACGCTTGCCCATTTTTTTCTGCTTCCAACACATCAACTTTTGCTTCCTAATATATCTCACTCACTTCTAGTTTACATTGTAATGAGATTTTATCTGTTGCTGCTATGATGAGGCCAAACTGTGATGTCTAGACGACTGGGTCTGAGCAACTTCAAAACAGCAGCTGTGCAGTGATCAGGACCTTCCAAAAGTGGTCCAAGGAAGGATCAGAGACATGGGCCGCCAAGGCTCACGTGAGGAGCGAAGGGTGGCCCATGTAGTCTGATCCAGTAGAAGAGCTCAAATTGATAAAAAGGTTAATTCTGGTTTACACAGTGCATTTGTTTTTTTGGGGCAAAAATGGGGAATCTACTCAACATTAGGTGGATGGTCATGAAGTTAAAGGCTGATGGTTTTAAAACATATGCATAAAAAACATTACAACTAAATGATTTGTTTGCACAATCCTTTGCAAGTAAAAAGGCCACGATTTTAACATTTCGAACCATTCTGACACAGCAGCATAGATATTTTATAACATAAGATATAAAAATTTTATAACACGAGTTAAAAACTTGAGTTCAAGGCCTTGTTACTTGTAGATACTGTGGATCTGAATCATGCCAGACGTGCAGGTTAAAGCGTGGGCCGAGTGTGATCAGTTCACGACTCAATGTAAATGTTATATCAGACTGAACACCAGAGAATAAACTGCCAGTTGATCTTTTTTTCCCCAAGTTATTAAGTTATTATTACATTACAATATGAACAAATCTAGAAAATTTGTGATTTTTTTTTTTTTGCTTGCTATTTTCACTAGAGTAAAACGTTTTCGGCACAGAAAGTGTGGGTTGTCTAATATAAAAAGTGCCGAGTGATGGATTGTATGCTTCAGTTACACAACCAGGTAAAAAAAAAAAAGAAAAAAAAATAGATAGAACCCAAGGATAAACAAAGGCGGCGTGATACAAAGTGTGGAAACGAGACGGCTCCTGCATGAGGAAATAAATATTCCAGAAACGACTCCACCGTGAATTGACCGGCGTAAAAGGATCTGCCTTATTTTATTTTCCCACTTGCATGCTTGACTGAAACTTTAAACTTTAAACGATTCTACTGAAATCCATGAGATATATTTTCTTTTATTTAAAGTGATAATGCATAATAATTTGGCGCTCCATGTTCCCTAGCTACCCCGATTACATGATACATGGTGGTGTTAATTTAACACTGTTGGCTGTCTCACCAGACTCCGTCTTTGCCTTCCAAGCCTGAGATGATGTTTAAATTTTGATTACAAAACCAAACTGTTTATTTGTGTTGAGCTCGACTTCCAGGCTGCCTGTCCTCCTGAGATCTGGACTCTCTTGTTTGTTGTGTGCAGAGCAATTACTTACATTTCTCACTATTTCTGTTTTATTAGATAAATATGTACTAAATCAATGTCTTCAGACAGGGAAATTGTCTGGCAAAAGGATTGTACATAATGGTTCTCAGAGGAGGATTGTGCGAGGATATATGGACAAAATAGCTGGGAGAAAATGTCATCTAATCTGCCAAATATGAGGACTCGAGAGGCTTTAAAACACTACAAACATCATTACCTTCCATAAAGTTGATTTCCGTGGACGTTGTTATTTGCTGCTATGAAAATCCTGGCAGGAGTACAGTAGGTAATGCCTAGTCTTCATAAAAAAACGTGTTAAAAGGAAACAGCTTTCCAATGAGCTGTACTGAATGTGTTTAATAATGCAGCCTGATTGAATACTTTAAGGAATACCACATGGGAGGGAGAAGAAGAAGTGGAGTGTTTTAGAGAGAGAAGAAGAAAGAAAGTGTCTAGGAAATATCTTAAAGTATTCCGTTTTAAAGCAGACCACCTAGAAGAAGAGAAAAACCACTCCACACTTCGGGGCGACTGCAAGGGTTTTTGTATTCACTGAGCAATTTTGTTTTGGAAACGTTCCAAATAAGTATCAGACATGGCTTTACATTCGGGTGGGAATTTAAAGCAGATGACATCATCCAGGAATGATTTACAGTCTACATCACAAAATCTTATCACACTACTTAATGGTCTGGCTAATTAAACCCTGCGTAAGGATTCAGGTCAGGGTTCGATTCCCACCTCGGGGTCGTCTGTGTGTGAAATTTGCACGTTCTCTCCCTTCTTTTTGGGTTTCCTCCGGGTGCTCTGGTTTCCTCCCATATGCATGGTAGGTTAACTGGTATTTCCAAAATGCCCATAGTGTGTGTTTCTGTGCCCTATGGTGGATTGGCACCCTGTCTGGAGTGTACCCTACCCTTGTGCCCCGAGTCTCCTGGGATAGGGTCCAGGCTTCCCACGCCTCCTGAACAGGATAAACGGGATACAAAATGTATGAGATGATAAATGAAAGTATTGCAAGGGGTTTAGACAACCCAATTAGATTTTCACCCTAGTATGACCTCATAAAAGAAGATGCACTCCCCTTGTTTGTTGCTTAAAATCCCAGATTATAAAACAGAGGGAACTTGAGGAACGAAACAAGCTGAGCTGGCGCATTAACTAGACACACTTTTAGGGGGTTAACTTGTCAAAGAAATGATCAAACACTGGACCTTTTGATAGAGTGGTTTCATTATTAAACATCTAAGCATACCTTTAATTCATCTATACTGTACATGGTAACTTTGCAGGGCAAAATTATAAATCTGTGTATACAAAAACTGCCCAGCTTTTAAAATGCAATCACTGAACTCCTTATCTATACAGTAGATGATGTTACACAGCAGTTATTTAGAAGTTATCTGGAAGTTCTTTTTGTCTGCATGACTGAGTCGAGCTGGTTTCTGCTCCACAGTTGTCGTGTACAACTATCTGATTGTCTAGTGTACTACAGTATTATCTGATTCTAAACTAGTTAAGTGGGACTGGATAGTAATCTGTAACCTGTGGCTCGGAAAGCACTGTTTCACACAATGCTGGTTGCGGTTTCATTCGGCAGTTGGTGGATCTGTTGTGTAGTTACTGAACAACTGTCTTTATTCACTTTAAAATAGTTTTAAACTAACAAAGTAGCTGCTTATTTAATCATCTTTTACTCCCCGAACCTAAGGACTAGTCAATATGATCCTTACTAAGTTAGTAGAGCAACAAAAACAGTACAATTCAAGAGTATTTTTGAACTTGTTGCTTAGTTTAGTGCTTAATGAAGATGTGCATGTGTGTTCAGTCTTTGTTTAAACCCAGTGTCCCAGCAACAGAAGGATCATTTCACCACCTGGGTGTCAGTCCAGAGAACAGTCTTGATGGATGTCTTTCTTGGACCAAGTTGGACCAAGTCAAGCAGTGCTTGTGACTTGAGGAAAACACGGTATAGACCAAGGTTTAATGAGGTAGGTAGAGGTCAAGTCATTTTAGGCAAGCACCATCTATAGGAAGCAAGTGGATTGAATGCAACAATGGGGAACTTGAAGGAAGTGTTGCAGCTGTATTATGGATCATTTGCAAAGGCTTAAAGTAAGAGTTACAGCAGCTGAATCCTAAGGTCATTAGATACTGAACAAGCACCTCTATAAAGAGCAAAGGCCAGGTTTTCTTGGCACTGTGTGACTGAGTCAAGCTGGTTTCTAGAACGACTTCACAGTTGTCTGGTGTTGAGATCTGAAGGTCATACAGAGAGCTGACAAGAACGTGCCAGTAGATGCAAATACATGCCAGAATTGAAGAGTACATGCCAGTAGACCCCATTAAATGCTAATAGGCTGAATACATGGTGGGAGACCCAAAAACCTGGCAGTAGATCCAACTACATGCAAGTAGACCAGAATTCATGGCAGTAGACCGGAAAACATGCCAACTGACCCAAATACATGACAGCAGGTTCAAAAACATTATCCCTAGTTGTGTACAAACAGTGCATAAAGGTAGACTGGTTTCCGAGCCCAGGATAGTTTCCGCATCAACTATGACCATGAACAGAAAAGGAGAGATCGCTAAAAATTAATGGCTTACAGTACATTTTATCCTAATGTACACAAACCATATCCTTAGTTGCTCTTTACAGGCGAGAGAACAAGAGATCCTTGTTTGGAACACTGTGTTTACCCTTTAATGACAGTCATTATAGTTTATAACATGTGCAAACCCTGGGGTATGGGTGTGTTCTTCAGAAACAAAATCATTCAGTAAAATTTTTAGACACCATTTTTCCTGGTTCCTAAACCTCAAATCAAGAAGACGGATGGTGCCAGAGACGACCCTGACCTAACAGTTCAGCTCTACTGTATACTGTATGGCGCTTGCACATTGGTGAGAAACTGGGTTTTGCATGAACATCATGATCTGTGCAGAGATGTGTGAACAGTTTCCTCTGACTGGATCACATAATGGCAATAGGATTGTTACATGTGCTTATCCATGTGGGATCACAGGACACCAGCTGGTGAGCCCTAGGTCCAATGGAGATAATGCAATACGATGTTCTCTGGTATTAAGCTGGATAAAGACTCTTTTAATGCCCAAGGCAGGAGCACTCGTGGCAGCAGTCCAGCTCAAGGCTTTTTGCTTTGAAAAGACTAAGACGGTTGAGACAATGTCCCGTGGCGCTTCACACACCACTGTACAGTTGTCACTCTGTGCTTCCACAAAGAGACATAGACAGTAGATGGTGCAAGCTAATGAGGTTGGAACAAACTCAAGATGTCTTGTAAGGACAGTAAGAACGGCAATAATGCAAGCATTTGATGTACTGTATACACACCTGGAATGTTTGAAACCAGGTTAAAAAAAAAACATATCTGATTGAAAATAACATGCATTGAATTGTGGGATTGTTTTAATATTTATTTGCTGAAAGGCTTAACTGGATATTTGTTTAAGTATAAATTTAGTAAAAAATCCATCAACATACTGTATTAATCATAATGTATGAGAGGTGTTCAAGTAAATCTAGACGTCATTGCCAGTATTGTTTAGGACTTGTGATGACATTTCTAATGACTGAAGGCATAAAAGTGATTGACATTTACAGTAGAATACGGACAATTTGGGAACGCCAGTTAGCCCATTCTGCATGTCTTTGGAGTTTTGGAGGAAACCAAAGTCCCCGGAGGAAATCCAACATGCACACTTCATGCACACACAATATAATACTAATACTAAGAATTTGATTTCATTGTATAAATTTGTTTAATGATTATCTTTAAAGATCAAATTTAATCAAAGCTGGCTCTTTTTGTTTGTTTGTTTGTTTGTTTTTAAATGCTGTAGCGTTTTGTTAAAGTTGTTAAAATACCTTTAAGCTTTACTTTACAGACAAACTGTAAAGTCAGTGTGATGCAAAATCACAGAATATATTGTATAAGCATTTATCTGATTTGCTTCGGATAAAAGAAGAATGTGTATTTGTTTCAGTTGACATTTTTAATTGGTTGTGTATTTAAGAAAAAAAGGAAAGCATTCTTTCCCTTTTTAGCAATAAATTATCCCGGATTATAAAATTTTTTTTCTCTCTTTTGCGTCTTTACAGCCCATCATTAATGAAATGTTCCACACCCTTAACTCTTAAATTCTTTATACCATGTTTTGGCACCTGACATGTTGCAGCTATGCTCATAAATTTCTTTAAGACATGAAGGTTAAACAACAAAAAGCTGTTGATTGAATAAAGAATTTGTGACATTGTGGGTGTTTCAACTAGTAAATCGACTTCACAAACAATAAATTAGACCGTTAAAGATGAAATATCTTCAAGATGCCAAATAAAATAAGGGATTATGTTTATGGTGTTACAAGACTTTCAGACGATGCAACAAGCTGGAGATCCAGAAGTGCTAGTGGGTCGAATTCCTCCAGAGTTGCATGCTTCCATATATACAGGATCAGCTTAAAGTCACACCTTCTTATTTAATGTTTTATGTTGGTGATTTATTATCTACATTCTAGAACAATACTGGAGATTTTCAAACTATGCATTAGGTAATCAAATATAATCAAACATCAACAGTCAGTTGTTATTATAAGGCATGAAGGTCGGCTGTTCTGGAACAGTTCTTGCAAGAACAGTATTGTGTCAACTGCTTTTGTAAAACCCTTCAAGCTTCATGATGAAACTGTGTCTCATGAAGACCATCCCAGGAAAGCAAGACCAAAACTTACCTCTGCTGCAGAGGAAAGGTTCATTTAGAGTCACCAGCCTCAGAAATCACCAATTAACAACCAGCACCTCGGATTAGAGCCGTTATGAAGGATTGAATTCAATTCAATTCAATTACATTTAATTGGTACATGTATAGCGCTTTTATCAATGTCATTGTTGCAAAGCAGCTTTACATAATGGAAATTTAAATGAAATGTAAAAAAATGTGTATAAATCAAAATGATTAATAGTCCCTGATGAGCATGCCGAGGGCGACAGTGACAAGAAAAAAACTCCCTGACATGCCAATAGGGAGAAACCTTAAAAGGTGGCTGGAAGTTCATGCTGGAAGTCTTCAAGTTCATTTGGAGTCGGGTTCGTTATTGGAGGCGCTGGTATGTAAGGTAGGAAATTCCAGTCCTGATTATGGAGTGACTGCAGTCACAAGTCAGGGGTAGCTCAGTGGTTAAGGCATTGGACTAGTGGACTGGTTCGGAAGATCCCAGGTTTGAGCCCCACAACCATCGAGTTGCCACTGTTGGGCCCTTGAGCGCGGCCCTTAACCCTCAACTGCTCAGATGTGTAATGAAGTATAAAAATGTAAGTCGCTCGGGATAAGAGCGTCTGCCAAATGCCTAAATGTAGGTATAAATAAAAAAAATAAATAAAATAAAAGTCCTCGGAGAACAGCCGTCTGTATCTGTATCAGGACTGTCTTCATGGTAAAGTGGAACCGTCCCCAAACTATTTAACCCTGTGTCTTTAAATAGTACACTACACCTTTTCAACTGACTTATAATAAAATAAAATGTAAAATAAAGTGACTCTAATACAAGTGACCTCCTTACAACAAGTAAGAACACACTTTAAAAGAAAAAGTGATAAGGAATATAATAAACGAATAAATAAATAAATTTTAAGGCTGTTAAAAATGTCCTCCTATATTTAGAACAATGGTGCATAATAAACAGTTTTATTTCTTTTTTTGTACTTGTAATTTTTGTTTATTGTTCTTTGTAAATGTGTCTTTAAAAAAAAATAACTGACAAACATTTATACCATATTACACTGTTGCCAGATTAACATAAAATAGATCAGAGCATAAAAAAATACATAATGTAAAAATCAGACACAGTCTTATATACTGTAAAAATAATATCATTGATTTTCAACTTCAAAATGCATTATTACTATAAAGAGTGTCCAGTATATAAAATAAAGTTACTGCACTGCACTTCACAGCACTGTAGAATCTTTTTATTATGATTGGTCAGAGACGTTGATTAAAGCTGCATTATGTAATTTTATTTTGAATTTTAATTCACCAATAACAATTACGTAGGTTCGACACTGGATTTATTTCCACCAGTGTGGGTGAAGCCCCGCCCCCAGGAATGGCTTAATACGATGATTACACATTTGCTGAGACCAGAGCTTCATGCATTATTTTTTTAAAATCCTACTGATCATTTAAATAAAAAAATAAAAAGAAATAAAAAAAAAAACTATTGCATTGTTAATTTCCTATAAAATAATTCTGATAAAATCACAGGTTTAAAAGAATCGATTCATTCTAATATTTTATCATTTCTGTATGAATAACTTATATCTGTCAGTAGGACTTCTTTATGTGACAAAATGCTTATGTAGTCTCCAGAGCTCAGGTATTAGTTTCCTACAAACCAACAACATAATGGAGTGTTTAAATCCTTCCTCTGAAATTTTAATTTAACGCTTAATGATCGAGTATAGAACACAGAATTGCATCCATGTTGTATATTTTTCCAAGAAGGTCAAGAGGTGTCTCGGAGGCATTCAGTAATGACATTTAAAAGAATCATGCCAGATTCAGAGCTGGAGAACTGGAAGAGAATGACTGGAATCATGGCCTGAAAAATAATGGCTTTATTAAATAAAATTTTGGCCAGGCCATAATGTTCGGTTTATTTTGGCCAAAATGCCTGGTATTTGTTAGGTTTTTTGATATTGTGTAAACTTTCCCATGTCGTTATCTATTGCATCTCTCTTTGTTCTGTGTCCATGAAACAACCTCCTTGGTGCACATCTTGATTACTTATATGGTAATAAAGTGTCCAGATTAAAAATCCATGCAAAAGGCTCACCGGAACCCTTTTGTCTAACCAGAAAATGCCAAAATGCTTCCATATGATTTGAAATCTGGGTGCAGTGGATGCATCAAGCAAATATTCTTACAATAAACGTTTTTTTTTTAATTAATGTAATATTAATTACAGTAATATTATTATAACTTATTACATTTGATTTATGTAATAAGACTTACTGCAGATACTTTACATGTACAGTACTGGCCTGAACATCACAGCATATCACTGTAAACTGTTAATTCTGTCTAGGAATTGTCTTTTTTCTGTCTTTTTACATGTCCCTTTAAAAGACCCCTGAAGGTTTTATAGGCGAGTTCCCAATGGGTCGAGAGATTTAACGGATGGAAGGAATGGAAAGTTTTGGAGGAACTCGAATTTTTGAAGAAGGTTTGTGCAGAAAGGCAGATCGTAACATGACGGGTTGCCGAACGTCGCCGAGTTACTGCCATCGACGGTATTCCTCCAGCGTTTTATCCCTCGTTCCTCATCTGTTCCTGTGGACACGAAGAGAAAGCGAGGACGAGTCAGTTTTTGAAAAACATTGGTAACAAAACCGTTGCTTCTCATCCAGTGGTGGCTGCTAGCTTTTGAAACAGGGGAAGCTCATATTAGTCCTTCATTATAAAATTCATTATGTTCTTTGTACGTAGATTCTGCCCTCTGGTACCCTTGCAGAAAATGGTCTGTGACCCTGTCGTACCAATTGGCCGTCTTTTCCAGGGACTTAACCAGTTTCCTCTCAATGGCCAGGAGAGCAAGGTTGCTCAAACGATCTTGGCCCATCGTGTTGCGGGTGTATGACTTGACCCGTTTTAAACAAGAGAAGCTCCTCTCTACACCTGCTGATGTAGCACCAATTGTTGCCACTAAAGAAAACAGCTTGTATATATGAGGCATTGCACTATCCAACTTCAAGAAATCACACAGCTTACCCCTGCTCCCCTGTAAGTCATGATTGGAATACAGTACTTGAAGTTCAGATCTCAGTCTCCCTGAGGCAAAGAAATGGCCATAACTTATTAGCACACTTTCAAATGCCTCCTCTGGAAACACTTCATTTCATTTCATCAAATTTCCCTGGATTGACTAATTCTAAGCAGCTCATGCTTTCCAAATTTAAAAAACGCTGAGAAATCTGCTCCATGAGATTGTCTAGGATGGCCATGTACAGATTTCTGTAGCAGTCCTGGGGATCCTGTAATTGTGATAGATTTTGGTGCATTTATCGTCCAACTTTTCTGCAGTGAAAAAAGCTCCTCTGTGCTGCCCATAGAGCTCCAGTGAAGCTGGGCTTCAGGAGGGTTTAACGCGCTGTGCTGCACGGAAATGTATGACAAGGAAATCGCGTCAATCAATCTACAATAAATACCTGATTTTGAACGAGCTAGTCATGAAGTTGAACGCGTTACAGCGCACTTTTATTAAAACCAATATAAACACGACAGTGCATATATGAGCATTTATTTTCTGACATAGTAGAGGAAGCGGAGCTAATCGTATTAATAGTGCAAACACATGCAGGTTCATGTATTATTGCGCTTGTTCAAATACATTCTTGATTCTATAAGAACAGCTTGTTTATGTACTGTTTAAGGAAGGAGTCTCCAGTGTCAGTGCTTTGTAACAGTCAAAGGTAAAGCTATAGCTCATCACACACATTCAGTACGGATGAGTTTACTATAACTGGTGAAGGAATGAGTGTTTGTAGCTGCTATAACATTAATCAGGCCATAAACTTGTATCCTGGAGTTTCCGCAACATTAAATGTAACTACAAATGGATAAGAAGTGTGACATTGTTATTTCATAAATAATTAATAGTAATCGTTGACAAATCACTGAGGAATAAATAATACAAATATATATATATTTAAAAACTTGAGAGCATTAAAACACTTCATAATGTGCTGGTATTAACACAATGATACATAATGAGAATATAGTTTAGAGTATATTTTAGTTACATTTTATTTATATGGCACTTTTAACAGTGGGTGTTGTCACATAGCACCTTTACAGGAATACAAATTCCAGTTATGAGCCTAAGCCTATAATAAGCCAGATATACTGTAACCCTCCTCCCAAATGAGCAAGTAGGAGGCGACAGTGGCTATGAAAAACGCCCAAGCTGACATGAGGGAGAAACCTTGAGAGGAATCCAGACTCAAAAGTGAACCACTCTGGAATGTTTTACTCATTTATAAAACTAAGCAGGTAAGGGAGCGGCAGGTGGCCAAGTTGTGAGTACTGTCGCCTTGCACCTCAAGGTTTTGGGTTTGATTCCCGGCTCGGGTCTGTGTACATGTTCTGCCCGTGCTTGGTGGGTTTCCTCCTGGTACTGCGGTTTCCTTACACAATCCAAAGACATGAAGTTTGGCTAATTGTCGTTCCAAAATTGCTTGTAGTGTGTGTGTGAGTGTGTGTATGTGTGTGTGCCCTGTGATGGACTCGCACCCTGTCCAGGGTTACCCCGCCTCGTGCCCTAAGTCTCCTGAGAGTCTCCTCCCCCGTGACCCCGTGTACAGGATGAGGCGGCGTTAACAATGAGCGAGTGAGTGAGTGAGCAGGTAAGGGGGTTAATGAAATCGCTAGCAGCAGCAGATTGGCGATGTGAAAATGTGAATTTGACCAGTAGTCCATTGTCAGTAGTCCACTTAGCTATGGCTGCACTGTGGTGTTCACAGCATCATTAACATGCATGTAACTATGGCCAATTTTTTGGGAATGTGCTCATAAATAAACATGAGCTACTTCTCTTTAATTTGGGAGTCAATTTGGGCTCCTGGGGCCTGGGGGTAGCTCAGTGGTTAAGGCATTGGACTGTGGTTCGGAAGATCCCAGGTTCAAACCCAGATGTGTAATAAGATAAAAATGTAAGTCGCTCTGGATGAGAGTGTCTGCTAAATGTAAGTCTATTTTTGCAAGCAAAACAAAAACAACCTGGCCATATCTCCTTTGAAGAATTGACTAACCTGGAATAGTGTTATCTAGGATGAATCCCAAGAAGCCACCAATGAACATGGGGGTAGTAAAGAGGACCATGATGAGCTGATCGAGTTCCGTTATACCTGTAAAAACACACAGTGGGGACAGAGGTTTTTACAACACACACTAAGTAAAATGCCTGTGGATTTCTGGATTAGTCTTCATCTGACCAGGCCACCACGAGCTCGCTTGGTCAGGAGTTTAGTGTGTCGGCTTAACGTGCTAAAGCCAAACGACTGGACGTAATATGCTTAAGCTGTCTGTATTAAGGACGCTTGTTTAAAATAAGGCTTTTCCCCACATGAAGCACTTTCTGCTTAGAGCTCTGGAGATACTGTAAGACAGTGGACGTCTGATCACGACGAAGGCGCGCTGATGTCAAACGTTCAAGCAGGGGTCACTTCTACATGCGGTGAAGTGAAGAGATTACGCTTATACAGAGAGGATTTACAGATCAACAGGTCTGACCTTAGGAGCCCAGACAATGCTGCTCACTCCTGCAGATTATCCCTGAGTGCACATGGAGACCCTTCACTAACCAACACAATCATCACATTATACTACCAAAGATTACATCATCAAAATACTCATAGTGCTGCTACCATAATTATTACTGTTCTATCCTCAAATCTGATTGGTTGATTCATGTTCTAGAGCAGCAGCTCCAACACTAGTGCAGCTAGAAATCACGTTTATATTAAAGAGCTCATTCTTTTATCAATAAGATAACATGTTTATAATCACAGCTGAGGAGACATTAATTTAATGCCCATGGAAGGAGTCTCCAGTGTCAGAGCAACACTTACATCATGGAGGTCTAATGACATTTAATGTCCCAATAAAAGTTTTAACCAAATTACATTTTCTTTCTTACAAAATAAGATAAAAAAATACAGCGAAACCTTGGATTGTAAGTAACTTGGTCTGTGAGTGTTTTGCAAGACGAGCAAAATTTTAAATAAATTTTAACTTAATAAACAAGCGAGGTCTTGATATACGAGCAGTACGCATGTGCTTTGTCTGCTGAGCGTCACGTGATCGTAACTGAGCCAATGGTTCTTTTCTCTCGCGTGCTACAGGATTATGGGTCATCTCCCATGCTCAGCCTCAGAGCGCGTATAGTCAAGATCCATGTGACCACGTGTGTGACCACAAGAACGGTATCGTGTCGAGTGTGTTTGTAAAACCCATCAAGCTCCATGATGAAACTGTTTCTCATAAAGACCTTCCCAGGAAAGCAAGAGCAAAACTGAGCTCTGCTGCAGAGACATTATGAAGCTTTACAGAGCAGAAGTAGCAGATATACATCTCAATATCAACTGTTCAAAGGAGATCATTGTGTGTTTAGTATTGTTTTATAGTTTAGAAAGAAATACAAATCAGGAACAACCATGGAGTTCGAATAAAAGGGTCTACAAACTTTTGACTGGTGGTTTATTTCTGCTTCTTTTAAGCATTTTAGATCATGTGACTCACCTGCCGTATGAACAAGTCATTATTATAGAAGATTTATAAACTGATTTAGGAGTTCCCATGCGAGGAACGCTAGATAATCTAAAAGGTTTTAAGAGTGTTTCGAGCACTAAGAACATTTTTCTTCTTGGAGAAACGTGCGCGTACTCAAAAGGGCAATAAATGTCGAATAATACGTCTCATGAGCAAATTTCCACATTGATTCAATTGTCATAAATTCAACTGCTTGTCCTAACACATGGGAACTGACTGTTGTGTGAGTGACTGCCTGTACAGCACCTTGGTCAACAATTGTTGTTTTTAATGGTGCTATATAAATAAAGTTGCGAGTTGAGAGAGAGCTGAGTGTTTTAAGATATTACACTGGTGTGTGTGTGTGTGTGTGTGTGTGTGTGTGTGTGTTTAAGAGAGAGAGAGAGAGATTTATAGGTATAAGACCCCTCTGTGTCCACTGCCAGAGCTTAATGCCCTTTTATTAGATTAAAACAAATAAATAAATGAATTAATTAATTAAAATAAAGTAAAAAAAAAAAAACATATGCTTTAAAGTTTTAATATAAAAGATACGTACTTGGTAACAGATGGAACTCTTTTAACAATATCATGGTATAAACAGTTAAAGATTTAAACATCTAATTACTCTTTTGGTTAGTTTTTGTTTCTTGTAGACACTCGAAATTTGCCTAAACTGTGTTTAAATATGTGCTACAGATTACATTAAAAAATATATATTATAACTGTATTCCACACATCCAGTATCCAAGTACGCTTGTATTAGATGGAGGACGACTCGCCACATCTCTCCTACCCGTGTGGATGGTGTCTGGGTTTGAATGAAACCATGTCGGCAACACGAGTCCGGTGAAGATCGACACGCCGAAGATCAGCAGGTTCCTGGATGAGTTTAAATCCACATACTGCAAAAACAAAGCAAAGCAATTTAATTACGTTGTTTAGTGTATTAATGCATGGTTACGTTTTATTTACTTTAGATTGAGTTTTTAAATCTTGAACATCAAAGCAGCTCCTTACCCAAAGTTACTTCATTAATTATCATGTTCTTTGAACTATTTCCTTAAGGTAAAATGTCAAAACATACAAGAAACATGTACATCCATCAATAATCTATATAATAAATAAATAAATAAATAAATAAACAGGGTTAAAGCTGTAACTCCCATGCACGGACATCATCAGAGATGTGTATGGTTTTAGACATGTTATCTTTGGCAGTTCTACTGTATAAGAAAAATAAAAAACATCAGAAAAATAATGAAAACTATCATGTATAGATTCCACTTCTCTAACCCTAACACAGCAATAATAATGTCCACAAACACAAGTGCAGCATGATTTGTCCTTTTTAGAAGGTCGAGTAATAGCATTTTACAAAAACCACACTGATATGACCCAAACTATTTTGATGTAATATTATGGCATGCACGGGCCCCCAACAGTGCCCTCTCCCCTCAAAAATGCACAAATTGTTTAGTTTTAACATACTTTGGGAAAATAAAAACCTCGAAACTGCCAGAATGGATTTATCTCATTTTGCAGTCAAACCCCTCACTGATACCCTCTCCTGAAGGATGGATTTCAGTCTGTTTTTCATTCCTTGAGTAACAAAAAAATAAATAAACAGTTGAAAACTTTTTGAGTGTGTTTAGATCGGAATGCAACGGCATGTACTTTCACTCACTCTGACTCAGAGCTCAGATGTCAAACGCATTGCGCTGTTTTCTGCGTCTTGCCTTGTGTGTACTGCGGCACTCAACTCCAGGACTAGATCCTGCTTTGACATGCCTCATGAGGCTCACACAGGGATCTCTAATGTGCATGTGTGTGTGTGTGTGTGTGTGTGTGACTTTTGTGACTTTTGCAGGATGACGAATACAAACAAAACAAAAACACTGGACATGCATTGAAAACTGGACATGCAAACACACAAGGACATGCATTTTAGGCGGGGGGGGGGGGGGGATTCAAGGATACGTTTGGGTAAAAGTTACTGTTGTATTCAAATGTACAGTCATGTTTATTTTTTTCATATTGCTCCTCTGATACAAGACACCATGTTTACTTTGCTCTTTAGGTTATGTTAGCCTTCTGTAAGCCTGTAACACGGGAACACATCCGGCACGGCAAGTGAGCACGAAAAACAAACTCATCTGTGGTTTTGTTTAGAGACCAGATCATCCATTTAGGGTCAAACGGTCAAACTCTTGGCAGTAATATGCTTATGGGATATATACAGTAGGACATTCTGGTTATAGTCAATCCCCTCACTGTAATCAGGGTTATGAGAAAAGTGATTAGACAGCGCAGGAGGATGAAGCCTTAAGGGTCACGAAAAGGTTAAGGAGGAATGATTTCACCACTTTGTATGATTTATTTATTTATTCTTAGGTTATAAAGATAATATACTTTTTATAAAAGTTTTAATGCAAATAAATTCCATCTACTCAAACTTACCTAAATTCTCATTTATTCTTTCATTCATTTATCTTCTATACCGCTTATGCTGTCATACAGGGTCACGGGTATCTGATTTGGAGATTTGGGGCACCAGGCAGCGTAAAACCCTGGATAAGGTGCCGATCCATCGCAGGGCTCACCGGCACACACCAAACCCTACGGCAATCTGTGAGTACCTGGATTAAACCCAGCAAGCATGGGGAGAACATGCGCACACATACAGACTCTGAAGGAGAAACAGTTTTGAGAACAGTTCTCAAATCAGGGTCTATTAGATTGATGCGGTTCTGCAATTCAAAATTTTTTTCCGTCCTGTTTCCCTTTTGTCGTTAATGGATTGGTAGCGGGACTGTCCTTCCTGAATGTGACATGAGGTGCATCTAGCTGGACGAATTCTAGAACCAGGAGTCATAGATGCACAAATATAATCAGTTCTAAGAACAGTTCTGTGTCAGTTAGATCACTTTAGAACCTTCTAGTTCAGATGCACCCTATCATACAATCCACAAGCTACAATCATCAGTAAGTACTTGTCTTCATCAGGAAGTATCGGTGTATTCGCCTCCAAGTGGCGTAGTGGTAAAGAGATCGCGAGTTTGAATCCCTGGTGAGGCTGCAGCCTCCCGCAGCCGGGGCTCTTACTGTAGCGCTTCACATCAATCACGGGTCTCTACGGCCAATCATGGGCGTCTGTGTGCTCATGCAAGCGGAAGGACCACATAGCGCTGTCACTCTGAGTGTGTTTAAACTGAGTGAGCAGTTTGAAAAGATGCTTTCAAACAATCGTTTGGATCCTACGAAAAATAATTTCTTGGTTTTTGATGTCACAGGAGCGGCTTTAGAAAGTTGTGCTGCGATATTGAAAACAAATAAATAACAGTGACTCATCCTTTCACCATCCAGAGGAACCTTTAACTGCAGGATTTATTGATTTTCACGTGCAAGTGATTCATTTCCCAGACCAGATTTTTACACATGAATCACTTCCACATGATTCATTTTCCTCCACGTGACTCCTTGATTTTCACATGACCTTTACACATGACGAGTCATTTTAAAAAAAAACTTTTCCGTAGTTTCCCAGGTGACTTTGCTTTTTAGTTGTTTACATTTTATTCTATTTTCTTTGTAAAAGCAATTCACTTTTTTTCCCCTAACCTATTCTCACATCTACTGCATGTCACATGTCGATTGCTCATAAAGAACATTTTAGAATATTCATAAATAACACTTTGAAATGAACAACACAGACAGATAGCCTGGTGGGAACGGGGAAACCTTAAGCGCGGTCCTCGGCGCAAATCAATCATGTGTTGTCATTCTTTTGATCTGGCACGACTGACATTAACAACCATTGGCATAAAAAGATTGCTTAATAATTACCATTCGTCAGGAACCTGTTCTGTCTGAGCGTAGCTCAGCCTGAACCTCTTGAACTTTCATTACCTCCTTAAACGTCAGAAAAAGTTAACAACTTGTGTAGCAGTAATTATACAAGTGACCGTTATACAATTTTCCGTCATTAGTCCATGCAGTGCAGAAGGTGAATACCTGCAGGTTTGAGATTCCCACAGCGGCGACCATCCCGAACATGACCAGGAACATGCCTCCGATTACCGGCTCCGGGATGGTGATGAAGATGGCGCTGAACTTCCCAAAGAGGCCCAGGACGATCATGAGGAGTCCGGTCGTCTGCAGGACCAGCCTGCTTCCCACCTGGTGATGTTAATAACAACAGCTCATCGGTCAAACTGTGCCGAACTGTCGGGGAACAAAGTCTCGGGTACAGCAAAGCAACACTGAAGATGTAAAAGCTAGGGTTACTGTAGGTCATGGCAACGGGCGAATGTGTCCATTTGTAAATTTGCATTTATAAATAGAGGGGATCGGGGGATGAGCATGGCATCCTGGACTTTAAGGACTCCCTTATCTGCAGTCGGTGGGTTTCCATACCTCGTACTCCCCAGCCCCTGCAGCAGTGCCGGTCCCAGTTAAGAGATTTCAAGGTGTATGTTTTAGGATATTATAAAACTGCATAATCTCAAAGAAAATGATATTATAAAACTCCTCTAATCTGTTTGTCATGCATTTCTTTAGTCCAACACTGCAGAAATATAACACAAGCAAATCTGAGTATTTTAAAATAAAGAGATTAGTCATAATTAATCACAGACTATGACTGTAATTAACTAGATTAACATTTTTTAATCGATTGCCAGCACTACAAATAAGACAAATAAAGAATTTTTCAGAAAACTAAGTGAGAAGTGACAGGCACCTCCCAGTGAAGAAATCCAAGAAGCCTGGAAGAAATACCGGAGACTGAAAACGGAACAGGGGAGAACAGAGATGGGAACGCTAACGGCCGTGACCGCTGAGCTGGAAGAGCGTCTGTAACAGATTCCAAAAATCCCAGTCCTCCTAGGAACTGTAAAACCGTGTGCTCTCAAGCCGTTTGATTTTGCCCATTTCAGGATATTTTATATCACTTTTGGTAACTTATACTTGTAAATTCAACCCTGATTATGTTAAAAATGATAAAGTATTTAGGCACAAACAAAACAACAACGGCGGTGATGCTTTTCATGATTATGGCAAATCAGATTTGCACACTGAACATGTTATGGTGAGGTGCTTACACACTGAGTGATGCTACTAGCATACTGTAGCGTACAGTACCAGCCTAAAGTTGGCCGCGGCTTCTAATTCCAATGCCTTTCCAAATCTCTAAATGAACGTCTCCTCTGCAGCAGAGCTCAGGTTTGGTCTTGCTTTCCTGGGAAGGTCTTCATGAGAGACAGTTTCATCATGGAGCTTGATGGGTTTTGCGAACACACTTGACAATTTGGTGGCTTACAAGGACTGTTCCAGGACAGCCAACCTTCACGTCTTTAAAAATAACTGACTAATGCCAATTGTATTATTTCATAGTTTTGATCCAGTGAAATCCAGTGCTGTTCTAGAATAAATAAAATAAATCATTAAAAAAAAAACATTTAATTAGTGTCCAAACATTTAATTGGTACTGTATGCTGATAAAACACCTTAAACAGGACGAGATCAATAGCTCTTGACGATGAGCAGCTCATTGATTCCAGTGTATGACAGAGGAGCTTGCCTAGAACATGACGGACTGCATGTCAGGAACAACCACGAACAGCAGAGGGGAACTTCAACCCTCAATCAGATGGTTTAAAAAGAATCTGCAAGAAATACAACATGGTATAAATAAAACCATGTCTTTTAGGAGAAACTCATTGTGAAGACACCGCTCCTGAGATTAATCCAGAACGTCACCAAACCTTTAGTATCAACTGCTTTTCTATGTTATTGACCTTTACAGATCTCTCCTGATTCCCCAGATGTCATTGGGATGTCATTCTGTTGTTGATGCATCAATGGAGTTCTCATAACTACCACTTCAGGCTTGTTCTAGGTCCATGGTGGGTCCTGTAGAAGACCACATTGGGTACATAATACGATCTTATTGGCGTTTAAGGTTTGCAGGTTTTCAGCACATCTATGTCACATTTAGAGAATCTATGGGGGTGTCACAGTATTTACACCAACCTGCCAGAAGCAATGAAAATTAGTGAGTATATAAGTGTGATAAGAGCATGGTGCGTTCTGATCGGACATGGTAGGAGTGTGATCATGAGCGTGATAGGAAATTAGTGACAACATGAAGGAGACATTGAGAAGCTGACATGGCGAGGAAGTAGTATGTATGAATGCACATTTTTCTATTTGGACCAGCTCTAACTGCGTTCTTTGTTTTGGATCAATGGGAATTCGATGGTCTTCATCACACTGTGATGAAGCCATGGGATTTGTACATTTGTGGGATGTGTAAGCACATTTTTACGTCCAAATGTTTCCTTTAAATTTTTATTTTCTTTTTAGATAAACACGTTTGGGAATAATGATTAGCCTGGGCAGGTGTGGAACCATTTTCCATTATAGTGCAATCCGAAATAAATAAAACATTAAGACTTTTTCCAAGACTCTTTTCAGTTACCATAAAGTTCCATCCAATCATTCATCCATCTAGGAAGATCTGTCATCTAACCAGGGACTGTAGAGGCCAGTGGTGACCAGTGTGTTTATTGCCATTTGTATAACCATTGTAGGTCCTCTGATAAACCTTCACACTATGGGCAATATGGGATGGACGATTAGTCTAATCTGTATCTCATTGGACTGTGGGAGGTAACCACACTACCCGGAAGAAACAGACCAAGTGGGGGAAGAACATGCAAACTCCCTGCACATTTACTTAAACATAAAAATGTGCAAAAATACAGAAAATACAAAAAGAATACATAAATACAAAAATATACCGATGCCACAAAAGTTACCAAATGTGAGGGATATATGGTAACTTTACTGAACTTAATTTGCAACATAAAAAAGACAACAAAGAAAATTTCAAAGGAAAACAAAAAGTCATAAAAGTTTTATCAAACATCTAAACAAGACTTGACTTGTGCTAAATGGATGACCTCCACACAACCTCCGTTGCCTTTTCATTACAGTCAATCTCGAATATTCAAATTCCTTTCATACCATCTTATTTTCTCACGGCTATAATATTTACCCTGTTTTTTTTTAATTGAGTTTTAGCATCATGTGTAGCTATCTTACAAACTGGCCAGCAGTACCGTCCTATCGGACCGTGAGTAGTGTGACTCGGGAACATTGATATTGAGATGTTGAAAATGGAGTTGAGCAATAAAAGAATGCCATAAACAGGTTAAATCTGTGGGGTGTGTAATTGATGATTTCAATAAAGGAGAAAGCAAACTTTAGTTCAATTGCAAGAGAGAAAAGCATGGAGAAGCAGGTGTGGGAGGTTTTTAGAGCTGCTATAAGATAAGTGATATCAAGAACACAAAAATTTACATATAGGGATGAATAGAAAAAAATGTGTGCTATTCTTTAAGAAATATGCAAGGATTAAATACCTCCATCATTAGTAATCGTGTTTGATTTGTTTAAAATGAAGTGTTTTATTTCTTACTCATATCATTCATAGAGTAATTGCTTCCAAGGAACATAGCACATACAGAAGTAGATCAAGCTGATGTGGGAAAATCATGCCTGTGCATGGGAAAGGCTAGACTGAAGGAGAGCATGGAGACATTAATTACAGCCCAGGGACAAACCCTAAGCATGAAGGAAATCCAAACAGGGGTGTTTTGTTTCACATCAGACAAAACTCATGGAGCATTGAGACAATCCAGTACTGAGAGAAAATGGTTTGGAACCAATGGGGAAAAATGGAGAGAAAAAAAAATCTGATAAACAAGCAATAAGCAAACGGAGTAATAACAGATAAGACATGCAAAGAGCAGTGGATGTGGCAATGACAAATGCTGGGTATGTCCAAGTGCAGAAATACAAGGAGCTGGAGGAATACCAGAGGAACTCTCCGAGGAACACTCGGAGCCATGACCACTGAGCTGGAAGACGGTGTGCAACAGATTCCAAAAATCTCAGTCCTTCCTCCTAGGAATTGTAAAATGTTGACCGCTCTAGCTCCCAGACCTCTGGTAAAAGAGTCGGATTTGTATTCACATTAATGTTGCTTTGATATGGATTGGGGTATCATTACCAGCTTGTTTACTTGTTTAAAAAAAAAAAAGGTAACACACAAAGCGAATAGGATTTTCACATTCCACACTCACCTGCTCTGACAGTATCAAGAGAAAGCGTAGAGCATCCTCCTGTAATACACTGCAATAATCACCTTCTCAACCAGAAAACTCATCAGCACTCTAAAGTTCAGCAGCTCTAAATCAATACGTTGCTCCTGATGATCAGCTGCTCTCTGATTCCGGTGCAATCAAAAAATGAAAAAAAAAGCATCCTACATCCAGGAAAACTAAGGCATCAAGCTATTGCAGTTCATTTAAAGGTCAAATATAAAACTCCTTATTAACATGCTAATATTAGACTTCTTGATCCATTTCGAAACCTCTGTAGTCCAACTAGGGATAATGGTGGTACAATTGTGGTAGGACCTCCAGTCCATATACACACACTATGGGCATTTCCACTAATTAGCCTAACCTGAAAGTCTTTGGATGGTGAGAGGAAACCGGACTACCCAGAAGAAACCCGAGCAAGTACTGTACTGGGAAATCAGGCAAACTCCAAGCATGCAGTAATAATGGCTAATGAAAATGTACTGGACAGAACGCTGTTGATGTGTTATTATTTTTATCTTAACACCCACCCTGGTGATCCCCAATGCAGCGATGTTCTGGCTGTACGAGGTGGTCCCGTTGCCGCTGCCCCACAGCCCCGCCAGGATGCAGCCCAGGCCCTCCACTGCAATGCCACGGTTAATAGCATGGGTGGGCGGAGTTGGGGCACCAGAGAGACGCGCACAGGCATAGTAATCCCCGATGGACTCCATGGTAGACGCGAGTACCCCTGCCATCATCCCCAAGACGGAGGAGATGCTCACGGTCGGGAGACCCCATTGCCCTGGAGGTGGGAAACAGGACAGAAACAGGAGATGAAAAGTGGACAACGAGACAGAAAATGAGGATCACCAAAGATTACCAAGATCTACCTGATTCCAGCATTTTTTTTTTAACTTTTTAACCTACAAATAGGAAGATACTGAAAGCAAAAAAGTTATGATTGGTTTTCATTATTTCAAGTTGATTTGAAATTCATTCATAAACAAGCTTAAATGACCTCAATGTTGATAAATGACCAGGTTTTACATTTCATACATTGGAGGACCTGAAACCAGTCTCAGAAAAACTGGCCTCGGACCAGCACGACATCCAGTGTCTGGGCTTTGGACATTTGGACAATCAAGTGGAAATAGAGTACAAGTTATCATGATTGTCTGATGTACTGCTAATATTGAACGCTACACCACTTGCGCATGTTTATTCTATAATTATAATGTTTCTGATAAAAAAATAAATAAAATCACTTATCATTTTAAAAGAAAAAAATATTATTAAAAAATAATGTCAAGGTCTATCAACAATTTCAGTTAAACCATTTTTCCCCCTTCGGCGTCAATAAAGAAAGTATGACAAAGACTGTGACAAAGTGCTCCTGGGTAACTGGTTAAACTGTGTGCCGTGCCAGGATTTACACACATTGTTGCTAAAGGATATGAGCATAATGCAAGTTCAAATCAGTGCCAAGAACTGAAAGAAGAAAAGAAGAAGAAAAAAAGAAGAATACTTAATTGGCATGAGGACATTAATTCCTAGCTTTAGATAAATAAAGAGTATAGCACTTGCGTGGGAACGATAGTCATTTCCTTTTCATCTAATGCGACTGAGAAAGCTAGACGACGATCTTTTAAAGCAGTGATCTCTTCTCCAAATGAATGCACTGATGTTTGTAGTTGACTACAGGAGACACCCTCATAACTTGTACAGTATATACAGTACTGAGCACTGGAATATCTTTAGTACATATATTATTTTGTTATATACGGGGAGAACATGCAAACTCCATGCACGCAGAGACGGGAATCGAGCCTGGCTGGGAACAGCTGGGAGGTTTTACTGAGCATGCTGGAGAATACGCAAACCCAGGAGCCTACATTAGGGTTTTCTGTTTCCACCTGAAAACTGGTCTGTCATGTATGATGTTGCTTTCTTTACAGGCATGCAAATAATTGGCAAAGGCATTGTTACAAATGCATTAATGTTTAAGTTGTGTTTGGGACGTATTGAGTGAGTTTGTGCATGAATATCCAGGACTGATATACATATAAAACAGCATCTGTACATCTAATACGACACCTAAGACTTTTGCATTGTGCACCATGATCAGACTGCCTGCTTCACGTCTGAAATGCCAGCCTCCCAGGAACTCCTGTAATGGCCCAAACATGTGGAAATGGCTTGGAGCTAGACAAGCACTGTACGGATGACGAGGCAATAAAAAAATATTTGTAAAAAAACTGCAAATTTTCTCATGGGACCAAACAATGGATGTTTTCTAAAGAAAACGTTTTCCAATGAACTATCTGATAAGGAAACCGTTGAATGTGGCATAAAGGTCGTGCATTTCCAGATGTGCCCCGGAATTGTTTTTAAGCACCCTTTATGATCTTTATGCGCATTACATCACAACGTGTCCTTCCACATTTGCACTCAATTGATAGTAATATTCAGTAATATAATATAAAATAAATGTAATGCCATTAACAAAACTGGTGCCAGTAATTTAATCTCCTTTTTACAAAAGTAAAATCTCATTGTCTTGGTAATTCGGTTAGAGAAAGAGGTGGGACAAAAGGCCTCTTCGGTGTGATGATTCCTCTCTTCAGACTGACACACACACACACTGCATTATTTTCTTTATTTCGCACCCAGTGTTTTCATAGGCATAAAAACTCCTAAGTCATGTGACTACACCCACTACATTAATATTTGGCAAAGTCTCCAGTGGAGAGAATAGCAACACTAAACCTCTCCCTGTAAAGACTACAAGGCTGGAGACATTTGCATCAAAGGCCTGGACAGCACCATGTGTGTCCCGCTGAATACGTTTTTATTACACGAATCCTTACATAAAGTTGAAATAACCTTCATCTATATAAATAAAAGAAAGCTTTTGGTCAGAACTAACTCTTTCAATGATATCTGCACGGTTTATACTTTGACGTTAATCCTGCACCGTTAAATTAAATCAAAATGTTGAGTAGAAGGGAAGTTGCGTCAAACTGTGTGTGGGCGCGTCTCAAATCGACCTCTGGCCAGAATTTAATAAAACCTTCGCAATACTTACAGTACAGTAGATACCTGCCTGAAGTTTCAAGTAAAAGCGATGTCATGAACAGTTATGTGTCGGATTTAATAATATACTTTAAAATAATCTACTAATGACGAGCCCATAAAAAAAAACTGTGACCAAACAATGGATCTTTTCGAAAGAAAACGTCTTCCAATGAACTATCTGATAAGGAAACAGTTAAATGTGGCATAAAGGCTACTTGCTTAATGTAAACAAACACCTGCACCAATAGATATTATTTAGAAAAGATATTGAACTTAATGTTTTAACTGGGATTAGTTCAGATTTTCACTTTCACTAAAATACAGTAACAGCACTTAAGTGGTAAAGGTGAATTTGAACAGTCTGGAGTTGTTTTTAGACAAAGGTTTATCTTTATCCGATCTACTTTTTCCATTTCTCACCTGTGATTCACTCTCCGATTACCGAACAGGGAGTGTATTTGGCTGACGATGAAAGAAGTACGATGTACACTAGCCAATCGTGGGAATTTGTGAGAGCAATGAAAAGTCCGGATAGATAGCCTTTTCCTCTTTGTGACACTCGGCAGTCTGCTGACGTCCCGCGTCTCAGAGGTGATGAGAAAGTGTCGTGGGGGGGGATTTGCAGATGATCCACTTGGGGTAAAAACTGACTTTGGAAAATATTATTAGGTTGTCATGATTGCATGATGCTCTGCTAATATGGATGACTAAACACCGCGGTGTTCATGTACAGAATCCATTTTCTTTTCACCCTTCAGCAAAATCTGTATGTATACAACTGGGACGAAGTGCTTTAATCACTGTCAGCTGCTGAATAGCTGGATAAACTGAGTGCTGTGCCAAGATTTACACACATAATGAGGGTTTAAGTCGGTGAAAGAAGAAAAGAAAGAAAATATATTAATGACATATAGACATTGATTGCTAGCTTTATGTAAATCCTAAACACAGCATTTACACAGCAATGTTATTAAACATGAGAATTCCGTACGTGTGTATATATGTATATATATATATATATATATATGTATATATGTATATATCTCAGTATAATATTTTTATATATCAATATATATACACTAGCATAATATTTGCTAAATTGTCATTCCTTTACTTCTTCCCTTCTTCAGTTCATTCTGCTCAGCGTTATGGTGGATCCCAGTATAACACTGAGAGTGAGACAGGTATACATACAGTAGTCTACCCCATTGCTCCTAAATGTCACTACTTTTGACATTACTTACATGGAGATTGTAATGATTTGTGATTTTCACATGTACAGCTAACTATGAAAAACAGCAACCTTGGACCCCCCAGCTGTGCTTTACAGATCCTTCCCTTGACACTACTTTGAGAACCATCCTGAAGCTCTACAGTAGGTTCTTGCCATGGATAAGATTTATATGCTACAGTACTTCTGGCTAGACTGTGAACTGTAGTTTAAGCTGCTGATTTCATGGCTGCTCGTCAGCTTGAACGCGGCTACTAGATCGATCGAAGTACGGTCTGGGGATCCTCAGGGGGCGGTGAGGTTTTTGTAATTTACTAACAGCAGTGCTTATTATTCTTATAATTTTTGACCAGCCAGTCGAAATAAATACCCCTGGTTATTTGCTCATTATGGATTTAAAGCTAAATAACCCAAAAACAATCCAATTTAATGAAATCAACATTACAGTTTTACATTACAATCCCAACTATGTTTAAATTTCTGGAATGACTAATGTCACTTTGGACCAAATATGTAAGATAGTCAGGGAAACAGATAGATATAGAGACAGAATAAAAAGCATGTAATACCAAGGTTATGAATTAAAACGCATTTCAATGAAGCAAGTAAGTATTTGACCCCTAAGCAAAAAATTACTTAGTACTTGGTGGAAAACCCCTCACTGGCAAGAACAGAGATAAGATGTTTCTTGTAGTTAGTTACCAGGTTTGCGCACATCTCAGGAGGGATTTCGGTCCACTCTTCTTCATACATTTAGGCATTTGTCAGATGCTCTTATCCAGAACGACTTACATTTTTATCTCATTACACATCTGAGCAGTTGAGGGTTAAGGGCCTTGCTCAAGGGCCCAATAGTGGCAACTTGGTGGTTGTAGGTTTTGAACCTGGGATCTTCCGAACCATAGACCAATGCCTTATCCACTGAGCTACCCCTGGCCCCTGATCTTCTCTAAATCCGCAAAGTTTCTTGCCTGTCACTTGGGACCTCAAAGTTTTAGCTCCTTCCATAAATGTTCTATAGGATTAAGGTTTGGAGAAGGGCTAGGCCACTAGCCAGGTTTTGGGTTATTGTTATGTTAGAAGACCCATCCAAGACCAATCTTCAGGAGGTTCTCGTCCGAAATTTTCCAATACATAGCCCATCCATTGGCTTTTCAATGCGACAGAGTTGGCCTGCACCTTTAGCAGCAAAACAGCCCCAAAGAATGATGTTTACAGTCAAGCTTCATGCTTCATGTTCTTATGATCTTCAGCATTTTCCTTCTTCTATAGAGCTCAGTTTTGGTCTCACCTGATCACAGCACTTCTTCTCTGCTCATTGGAACACTTTAGATGGGCCTGTACATGTGCCTTCTTGAGGAGGTGGACCTTGCCACGCTGAACGATTTCAATGCCTGGTGGAGTACTGTGTTAACAATGATCTGTTTGTAGACTGTAGTCCCAATTGCCTTGAGATCATTCACAAGCTCCTCCTGTGTAGTTCTGGACTGATCCCTCACTAGTTCTGGACTGATCCCTCATGACCATTCTTACCCCACGAGCTCCAGATCAAGGGCGATTAATGTTTTTTTTGTATTTATTGAATTGGTAAGTAAACGATCCAACATTTGTCTCCTTCTCACCAAGCTTCTTGCTGATGGTCTTGTAGGCCTTGTGCAGGTCTACAGTCTTGTCCCTGGCGTTCTTTCATAGCTCTTTGGTCTTGCTGATGGTGGTGAGGTTTGAATAGAAGATAGAGACAGATAGATGGGGAAGATAAATCATGCTTTAATGCAATTAAATGAAAATGACATAGCGCTTCATTAGAATCGAAAACATTCCAGGGAATTATGACGCTGTATTAACTTAAAAACCAGTTTAGTCACATTTAAAGAAATGCTTTGAAGAAAATACAATTGGAAAAATACTGACTGAAGGTCTTCTTGTGTAAACAAGCTGTGGAAGATTGCTACTCTCTGTACCTGCTTGAGTTTTCAAATATGCGTACTAGGTTTTACAAATGTTACAAATTTATTTTGCCTGATACTGGGTAGGATGGGTGCGCTCTCCGATTGAAAAAGTAAAGCACTTCCTAATTGGATCTTTATTTGTATACACCAGAATACATTCTCTGTTCAGGTATTCTCGTTGCATTCTCACTGGAATATACAAACAAAAACATTCGCACTGAACTGTCTGATACAGAAACCCTGAAATGCAGCCTTGCACTACTCATACATACTCATAAATACTACTATACAGACACTGTAAATAGAATTGCACTACCCATCATTGCTGCTCACAACTCACTACTGTACATAAACTTAAACACTCAGGACTGCACTTTTCAAAACTGTTGCACATGTTGTACAGTATATTGTGTAAAGTGATCTACCTCATTTGACTCTCAGTATCAATGATCTATTATCATTGCCCTCATTGCACACAACCCTTCTCGGCATATTATATACATATGAATATTATTTTTCATGATATATATATGTCCTACAAGAAAGGACAGAGCTTGTTGTCTTCTATGAGAATGCACAGCTGGATCGGTGCTAGGGGTTTGACACTGTGGATGTACTAGCGAAAAAAGGAGGATTCTGTCCAAAATACGATTGATCTTGAACAATCCCTCACACCCGTTATTCAGTGTTCTCTCCAACCAAAGAAGCGTCACAAGAGGTCTTTTCTTCCAATGGCCATAAAATTATACAACTCTCCTCTTTAAAGTGTACACTATAGAGAGAGTCACTGTCAGTAACAATAAGACACTATTATTATGTAACTGGACAATTTGTGCAATATATACCAATGCTCTTGGGCCATACAACCTTTCAAGCGCAATTTCTGATTTATCCGTACAATTTGTGCAATGCCTTTATATTTATCCCCCACATGTGCAATATCTGTATATTGAATTATGTTTAGTGTGCAACTAGGGATTTACTGTTTTACTGATTTTTCCCCTCCTTCTCCTCCTTGTCTAATTTATTACTCTTTTGCTTTCCTTTCGGAACACAACTGTAAGCACATTTCTCTCTGGAATAAATAAAAAATCTTGAATCTTGTAATCGAAATGTCACATGTGCTGCTGCTCCATTTTAGGGTCTTTTAATATATCACATCATTGTGCGTACTTCCACATTTGCACTCACCCAATGATAATATACAACGATCAGCCTAACATTAAAACCCCTGAAAGGTGAGTGAATAACATTGGTTATCACGATACTGTGGTACATGTGAACAGTGCAAGTGAACAGTCAGTTCTCGAAGTTGATGTGGTGGAAGCAGGAAAAATGTGCAAGCATAAGAATGTGAGTGACAATGACAGTGGTGATGCTAGATGACTGTGTTAAAGCATCTTCCAAACAGCAGGTCTTGTGTGGTATTCCCAGGTATACACAGTGATTGGTAACTACCAAATATGATCCAAGGAAGGTCAACTGGGAACAAGGTCATGGGCACCTAAGGATCATTGATATCATTGATACCATCCATATGGATCTACTTAATATTAGACACATGATTTTAACATTATGGTGATTGGTGTAAGATGGAACAGATTTTGTGTGACTACCTTAACTGGTACAATGCAATGTTATCTGCGTGGAACAAAAATAAATCTCATGATGTTGGGAGAAATAGGTGGCCTGGACAAAAAAAGCCACTTCAATGCATGTAGGATTTGATCTCCCTGGTGATTGTTTTGTTCTGGTTTTACTGCTGGATTTGAGATTGTGCATCATGCTCATCTCACCATTTTTATCAACATAAGCAGCCACTCTTAACTCGTCACTGCCACTTCAAGGGATTCCCCAGGGTCCGATCCTGGGACATGCACTTTTTTTTCATACACATGCTTCCATTGGGATAAATCATTTGCAAACAAGATATATTTGTCCATCCTCATCCTAATGACATGCAGCTGCATCTTCCTCTGTAAAACTAGTAAGTAGGACTCCCTAATGAGCATAGTTAAAAGTTAAATGGTGTAAAATTATCTTCATTTAAATGAAAACAAACCCCACAAATAATTTTATTCAATCTTCCCCACAATTTGAATCTAATACCCTATATGAGAAAGAATCAAATCAAAGCAAATAAAAGGCAGGTTATTTCAGCTCAGAACTATTGAATAATCTTAATCGTCTCATGACCTACAAAAAGCCGGTTCAGCTTGTAGTAGATCCCAGTCAGACTTTTGCAATGCCTTGCTTGGTTCGATCAGTTAGTCATCTGGTGCACATCTGGAGCTCATTCAAAATACTGCAGCTTGGCTACTAAGAGGGATCATATTACCAAAGTTTTATCTTAGCTTAATTGGATTTCAGTTCAATTCAGGACAGAGAAAAAGCTTTGATTGTTTTTTTTCATCTTGTCATCTTGTACACAGAAGGTATGTTATGCTCATGTGTTATGACTAGATCGTTATGGTTTACCACATAACTACAGCGGACTGTTTAAGTCTAAATCATAGCTTAAAGTGTATAAGTATTCCGCTGATCAATGTTATTTTGTGTCGTCTGTTCATTAGCATTAAGATTCTGTCACATGGTAGGATGTTACTACAATTCCCACCTGGATAAGGCATGAAGAACCACTCTGCGCTGCTAACTGCATCCAGGTTGATGTCTGTCCGGGCCTGGTGACCATACTCGTGTGGGGAAGTGGGCAGAGCATCGAAGTATGTCAGGAGGAAGCACACCAGCCAAGCTCCAGACATCCCAAACAAAGCCTGCCAAAGATGCAACAGCACATTGAAAATTAGTTTGTGCTTTAAAGCTGAAAAAGCTAGGAGGAGCATTTGAGATTTTGAGGTTTATACAAATCAACACTGCCTTCGATCATGGGACAGGAATGTGCTGGGTTAGCTGTGACTTAAACTGTAAACAATGGCACTTACAGGACCACATCACTAGCCTGGGGTGTTTATAGGACGCAGATCTTCCTTAACAAATTTCTCTGCAGGTTGTTAGACATCTGTAAAGTTTTCCCAAATCCTGACAGATGAGTTCAGTTTTATAGTAGATCTCGAATTCCTCTGCATCCTCTCCCAAACCCGTTCTACCTTTCTTCTGACAAATGACACATAATACTTCCTTAATTCTTTTGGTGTACTGATCTGAAACTAACAAGGTTTTTAAATGACACTAAGCTGACATTTAAATCCAGTCGAAACCCTTCTTTTTCGGTGGCTGCTTTCTTCCTTTAGCTCAAGGAAATCTGCTGAAACTTATAAGCAGCTAAGGATTTGCATCTTTTGGAAAAACAAAAATGGAAAATACTGTCTGGAGGAATTTTGACTATGAAAAACTATATATATTTACATTTAGGCATTTGGCAGACGCTCTTATCCAGAGCGACTTACATTTTCATCTCATTACACATCTGAGCAGTTGAGGGTTAAGGGCCTTGCTCAAGGGCCCAACAGTGGCAACTTGGTGGTTGTGGGGTTTGAACCTGGGATCTTCCGAACCGTAGTCCAATGCCTTAACCACTGAGCTACCCCTGGCCCTGTATATATAATATAATATATATTTATATATATATTTTAAAAAACCTTCAATAAACTAAACAAAACTCACCGAGAACAGGCTAAACAGAGGGTACCGAAACACTTTCCACTTTTTCTTCCTATAAGCAATGAGAGGAACTTTGACCTTGCTGAGATACTGGGAGAAGAGGAGTATAAGAAAGACAGTCCTGCAAAGAAAAAAAAACAGAAATTTGAAAAACGCTGGTGATAGTTTTGGATAAAATTCTAGTGTAGAGACCATACACACAGAACAGTCTTGCGTTTTTAACCTTTCTAAGTTTAGCTCAACGTTTTTAGTAGAGCACATTTTGAGTCACTATATCTCATTGAAAAATGCGTTCACCTTAAGCTGATTGAGCCATCTCTACCACTCGGTGGAGGTACAGTATGCTATGCTAAAAAGTCAACTAGCTGTCACTGTGTCTTTAAGTAGTATGCATTCTTTTTTAATTGTAGCATGCCACCATTGAATGCCTAAAAACGTTGCTGCTTTTCTACTATTTTTAAGTATATTTATACTTTTACCCTGAAGCAACATCTCAACCATTTGGAAGAGATGTTATATTGTGGTCTATTAAAGAAAAAAAAATATGAATTGTTGTTTTTATTGTAAATAAAATTAAAAAGATATATAATGTAAGAGGCAATATGGCCGTTTTATATAAGTTTTAAATCTTTGATTATGATTAATTTTTCGGAGCAGCAGCTCTGACTGTAGTGCAACTTCAAAGCATATATTAATGTGCTCTTTTTTAATAATTTATAGATCATATCATAAAGCTTACTGTAAGGATATTTAATTATGGAAGGATAATCTCCAGTGTCAGTACCTTTGCAACCCCCCAGAGAACAACTGTTTACAGCTGCCATATCATAACTGCTATATCGATTTGGGACGTCCCACAACATAAAAAGTTTGTTATATTATTGATGGAAATTGTAATCATTGAAAAACTACTGGGGTATAAAAAGAATAAGACCCTTTAGGCATCACTTGTATCACATTTTTACAACATAATTCTATATAATTTTTATTTATATGTATTGTATATAATTTATATCATAGTTAGTCTTATTTTAATTCTTACTTTGTACCATACTTATTGTTTTATTCTTTTAGTCTTATAATTTTTTAAGAGTTTGTTGCAATTGCACTTCACTACTGTTGAAATTGAACAACTATGTACAAATAAAATTCTTGAATCTTGAGACTATTATTATAGTGGTATTATAGGAAGAAAATAATCTTCAGTCACTAATATTTATTGAATGAGTTTTATATGATAAAGGATAAATTATGAACAGCTTAGCCTTTTTCTACAACTAGCCCAGTGTTGTTTATGTAGGCGGGAATAGCTCAGTGGTTAAGTCATTGGTCTACTGATCAGAAGGTCCTAGGTCCTCAAACCCCACCCCCATCGGCACTGGTGAGCCCTTGAGCAAGGCTCTTAACCCTCAACTGCGCAGATGAAAAATAAGATTATATGTAAGTTGCTCTGGATATGGGTGTCTGCCAAATGTTTATTATGGCGTGCCATTTCCTGGAATAAGTCCACTATGACCTAGATCGGGATTAAGCAGACAATGCTGATTAATTTGTTAATTAAACAGTGGGAAAATTCAGATGTTGCTACATGGCTCAGCTGTTGAATTGGTACAACAGTTTTGTGTCAACAAGCTCATGCAATTAATCCATCAACACATGTTTAAAATGTTGCTTCAGATCCAAAACATACGGACTATGCCTCAGGAACGAGAAGTAATATTCCTGCCATTTATTGTTAACAGTTTTCCAAACAACTGATATTTATATTTGTTTAACTGTCATGTTAAATAAATGGCATGCGCTAATGCGAGTTCTTCAAGTTTATGGCTCAGAGCAATTACATTTTGGTTGGAATGCAGCTCGATGACTCAACGCAGCAGCTGAAGTACAAAGTCCACCATGTCCACAAGAAGGAAATGTCTTCTTCTTTCTCGCTCATGCTAACGGCATTTACCCACGTAGCGCGCTGTGATATGGATGCGTGATGAATGAACCTCAGTGACTGGCCTCAGGCTGCAAGTCAGGGACAACCGGGACAAACAAACTCGCATGCACATCCACTCAGACAAAGCCAGGAACACAAAGGCGTACACTGCGATACACATACACACACACAGGCACCTGGAGTGGCAGGCTAATGGGCTGGTAAACGGAGATGTGTAGACTGATGTCCAATGAATGAAGTGTTCTGTGATACACCTGGCAGACCTTTAAATGTTCTTTCATAGGTCATTAATGAAACAGGACAGACTGGAACCATGCACTAAAAGCCATCCTTTCTTTCTGTGTCCCATCTGCTCCTGATCTGTAGCGAAGGAGCACTGCGCTGAATATAAAGCTCAGGGACTGCTATCTCTCTAATAATGTAATGATCTGAGGATAGATTTATAGGTTCTCTATGGCTCCATAAACATATTACATCCACTACAGGGATCACCTAATTATATGAGGGCATATGAATGGGTCTTTCCTAACAATGTGCTCGGTTGTAACTGCTTCTATATCATTCAGACTAATAGTTGTTACCCAAATGACTTAGGTTACCCTCTTCAAGGAATGAACCAAAGGCTATAAATCTCTCTCTCTCTCTCTCTCTCTCTCTCTCTCTCTCTTTAGTGCAGTGATGGCTCAGGTGGTTGAGGCTCTAGATTGCTGATTTGAGGCTCTGTGGTTTGAGCCCCACTAACGCAATGTCACCACTGTTGGGTCCTTGGGCAAGAGCCTTATCACTTTACCCCATAGGTTTTGGTATTGAGCCCAGTTAGAAGATTGGAGGGTTGCGAGAAGAAGGGCATAAAAACTAAGCTTAAGCTTTTGCAGATCAAATGATCCAAGATGGTCTTTTAGAGCCCCAATGTGAGTTAATGGTGTTTTAACCTCCTTCCTCCTCTCGAGGTAACGGTGTCTGGTTTGAGTTAATAATGTACAGTAGGTCCACTTTGCTCTGGTTTGATTTAATGGGTCCAAGTCCTATTTCAAGTTAAGGGAGTTGTTTCTCACTTTTTTGCTTCACCTTGAGTTATTTTCTGTTATAAATTGCTGCCTTTGATTGGGATTCTGTCTGCAATTTTTGTCCATATTTGTACAGCTAAGTTTTATTATATTTTCATTATATTGTATATTCTGTCTTTCTGGATATATTATTCTTATCCTGGCTAAATGTATTTTCTATTGTATTTTTTTTTTTAATTCATAGTTATTTCCTATTAATAATCTTTTATTTTAAGGTAACGAGCGGTCGTATAAGCATTTCCCTGCATATTGTACTGTGTATGACTGTGTATGTGAGAAATAAAATTTGAATTTGTCTCAGCTTGAGTCAATTCTTATCTCAATGTTATGCCTTAGCTTGAGTTAATTGCTGTCTAAATGAATATCTGGTCACAATCCTCAGATATTGGGTCCTCAAAGTTCTGGCTTAGCCTAAAGTAGTGGTCTCAGCACTTTTGTACAGTAAGTCAGACAAAAGACGTCTGCCTCATGCATAAATGTAAATCTAAATGTAATGGTAATCCAATTGGTCTATTGCCTCCAACTTGAAACTTCTGCCTCAGGTCAAATTAAGTGGTGCATTGGATGAAGTCAATTGCTCCCTCAACCTTTTACCATTGCTTAGAAGCCTCCTCCACTTCCTGCCTCAACTAGAGTTAACTACTGCCTCCAGTTTCTTCCTCAGCTCAAGATAATATTGCCTCAACCTTTTTGGTCTGGTATACAGCCTTAACCCTTGCATTTACTTGAGATTACTGTTGCCCCAACCTTCTTCCCCAGAGGCACCTTGGAGTTCCTGCCTCTCCAATCCTTTCCCTCATGTCTTAGCAACAAACTACTGTACAGTATAAACTGACTCACAGAACTGAAATGCCCCAGTGTGTTCCTGACTTCTTCCCAGCTTGGATGAAGAGCGATAGACCAATCAGGTTGATGGTGGGAGCGATAGCCAGCGGTCCGATGAACTTCAGCACGAACCCCACCAGCCCCGAGAGGCCAAGCACGACCTGAAGCAACGACGCAACCAGGATCGCTCCCTGGATCTGGGAAAGCAGTACATTAATCACAAACATTTCTCCTTTTAATAATAGCAGTGATTTTAGGGTAGCCCAGTTATTATTACAATTCAGAAGAATATATATACATCTGATTAGCCTTGATTACATGCATCAAGGTGGACAAGGTGTGTCCTCTCTGCAGTCTCTCTGAGACTGCCTTTGGTACAGTATAAACCTGTGGTTCTGCCCGTAGCATTGCTCCAATATGGCATCCTTTGCACTGAGACTGAATTTTAACTGGAGTGCAAAATGCTAGCACTTTACTCTAAACCGTCTGCAATTTACACTTCCATCTGTTCTTCTCACAAACAGTTTACACTTGTTCCTTCTTTATTGGTGAAAACGTAGGGTTGCTCCTTTTGTGCTTCACCTGTAAGTCATTAAAAAAAAAAAAAAAATCGGCCAAACAGGGGGCCCGAGAGAGGACGCGCTCAGAATGCTACACGGCCCAAAGTCAAACTAGTCACCAAATAGACCACTAGTCAGACAGTGCAAGCTATCATTTAGTAGCTTTTATAAGATTGTAGCTTAAATATTACTATAACTATTTATTGTCAACTTAATAGCTTGAGAAGATCTATATGGCAAGTCAAACATTACGTGGTACAAAATCAGCATTGTTTCTCTATTTTATAGCATTGTTTATCAAATCAGCATTGTTTCTCTATATAATATTAGTCATAAGCTTTTGCTAAATACAATTTTTAAATAAACACATTGCTGGCAGCAGACAATTTTGATTACACAATAAAATACGACTATGTGTAATTTGTGAGAAACATTCTGCATTGCATGTACATACTACTAACCTACTCAAGCTACTTATTGTCTTATTTATTTACTTACTTAAGTAGTTATATACTTTCTCATTCATAAATTCAATAATAATAAAAAATTATAAAAATGATTAACCTGTTACTTTATTTAACTATCTACCTTTTACTTATTTCTTTGTATCTTTATTTACTTATTTATATCTTTATTAACTGTTTTATATTAACTGTCTTAATAACTTGCCTAAGTCTTGACCTATTTATTAATTTGCTTATCTATCCATCTACCTACCTACCTAATTACTTTCTTACATACCTATATATCTACTTATTTTGTTTACTCGCTTATTTCTTTTTTTCTTTCTTTCTTTCTTTCTTTCTTTCTTTCTTTACCTGCTTATTTAAAGATTTAATTACTAATTTTCAAATTTTCTTATTACTTACTTACTTATTAATTATTTATTTATTTTCCTAGTTAGTTACTGACTTATTTACTTTTATTTACTTATCACCTATTTATTCACTCATTTTTTTACATACTTAATCACTTACATACTCGTATTTACTTATGACTTACTTATTTACTTATTTATTTACCTGCTTATTTCTTAAGTAACAAATTATCTTACACACCTATTTGCCTATTTATTTATTTATTTATTTATTTACCTACCACTGTACTTATGTACTGTACTGTAGATACTGTACTTATTTACCTTCTTAATCACCTATGTACTTAATTATTGTTTTTTTTTTACTCAATTACTCATTAATTTACATTGGAAAAAAAGGAAAAATATCTAAAATCTAATCAAAGTATAATATACACTACACCACTTATAAGATATATAACCCGGCTTCTATACATATTTGACTTATATTTTAACAATGAATTTATTTTATTTATTTATTTTTTTAATGTGATTGTGTCTATTTCTTAATGTTTTAAAATATTAAAAAATGTCTTAATGTTCAGTTTTGTTTGCTGTAAATGTATGCAGATAAATCTAAATAGATTCAAGATTCAACATTTACTTGCTAAGATATAACTTTTAAAATACTTTATTACTTCCTTAAGGACTTAGTTCTTGCTGAATATACTGTAAATGTAAATTCCTGCCACATTAAAATAGCAGTACATTTTTATTTTCATATTTAAGCATATTAGGTTAGGGAAATATTTATCTCATCTAGAGAAACACACAAATAGAATAGAATCAACACATTAAATTATAACTGGGTGAAACACAAAAATCGACATTTGTTCAATATAATCAGGCAACTTTTTTATCTCTACACTCTGGCCTAAACAACGTACCTCTCGCATACGCATTTTCCACCCTTCCTCAGCGTCTAAGCGAGAGACTGGCACTACTGTATCATTGAGCTCAGGACTCAGGCCTCCCTGTGGGCATTTCCACTTGGGCAGTGCCAGGATAGCTAGCGTTGGTGTGATGAAGGTAAATGTTCCTCCTTGTAAGATTGGCAACCTAAAGTGGACAAAATTGAGGCTTCTTAAATCTTTGTTTAATTTTTAATTAGTGTTATAAACGTAAATAACAAGGAAAGCAGGGAATGTTAGAAGTGAACTCAGGCAACCTGGTTCCGACGGTGGTCTGAAGCATGGTGCAAATTCCCGACACGAAGAAGATGGTGGAGACGAGCTGGCTCTTGGCTGCATTGTTGTCCTTAATGCACAGCGGCTCAGCGAGGATTAAAGGGATGGCCAAGATCCCACCGAAAGCCAGTATGTAATGCTTAAAGAGGAGACAAGGGAAACAAGAATCAGCTCGGGAAACAGTTAAATGAAAAGCAGCCTTGGCTGCGACAACATAACTTTAAGAGCCATAACGTTCCATTTTGCAAACAATGTGGCAACACCGAAGAGAGGTGCGGAATATGAGGCCCTCTGGAATTTCTCACGGACACAAAAATACCCGCACAGTTTCAGGCCCAGCCTCTGTGTGCACTTGAGATGTTGGTGAAGGGTTGGAGTTTGACCCCTCCCGTCCTCAGCTCACATACAGAGCAAATCTCCAGTGAGCTAAACTTCTGGAAGTTCTGGCTCGTGTTCTGTCCCACTTAGAGTCATAAAATAAATAAGAACAACATTCTCTAGGGTAGACCCAATGAGCAAACCACCTTCATCACATACTGGAGCTTAGATAGAACAAAAGTAACAGAAAGTGAAAAATATCCTAAATTAGACGAAATGTATCTACTGTTGCTCATTGCAGGATTATAATAAACATATTATTATAGGATTATTATATTAAACATATTATTATAGCTATAATAAACATATTATAATAGGATTATTAAAACTATTTCTAGACGTAGTCTACTATTTTTAAGCGTACCATTTTCTTGTTTTCTCTGCAACCTTTTATTTATTAATTTATCTGCAGATTTTAAGCATTAATTTCTAGAAAGAAGCAACATTATCTTGCAGTTAAATCACAAAATTACATTTAAATATAATAAAATATTACTAGAAATAAGCTTCCAAGACTGCAATCTTATACTAAGAAAAAGCAATCATTTTTGGCTAGATTTGAGACGTACAGTACTAACATCTTTCAAATATACACCAAATATCTATTAAATTTACAACAAATATACACTACTACTTGAAAGTTTGGGATCACTTGCAAATTTCCTTGTTTTTGTTTAGTGATTAAAAGTAGCAGATACAGTATACTGTACATCTCAATCTCAACTGTTCCGAGGAGATTATTGTGTGTTTTGAATAAACGCCTTCAGCAGTGTTTTACAGTGTAGAAAGAAATAACAATCGGGAATGAACATGGAGTTAGAAAGGGAGTCCAAACTTTTGAGTGGTAGTGTATATTTTATTTTTTTGCACTGCCATCACAACTTTTGATGATTTATACAAGAAGAAAGTCATGAAAATAACTGCACTTCAACCCGTCATACATCATTCAACACCCAACTATGACAAAAGTTCGTCTTAAGAAGACCCAGATGTCTCCCACATGCTTGGGAAGAAGAAGAAGAAGAAGAAGAAAACCACTTTTTATCATGCTAAAACATTACGTACACAATGCTGACCGTTGCATAAAGAAAGAGTTTTTTAATTCATTTGGTTTGGACACACTGATAGAAGCAGATCTACGTCGGTTTAAGAGAAACACCATCCTGGATGTTTATCTATTTACCAAAACACTCTACTTATTTAATAACATTCATATTTACTTAATTATTTAGCTATTTCCTTGCTCACTTATTATCCTATTTATATCCTTAATTTTAATAAACATACCTATTAACTCATTCACTCACTTAGCTAGTTGCTTATGTAGTATACGTTGTTACATTACTCACTTTAATGACTTATTTATTTATTCATTTATTTGCATACTTTCTTTCTTACTTACTAATTAATTTATTTGCTTACTTACCTATTTATTTACTTCCTTCTTCATAATACGTAAGTTAGTATTTAATAGATAGGGACGTACAAATTACAGTACACTTGTACTCACATATTTACTCATGCACTTACTTATTGTTTATTGTTTACTAAATTGCTTTTTTTTAATCATTTACTTACTTGCATTCCTACTTATTTATTTAAGTATCATTTATTTACTAACTTACTTCCTATTCTGTTAATTTGTTTAATAAGCTCCTTACTGAATTGCTTACTTATACTTAATTACTCATTTATTTACTCATACTTAATTAATTATTTCTTGGCAAATAATTTAAGAAATAATTGTCTCTTCTGTAGAAACACCAAGATATTATACAGTAGTAATTACAGAGTGTTACATTACAAACAGTTGTAAGGTTGAGTGCACTTCCACCCACAACACATCCTTACATCCTTTCCCAACAAACTATGATCACAGCCTTAAAAGACCCATTTATATACAACAACAACAATCATCATCATCATCATCATCATCATCATTATCGTTATCCCTTTAAGAGATTTTTCATTACATGACCATTTGTTATATCTGATCTTGTCCTTTGCTATTTGTTTGTTGTTGTTTTTTTTTTTTTGGTTTGTTTGTTTGACTTGTAGACAGTCTGACTCAATCAAGAGACACTTCTGCGTGCCGTCCCTACTCCAGGAAAGGCTTTTTGCAGTGAAGTTAAAAGCATCTTCTCGTCTTTCACGCCACTGAATCATTACTAACATTACAGCCTCTATCCTCTTCTCCCTTATCAAGCATTCATTCCTTTATTCAAGCTTCTGCCCAAATGCTTATGATTAATGATTAATTAAAAAAGGTCAATGTAGTGCCTTCCACGAAAGATCATACGAAAGATATGTTGGGACGAGTGAAATCTGTTCTGCACAAGCATACTTCAAACAGATGTTTCATTTAAGTCATAAACTAATATTGTGTCTCCTATTGTTTTCTCCTAGTCTTCACACAAATACTCATCTGGGCGAAAGACGTCTAAAATGAAATGTCAATAATATTTTGCAGTAATTCATGTGCTTGAAATTGCATCAGCTTTGCGTTCTATTTAAGATGAACAAAGGATTTCAGTTTAACATCTAAGCCTGGCAGAATTCTTTCAAAGAACTGCCTTTAAGAATGTCCTGGAAAGTAAATTGCTTGTATTCTCTTATGGTTAATGTAACCGGACAGTATTTCATTAGCATACAAAAGCTTCAGTGATATATAACAAATGTAGGATGTTTTAATACACAAAAGTATTAAGTCTTCTTCGAAGGGCTTAATCGTTTAGAGTTCAATAGAATAATCACTCACTTCCTCTCTCACTCATCGTCTGTACCACTTTATCGTGTATACAGTGTTGTGTGGGGGCCTGGAGCCTATCCCAGGAGACTTAGGGCACGAGATGGGGTTTACCCTGGACGGGGTGCCAATCCACCGCAAGACGCAACACCAAATTCCCCATTATATGTCAATGGGGCAAATTTGGAAATCTTTTGCCCCGGGGGTAAAACTTATGCCCTCTTGCGGGGGTGTTATATTTACTATTAATTTTTCCTTCTGTACAAAGACTTTGGTGCGTAACTAGTCCTGTACTATTTGTCGTAGACCCATGACTGAGGTATAAAATCGTGCAGCTTATTGGGGAATAGGGTGCTATGACTTTCCTAAGGGGTAAGCGGTAATCCATGGGGGCAATTTACCACCCCAAAAATCCCATAGACTTAACATTTAGGACAAATTTGATGGATTGTAGAACAGAGCAAGATTTTGGTAGAAATCTCAAATTTCCCACATTTGAAGAGGTTTGCAAGGTGTGTCAGAAGACTGTAGCAAGAGGATTGAAGTTACCCCTATATGTTAATTGCCCCCTGCTGGAGCATTTCCCAGCCCACCCTTTGGAAAAGTTATGTCAAGCACCCCATTCCCAAACAAGCTGCACGATTTGAGACCTCTTTCGCAGGTCTACGAAGAACGGTACAGTCACGCGCCCCATTATATGTCAGTGGGGCATCTGTTGTGCCCCGCGGGGGAAAATAAATACGCTTTTGCGGGTTATGTACTGACACACCTTGCAAGCCTCTTCAAATGTGGTAAATTTTATTTTTATTGTTTACGAAATTCTCGCTCTGTGCTAGAATCCGTCAAGATTTTTCTCAATATTAAATTTATATGATTTATAAAATAAATTTACCCCCCACCTCTTTACACGGGTCTTGTAAATTTTGGGTCTAAAATTTGGCACCTCTTTCATGGGTCTGCGACAAACGATACGGGAATAGTTAGGCACCAAAATCCCCATTAAAATTCAATGGGGCAAATTTGGGCACCCCTTATACACATAATGAAGTGTAAATTATACAGAACACTAGCGCAGAAACACACTTTCATATTTGCATCAAGCCGAAACCTGTCTCAGGACTGCGGTGATTGTGTAAGGCACTTAATTTTATGAGGTGTAGCTCTGCCAGTGATTCACGAGTGCTTTTGTACTGTAGCAACTTTTTACTCTGAAACCCTGGCCTCCCAGGAACTCCTTTAATGCCCCAAACATGTGGAAATGGCTTAGCGTGAGGTCATGACTGTACGTGGGATTTCCAGCCGAGTTCCCGTAAAATCATGCACTGTATGGTGCGTGATTGTGTGTATAGTTCACACACAATCGGTCAAAATTTTAGACAGATGTGTCTCTTCTGCAAGCTGGTGACAAGTTATGTATTGATTACTGAAGCTAAGTGTCTCATCTCATCTTTACCGTGACTCATCTAGCACACATGACGTAAGATCCTATCGCGACTCAGTGGAGTGTGCAGCAGTTCCACGGTAAGTCGCTCCACTTTTTAAGAAAGTTTTTAAATTTTTTTTATTCTAGCATGCATGATTTGAATAGAATGGGATTACCAGCAAACGATTAGCCTATCAAGCTAGCTAGTGAAGAGACCAGGGGTTGTGAATCTTAGGTGATTTAGGTTGTTAGTTTGCCAACTAGGTAACTTTTTATGTTTGTCGTCCTAAATTCATCCAGTTGAGGAAGTAAATAGAAAAAGTAATAGAACATATAATGTATAACTTAGTACTTGGTGGTTGAAAACCACCATGATCTGTAGATATCTCTAGGTTGATAGAAAGACTGAGAAGTTCTCGGTTTTCAAGATACCTTGGCTTGATTATAGTTTATTTGTAAAGAGGATTGCGTAAGTCAATTACGGGTAAGCACGAAGCGATAAAAGCTCAGAGTTCTCAGGAAAAAAGTGATGAAAACAATTCCAGCATGTACAGTACTGTATGTTGGCTGGCAACCTGATTCTTTTTTTTTTTGTTTGTTTTGAGAAATCTTTGTCACATGAACGTGCTGTTTATTGCTGTAAAAACACTGTTTTTAAAATGACATATTTATTTTTATATTATTTTTAAAGTACAGTGGTGTACAGTAGAGACATGATGTAATGACATGAATGTAAAATATTATGATAGTAATGACCTAAATGTAAATTGATGTGAAAGACTGAACAGTATTTAACCTCAACAAAGTGGACTTTATATTTATCAAAATTATTTCTGTTATAGAGTCGTGCTCTTGACGTTGAACAGGTGCTGAAAAGATTTATTTACGGTTCCAATTATCTGTACTTTATGTCTGCGAACATAAATTTAGATTTTTGTTTAATAATTTCAGTTGTGGTGCAGGTGTTATTTACCCCACCCGCTGTCTTTATTGGAGGCCATCCTCCAACCAGTAGACTTTAAACCAGAAAAACACACTGAGATTTCAATCGGAATGTTATGACACTGCCAGAACTTGCCGAACTCTGTGTTTAAAAATGTGATATCATGTTCTAACATCACTGATCTCAATTCACCACCGTGTGATTTTTGTCACAACTTCAAAAAATGTGGGGGTATAAGGAACTAAACTGTAATTGTAGATAATTTTTTTAAATCATCCGTTGAAAAGTAATGATTCACTTGAATGAGGCCCTGAATATTGTGTAATAACTCTCACTATAATGAAAAAATTGATACCTAAAAAAATACATACCGTGACACTACCGTAAAGTTTGGGGGTCACTTCCAAATTTCTTTGATTTTGTTTAGTGATTTATTTTCTACATTCTACAACAATACTGGGGATTTTTAAACTATAAAATAACACATATGGAATTAGGTAATTACGTAACAACAACAAAAACAACAGTTAGTTGTTATTTTAACAGTATCGTTAAGTGCGTTTGCAAAATCCGTCAAGCACCATAATGAAACTGGCTCTCATGAAGGCCGTCCCAGGAGGGCGAGACCAAAACCTACCTCTGCCGCAGACAAGAAGTTCATTTAGAGTTATCAGCCTGAAAAATGACCAATTAACAACCAGCACCTCAGATTAGAGGCGTTATGAAGTCTTTACAGAGCAGAAGTAGAAGAAACATCTCACTATTAACTGTTCAAAGGAGATTAATGCATTTTTTGGACGCCTTCAGCATTCCTTTACAATGTAGAAAGAAAGAAAAATCAGGAACGATCATGGAGTTAATATAAAATATTTAGAGTCTCTTTTGAGTGAATAGACCTGTAGCATCAAACCAAAAATGTATGTAAGTCAAACAGTGTTACTTTTAAATGTACTCAAGTAGTAGAAATTAGAAATGTTTTTTAATTCAGTCACAGACAATTTTAAATCTTAAATTATAAGTCCTACCATTGGTTACCACTTAGACACTGTGCTGCTTTAAAATAATTAAAATGTTAGGAGTAAAAAGTCATTACCATCATTTAAAGTCTGCAGGCTAGTGTGGTTTGTGTCAATATTATACTAGAAACTCCAAAGAAAAAAGGTGCAGGACCAGATTAAAAAAAAAAGTTCCTTTAGGTAGATGGTGTTAGACTTTTGGCAAGCATCAGTTTTACAGGAGTCTGATGATATTCAGCGTTAGACCTGCCAGGGAAAAGTTGCGTTAGCTCAATCTTGTCACGACAAGGAACTGACCAAGCAACTGAGCAGATGGCTGTGGAGAGAAAAAGCCTGCGTTACTGAGGTTACAATGTAACTACCCCAAGGCTGCAAACACTGGCAAATAAATAGATTCTGGAATTCTCCAAGAAGATCTCAAGATCTTTTTATGGAGATGCATCCCACAGGATATACTGTACAGCAGGGGTCGGCAATTAAGTTTGGCCTCGGGCCAGATTTTTTCCAAGCCATTACATGACGGGCCACGACCAAAACATTGGCTAATTTATTGAATTAATAGGGGAGGATGAATGGTAGGCGCTCGTAAAATGACAGAACCGAGATCCGAGATAAACTGACACATCTAAGATGAGATCATCGTGCTAATTACGATCCGGCTAGGTTGGTTCTTCGAGCACACCTGTTGTTGATGATTAGTATAGCTGGATTGAGTTGTCTACTCACTGATCACAAGCCCTGCTATTGGTTGACGAAATGGAAAAAGAGCGGCTCCATTTTTTTTTTGTAACACGTGTTATGCGCAGAAATGCCCCCTGCCATGGATTGCCCCCCCCTACATAATTGCTATTAAATATTATATTAGAACATAAATTTATAGATTAATGCTTTACAAATTACATGAGACAATAAAATAAAATAAGCAATATGAAAATAAATATGTTGTATATGAAAAAATAGAAATATTAATATTTTTGAAATACATGTATACTTTTATATTGTTTGTTATAAAATTAGTTTCGGTTATATAATTTATCATTATAAAATATTTATTTTTATTATATATAATTATTTATTCGCATATTCATGACAAACCCCTGAAAAATAAATGTGCAAGATGCAAGGATATATGCAAGATCCTTTTCTTTTCCCACGTGAGTCAGTCCGCGTCAGTCGTGCTCTTTAACCAATCAGATGTGACCTCACCATTTCAACCAATTATAACCCGGCAGGAGCGCAGGCTAAATCCTGTTTACATGAAATAAACCTGCTTCCGAGCAGGTTCAAGCTTACGGATATGTTGCTATGACAACAAATGCGAGAAGCGCATCGAAGAACGAAACAATCCAAGATCAGGACAAATTCACATCAATCAAATCCAGCTAACTAAGTTAGAGACAGACGAAGAACGGACCCCTGGGTGCTCGCAAAGCACAACAAGACGTCATTTGTTTTTGCATGTTGAGCGTTCGCTCTGCACCTCGCTGATGCGCTTATTCACCCTCGTATCCAGATATAACAAATAAGAATTTAGATAGATTTAAATATTTCTGTTCTGAAAAATGAGGTTTTCAAACAAAGAGCTTTTTTGAGACTGTCAGTCCGATTTTTAAAAAAATATAATTTATTTATTTTCATTCTCTAGTTTAAACAATCTCACGGGCCAGATGTTTTTGCTTGCGGGACACATGTGGCCCGGGGGCCGCTAATTGCCGACCTATGCTGTACAGCATCTAAACTTACTGGCAATTTGTTTCAATTGATGAGACATCGTATACAGAATAATGAGATATTTTCCAGACATTCTGAGAACCTTGCAGAAATATGGCTGAGCACCAGGAGCAGAAGGATGTGTTGTGTTTCATTAGCATAGAAGACTTTTTGAAAATCTACATGAGAATTATGCCTCACAGAAAGATTTAAGTAAAATAGAAGATGGCCAAGCACTGATCCATGTGGGACACCAGTGACATGTGTGCACTGAGCAGATCTGGATCATATTCATGTCATCTGTTATAATTATTTCTAATGTAAATTGCAATAGATGTTTTTCAGCACTTGAACCCAAACTTTTACACCTTAAGGTACCAAATGTGCTCCCAAAATGTCTGACAAACTCAGTGGAGCACAGGCCATTATTAATAGGCAGCAAGTCATGCACCTACGTGAGCACCCGTTAAGTGTTGCCTCTTCTTCTGTTGCCATTATGCTTAAGGAAAGTCAAGGATTTTTATTTTATTCTGGGGGTCACCACACTGGATCATTAGAGCCACAAGATCCAGCACAGATTTCTTGGGACCAGCACTTATTGCAGCATGAATGGGGCATAAAGTTAAAGGCCTTACCCAAGGATGCAACATTGGCAACCTGGTGGTGGGGTTCAAACCCCTGGCCCTCTGATCGGCAACTCAGTGTCTTAACTACCTGAGCCACAAATGCACTAAAGTCAAGGGTGGTTAGAATTATTTTAATTAATGTTGCAATTTGCTTATGAGACAGCTATGTTTACTCTTAACATAGACTGTCAACAGCAACGGTGCCAGTGTTTTCCGCTGTCTGTAAGAGATACTGTAAACAACAAATACTCTTTCAACAGCTGGTGTACCTCAAGAACCTCCTTCAGAGTAGAACATGACACTGGATCTGATGCCAATGGACGTTTAAAAACGTCTATGAGATGAGAAAAAAAATAATACATAGCTTCCAGAAACTGTTTTAGGAAACGTCTGGAATAAATTGATCCTTAGATTTGACACAAATTGTTGTCACACATAACAGAAAGACATCAAATCTCTTGTTAGGACAAGCTGCGGTCTGAAGAGGAATTCTATAGAACTGTGTATTTTTGTGAGTAGCGGACAGATTTCAACATGAAAGTCTCTAAATTTTACAGGTTAAACAAAACAAACAAACAAAAAAAAATTCTCATCTGGGAAAGTTAACACAGGAGTTATAGACAGATCTCCAGAACTGTAACGATCACATGGTCGATCACAGAATACCGTATTTTGAAGTCTGTAAAGACTATTCAGTGCCCGTTGATAGAGATATCTATTCAGCCGAATGTACAGTAAGATGTTGTCTCAATGTTGTCTTTCATATCCTGACTTGGCTTAATTAAAGTTTAATCTAAACATCCATAATTCTGCCAGTAACATTTGTATTTCTTAACATGTCTTTATCACTGCTTGAACAATAAACTGTATGGTTTGCATGGATTTATTGTATGTTGCCTCACTTATTAATACAAAGAAATGAAAAATTTCTAAGGGTAAGTATCTTATGACTTGTTTACACTAAGTTGTACCTTTTTCACCATCAGCCAATTCCAATCCCTGCTTAAAGTACTATAGTTAAAGTATATAATTACATCCGGCACATAACTGTTTATAACATCACTTTTACTCAACATTTCGATTTTAGCGCATAACACTCTCAGTTCAGGTATTTTACATGCCCCTACTTTGGACTGCTGCAGATATGTTTGCTCTAATGACCCATGCTTTATCTTATAGTGATGTTCCGCATGAACTGCTTTTCTTAGCATCAAAGTTTGTGAACATATGAGACAAACTGGTTTAAACTTCTCGCAGGAAGAATAAACCATTTTTATTCATCTTTAAAGATTTAGTTTTCAAAAGTTACATATGTTTTTTAAAGTAAGCCAGGCTGTGTTGCACGTTCCTTTGTGTTTCATGAGGATTTGGGGGCTTTGTAGAAGCCTTACGGTGTTGTATTTGTCCAAAAAATGTGCTGGATGGTGTGATGTAATCTGTCACATACCTGTAACTGGTTATACCCTTATTTCTACTTAACATTTTGATTGAATTTTCGATGCGGATTCATCTTACTGCATATCACTCGTGCACTTGCATTTCATTAGCTTTGTACATATACTTTGCAAAATGACAATACAGTTGAATGCAATGTAATGTAATCTTTTCAATTTTTGTTTCCCAGTTATGCTTTTTCTCTGCCATTAATTAGTTGCCTTCCAATAGACCTTTCCATGCCCTTGGCTGTAATTATGCATAATTATATCGCTAATACAAACTCAAGATTATGGCCTGCATCACAACATGATATCATAGAAGATTGCCGAGTGTAGACACGAAAAGAAAGTAAAAAGACATGAAAGTGACAACTATTTCATCAGCTCTCTTTTTAGTGTTATTTCTTATACTGTACATGTGACTTGCGTAGTCATACTTCTCTGGCACATTCTTGTTGGGATCACATTCTTTACATAGTGGAAACACCTGAAAGGAGCAATTTTAAGCAAAAAAAAAAATAATTAAACAGCAGGTGCTTATTATTATTTTTTTTTAGAGACATATGCAGGAATGAATACTGCATAACAGTGAAAACATACTTTTACACTTAATCACATGGAAACTCTCTGTGAGATAACTGGAATTTTCATAAAACGTAGTCCAGGTCCAGTTGGTGGTACTGGGGAACTAACTCACAGCTCCTGGATCGAAGGATCAATCCTGAGCTCAGGTTACAGTCTTTGTGGATTTTTTCTAGTGAGCTTATGGCTTGACCTTCAGGTTCTTCATGTTTCTTCTCTTATCTCAAAAACATGCCAGGAAGACAATTTACCCTTACAGTATGTGTCTTGGTGGCCTGAGATCCATTGGCTCAAGCCCAGTTTATCTGGACTTCAGAACTCCAGAACCAGCACAACCCTGATCAGGGTAAAGTGACTGATCATTGACATCTTTCATCTTAAATGTAGTGTTTAGTTTTTTGTTTGGTCTAAAATTCTATTTCTAAACATGAATAATGATCTTTCTAACTAAAGCCATGTCTTCCACATACATTCTCTGATTCTCTGCCAGTGATCTCATCATTCCTTGTATCAGACAACTGAAGGCTGGAGACTGAACCTTTTTCACTGAAACATCTATAAAATTCCTTACCCCAAACCTTAAACCATAAATCACCTGCTCACCCCACCAATAATTTTTTATTGTCTTTTTACCCTACCTTTATACCTACATATAGTATGCATTTAAAATTTTGCATCTGGTCTTCAGTCAATCTTATTTATGTATAAATGTAGCTTACACTATATTGCCAATGGTATTCAATCACTTGCCTTCACATGCATATGAAATTGTGTAACAACCAATTCTTAATCTATAGGGTTTAATATGATGTTGGTCTCATCCTTTGCAGCTATAACAGCTTCATCTCTTTTGTGAAGGCTTTCCACAAGGTTTAGTAATGAGTTCATCAAAATTTTTTACCATTCTTCCAGAAGCGCATTTGTGAGGTCAGACTCTGATTTTAGATGAGAAGCCGTGGCTCGCAGTCTCCGCTTTAATTCATCTTAAAGATGATCTATCGGGTTGAGGTCAGGATCAGTCAGATTCTTCAACACCAAACTCCCTTATCTATGTATTTATTGACCTTGCTTTGTGCACTGGTGCGCAGTCATGTTGGATCATGAAGGGGGCCATCCCCAAACAGTTTCCACCAACTTAGGAGCATGAAATTGTCCGAAATGTCTTGGTATGCTGAAGCATTAAAAGTTCCTTTCACTGGAACAAAGGGGACAAGCCAATCTCCTAAAAAACAGTCCCACATCATAATGCCCCTATACCAAACTTTACACTTGGCACAAGGCAGTCAGACAAGTACCGTTCTGCAGGAAACTGCCAAACCCAGACTCGTCTATCAGAATGCCCGACAGAGAAGCATTAATCATCACTCCAGAGAACATGTCTTTACTGCTCTTGAGTCCAATAGCGGCGTGCTTTATCAGACCACCCCATCCAATGCTTCGCATTGCACTTGGTGATGTAAGGCTTGGAAAACCCATTGCACGAAGCTCTCTATGCACTGTCCTTGAGCTAATCTGAGGGTCACATGAAGGTCTGTAGCTATTGACTCTGTAGAATGTTGGCGACCTTTTTGCACTATGCGTCTTAGCATCTGCTGACCCCACCCTGTGGTTTTACGTGGCCTACCACTTCATGGCGGGTTGCTGTCATTCCTAATCACTTCCATTTTGTTATAATAACACTAACAGGAGACCGTGGAATATTTAATAGCGAGGAAATTTCTCAGCTGGATTTATTGCGCCAGGGGTAGCTCAGTGATTCAGGCATTGGCCTACGGTTCAGAAGATCCCAGGTTCAAACCCCACAACCACCAAGTTGTCCCTGTGGGCCCTTCAGCAAGGCCCTTAACCCTCAACTGCTCAGATGTGTAATGAGATAAAAATGTAAGTCGCTCTGGATAAGAGCGTCTGCCAGATGCCTAGATGTATTGCACAGGTGGCATCCTATCACGGTACCACGCTGGAACTCACTTAGCTCACTTAGAAAGCGACCCATTCTTTCACAAATGTTTGTAGATGTCTGCATGCCTAAATGCTTGATTTTTTACATTTGTACCATGGGTAAGTAAATGTTATATAATAATAATATTATAATATAATTTATATAATATAGTATATATTATATAAATAATATAGTTTATATTTAATGCAAACTTAAGTATATTCTTGTTTTTCCGAGGTTGTATTTGTTTTTTATTCAGACAACATTAGCATCACTGCTTATACTCCTCTGCTACACCTGTGTAAGAGATTTTTGTTTATGTAGCTAGTGATTTGTGCATGTTTTCTTTGGGGTCACAAGGGTGAATAAAAACCACATTTGCTAAAATGATTTCATACGTGTAATTTTGTGTGATTTTTCAAAACGCTATAAATCCACCTTCCACAGTTTTGTCACAGTGGATAAAGCAGCCTGCAGTTGTGTTTCTGTTGATTTAATCATGCAATTTAGTATCAATAATATGTTGGAGGAGTTTGATATAAAATATATATTTTTAAAAACTCTAAAAATAAAAAAAAATGCTTTGACTGAGTGGGTCACATAGAAAGGAGTAGAATCAAAATAGTTCGAAAAAACTTTGCGTTCAAAACCTTTTTAATGATAAAGATTGTTAAAGATCATGAGAAACATGATCAGTACAGATTTTTTATTTATTTTTCAGTTTAGAGAATCAGCAGCTTTAGTAATTTCATGTACTGTTCAGCAACAATACATAAATCGTCTGTGCATGTTTTTAGTTGTGTAAAATGATTCCCCTGCTTCTCTAAAGTGCTTACATTACAGTATCTCACCTACAGTAGTGTTGTTAAGTATATAAAATGGTTATATAGAACAACATCCAGATCATAGAATGTATCACAGACATACAACACACTGCTAAGTGTAAATGATTGAAGAAATGTACAATGATGAGCCATAATATGAACACCACCGCCAAGTAAATTGAATAGTGTCGATTATCAAATAAATACCTTTAAACTGTAATCGCCCAATGCCCATGGGGATAAAACACCAGCCCACCTGCTTCAATCCCACAGAAAAGCAGATGCCATAATGTCAAGGTTGTTAACTCGACCGCCAAACTCCCCAAATCTGATCAAGCACCGATGGGATGCACCAGACAAGCAAGCCTGCCCCACCCCGCAACCCACAGCACCCAAAGGATCCATTGCTAATGGCTCAATGTCAGACACCACAGCACACCCATGAGGTCCTGTGATTCTCTTCCCATGATCCTGTGATGCATTTACACTGGTGGCACAAGAGGAACCGAAAACCTAGGTGGTCTTGATGTTAATATTTTTAAAGTCATCAATGTACTGTATATCAGCGCCCCTGTGAAAACTGGGGGAAAAAATATTAGAATTGAAAAACATTCATGTTTGGACGAACCACAATAAAATTAGGTACTTACAAAAGTTTACACAAGCCTCCTGAAACGTTTACTGAAATCTATTTAGTCTTGTTTAGTTATGTGGTATTGCTTTTGGATCCTTGCCTGTCTGCCATGCCATCTGGAGCCGTGCCATCTGTCTGTAGGCTCTGTGCTCGTACCTCAGTCTGGCCAAGACACAGTTTTGGAAAATCGTAATGCGAAGGCGATCCTGATAGCTTGTAATTGTTTGCAACTGAACTTTTCATTGTATAACATTTTAGTTACTTCAAACGATTAAAAAAAAAAAAACTTGCATTTGAAATTAGAATAAGATGTTGCTGGGAAAAAGAAGGGCTAAGATAAACTACTTAACTGTTTATAACTGTTACTATGCTAAGTTGCATGAACCAAAACTTACAAATTCCCTTTTTTAGACTAAATCCAGAGGACACGGTTCATGAGAAGCTTGTCTTCAGAGGCTTCATCAAAATCTTGGTGTGTGTCAACATACTTGCCCAATAAATCTGATTTTGATTCTGATTCTGATGAAGAACATCTGACCTTTTGTACAAAGCAGTGAACGTGGACTGTATCACAAACTTGCTTACATTAAACCGAGACTTGCGTGGTAATGTGACGGAACCTTGATTATAAAATGTTCTACAGTATGTAGTCTCAGACTTTTGATCCCCACATGTCTGTATTCTCTCAACTTTGTTGTTTTCGCATTTCTTATTCATGTTTTTGTATTAACTCTAAAAACTCAACCAGGATTGGGATTGTCCCAATTTACAGAGAAACAGGGTTTTTTTTTTGGTTTGGTTTGGTTTGTTTTTTCCCCCGCAGAATACCAAGTTTGACAAGCTTTCTCATCTTCCTACATTGCTTCTTCCTTCCCCGCTCTAGGCTCAATAAATCCACGGGAGAGAGTACAGTGTGTTGAGTGATTTAAAGACTGATGCACAGATCTTTCAAAGGTTTGGAATTTGTACAAACAGATCGCCATGAGCAAGCTTAAGCAGAAACATGGATTGGTCAGGGAAGTGGCGACTGGATCACATCACATCACACCCTGTGACTTTTTTTCTGTGGGTAGACACTTGATTGATGATCTGAAGGCAAAATCGAGGGTGGAAATGTCTTGCGTTGATGTGCATACAGTATGATGCAGTGTGCATCGCAGCATTGGGTAAAACAGCTGGACATGGGAGGTACTACCAAAATGTGTTTTGTGCATTTATCTTTGATTGATTGGTAATTAACTGTGTGCTATTTTTTAAAATTATTATTAATTAATTAATTTATTTATTTATTTTTGTATCACAGATTGAAATGTAATGTTCGTACAATCTGTACAACTGTAGGTCATTTAATTTCAGGATTTGGGGTCAATTAATCAATCAAACTTAATCCCAGCAACCTTTGATTTGATCTGCGTTACATCAAACCCAGCAGATATACAGTTTTTTTTATCTGACTGTACATGTTGATTTTAATCACCGCTGCAGCCCTGTGAGTCTGAAGCGAAACCTAGATGACCATGAAAATGTTCAGCACTTTAGCCTGTTTAAATATTATTTTTAATAAACTCAGATGCGCTGAATGTTTTGGCTCACAGGCCTTAGGTTTGACACCTGTGGTGCCGAGTCTGGGGATCGTAAGGGTACAGAAAAGGCACAGCTTAAAACCTGATAAAAAAAATAACTTTATCTTAAAATGTTTCCCTATAAAGCAGATTCCATATGAAACATGTCTCGGTGAGTATCATTCCTTTTTATTTACGTCTGAGGACCGTCTGGAAATATGTATGGAATGTATGATAAGAAACCAAGCAAACCAAGATTTCTCCTCCTTTCAGCCATCATTTAAAGTGATTGCAGATAATATTTCTAAGAGTATATATTGTTTGATTATATACTTACTACTATAAAACAGGTTTACATACACTTAGACTTTTCTTTTGGGTCTGAAGAAAACCCCAAGAATTTGGTGCATATGTTTTTTATTTATCTTGTGTTTCCTAAATTCAACAAGGGTCCATACAAGATCAAAAACAGACACACATCACACCTAATATTTGTCAGAATATGGGCAGAAATGGTAATGTTTAATTTATTTTATTGGTTTCCTGGCACAGACCTGACTTTTAAGCACAGTCCACAAATTCTCAATGGAGTTGAGGCTCCAAAAGCTCAAACTTAGTCTACGTTATCCATTTCACAACCAGCTTTGATGTATTTTCATGGTTACTGTTCTCTTGGAACACCTCAATTTTTCCAAGTTTCAACCATCCTGCTAATGATTTGAGGTTCTGCTGAGGAATTTCTGAAAAGGCCATCCTTCTCCTCCTCCTCGCTTATTACAGCATTTACATGCAGAAGTCCATGGTGATGAAAAACTGGCTTAAGTGTAGACAGTGACACCCAGCAGCTTTTAGTTCATGGCAGGCCTGAATCTTGATGGTTCCTGGGATGTTCCTTACTGTTGGGACAAATTTCCTCTCAGTTTGGATCTTCTTCCAGACCTCCACAAAGTATTCCTCTTCCTTTAGTATTCCTCTTCCTTACAAACTTTGTCCCGTACCACTTGTCGTAGACCCGTGAAAAAGGTGTCAAATTGTGCGGCTTATTCTGGAATGGGGTGCTACAGTATGACTTTTCTAAGCGGTGGCAGGGGGCCATTTACCGATCAAAAACTCCCATAGACTTAACATTGAGAACAACTTTGACAGATTCTAGCAGAGAGTAAGAATTTTGTAGAACTATAAAATGTACCACATTTAAAGAGGGTTGCAAGCTGGATACTGGGCATGAGGTTATAAGTTGTACCCCTGGGGCCCAAAATTTTCCCATTGACATATTATGGTGAAGGTGCTCTCAATTCAGTTCAATTCCGTTCAATTCAATTTTATTTATATAGTGCTTTTAACAATGGTTGTACTCTCCACTGAGACGGGAAGTGACCACAGTTGCATTCCCTTCTGTAGTATCTTTCATAGGAACTTTGAACAGGAACATGTCTCGTTGTAATAAAGACATGGGGGTGGGCTCATTTAACTCAGCCAACCAATCAGTCTCTCAGGATCATTGTGAAGCTGTCAAGACATACCCTAGCAACCACTTTAGAGGTCCGTAGCAACTGATGAACTGATAACTGTCATTATAAAAGGCCCAGAGGCCAGACTTTTGCCACTCAAATTTTCTTCAAAATGTACCTATTTATTTCTCTTTTTTTATTTTCCCTACCTTGTGCACTTTTCAGGACTTGAGCAGTTCTGTCAAACATCCTCTCAGCCCATCTATAATGATAACAGATTAAGAATAAATAGGCCTAACAAATGATTTAAATACCAAGAAAATAAGTCGGCAGCTTTAAAGATTGTTCAACCAGCAGGAGACAGATTTTCCTCGGAATTCCTGTTAAACTCTTTTTTATCGGACAGGTGAAACAAATTATGTCTCACATGGTTACCATATGGACAACAAAGCTCAGCTTAGTGGACTGGATCCACTACACTGCCTGTTTCCCACTGTACTAACTTTCTGTCTTATTTTCCACTTTTCTTTTCAGACTGTTGGACAACAGCAAGTCATCACCTTGGGTGAAATGTCTCTAGGGGACCTTATGTTACATTCCTGGCCCTAGATTTTCCAAGAGTCTGGTGCTGGATCTCTCCCTTGTGCTGGAGTCCTACTGTATACTGTCTCTTCATTGTTGGAGTGACCTAGAACGGCTAAATCCATGTTTTCTTCTCAATTAATGTCACAGCGTTCTGGGATGTTGCACATACAGAGTCTTCAGCAAGTGCAATGCTAGCTGTCTGATCTTCTAACCAACAATTCATTTGTGACGGTGAAAGGACTCCAAGGTCTAACCAGAGACTGACCTACTGGTTAATGGTTCTCATCATCTTAGGCTTGATATGCCTCTCTGGACAGACCTTAACATGACATGCATAGCTCTTTTACATCCTTTCACAAGTTCTACTGCACTCTCTTTATATCATTATGCACCTTCTCCTACAGGGTCAATATTTTTACTTCTTTAACTCATCTTAACATAGTTCTAATTTTCAACAAATGATATCCAGGTGATTCTCAGAAACATGATGTTAATAATGGAAGTATGGTTTCATGTATAATGTTAGTATTCCCACGAGGGGCTTCCTGTCATTCGGATCCAGTGGCAACATGGCGAGAACTCAGTAAACACTTTTCATAAGAAGATGCCAATATGACAGCAATCTTTATTACAAAATCTGTCATACATTATTTTGTCACTCTGTTTCTTTTGTTGGAAAGTCTCAGCATGCATGCACATGCACTCGAACAGGTATCGGGGTGATTCTCAGTGCCCTTGGCGGTTATCTGTGGTTCACAGCATCACCGTTAAATTAAAGCGCTGCTTATATGTGTCAAAACCAGGACTTGTTATGAAATTTCCACTGAATGAAGGTGTGAAAGCAATTGACATCCACAGAAGACTTCAAGCACAGTATGGGTGATGAAACTCTTAGCCTTTAAGTCGTTCATGTGAACATTCAGTGAGAGGAACGCCTTATCCTTGTAAATCGACTGATAAAGCCGGCAACTTGCGGATGAGACGCATCTCATGTCTCTTTGAACAGTACACACAATCACTCACCAACACCACTTGCATTACATGGAACTCGGCTGGGAGTTATTGCCACATTTCCCGTACCGTCCTGCCCTCGCTCCAAGCCATTTCCAGATGTTTTGACCATTAATGGAGTTCCTGGGAGGTCAGGGTTTCAGACGTGTAGCAGGCAGTCCGATCATGGCTTTGGTGTACTGAAAAATCTTTCTACCTTGATGAAATTCAAGCACTAGTAAAACAGTTTTACTAGGAGGGAGGTTTTATGCTTAGAACTGTGGTCAGTTATTTGACGTAATCAAAAGACGCACTTTGAATGCCTCTCGTATAAAGTTTTTGAAGCAGCATGCAGTTCTTCCTAACACACTATTTAATAAGCAGTTGACCATTAGGATATATACCTTGTGATGTTGCACTAATTTCTGAATCTAACATTCACTCCTAACCTGATTTAAATTCAGGGACAGCATGGGCCTCTTTCTTTCCACTGACTCATTCTTCTCACTTTGATCTTCTACACGAGTGCACAAAAGGCCCCTAGTCCATGTATCCCTATACATTTCTGGACGGCAAGCATCCCAGGCTATCATTCCAGCAGTAATCGAAGACACATTACAGAAGTATGTAGATATTCCTAAAGAATTAGATTATCCCAGATCAGGTGTGTTAAATGTCAGTGGGTTTCCAGAATGGAGGTGTGTACTTTATAAGTGAACAACAGATGTCCTAATTCAGTTAGGTTAGCTTGAGTAATATAATGTAAGGTCTTGAATGCTATGGTAAGTGCAGCGGTGTTGAGGAAATAGACTAAAGTATAAATATTGCTACTTTGCAAAAAAAATGTATAGCTAGTAAATTAGCCATGTTAAATAGTGTTTCAAAAAGAGTAAACTTCTAACTTCGACACTAATGTGTCACTTGCCCACTGAACCTGCTACATTTTTTTAAATGCTGTACCGGGCCTTGAAAAAATTCCCCTAAAAATAGCTAGTGTACATCCTAATAAGGGTTTTGTAACAGTTTGGTCCTATTAATAGGAGTTGACCATCAAAGAAAAGTATGACCATAACGGATGATGGTCGCTGTTCCCTATGTGTCACAAGGAAAGCCTTCACCTTCTCTTGTGCTCAGCTTAAGTGTAAGTTGCTTTGGATAAAAGTGCCTGCCAAATAAATAATATATATACTGTATAGAATCGTGCACATGTATTGTCATGGATGTTCTTGTGATGCAACATTAATGAGAATTGTATCATCCTTCATATGACGGAGCCAATCCAATTGATTTTCCTGTAAAAGTGATTGTTTCTCACCTGGAAGCCCAGTAAAAGGCAGAGGTGCCATGGTGGGCGATCATTTATGGAGTAGATGAGGTTACACCCAGGCCGCGGCCTAAGATTTCCCTTCAAACTGTCAGGGTTGGACTGTGCAGGAATGATTTTACTGGCCAGGTGGTTTGCATCTGATATCTGGAGAAAGAAAAAGAACGTGGAACCTAAACATGGATTAAATGTGTAAAAATACGTTTTTTCAAAACACTTTTGTACTGATATCCAAACCATATTTCTACCATACTTCTGTACAAACTGCTGCTTTTTTCTTGCTAATTGTTTGACCAGACAGCATATCTCTGCTTTGATCTACAAAAATATAGTTTAATTAGTTTCTTATTTATATCAACATGTAAGGTTTCATAGTTTGTATTAAAAAAAACCCAAAAAAAACATTGAAAATAATCTTGTTCCTTGCACGACCACACCCACTTCTGGTTTCATTCTAAACAGAGATATTTTAAGCCTTAATTAGACACAGATAGGGTTACTGGATTAGACCTCTCCTCTTAATCTATACATTCCTCAGCATGATTTTTGTGATATAATTGTGTGTTTGTCACTTTTCACCATACATCCCCAAAGGGAAGACCATTCACTCAAAGGCTTTCACACAATATTAGTGATGAATCAGTTGCGCTGGCAGCTTGACTTATTGGAAACACATGAAACTGAAGACTTGACCAGAATCCAGCAACTCAGACACAGCAGGAAACAATAACTTGTCACGGGCAAAAACCTTAAAAAGTCCAAAAGTTCAAATGCAAAACCATCTTCATTCTCACTCTCTCATGAACATCTGATATAGCTGCTTGGGTGATTGCATGTTTTGTCTTACACTGATAATATATTTTCAAAGGTTTTGACTCATGACCCAACCCCTACTATGGAAGGGGTACAGAAACATGTAATTATGGCACAACCCCTACTTTAGTGGGGGGTCATAGCCAAAATCCATCTAATAGTGCCTGTACAGAAACACACACTCTGGCTCAAACCTCTCTAATAGCATAAATATAAAAACATGTACTCATGCCCCAACCCTTACAATAGTACAATAGTGGGGTACAGAAACACTTTCTTATGGCCCAAACCTCTATAATAATGGGGGAACAGAAGCACAACCTGATGGTCCAATCCCCTCTAATAGAGGGGGTACAGACACATAATCATGACCATAACCACTTTAATAGTGAGGGTACCGAAACAGTTATTCAGGGCCCAAACCCTAGTATAGTGGGGGTCCAGAAACATGTTTTCATGGCCCAAACCGGTATAATATTGGGGGAACAGAAACACAACCTTGTGGTCCAAACCCTACAATAGTGGGGGTACAGAAACACATACTCAATGGCCAAACCCCTCTAATAGTTGGGGTACAGAAACACATACTCAATGGCCAAACCCCTCTAATAGTTGGGGTACAGAAACACTTATAGCCCAAACCCCTAGTATAGTGGGGGTACTAATAAATATATTCATGGCCCAAACCCCTCTCATAGTGAGGGTACAGGGGCACTTACTCATGGCCCAAACCCCTCTAATAGTGGGAGTACAGAAACACAACCTTATGGTCCAAACCCTACTATAGTGGGGGTACAGAACACATACTCATGGCCCAAACCCCTCTAATAGTGGGAGTACAGAAACACAACCTTATGGTCCAAACCCTACTATAGTGGGGGTACAGAAACATGTACTCATGGCCCAAACTCCTTCAATAGTCAGGGTACAGAAACACATACTCAATGCCCAAACCCCTCTAATAGTGGGGGTACAGAAACACTTATGGCCCAAACCCCTAGTATAGAGGGGGTACTTATAAATTTACTTATGGCCCAAACCCCTTTGATAGTGAGGGTACAGAGACATTTACTCATGGTCCAAACTCCTCTAATAGTGGGGGTACAGAAGCACATACTCATGGCCCAAACTCCTTCAATAGTCAGGGTACAGAAACACATACTCAATGCCCAAACCCCTCTAATAGTGGGGGTACAGAAGCACATACTCATGGTCCAAACTCCTCTAATAGTGGGGGTACAGAAGCACTTACTCATGGCCCAAACTCCTCTAATAGTGGGGGTACAGAAGCACTTACTCATGGCCCAAACTCCTCTAATAGTGGGGGTACAGAAGCACATACTCATAGTCCAAACCCCTTTTAATCGTGGGGGTACAGGAGCACATACTCATGGCCCAAACCCCTATAATATTGTGGGTACAGAGGGATGCACTCATGGCCCAACCAATACTACAGTGGTTTATGTAAATGAGCTACTCCTGACCCCCCCAGCCACAAAAGGACAACAGATCTGAGCAACAAGCCAGGGGAGGATTTTTGTTATATGAGGTCATGTTAGAGGGAAAATCTAAGTTGCTTGTTTGATCCCTGGCATATACAAAAATGCCCAAAAGAAAAAAAAAAACTGAAATTATGAGTTTCTCGTTTTTTGCTTGTAGACACAATATAATATAAATGCCGATTATCAGTTAAAAAGGGTAAAAATAATTTTTTTACGTCATTCAACACATGCAGTTAACTGAACCCAATATCTTTTGATTTTCAGTGATATTATAAGATTGACTCACAAGGTCGCCTTAATGTGCTTCTCCCTTACGAAAATGACAGACTCAAAGCAAAATCAAATGATTCATCTTTTTTTTAAATTAAGTTATTGATATGTCCTTAATGTCCTCATCCTATTACATATGTATATTTTCTGTTTGCTACTCCTCAACCCTGTTACTCATTGAAGAGCAGCTGTTATCGAATCAGTGGATGTTATTAGAGGTTTTTTTTTTCGCTCCTCAAATCAATGCATAACTCATAACAAAGAGTAATAAATAACAGCGTCTATATAACAAGACACAGACACTGCGCATTTTACTCTTGAGATCTTTGGAGTTTACTGGGCCACAAAACGGACTCGATGAAACTTTTGCATGCTTGGAATAACAATAGAAGACCAACACCCTTGTTCTCATGCACCCACGCACACATGTGCCTGAGCAGACCTTTTTGGGTTTTTCTAACACTCTGTTTAGTGAGGCGCAACAATCGACTGAGCACGTACTGTCACCTACTGGTGCAAGAAAGAAATTGAAGTGATGAAATCCTGTAGCTTTTGAAATAAAATGCAAGAATATGTACAGAATAAAACACAGTCTTAAATATTAGCGCTGTTGAGAGCGGGTTCGGGATTGTCATTTCTTTATGAGCGCAGACAATAGTTTATCCATGTCTCGATTTATTGACATTTTCAGAATTTCGCTCTACATTACTCTACACCTACCAAGGCGGTTTCAGCCTCACATCTTCATCCACTTACGTTTCTGTGTGCATGTTCATGTGTGCATACATGTGCAAGAGATAAAACACTCCTGCCCTAAAGCTTTATTCCGTCCCATCTGAAGGCTCATGTGGAGAACAACTCCATAAATCATATCATCTCCGAACCTTATCTCAAAGAACGCACCACAGGAGACTGGATCCAGTCACCTCCACACCGTCCAATCCGCAGCGTGCTTCCTGGCATAGGATTCATATTTATTATTCGACAGATAATTTTAGCATTGTGCTGGGGATGAGTAACGTCGACTTCTCCTGTTGCCGCAATTGTTCACGAGTTTGCATGCTTTGATAGAGTTCACTTTGATAAGAAAAAAATCAATGTACACATGGCTAACATGTGTGTCTGTGATCGTAATCGGCGCTCCACATCGTAGCTTTGCACACGGCAAAGAGTTTTCACTGAACCTAAAGAAACACCTCAACACCTGAGATTTCTGAAAGAGCAGGAAAGCAGAAGTGAAGCGCGCAAGACAAAGACAGGCCACGGATACGGACTAATAGAGACAGGAATTGCCAGGGACCATCAGTAGAATATTATTATGATACCTAGGTGACCATTTGATATATGTTGTGATTGCGTAAGTATCACAATCCTACAAAGAATTTTTTTTAACCTTTAAAAGAAAAGCGAAAAAGAAGGAAAAGAGGAATAACTTGAATTTTTTATTTTTTTTTTTATTACGTAGCCTTATTCACCAACTTGAAACCTGAATTGAACATGAGTAATTAAATATAAGGCAGCAAGGTGGCGTAGTGGTTAGCAGTGTGGCCTCGCACCGCCATGGTTGAGGGCTCGATTCCTGCCTCTTGGTGTTCGCATGTTCTCCCCATGCTTGGTGGGTTTCCTCCAGGTATTCTGGTTTCCGAAGACAGGATCAGGCTGATTGTCCCTATAGTGTGCGAATAAGTGTGTGTGTGTGTACGCTAATGTGATTGTCACTTTGACATGTACTTCCTACCTAAACATTGTTGCAGGCTGTGGCCTCTTTCAGCTGGATGATTCTCCCTGATACACGGCAAAAATGCTGCAGGAATGGATTGAGGAACATGACAATGGTGGTGACTCATCCTCTAATCAAGCTTCTGTGGGATGTTCTGCAAACAACAAGTCAGGTCCATGGAAGCCCCACCTTGTAAATTACAGGACTTAAGTGATCTGCTACTGATGGCTTGGTGCCAGGTACTACACACTCCTTCAGAGGTCTATTGGAGTCCAGGCCTCGACGGGTCAGACCTGTTTTGGTGGCAAGGGGGGTGTGCTCAATATTAGGTGGGTGGCCGTGATGTTATAATATACTTCATAGATTGGATTCGATTAAATTCAATTAGATTAGATGAAACATTATTGTCATCGTGCTAAGTGCCTGTACAAGACCAACGAAATGCAGTTAGCGTCTAACCCACTTTTCACATTTCAGCCCACCAACCCGTGGAATCTGGCAACAGAGGGATCAGTAGGCTGGATAACGACTCCAAAGACACAGTGTGAAAGCATAAAGCCTGCATCTTTGCCATAGCTGTGGCGACACACACACACATACACGAAAGTAAAGAGTATAAGGGACGCTCTGCCAAACGAGTCCAAGATCCTCTGCAAGTGTCTCCAACATTGTTAAACATTACGACAAGTGCTGTCATTTTGGGCTCGTCAGATAATAAAAATATACTCTGGTACTCTGTTTTCCTCCCACAGTCCAAACGCATTTAGATTAGGCTAATTGATGTTTCCTCATACTGTGAGTAGGTGTGAAGGTGTGATTGTGGGCCCTGCAATGGACTGGTACACCGTCCAGGGTGTACACCGCCTAGTGCCTGGAGACCCCCTGGGACAGCCTCCTTACCTGTCTCTAGCCAGATGAGTAATGTTATCTCTGCTTTCTTGTACTGTAATGTATAAAGAGCAATGTGTGTCACAATATAAGGACATTTTACTCATTTTTACTATGTACGCATTCTGGAGTGGTTTAGGGGACAGGACTTTTATTTCCTATAGGCTTTCATCTGACCCTCTTTCGGGATACATGTTATAGAAAAGGAACAAGCCAATCTCATAGAAGATACGTTTGTTCTAGCAGCTGAGCTAATTATAGTCCTAAAGTCTGGTTCCATGTCCTCCGTTTCCATGACAACCCTTTCTTCACCATAATAGAGTCTGAAAACCGGAAGTAACTTGACAAGTTGAACCAATCACGTTGGCTGTGGACAGCCTACATACGATGGGTTTAGTGGAAGTGAGCTCAAACCTGATCAATCAGGAGCTCAGAAATCGTCCCGAGGTTAATATCAACGCACTAGTTCTAATAAATGTTCTCGTTTCTTTCGACTCATACACAGCGACTTGGACAATTTCATGTTATCTAAAAATCATAATAAAAAAAATTAAAACTTTTGTTAGCTTGCCCGCTACGTTATTTCAGCTTTATGGAAGGAGTATCCAAGGTCAGTTGTCATAGTTACTGTGCTTCATGACAGACGAAAGTTTACGCTTTTATTTACTCCGTGGAACAGAAGAAAAAGAGATGCTGATGAGGAGATGGTTAAGCGTTTGTTTAGTGTCACCATAACAACTGTAAGAACAGGAACATCTCTCAATGGGCGTTTTTTAGGATGATATGATTCAATTCTCGGCCATATTTTCCCCATGCTTAGTGAGATTCCTCTGGGGACTCCGGTTTCCTCCCACAGTCCAAAGACCTGGAGATTAGGGCAACTGGTGTTCCAAAATTGCCCATAGTGTGTGTATATGTACGGAAGGGGCCAGGGGTAGCTCAGTGGTTAAGTCATTGGACTACGGTTCAAACCACACAACCACCTAGTTGCCACTGTTGGGCCCTTGAGCAAGGCCCTTAACCCTCAACTGCTCAGATGTGTAATGACTTCTGTCCCAGTTCAAGATCTGCTGATGTAAGCTTCAGACGCAGCCTTTACCCGCAGCACTAGCAACGCTCCACCTTTGACTTGAACAACCAACGCTGTTACTCTTTAGACTGTATTTTCTAACTTTGCGTCATGTTTAGTGTTTAATGATTAATTAGGCTTACCGTTATGTTTGACAGCGAGGGGCGTTCAAGTCAAACCAGGACTTTGACTTGATCAACTTTCTGGTGAATAAAAGTGTGAAACAGTAAAACATTTAAACGGTGCAAACGTTTAAGAGAAGGCCGTATGTCTGTGAATCGAGCTGGATAAATTGTTCAAGAATGGATGGCTTGATATAATAGGATTTTATACGAGAGGTGTTCAAGTCAAAGCCAGACTTTTGATTGTGCAGAATAGCAGTTATGAGGGTAAAAACACTCATTATTTATCTGCACTAATGCACTTATCCCAGTGTTTAACTAAGGTTTGTCAGGACTTGGACTGCCTGTTTCATGTCTGAAACGCTGGCCTCCCAGGAACTCCTTTAATGGCCCAAAAATGTGGAAAAGGCTTGGATCAAGGTTCGAACCGTACTAGGGATGTGGCAATAACTCCCAGTCGAGGTCCTGTAATGTGCAAGTGGTGTTGGTGAACAATATAACATGCAGTTTACAAAGACAGATGTGTTTCTCCCACAAGTTGATGAGAAGTTATTTTCAAAAATCAGGTATTCCACTCGCTGAATGTTCACGAGCCACCTCGGCCGTACGGTCTTCTTTAAAACATTCGCTCAGTTCAAATATTTTACTGCAGCTAAGAGTCTCATCACCATACTGTCCTGGAAGTCTTCTGTAAATGTCTTTCGCCCTCAATCATCTGAAATTTCATTACAAGTCCCGGTTTGACTTGAACACCGGTCACGGTTTTTTTTTATTTTGTTTTTGGACCGAATGAGGTAGGAGGTGCGGGGTTTAATGTTTAAAGTTAGAGTCTCTCTCTTTGCTATTATTCTGAAAACTCGGAAGATTATCACTGAACTCTAACATCAACTATCTTAGAGAAAATCAGAAATATTGTTATTAAATACGATATTTAATGACTTATGACTTATTAAATGTTATGTAATGTAATGTTCGGTATTGTTACCTTTGCCACGAGGCTATATGTAATAAATAAATTGTGGGGTTGTGCTGTAAAAGAGAAAGAATAAACAACAGGGTGGTGTGATAAAGCAGACCATCCCAGAGTGGAAGACGTTCCTATAATAACAGAACGTGAAGTGTTTTACGCCTCTTGTTGCGGAATGTTTACAAAGCGATTAAGTTCATATTCGTTGTTCCCTCACCAGGTTCTCTCACAGCTAATAAGACACACACACACACACACACACACATGAAAAAAAAACACACAGCAGCCACATTTTTCTCTATGTAACCCTAAACCCAAAGAATGAAAATAGCTGATGCTTATCTTTAAATGAAACTTTACAACAATTATAGAAATATGAGAAGATAATTAGAGAAATATTCTAGAAATGCTCAAAGTCTCATGAAAAGTCAACACTATACTTTCCATAAAACAGCCAAACAGGGAGGAGTAGACTTCAGATGAATGTCTACATCATTAGCATCTGTTTTCTATTTTATATGTAGAAATGTTATCATCTTTTATCTGCTCTGTAGGATAATATGTATTGGAGGAGGAAAAAAAGTACAAATGCAAATTCTTATCATCTGGTATAGCTTAAAAAGTATGTACTGTCTTTCTTCGAGTTAGAGTAGAGTTAAAGGATAAACTCTAGTCATACTCAATATAGTATGAACTTAAAACATATATAAGAAAGATTTAACTGTTAAAAGGACAAACCGATGTTAGTTCCTGATAGTAAATCAGCATCTCTTTCACCAAGGAAACAAAAAAAGACAACGTGTGCTGACAAAAAAAAAAAAATGCAGTTTTGTTTTCCGGAAGGCAAATATTTACTGCTGGAAAACTAATATTTGGAAATTAAAAATGTTTTTTTGTACTGAGAGAATACTGGTCAAAAATACTCTCGTACTATTTCATTCCTGGAAAACGGAGTGCCAATCCATCGCAGACCACGAGCACACACATATTCATAAACTCCAGGGAATTTGGAACTGCCAATTGCAATATGTGTGTCCTTGGACTGCGGGAGGAAACCAGAGAATGAGGAGGAAACCCACCAAGAACATGGGGAGAACATGCAAACCCCACACATACGGACCCAAGGTGGGACCAGAACAATTAACACTTGAGGCGTGAGATCTTACAGATAACCACTTTACTGAAGCTGGTTTCGGATCCTCCGATGTATGAAACGTAAATACATCATTGAAAGAGCAAGTTCTGACCAACGTACAGACAAAATCTTTCTTTTATTATTATTATTATTATTATTATTATTATTATTAGCAATAAACATTTCGACAGTGCAGTGTAGTCCAAGCAACATAACATAAAGACAGATCAATAAAGGTTAAAAGTTTTACAGTTTAACAGTTTTATTGGTTTAAAGTCTGATGTATTAATTCAGTAGGTGTCCATATGGTGTATTTACATATAGAGAAGTTTACAATGGTGGTGACCGGGCTCAGCCAATCAGATTTCAGAACTCAAACTATCCCAAACTCCGATAAGGAATGCAGCGCTATCTATACACTTGAATACATCATGTGACTGCTTATCTAATACAATGTTACAGCTGATGATGATGATGATGATGATGGTGGTGGTGATGTATAGAATTCAACCTAATATCCTGAATATAATGAATAATTGATCATTATCCTTTTTTTCTCCTAACAACAACTAAACAGTTTTATTTAAGGACTGCGAGCTTCAACAACAGTCAGTGGAATGATTTCGCAGATTTGTTCAACAAGACATGGTACTCTACTTACTGCGAGTGACGCTTCGGTGGCTCCTTTTTCCTTAAGCTCAATGTCAGCAGTTCGGACCTCTTGCGCAAGATGCATGGCTGACCTGGCCTGAGGAGGAGGACGAGGAGAAAGAGGAGGAGGAGGAGGAGGAGGATGAGCGTCCAGCTTGGTTTACTCCACGCAAATGAGAAAATCAAAGCAAGCCTGGCCTTGGAGCTCACGGAAACTACGTCAAGCAGGTGGTCTTAACAAGGTTACCGGAGCTGCATGTTGCTGGAGGCTTCAATAAGAGTCTGTGCTTTGTTTTTTTTGTTTTTTTCTAATCATGTGCTTGACTAACCACTCCTCCTCCTCCTCTAATGCTCAGTGGACTGAATGGGCACATAGGGGGGATTTATTCTATATAGGCTTCGCAATCCAAATCCTGATATGAGCAAACTCAAGACCGCCATGTGATCTTTCTATAAAATATTTATCCAAATTATATTTCCACTGGTTACTCCAGGTTCCTCCCACAGTCCAAAGACACGCTGATTGCTGTTCCCAGATTGCCTGTAGCTCGTGAATGTGCGTTTAAATGTTGACCAGAGGACCTACTATGGTTGTAAAGATGGAATTTAATGTAGTGGTCACCATTGGCACCATGGTTCTTGGTTGGACTACAGAGGTTCCTAGATCTATTTTATCTGTCTTCTTGACGGATGTTTATTAATGCGTTTGTCTAAATCATTATCTATAGTCAGGTCTATAAAGTTGAAGTGAAGCAATCAAGATGCGACTGAAGTATGGATTTTCTGATTTAAAAGTATTACTGCCATTTTTATTCTTACAAAGTCCATCCATTTTCAAAAATAATTCAAAAAACAGTTAACCAGTTGTGGCCTGTTGGTTGTGTCATGACAGATTAAGGAGATGAACAAAAATATGGACTTGTTTTCAAGTGCTTGGTAGCCAAACAACTCTCAATGAGCATTCCAAAGAGATGCTGCAAGTGAAGGAGGCCATCCTTATCCCAATCAGAGGGATAGTGTAGAGAGAGCGGAAACATTAGGAATGGCAAAATCAACATCTTAAAAACAAGGAATGCACTTGTGGGCTGAGCAACATCAAAAGGCCTCAAAGGTCGCGCAAGATGACTAACATGGATGATCGTAAAAAAAATTAAAAAAAAACCTTCACAAGATCAAGAAGCCAAGTCATAACACTGTTCAGGCCGTGGGAGACAATTAATATGAAACTGTTGTAATAGGAACCTGGGAAAAGCGAAAAATATGTTGTGGCTGTGCTGTTAGAGAAGATCTCTGTAAAACATTAACATTACGTAATTTCATCATCAGTACTTTTAAAGAAAGCGCTCATATTGTTGTCACGTTTTCAGCCTTGAAGACTGACCTTGAGATGATAATTTGATACAGCACAGAACCAATAACTTTAGACCGTAGTCTAATTTTATAGGAAACATTCACTCAAACACTCAATCCAGACTTTTATGAGCTTCGATCTCTATTTGTCCTCCTTTGTTTCTTCTCCTTTCGGGTAACTGATTTCCTCTGGAATCATCTGCCTTTGGTGTATTACATTCATTTGCAGAAAAACTGTTATTGTCACCAGGAGTGTGCTTTCAAGGTTCTTAAACAGCTGTTCACACACACACACACACACACACACACGGGAGGGTTTCTAGTCACACAAGCGCACCATAAACAAAATATGCTTGATGGTTATGTTTTCATAAGGCTGTTCTGGGGCCTTTAATGCTGCGTAAATGTTGCATAAATATATGCGTTATGACTTATGGGAAAGGATTTGTCTTAATGACTTTTACAAACGTTCTTTATATCTTCTGCTCAAAAAACAAAACAAAACAAAAAACCCTGTCCTGACCTGACTTTTTTATTCTGGTTGAATCCAAAGTAAATCAAAATAGAATATAATTAATAATTGATAATTAATATAATAATTGAATGTGCGAGTTAAGTTTTACACTGTGTTTACTTATTCAGCAGCTGATGACATCATTCGCTGAACACTTTTATCCAGTAATCTAACATTTTAAATTGATGACTCCGCCCCCATTCCCGGGGCAAAGGGTGTGTGTGGGGGGGGGGATGATATGTGGGTGGGGGGCTACAGTTAACCGTACAAAATGATTGTGAAATACATCAAATTTTTATTAACAGTTTTATTAACAAAATATAAGCTTAATTAAATCAACTTGAAGCCATCAAAACAAAACACATGCATGTAAACATGCAATTGCCAAAACTAGCATTTGATCCTTTTCATGGCTTTCATCTGGAGAAGATTATAAGAGTACAATAAAAATCTACATAAACATTAGTGATAAATTAATTTTTATAGTACTGCAATTTTATATATGACTATGCACCAGTCTCTTTCTCTTACACACACACACACACACACACACACTCATTCATGCATGCACAAAATAATGAAATTATTATAATGGGATTTAAAAATCCATTTTTGACCCTTTTGCACCCAAGCGCAAAAAATAATAAAAAAAACAAAACCTTTTCTTTAAATTGAGAATGAAATTAGACAAATTGAGTAAAGAACTCGTCTTTTATAATCATTACAGCTGTCAGTCATTTCGAAAAAACTTGCGTTTTCATCGCGTCTCCGCTGAGAGGATTTGTGTGTGTGTGTATCATACCTTCAGTTCTCTTCTTTTTGAAGTATGTCAAAAGCTGTGCTTGAACTCTTCTCTTGGTCATTGCGAAAAGGCGACCAGCACAAAAAATGGCAAAACTTGTGTGAGCAGCGCGTTACAATATTAACTTATGATTGGATAATCGCTGTTATTTATAGTTCGTAGATGATCATACATACAGAGTTTTAATGTTTCATTTTTATGACAAATTAAATATAATAATCAGTAAGGGGGTGGAGGTTTTACAGGGAGGATGGTTTTGGTCATTTTTTTCAACAGGGTGACTGCCATCCCCACCTCACCCCCCCTCAAATCGAGCCTTGACTGTAGCTGTGGCTTTATGTTTGTCTCACGTCTTCTGCAGACTCTAACAGATTTCCCTCTAAGATTATCCTGTATTTGGCTCCATCCATCTTCCCACCATCTTTGACCAGCTTCCATGTCCCTGCTGACGTAAAGCATCCCCACACCATGATGCTTCCACCACCATGCACAGTGTTCGTTTACCGCCACACAATGCATTTTGCATTTAGGTAAAAAAAAAAAAAGTTCAGCTTTGGTCTCACTCAGAGCACCTTCTCCCACATGTTTACTGTGTCCCCACATGGCTAATTTGCGGTGTGCACGGCTAACAGTTGTCCCGTGAGCAGATTCTCCTTTGCCAGGCCTGTCAGTATAGATGGACGGCCATGTCTTGATAGGTTTGCAGTTGCACCTCTCTGGCGTGTTCCTTGGGCTTCATGTTCTCTAACAAAACCGTGCAGATTTCACAGAACATGTGTATTCATACTGAGATTAAATTACACACAGTTGGACTCTATTTACTAATTATGTGACTTCTAAAAGCGACTGGATCTACTGGATTTCACTTAGGGGGATCGGAGTAAATGGGGGCTGAAGACAAACGCCCGCTACACTTTTCAGATTTCTATTTGTAAATAGTTTTGAAAACCACTTCATAATTATGTGCCACTTTATGTTGATCTGTCACATAAAATTCCGATAAAATACATTTAAGTTTGTGGTTGTAACATGACAAATGTGGACAAAAAGTTCCAGGGGTATGAATACGTCTGCAAGGCGCTGTAGAAAAGGAGCAAGAATATATTTAGTGGGATCAATGTTAAAAACATAGACATGCCAAAGTTAATACAGGTCATGTCTCGAATTATTATTATTATTATATCATATTATTATGTAGTATTATGTATAGTATGTGTTCTGACAAAGCATGTCACAACAAAACTCCAAAATGACAAAAATGAGGTTTAATCCACCGTAAACATAATTTTTATCCTTTACTACCACTTTCCCCACAGTACAGTAATACTGTATCTGTCCATGAACAGGAGATCTACAGTATTCATCCCAGTCATAAAGGTCTGCGTACTTACTACACTCCAGCCTACTTATGATAGTTTTTATAATGACATTTAATAATGTAATTTGTGTAATTTGCACAGTCTGATTGGTGTCAATTATGAGCATTAATTAATTTACGCAGTCTACTCAACCTTTTCATGACTCCTATTTATGCTCAATGTGGCGGCTGCATTTCAGCTCTTTTTTGTTTATTACGCTGTTTAACACTTGTAGTTTTCCATGTTGCACCAAGAAAGGGTTAATGAATTTTCCATAACAGCATTTAGTCCAGCTGCAAATCTGACATATTTATATTAACACACTCACTACTGTGCCACATTATTATTTCTGTAGTAATAGCTCAGTTATATGGACTAACACAACCATAATAAAAAATTCATGCACTATTTAGCAAAGACGTGAGCATGGGATGCTAACGCTAATTCTGCTCCATCACATCACATCTTCATCGCATCTGTTCGGTTAATTGTTTTCATGTGTTACTGCTTAATGTATCATTAATCCAAAAAAAATAAAAAAAACGCAATTTTTAAACCGCCATTTTTAAACAGAACATGTAACATGTGACCCAAACTGAAGCAGCTTAGTCTATCAACTTTGCACATGTGTGTTCTTTTTATATTTGGAGAAAACGTGTCCTTGACATAATACTAATGATTGTTTTCCAGCTGGAATCTAAAAGTTTGTGTCTTTTAGCATTCGATTCACGCAGCTTTCGTTCCCTGGGCACTCGCTCCCTGCCGAACACAGCTGTTTCTCCGATTATATATAGATACAAACAGCCAAAGAAAAAAAAAAACTCCGCACTTGGATTTAATTAAGCAAGCACTTAAAAGCCTAACTGCTGCAATAAGTAGTTTCCTACTTCTTAAAGATCCCATATGTTTTTATTTCTTTAACAAGTTTTAAAAGGTTGCAGAGCTCGCTCAAAAAAAAAAGTGTGCGTGTCTTTTAATGCTCCTTGAATAATGCATTTTTCATTTTAACTATCTCTGTATCACTCTGCTTTCTGTGACTCGACTCTTCTTATATCAGGTCACATCGAAAAATTTAAAACATTACATTTTGCACAATAGGTCGACTTTATGCAATCATTTGATTCACTCCATTACTGTCACGGTCCACGAATAGTTTGGATCCCATCCCAAGAGACGCAGGGCATGAGGTGGGGCTCTATGGAGAAAGGCTATCCATCACAGGGCACACAAGGGCACTCACAAACTCGCACACTACAGGCAATTTGGGAACAGCGATTAGCCTACTATGAATGTCTTTGGACTGTGGGAGGAGTCCCAGAGTACCCAGAGGAAACACACCAAGCACGGGGTGAACATGTAAACCCCACACACACAGACCAAAGAAAACAACCAAGGAAATTGCTAAAATAACTAGAATTCGGTGCATTCCGAACATGGCGGCGCTGTGGAACAGGTTTTCATAGAGGATCTCTGTACTTTGCTCCATTTAGCTTTCCCTCAACCCTGACCAGTCTCCAAGTCGCTGCTGCTGATAAAAACACCCCCACTTCAAGATGTTGCCACCACCATGCTTCACTGCTGGGATAGTATTGGGCAGGTGATGAGCCGTGCCTGGTTCCTCAAAACTCCTCCATAATTTTTGGAATTGAGCCCAATAGTTCAACCTTGGGATCATCTGACCAGAGAATCTTGTTCCTCACAGACTGAGAGTGCTTTTTTGAAAACTGTAAGCAGGCTCTTATGTGTTTTGCATGGAAAAGAGGCTTCCATTTAGTCACGCTGCCATAAACCCCTTCCCCCTCGATTGGTCAGACAAGCTCCTGGAAGAATCCTGGTTGTCCCAAACTTCTTCTATTTGAGAATTATGGAGGCCTCTTTGCTCTTGGCAACCATTAGTGCAGCAGAAAGTTTTTGTACCCCTTTAAAGAGCTGTGCCTAGCAGGAATCCTGTCTCTGATCTTTGCAGGCAGTCCCTTTGACCTCATAGCTTTTGCTGTGATACCGTGTGCATTGTTAGTTGTAAAGCCTTCTAATGAGAGGTGTCCGGTTTTCCAAATCATGTCCAATCCACCACAATCAAGGTGTAGAAACATATCAGCAGTGATCAAGAGAAATGAGCCTAATTTCAAAGGTTGATGCAAAGGGTCTGAATGCTTAAATAGATGCGAAATTTCATTTTTTTTAATTTTTTTTAGTAAATTTACAGACATTTCTTAAATTCTGTTTTCACTTTGTCATTATGGAGCACTGGGTGAAGATTAATGAGGAAAAAAGAGAATTAAAACAACTGTAGTATAAGTTTGGAGGCACTTGCGCTTTGCACTCCCAGGGTTCGGGTTCGACTGCCGCCTCAGATCTGTGTGCATGGAATTTGCCCATTCTCCCCGTGCTTGGTGGGTTTCCTCTGGGTACTCCAGTTTCCTCCCACAGTCCAAAGACATGCAGATTAGGCTAACTGGCGTTCCCAAATTGCCCCTAGTGTATGAATGCACGCGTGAATGATGACCAAAGGTCCTACCACAGTTGTAAAAATGGGAATGAATACAATGGTCACCCTGTGGCTCCCCCAGGTTGGATACTAGTTGGACTACAGAGGTTTCTAGGTGGATGGATGGAGTATCAGGCTCCAACATACCGAAATTAAAAAAAAGTGAAACCTGTCTGAACACTTTCCGAATGCCCTGTGAATATAAATGAGAAATGAATGTATGATTGTTGAATCGTTGTCTATGAAATAAATCAGATCTGTGCTCGAGTGTCATGTGACGGCATCTGATCAGTAAGTGTATGTCTTGCTATAGTTATCCGGTTCATAAACAGATTTTACAACTAATCAACAACACACTCGTATCTTTGAAGAAGACTTGGATGGCTGTCACATAGCTGCTCCATTTGACAAAGAATTTTGGCAAGGAAATAAAGAAATTTAAAATGATTCATAGGGAGATGAAAGTCAGATTAACAAGATTGCAAAAGTGTGTGTCAATGAGGCGAGAGGAAACAGGAAGAGACTCCGCTAATAGGAAACGTGTGCGATGCGAGGAGATTAGCCAGCTATGAATGAAGAGACTAATGCGCTACGGCAGCAGTGCACAGCCAAAAATATCTGTAATGGCAAGCGCTCGGTGTAAATATTTATCTGTGTACACAGTCGGAAAAGTTAGTCACAGTGAGTCTCCACACTCCTGGATCTCACACAGATTAGGAAAATAACCACAAAGAGTTCTGATTAATAGCATGAGCAAAATTGGTAGGGGCATACACGTACTCTCCCCCGCCAATCACGGCAACGCGACCTTATGATGCATTGGTCCAGTTTGTTATCCTCTTAGTGGGAGCGGTGGCACGGGCGGCTCAGGCTCTACTGTAGGTTGTTGATTTGGGGATCTGACGAGCGGGACTCAAGCCCTGCTGTTGGTGGTTGTCACACCCCATACCACCCAGCCACTACATGCAGTGCCGGTCCCAAGCAAAGACGGTAAAGCAAGAAAAATTGGAGGGTTTAAACAGGAAGGGCATCTGGTGTAAAACTTGTGCCAAATTGTGTGCAACCCCTTAATGGGAGCAGCCAAAAGAAAGTTTATCCTGTTAGCCTGGTGAGGATAATTTCATGTGAACTTGCTTGGAAAACGTGAACTATCACGTGCTTCTTCCAAGAAACGTCAAAGCCAACCAAATACAGTACATTATTTTCACACTGCTGCTCAGTCTACATCATAAAGTTGTGTAATACACTCGAAGGAATGTGCTGTTTGCCCTCTTCCTCATACATGAGCTCACAAATGCAGATGACTGCCAAAGAGCACAGACGTTTCTTTCTCTCGGACTGCCCTCTCTGTGTTGCCCCACTATGGTGGCCCTCGCTTCCAGCATCGCCATACTGCTGCTGCGTAAATCAAACATATATTGTATTTGATTAAAATAGAGACAAACAGACATATTAGTCATTTCTTTTTTCCTCTTACTTTAAACATCTTCCAACTTTCCTTTTTTTTTGCACGTCAGCTCTCAGGATGATAATAAGGGCCTCCACTTTCTGTTCTGAGTTAACATGAATGTGTTTCTGATTTTGCCACTGCCGTTTTTTGTTTTCATTTTTTTATGTGTTTTTGTTTATGCCCCACTATAGTTACGTTGCACCAGATAACTCGTAAAATTCCCTTCATGCACTTCTGTCACACACAAGGGGTATCAAAAAAAGACTCTTGTGTGCCGCAGATCATTAGCAAAAGTTAGCAAAGTTTGCTAATGACGATCTGGCCCCTGGGGACGGGTTCTTGGTGCACAATGCTGGCAAATATTAAAAAAAAAAAGACGATGAACATGTACCCGGTTGAGCTGCAGACCTGGCTTGCCTTTTTAGGTCATGGACCTTTCCACTGTAAAGACTGTTGCTTCGCCTTAGGGTCGTGTTCGTACATCCAAGTCTCGTCACTAGTGATCCTCGACATGAAGGACATCTACGGCACACTGGCGGAGTTCTTGGAACTTTGCTGGTTTCACGCAACAATGTTCCTTCTGCTCCTGGATCAACAGCCTGGGGACGAACCTGGCAGCAAAAATGGTACATTTTTAAAATTACACGTGAGAATTGGCTGGACTGTTGCGTATGGTGACAGCAATGTTCTGGATTATTCTTCAAAGATCATGATGCACAAGATGCCAAATGGTTTCGACATTTTCAGTGGTTGAGCTCATTGAAGGTCTTCCTGACCTCTTTTTGTCTTCCAGTGATGTTCTTCACACACTACTCAAAACACCTCAAACGACTCATTGCAACATCGGCGTAAACATGCAGAATCATGCCAAACATCTCTGTGACAGATTTGCCCAGTTTTGTGCAGAATCTCACGCAGCCCTTTGTTTTAACTTGCTGGAATCGCATGTGGTCAGAATAGCACCAGTTGCACAGCTCCCGATGTATACAGGACAATGTCTTTTGGCGCCCTGACATATGAAGGTCAGTTCTCCCTGTGACTGTGTGTGCAGACTTGTGCTGCCATCTGCTGGTGTGTTACAACTGGTGTATATATATATATATATATGTGACGGCGGGCCTAGAGCTAGAGCCTATCTGCCACCTTCGCCCTCAACCAAGCAGAGGAAAACCCAGCATATATTCAGCACCATGATCAGCTCCATCTCATGCACAGAAGGCGCCTCAACTGTATCATTACAGCACCCACAGTACCATCCCAGTGTCAACAACATCCAAAACAGGGACGAACCAACACCAGACGGGTGAGTAGAACCGACTGGATACAAAACCCACGGCCCTTCTTCTCTGCCCTCTACTCAAGGAAGCCTTTAACCTTGGACAACTGGCCGAGAAGGGGACTGCGCCTTAGCCTTATGTGGAAGACACAAAAACAACCATAATGCACCTACAAAGTGCCTGAAAGCACCACACAGCATATGTTATCCAAAAAAAAAGCAAGTAGATTATGAAAACAGAACTGTCAAAGATGAATGGACAGATCAATGTATGTTTATTCTTCAATGGAAGTTTACAATCAGTTTGTCTCATATGTTCCGAAACTGTGGCGATAATTAAAAGCAATAAGGCGAAGCGCCACTATGAGATAAAACACGAGTCGTTAAAGCAAACAGCAGTCCGAGGTGAGGGTTTAAATCTAAATGTGGAGTAAAAGTGATGTTATGATCAGTTATGTGTGGGATTTAATAATCTACTGTAAAATAATCTACTAATGCGCTACTGTCTCAATGTAAACAAACACCTGCACCAATAGATATTAATTAGAAAAGATAAAGTGAATATTTTGACTGGGATTAGTTCATATTTTCACTTTGGCTGAAATAAAAGCGCTGAAGTGGTATAAGTGAATTTTAACACGCTGGAGTGGTTTTAAGACAAAACTTCATCTTTATCCTTTTATCTACTTTTTCCATTTCTCACCAAAGAAGGACAACTTAGTGTAAACAAGATAAGATACTCAAGATAAGAACAAGATAAGATCCTCAACCTTACAGAATGGGATTTCTTTGTATTAATAAGTTAGACAGAGAGTTCTGCTGTACAGAGAGACACACAGACATGTACATTGGGCTTCAACCTCAAATAATAATAATCATAATAATAATAATAATGTCACTGATTACATTAAAGATCAGCAGATTATTTTAAGCTTTAACCTTTTAACTATTTCTACAAACTCTTTAAACTCAATTTCTTTCAATTGGTCGACTGTTAAAAGTTACTTGTATGATTACAGAACATGAATCAGTGAATTTTAGACCATAAAAAAAGACAAATGTATTTTATATGATATGTAAGTAACTTTTAACAGTTGACCATTGATTATGCTTTATGTTTTCATATTGTCCTGAATCTAAAGTCATATTTATATACCCCAGCTGGCATGCCAGAGCGAGTAAAAGTTGCTATTATAATGTAATTAGAATAACTACAGGCTATATCCATTTTTTTTTTCTCACAAGATTGGAGTTATGTAACCTGAGTCATTAAAAACAGATTATAGTCAAAGTGACTCAGAGGTCAAAACTTAGTCCGATAAATGGACAGACTGCTGCACGTGTATGTGTGTGTGTGTGTGTGTGTGTGTGTGTGTGTGTGTGTGTGTGTTTCAAGCCAAATATTTTACAGAACATGTCCGGATCACGCTCCAGCATGCTTGTCTCCTCGCTTTTATTTTATTTTATTTATTATTTTTTTTGCCCCACATGTGTTGTGTTAGTGCTCTGGACATGTGGATTTGTGTTAGTGAGACATTTTCTAAGAAAAAGACACATTTCGTAGTAGAAATCTAGACCAGAGACATCAGGGACAGTGTGTGTTTGTGTTCTGTGTTCTGAAGGCGAGGACGTGTAGCACCAAAGAACCTTTTAGAAAAAGTTCCACATTGTCCTGCTTTAATAACATCAATCTCTTTAATCTGGTGTAATCTGCAGCGTGCCCGTCTGTAACCGTCGCAGTGGCAGATGTGGAAACCAGACACTGGTCGAGCAACTGGTGACTTCAAGTTGACATCAAAGACTCGTGACTTCACTTGAACTCGAGTCCTTTGACTTGGAAAGACTTTAAACTAAAGATTCGAAATTACAGATTAAAACATGTGCAGCAAATCAATGTTTCTTCGACTTCTTCTTTAAAAAAAAACAACAACAACAGCCCATCAGCATCGGTCTTCATCTCCAACATCTCCAGCGTCCAACCTGTCGAAGATGAAAGCCGTCGTTCCGCGATGACTCAGAGGTGCTCTGAGGTGGCCACGCCCCCCAGGACAGTAGCCTTCATCTACAACGGTGATGATGGACACAACAACATGTAGAGTTCAGGGGGTTCAAGAACTTCAGACACACAAGTAACATCTGTGGAACAAAGCGAATCCCGAGGCGAAGCCAAACCGATCTGATATGGACGAGGAAGGCTTGGGAAAAACACACAGATCTCATCTTATGTCTTATTTTATAATCACAGACACGAGTCTTTCACGTACTCATTTATTTCTGTTCAGTTCTAAAATTGTCTAGAAAGTGGTTTAAGCACCAGTTAATAAAAAAAAAAAAAGGCCTCCATGGTTTGTGTATGTTTATTATACTTTTTAGATTATCGCACATCACGACTTTTGGGATTACCTTACACTGGAAAAAAATGATTTACTGTATCAGCATATGTAAATTAGCCCTTAATTAGGCATGTGAGAATTTTAATAAATAAAGTATTTAGTTGTGTTTAATACATTTCTGTAATTATTTATTTATTTAGTTGTTTATTTGCACATTATTTAAAAAATAAATATTTTTATATATACATATTTTGGAAAATGATTACCCTAGACAGATAAGGAAACACATCTCCATATAGGGCCCTCAGTGAAATACTCAGAAATTAAAATTTCAAGGCTTTTTTTATTAAAAATTTTTTTTCAATTTTTTTTTTCCGTTGTCAGCTTTATGTTGCAAATTAATGTCAGTGACGTTACCATATACTCTCCAATCAGGCAAAAAAACAAATATGTAACTTCTGTGGGATTTGTATATTTTTGTATTATTTTTTGTATTTTTGCCCATTTTCATATTTAAGTAAAAGTGCTTTTATCTCGTCTGTATTCTTTGTTTGTTTGTTTGTTTTTTATGCTTTTTCTTTTGTTTTGGTTTGTTGTTGTTTTTTCCAGATAAGGAAACATATATAAAGGGTAAAACATATTGAAAAAAAAATTACAAAAGTAAAAGAATTATAATACTAAAGTCTTGAAATTGTAAAATGTGAAATTTTCTAGTACTTCAGTAAAAAAATACAAGTTTCCTCAACCACAAAAAATACAAAAATATAAAGATATACAAATCCTACAGAAGTTATCAAATGTGCTTCTTTACCAATTAAGAGCTAAGAGCAGAATTTCCATTTACATATAATATGTAATTAACAAACAAACATAAATAATGGTAAACAATAGTAATTTTGCAGCGGTGCCTCAGGCAGTTGAGGCTCTGGGTTACTGACAGGAGGGTTGGGGGTTCGAACACCCGTGACCACCGTGTTGCTAATGGTCGGCCATTAACCCATACAAGCTTCACAAGAGCAAGCAGGACCCACCAAGAAAATATATTTATACTGTATGAATTATAATTTACTCAAACTCTAAATATTCGAATATCATGAGATATGCTGTACATCTGATACTCTAATTTTTTGAGATGCACTGTGCATATCATTTATATAGTAGGCCTTATGTGGTAATAATATACAATAGAACAATAAAAAAAAAAAAAAATCTATATAAAAGCTAAAAAAAACTAAGGTATGTTTTTAAAAATAGGTTTTCTCGCTCACTCTCACTCAATTTCTATGAGATTCTGCTTATCCTGTTCAGGGGATATGTAAAGCCTGGAGCTTGATTTAGGCTACTTAATCATGAAATAAGGAATGAGAGTTCGGAGCCTAAAAACATTTTAAATGAATAAAGTTTTCCCCAGTAAAATTTTAAAAACCTAATAACATATGATAACACATTAAAAAAAAAAAAATCAAGTGATTATATGGAAAAATCATAGTTTGTTCAAGTGAACATCACTGCGCCTGTTTTACCAGCTTTGACCACCAGATGGCAGCACCCCACTCCTTTTTCATCACTCTTCCACTCGACCTCTGTTTAAAACCACCCCCCCCCCTCCCCAGAGGCAAAGTGTCTATATTGCTTAAATTCTGTCAAATATTTAAAATACCAGATAAATTTCATTTATATAAAATTCAGGTTATTTTATATTCCAGTGGCTCTGAGGATATTCATAGATTTATATGAATAAACTTATTTTAGTACTTTATTGTTTCCATGGTAACAGCCTATTCACGGGGAACTTGTACGGCTTTACAAAATCTATGGCTATAAATAACCGGCCTACATCAGGAGGTTTCCAACATTTATGTTAAGAATCTTTGATGTTAGCGCTTTGTAACATCAAGTATTGATCAACTTCTGGTTGAGCAAAAGTCAGTCTAATTAACGTCCTTTTAACCAGCAGTCAATAGTGACATGGGAAAAGGGGAGCAAGTCAAATAATTGATTAGGAGCACTCTGCACCTCAGGCTACTAATTGTACAGAAACAGACTAATTGGTGTCTGAAATACATCCTAAAAATAGCCGGAAAAATTAGAAAGTGTAAATATTTTTAAATATTGACATTTACAGTTTACAGAATCCAGTGTGTAAAAAACAGATGAGGTAGAGGGGTGCCAATACATTTACATACTCTGACAATGTATTGGCACCCATTTACCTCATCAGTCTGCTGTTTTTTAAACACTGGGTGCCAATACTTTGTGCAGAGGGAATACACTCAGGCCGGTACAGCATTTGGCACACGCCTTTATCCGGAGCGACGTTCATGTTTATCTAATTATACATCTGAGCAGTTCAGGGTTAAGGGGCCTCGATCAAGGAATCAAGTTGCTCAAGGGTGGTGGTTGTGGGGATTTGAACCTGACATCTTCCGATCAGTCGTCCAACGCCTTAACCACTTGCGCAAGAGATGGCAATCGTTCACCGACACCCTTTCCGAAACTCGGCTGGGAGTGATTGCTACATCCCCCGTACAGTCCGGACCTCGCACCAAGTCATTTCCACAAATTTGGGCCACTGAAGGAGTTCCTGGGAGGCCGGCGTTTCAGACCTGAATGGCACAGGCAGGCCAATCGTGGCTCCGGCGTGCTGAGAAAACTTTCTACCTTAATAATATCCAGGTAGTAGTGAAACACTGGGAGTCCCGCTTTGATTTGAACACTTTGTCTTTCTTCCTCACACCTGTATACAGATGTAAAAACAGATCCCATGTCACAGGATAAGAGAAGAATAACTCTTGTTTCACTTACAGCAGTCTCAAGTCAGAAATCCTACGTACAAATTATGTGAGTTTCGGTTCATAAACCTACGTATTTGATTTCTTTTAATAGGAACGGACAATGTGTGTGTGTGTGTGTGTGTGTGTCACTTCCCAGTATACTATATGTAACTTAACTCAAAAAGGTAGGAGGATTTATAAAAATAAAAAACGGATCGCTGTCCCATGCTGTCGAAAAAGGGGTCCTCATGTACGTTGCAGCTAAATGGTATGAGAGCTAATCGTACCAGAACACAGAATGGACTGCTGTTTAAAACATGATGTCATCAAACGGGCTAATCTGACCATAAAAGAAGGAAAAAAGGTGAGAGGATTGCTCTTTTAGGATTTGCTGTAAAATATCGATAATATAAAAAAAGCATAGGTCAAGTTTGCAAAATAACCTGGTGCATACCGCCCCCTGCTGTGTCGGAGAAGTGTACTCGTGCACAAGTGTAAGGAACGATATTACTCGTGTGAAAGCTGATCAGCAGGTGGACGAGGGAGGGGGAGACAACGTCAGGAAACCATGACATGAGGAAAACGTCTTGTCCTCTTCTGACCGATACCGGATGGTGGGATTATAGATAGGTTCTGTATACAGGAAGCTCAGTGGGTTAAGACCCTGGGTTACTGATCAGAGGGTCGCCGGGTCGAGCCCCAGCTCCACCAAGTTGTGGATGTATCATGAGCCATCCGTCGATCCCACCCCGGCTTCTTAACAAGCTTGGATATGAGAATAAAACCATTCACTGTGCCGTGATGTATAGTATACGTGAAGACTAAATCCAAACATTACATCAGGACAGTTAGCCTAATCTGCATGTCTTTGGAAGGAAACCGGAGTACCCGGAGGAAACCCAGCAAGCACAGGGAGAACATGCAAACTCCATGCACACAGACTCCATGGTGGGAATCGAACCCGGACCCTGGAGGTGCGAGGCAACAGTGCTAACAACTAGGCCACCATGTAAATCTCCTTGTTTTATTAGTAAGATTATTATCACGTTAAAATTTTTGTTATTTACAAATTTGTTTCATATCGTCGTGTCCGGTGTTGACCATCGTCTCTTCCGGTCTGTTCCTCAGATCACGAAGAACCTTGAAACTGTTCCATCCTTCATTTCCAGGGGGGGGAAAAAAGGCTGTATTTGAAGCATCGTTCAAAATGGGATCCGAGACGCCGTGACGTAATCCGTTTTCTAATGCAGCCCCCGATGGATGCGGCTCTGGAATCGACACGTACAGAATCCGTGCATTTGAGGGAAAAGTCACAGCGGCAGAGAAGGAGACGTGAGACGAGTCTTCGAGGTGGAAGTGAGTCAACACATGAGCAGCTCCGAACCTCCATCAAACCTGAGGAGGTCCAAATGGCTGAGAAGCTTTTGTTTTATTGTTTTATTGTTATTTCTGTTGTGCTAATTATAAAACATTGACCAAAACAGTTTGTAATGTAACACGTGACGAGAAGACGGATGGATTTGGTGAAAAGTGAATCATCAGATTTTAAACAAGATTTTGCAATGAAATTAGTAAAGCATGCAAAATAAAAGACTTTTCTTGCATGAAACAAAAGTGTATGATTATATACTATTATTATTATTATTATTATTATTATTATTATTATAGCAGCATCTTAAATACATTACAATCTGCCATTAAAATGCGCTCTGGTGCAGAGTGACCTCATAATGTTCACAGGGTGTGACTGCACACTCGTAATCTCTTGCTCTCCCTCATTCACTCAGACATATCCCCCCCCCCACACACACACACACACACACATGCTCGCACACACACACTGCAGCACAACCCTCCCTTTCTGGCTGAGTCTTTTTCTCAATGGATTCTGAGAAAACCAGGCTGAATGAAACCACCCAACCTCGGCAGCTTTTCTTCCTGAAAAAAAAAAAAAACAATGCAAGGAAACAGGGATGGATGGAAGGAGGGATGCTGAAGGTAGAGGTGTCCGCTGTTGCCACGGCGATGATGCAGTCGAACCTGAAATATGTTTATATCAGGCCTGATTTTTCTGAAACGGAAGCTTGTCATTCAGACTCAACCTGCCGGAGGATTACAGGCTGTAATCTGCACGGCAACAGTCCCTACATCTATCCTCTCTCTCTCTCTCTCTCTCTCTCTCGGAGACGTAGAGATAGAGAGAGGAGAGAATGGAAAGGGAGGAGGGGAGAAAAACCAAAGCATGAAGGAAATAAGGACGAGTGAATGAGAGATAGAAAGAGAGATGAGATCGAGAATGGCTGCAGATTCATTCATATTTTTTTCACCTCCCTTCAGTCCGTGGTTAGCGAAAAGAAGGAACGATGGATCGGGCCCGAGTAGGCGGGGCTTAGTCAGCTCCCGTCAGTCAGCCTCACCCTATCCCCGACCTTCTTCATCAGCTGAGGATGAGGAGGCCGATGACGTCACTGCTGCGCTGTGGTAAATGCAGCACGGTACATGGGGCTGGATTCTGCAGGGTACAACAGCACTGCAGTGCAACACACACACACTGAGCACATGCATACACACACACACCCACACACACATTGCGATGCTTATTCAACGAGACAGCAATACCTGTCATCGCAATAAAATCAGCAGCAAGTTCGACAGTGCATTACATCTTTATGAGGTATCAGTGCCAGGCCCGGAACGTCTTCGAGGACGCGGATGATCAGGTGGAACTGGAGGTGGAGAGCGAGCATGGCACCGGACCAGGAGAAGCTTTTTCATTAAGACTGAGTGCGCAGTGAAAGCAGGACAGCCCCGTCGCTCTGTGCTCGGTGACGTTTGCGCTTGACGTGGTCTAGATGACATCATTGGGTGCAGTCCGTGCAAAAAAAAAAAAACGAAAAAACAGCGCTCGCTGTACGGGCGTGGGGACGGAGATGATGAACAAAGAGGACCGTGTCCCAAAAACAGTTTGAGGAATTAGAAACATCTCAATAATAATAATAATAATAGTCAACATGGTGGTACAGTGTATAACGTTATTGCTTCACAGCTCCAGCGTTACACGATCCTCAGTCCCAGGGTTTCTTCCTGGTTCACTTTTTTCCTTTGACCTCTCAAAAACATACTGCAGCCAGGCACATCATTTTTGGAACATAGATAAGTTGTTTGGCACTTGGCATCTGTACATCTGTAAATGAATCTGGAATGAAACACTGAAAGATCAAGATCAAGTCAAGAATTCAAAGATCAAGAATTCAAAAGTATTGGCATTGTGTCATGTTGTTGCTCTTGTTTGCAGATGTTCACATGAACCTGATCTTATAGAGAAGTCTGAGCGTTTATGGCTGCCAATGGAACCGGGCCCTGGTGTTTATAGACGTCCTAACTGTTGATAAAAGGAGCAGTCAGTATACTCTTTGCTCAGATTCAGCCAAGACAAGACTGAAAGCAGAAAGACTCACAAACTTTCAGCAGCTGAAGGCCTGGCAAAGAATCCAGAGGGAGGAAACTCAGCATTCGGTTACGTCCATGGGTTCCTGAGTGCAAAGGATTTTCATCCAAGTGTTAAAGACATTGCTTTTGTTTCTAATTATGTTGCTTTGTTCCATTATTTATGAACCCCACCAAAATGTGTGTGTGTGTGTGTGTGTGTGTGTGAATAAATAAAAATGGCTGTAATTTCTGAATGGTTAATGCCACAGATTTTTTCAAACCCCTCGAATTAAACCCGAAGGTCCTGACTACGCTCATACCCCTGAAATAATTTCAGATTCAGTGTGGTACCGTGCAAGTACGAGGTCAAATGCCAAAAAAAAACCTTCATTCCATAATTTATGGGCCTGACTGCATGAATAAAAAGGTCTTTCCAAATTCTTATAATTTCCAAGGGGTCTCTGGATGCCAAAGGTTTGAGAAACACCCACCTTCACCCCAGAGTAGAGAGGCCAAATTTGTTTCTCTCCAGGTTCTCCAGTTTTCTATTTGGAGGTCACAAGGTGCTCCTTGATGTGAGTGTGTGAATTTGCATGCAATTTTAAATGTATCAAATCAAAGGCCACGTTACAATTTTGGTGAATGATATAAATCAAACAAACGAACAAGAAGGCTTAAGTCCTTCAAGTGCAGATCAGATTTGAATCTTGATGAAGATGTCGACATGGCCATGGTGTCACCTGGAGCTACGTCTTTTAGTGTGGTTTCAAGACTAATGCATCACAAACTTGTTGGCTTGTTGCTTGTCATATTTTTGGAATGAGGCAACCATCTCTGCACAAAAAAACAAAACAAAACAGAGAACTCGCTCCATCTCCAGCTAAAAAAAACTAGGCTCGGACTGGGGGAGCGAGCAAGAAACAATAGAGAATGGGAAAAAGTACTAGATATAAAAATGAAGCATGCCGGGATGACTAATGTTTTACGTAACTGCAGAGAATCCCTCTCGGTGCTCCTCAATAGGCTGCGCACTGCGTTTTGTTTCAGAAGCCTCCCACTTCCCCAACATAACATAGATCAAACTCTGCAAACGTTCTCAGTCATCAATCGTTCTAAGTCGTAGGTTTGACATGGCAGCTGTGCCGAGAGCAGATGGGTAGGGGAAAGCAGGGAAAGGAATGAAAAACAGAGTGGGTGAGTGGTAAGAACATCCAGGTTTCATTGGGTGTAGGTTTAGGCTGAACCTGTGCTCAAAAGCAGGGGCCTTGATTGATGGATTTCTTAACTCAAATGACAGTGAAAAAGATTGCTAACTAGTATCAAGGTCCTTATGGTTATTATGTAGTTGTTATTGCTGTGAGCTTAATAAGTTGTTGATATTTTTCTCTATTCTGATGGCTGATGTGAAGCTCTTGACCTGTATCTGCATGACTTTATCCATTCCACTGCTGTCACTTGAGCCAGTATACAGGGTTAAAGGGGTCCTGGAGCCTATCCCAGAAGACTTATAGCACAAGGTGGTGTACACCCTGGACAGGGTTCTAATCCATCACAGACACTATGGGCAATTTGGGAACGCCAATTAGCCTAATCTGTATGTCTTTGGACTGTGGGAGGAAACCGAAATACCCGGAGGAAACCCACCAAGTGTGGGGAGAACATGAAAACTCCATGCACGCAGAGGCGGAAATCGCTATTGACGGTCTGGCCCCTAGAGATGAATCGTTGATGCACAATGTCGCGAATGTCAAAAAAGACGATGCGGACGCATTTGGTTGCTCATGTTTAAATCAATGGATAGCCTGGACTATTCCGTATGACACACCAACATTGGCAACTGATTGTTTTCCTGGTCTCCGAGTGGCGCAGTGGTAAAGTGCTCGACCTATCATCCGGAGATTGCTGGTTCGATCCCTGGGTGATGCTGTTACCTCTCACAGCCGGAGGTCTAGAGAGAGCTCATTGGCTCTAAGAGGGGAGGGATGAGAGGTACTTGGTGCTCCCACATTAATTACGGCTCTACAGCCAATCAGGGGCGTCTGTGAGCTCGCGCACGCGGAAGGAGTGGCTAGCGCTTTCCTCCGACTGTGTTACTCCGCCCCTAACAGTGTGTGAGCAAGCAGTTCGAAAAGATGCGGCCGGCTGACGTCACATGGTTCGGAGGAAACACGTGATAGTCTTCGGCCCTCCCGGCTGAATAGTAGTAGTAGCTTTAATGTGGGAGCCCCCTAGTGACGGGGAGGAATTGGCCACGACTAAATTAGGGAGAAAATCGGGAAAAAAAACTGATTGTTTTCCTATGATCATCATGCTGAATGGTTTCAACATTTTTTGGGGGTTGAGCTTGTCGAAGGTCAATGTCTTTTGGCACACTGTGTTATGAAGGTCAATGCTCCCTGTGACTGTGCATGCAGGCTTGTGCTGCACTTGGTTAGCTTGTTACAAAACCAGTCTCAAAACGTTTCAATACCACAATCTTTTTGGCCTCAAAGCTACACATCAAAATCTTCCATGCAAAAATATACAGTATATCTCCTTAGAAATACATATTACATTGGGAAAACTTACATGGCAATTCTCATTCTCCACAATGTTCAGTGCGAGTTCACCTTTAGTGAAATTTGACCTTTGTGCCAACCTGAGTGGACAGCAGACTCAAAATAGAAAGATGCTCTTATCGCATCAAATGGAAAAGGCTTGGGATAGTGTGTTATATAAACAGTGCTGCAGTGAATCATAGACGGTTAGGAAGAGTAGGTTTTAAGGTTGAAATGTACTGTATGGAATATATCGCATTACTGTATGATTAATTACAGATAAGAGCTATACAGTATGCCAGCTATGAAATCTTCTCTGTGCCTGTACATCTATTGACGTCACTCCCAGGTCTAAGTCGAGCTGAAGCAAATCGTGTTCCAGACAGAGTGTTGAAGAGGAGTGGGAGTCTGGGGAAGAAACCTGCATGAAGTAAGTGATGGGGAAGCATCTGTGGGTGTACAGGATCCTCATCTGTATTGCTCTTTAAATCCCACTTCCTGTCCTAGTTCCATCCCCAGTGTTTCACTAAGCGGTGGAGATTTCTGTTTGCATCACCGTTGGCGTCACCAGCCTCCTCCAGCCGTGAGTCGCTCACTCTCGAGTTCTCCCCGACTTCCCCCCTGAAAGTTTTGTTGCCTCACTGTAACCAAAATAAACTGCCTACAGAACAGGATGAATCATCCCCTCATCCTCTCCTCCCTCTTCCCTTTTTCCTGTATTTTACCAGGGTGCTTCTCCCGGAAATCACGACGCTCGCTGAGTTTTATTTTGAGCCCCGAGTGCTGATGAGAGATGTTAGCGGCTTAGATTTGCCAGGGATGTGGCGGCGCCAGCGGTGAAGGCTAAGGCCATTAAGCCTGGGCGCTGTTTGTGTTTGAATGACCTTTGACCTTATAAAGTTGTAAATTTTTGACTATTTACGTCCTTGGTAAATAACAAACTGAGCTTTGTCATTTCGAACAATAGTAGCTTGTCCTACTTTGTACATTTTTAAGAAGCATTGTTCCATGATGGTTCCCTTGATGGCTCATGTGACGCAGACACTGTAAACATTACAACTCTCTTACCAGCTCTAGGTAGTATCGGCTAACTAACTTGCACTTCTGATGTGATTTATTAGAGAAGACATGGGCCGGTGGCTCTGATTGGAAGGTCGGCGGTTCGAGCCCCAGTTCCTCCAGGTTGCACCTGTTGGGCCCTTGAGCAAGGACCTTAATCCTGTCTGCTCCAGGGAGCGTTGTATAATAACCGACCCTGCACTCTAACCCCAGCCTTCTAACAAAGCTGGGATATGTGGAAAAAGTTTTATCGAAATGGTGTGGTAATGAGTTAAGGTAAAAGATTAATGCCACAAACCCTTTGGCTTTGGACAATGCTCAGTGGCTCAGCTTGTTGTTTTCCCAACCAGGAATTGAACCTGGCCCACAGCAGTCCACTGGTCCACCACGCAACTTACCTCCTACCTTCTGTCCCGATCATAGCATTAAATAAGTATGGATGGAAATCCCAAAGGATGGTTGGGATTTTCCAACTCATTCATTTTAAAATCCACACTAAGGGCACACACATAATCTAAACCATTGTCCACAGAATCATGCGATAACCACAAGCAAAAGGTAAACACAGCTTGAAAGGAATAAAGAGGGTGTGAAAGAACTGGTTCGAACAAAGAGTTGGCCGCAGATTTCCCAGGAATTAATCTAAACAGGTCAGTAGGCAGAGCTCATGTGATGTGAATTAACCAGAATCTAAAATCCATCGAAGACTAAGCAATGATTTTTTAATATTGTTAAGGACAAGAAGAACTGTTGTTAACATTCTGAGCAAATGAGTCGTTCTATAAAACATTAAACATTGTGTAAATAGAGTCAATACTTATTAGAACATACAAAAAGTAGAATACGATTGCATGTCTATAGAGATCTATAAAATGGAGTAAACATGTCTCAAAGTAAATGGTCTATAGAATCCTGCTGTAGAGTTCTATAGAATTGAGTGAAACACCAAAGAACATCCACCTTGAAGCGAATGCTCTATGGAATCCTTCCGGAAGTTTATAGAGTTCTATACAGTAGAGCTAAGTTAAAATGTAATTAGAGTTGAGAAGAAATTCCAAAGAGCATGCATCTCACACCAAACTTTCTATGGAGTCCTACTGCATGTCTATAGAGTTCTATAAAACTGAGAAAGAATTCTATTAAAATAAACATTGAAGCAAATTTTTACTCAAACAACTTATGCAGGTTTGATCTCATGGACGTTTGATCTCATGGACGTTTGATCTAATGGACGTTTGATCCGACTGCAGGTCTACAGACGTTCGGAGAAGAATAGAAATCCATAGAACATGAATCTTTAGGCAAATGTTCTACAGATTCCTATTGCAAATCTATAGAACCGAGTAAAAATTCCACAAAGCATGTCTGTAGAGGAGAAATTCTATCGACCATTAAGTCAAATTGTTGGCCTATAGAGTTCAACAGAACTGAGAAGGACTTTCATAGAACAAGCTAAATTTCTGTTCAACAGAACTGAGTAAGAGTTTTATATGCATATGTTTTAAAGCAAAGTCCTTCTGCAGGTCTAAAGAGTTCTATAGAGAAGGTCTTCAGGGGGAAAAGTTCTATAGGGTCCTATTGAAAGATTTTTTATGAAGTTCTGTTAAACTTCTGTAGAACATTTATGCAGGGAAACCGAGCTGTGTGTGTGTGAGTGTATGCAACTACAATTGACGTAGGATATTACATTATGTAAAAGCGAGCATCCCAAAGTTGGAATATTGGCAATGAAATGTTAAAGAGACACTTACTCGAGCCGCTTTATCCCACACACTTCCTGTGCTTCATGATTGTGTGAGCTGTTGCTGAAATTGTGATGCGATTTGGTTTGGATAAATTTTCTCAAGGTCATTCCACTTGATCTTTTGACTTTTGAACACACACATAAACCAACTCTCTTTCTCTCTTTTTCCACCTTCATGAGAGTCTCGTCCATGATGCCATCGTGCAGAGGAACAGGACCAGCCAGGTCGTGTGAATATGAGCGTGTGTTCACGAGTGTGTATGTCTTGGAGTCAGCTGGAATGTACGTATTTGATTCAGGTTTGAAGGAGAGGTGAGATATTTCTCTCACACATCCAATCCAGGGCGCTGCAGAGACAGTCTGACGCCCAACACGTCTGTTTTATCTGTCTTTCCCAGAACAGCAGGGAGGGGGCGGCTGTGGAGACGGCAACGCTTCTCGGGTCTTTATGGTTTGTAGGTATTTTCATGCATGTGTTTTTGAACGGGAGGATTCTTTTATTTTATTTCATGTATAACGTCCAGGATTCTTTTACAAGACTTGAGAGAAGAGGGGTTAGAAGCAAGGAGAGAAATAAGCGGGAAATAAAAGAAGAAATTACATTGATGTTAAAAACTCAGAAAGGAAACACAGAAGTAATGAAGAGCATGACCTATAGTTGTCATTTTTTGGAGTTGATTTCTAAGTTGATTTCACAATTGCAGTGTCAAAGATGTTACACAAGTACTAATACAAGCTTGGAAAGGTAAAGTCTTACAAAATTAACTATCGCATTGCATGCCATTGCAACTCTTTTATCTTGAACTATAATTATCGAAATTCTTGACACAAATGAGGTGGCACGGTGGTTTAGTGGTTAGCCCTGTTGGCCTGCACCTCCAGGTCTCGGGTTTCATTCCTGCATTGAGTTTGTGTGCATGAAATCTGCATGTTCTCCCCGTGCAAAGACATACAGATTAGGCTAATTGGTGTTTCTAAATTGCACGTGATTGGTGTCTGGAGGTCCTACCACTGTTGAACAAACTGGGAATAAATACAATGAACACCCCAATGGATGGGTAGATGAAACAAATGAGGGGCGTCAAGTCAAACTTGGACTTGTGATGGCCTTTTTTGGTGAATGGAGGTGTAAAAGCGATTGACATTTACAGACTCTGAAGGAACTTGGCTGGGTGTTATTGCCACATCCCCCTAGAGTCCAAGAGATTTCCACATGTTTGTGGCCTGGGAGGCCAGTGTTTTCGATGGCAATGATGCAGCCAGTCTGATCATGGCTCCGGCGTACTGGGAAAACTTTCTATCTTGATGATATCCAAGCCCTAGTGAAAGTGCATTAGTGTAGCATTTCTGTATATGTAGTATTACGCAGAGAAATAAAGGAAGTTTTTATTCCCATAACTGTGTCCGGTTATTCGGTACAAAAGTCCTGCTTTGACTCGAACGACCTTTGAAACTTTCCACTTTTGTCTATTATGAAATATGAAAAACACTGCATACACTTCATTTTAATGACTCCCTCATCTCCGGCCCCCAACACAACTGAGATGGAAGTTGCATCATCCGAACACAAACCCAAAGATCCTGTGAAGAAGAAAACAGAAAAAAGTCTTGGTGTGATATTGACTCAGGGGGTTACTTTGCAAGAACTTACAACATTTATGAAAAACTATTCATTAAAAGGGATCACAATCATGGAATCCACCTGAAATCCCTGAGACAGATCGAAAGCAGGAAGTGGGAGTGTATCGAGAACATTCATCTCCCCTGATTACTGAAACTGTATCTGGGTTAGAACTGCAGATTTAAATAAATATGACTGATATATATATATACACACACACACACACACTGATACACAGGCTCGCTTGCCGTATGGCCTTCTTCTCCTCCAGCGCCGCTTCTCACAGGAACACACAGACAGGACTAAGAATAACCGCTGAAACTCGCAGTCTAATCTAACACCTTTCAGGACGTGGGAATGTGTGTCACACACAATTGTCCAGAACAGGCAGCGACACATCTCCCACTCGGCTGTGTGTGTGTGTGTGTGTGTGTGTGTGTGTGTTTTAGGGAGAGAGATAGATAAACAGAGAGAGACACAATAGTTTCAACATGGCGGCGTACTGTGTCTCTCTTTCAGGAATAAAACCTGCTCGTCTATTCACTGTAATAAAGAACTTGTAGTGGTTACTGCTGTCGCCTCGCACCGACACGGACCGGGTTCGAGTCTGTGTGTGTGGAGTTTCTATGTTCTTGGTGGGTTTCTTCCAGGTTCTCCGTGTTTTCTCCCACATGCAGATTAGTGTGAATGAGCGTGTGTGTGTGTGTGTGTGTGTGTGTGTGGGTGCCCTGTGATGGATTAGGATTCTGTCCAGGCTGAACTCTTACTCTATGCTCCAGGCCCCACACGACCCAGCATACAGGATACAGCGGTATATGTGTGTGTGTGTGTGTGAGTGTGTGTGTGTGAGGTGTATAATAGCCTCTACACTGCAATGTTACTTAAACACAGCTACACTCCTACATGCTAACAGGGTACATTAGCGGAATTTCAGCAGTTGTTTTATTTTATTAGCATTTTCGAGATGTTTTTCAGTTCACTTCTGTTGTCCTTAATTATTGTTAATGTGGAGTTAAAATTAAAGCTTGGCCATAATTGTAGTATAATTAATTTATCAGTAGCAACCACTCGGTAGTCTGGATTACAGCGGTACCTCAGCGTATGAACTTAATCTGTTCCGGAGGCAAGTTTTCTTATTATTCATCATATTGCAAAATGCATTTGAGAAATAATGTAAAAACAGATAATCTGTTCCAGCCACCCAAAAATATTACCAATATTAATATATAACCAACTATAATCATATTTCTGCATATAAAACAATCGAAACATTTAGGAAAGACATAACATTCTTGGGACCCATGGTGCTGTGTCTTCACTACATCTTGCACAAAAGCTAAGGTCATATGCTAAGGTCCCGCCGTGTTCATTTATTTATGAACTAGCACGGTATTAGTAGTTAGCAAGGCTAGCATGTTTAATTCAGGTTTTTTCTGTTTAGCTTTGCTCCTAAGCTGATTATTCTCTCATGACATTTCACATTCCAATGTGCTTTATTCCACTTACACCACAGCAATCTGACAATGATTTTTTATCTGTTAAAAAAAACATCATACTTTTAATCTGTTCATAGTTACATTTAATGTGGAATGACAATTTGTTATAAGTGAAAATATCTTTAATGTATTAAAAATGTATCCACAGTTTCTTATGGCAAGATTTACATTAAACCAAATATAAGATTAATAAATCTCCTTCTAGAAATTATTTATTTTATTTATTTATTTTTTACTATTTTTAATTTTCTTTCTTCTTCTATTTCCAAATTTTAGGCATTTTTTAGGAAAAAAAAGAATGAAAAAATGAATGAAATAAAATGAAAAAATAAATAAATAAATAGTAAAATATGTTTAAATTATTATGCTTAATAATATTGCAATGTTATATTAAGAAAAAGTTTATAAATTTGACTACATTAAAGGTACCTTCACTCGCTAAAACATGGCTTTCGCAGGGAAAACATTGTGCCGTCTTTACTCTTTTTTTCTTCTTTAAGTTAATAAGAAAAAAATAAACAATTAAATAAAAAACCAAGATACAAGCTTGTCACATTATCAAGAAACCATAAAAGTGACACTGAAGAGTCCTTCCATAAATGTGAAATTAAAACATCTCTCCACAGGAAATAATTTTATCAATAATTACAAAGGATAATTTCTTTTAAATAAGGAGCGCTCATGATACAAGAACCTGTGAATGAACTGTTGCTATAGAAACGCTGACGAGTGCATTAATATTAACCTGCATTTCTGTCCTGTTTTGATGAATCAGACTCGAGCGTTCAACAGAGCCGTGGTTTAAAGTGATTTAGCCAATTATACGGCCAAGTTCCTAACCTTAGCTGTTTTGGAGAGATGATTTTATTTGTGTCCCAAAAATATAATTTTTTTTAGCGTTATACTGTCCCGTTTTAAACAATAATCATTAAAACACTAATTATTTATATTTCTTTATGAGTATTAATACTAAAATTAGTGAAAGCTTCTTGACTTGTAAAAACTGCTGCTTTAAAATAAAGCATTCTGCGCTAAATTATCTGCTGAAAAAATCTGTAGTGTCCGTAACCATGTCAAATTCATGTTGCAATATCTTAACAAGTTTGCGTTTTTTATAATAATATAGTGTTTCAGGTTTATGTCTTTTAATGTGAAATCTAAACTGACCAAGTTTGATCAGGATGACAGTTAAGATCAGTGAAAGGTTTGAATACAGAAAGGTTACAGACCCTACAGACATGAAAGGGCATGAAATTGTATTAAGCCAATATGTTTCTTTTTATTTTTTCAATGTGTTTGTGTGAGACATATTAAAATGTTGGACTTGTTTAAACATTATGCTGTTATTGTAGATTTCTTTCTCTTTGTTTAATGAAGGAGAAACGAGACAACTCTGGCATGTTAGTCCATGACGTGTCGGTGTGTTCATCTAGACTAGAAGACAGCGTTCATTAAATCATTCTGACTAAGGCCGACTCGGGGTGTGTCACAGGGTTTATTCACCGGATGTGGTCAAAAGAAGAAAAGAAAGGAAGATAGCAGAAGATAGAGTTAGACGTACCTGACGTGTCAGAGATAGCTTTTTTACATTTTTGCCTGAGCAAATAAAAAACACATTCTCTCTCTCTCTCTCTCTCTCTCTCTCCCAGCATGCATTTGAGCTTCTGGACTCTGGAGGCCTGAACATGTGTAAATATGAGCCTGGCGCTGGAGCTGAGAGAGAGCGCTGGAAGCCATTAATCGATTCTCTCCTCTTTCAGGATGTTTCTCCATCGAGCTCCAGGCTGCCAGAGGATCCTGTTACTCGCGCTCTGACTGATGATGTTTCCTTCCATGTTGTGTAAAAGCAGAATCACACAGCTGTCCTGCACATCAGCCAGGCTCTACCTGACACATCACACACACATTTTAAACAGGCCTGCACTCAGGATGATGCAAAGTTGTGTAACACCTGCGGTTTTAAATCTCGGAAGTTAGTTTTTAATCATTAAAGTAAAATTTTAACGATTTCCAGATTTCATTCTACATCCTTTTATACGGCCGTTTGTTTCTCAACATCGCCGACATCAAAGATCTCCAATCAGGAGCCTGATTTGCTCTCATTCGTTCTGTAATAAAAATTCAATAATAATAATAATTTCATTTATAAGCACCTTTCATGTACCCAAGGACACTTTATATGGTAAGAAACTAAAAGAACCTAAAAACAGCATTTAACAAATAAAGAGTTAAGAATAGAATCATTTAAAAAAAGAATAATAAAATAGTACACAATTAATCTGAAGGATTAATACATGAATAAAATTAAGTAAAACAAATAGAGTCAATCAGTGATAAATATACAGTATAAGGGTCAAATCACTAATATAAGTAATAACATAAATAATTAAATAAATAACATTTAGGCGTTTGGCAGAATAAGTGAGTAAATAAAAATAAAATTATATAAAACAGACATAAAAGTTGTAATTCAAGAAGACGCGTCTTGACAGCTGCCTTAAACTCAGAGATGGAGTTACAGTGTCGAACGTCAAGGGCGAGTAAACTCCAGAGCCTTAGACAGACTTACATTGGACAGTAAACAATAATCACAGTAATAATCATAAGGAATAACACAGAAAAAAGACAGAAAGCAGACATATATATATATACTTTGTCTTCTATCTGCAAGATAGAAGACTTTTCTGCGTTTATATATATATATATAGATACAGTAAGTGAACGAAGTGTACAGAAGTAATTAATATATAGAAATTAACCAGTATGCATAATTGTGGAGGAAATCTCATAAAATAATGTGTTTAATGTTTGTAAAGTGGTCTAGCAGCCTGTAAATACATGCATGTACATACAAGGGACGGTCAAGTCAACCCGGGACTTCTGATTCTACAAAATAACAGAACTCTGAGAGTTTTGAGAGTAAAAAAATTCCCTTTATTTCTCTATATAATCCCCTGATACACTAATGCCCTTATCCCAGTGTTTCACTAGTGCTTGGACACCATTAAGGTACAAAGTTCTCTAAGTACACGTCTGATTCACGTCTGAAACCCTGGCCTCCCAGGAACTCCTTTAACATGTGGAAATGGTTTGGAGTGAGGTCAGGACTGTACAGGGGAATGTGGCACACTTGCTGTGATATATTCTAAAGAAGTCCATGATGCAGGCTACTTTCCAGGGTCAGGGGTTCAGTGGTTAAGGCATTGGACTACAGTTCAGAAGGTCCCAGGTTCGAACCCCACGACCACTAAGTTGCTACTGTTGGGCCCTTGATCGAGGCCCTTAACCCTCAGATGTTTAATGAGATAAAATGTAAGTTGCTCTGGATAAGAGCGTCTGCCAAATGCAGGACATTGTCTTATATTGAATTTTATTCACAAACTTGTTTATTCTATTTTTTTTGTGTTAAAGACAAGCCGACGGTGTGAAGGATAAACTGGTCTTGTACACTTACAGACACCTGTACATGTAACATCATTCACTTCAGACAGAGAGACAGAGCATTACATGGCATCTGATCCCAAAAACACACACTTATCGAGTTGCTGTATTCCTGATCACACTGGACTGCATTACAAACATTCCGCTCAATCGACTCGAACTCCTTAAAAGAACCTCCGCAGCCTTGAGTGTGTGTTTGGGCTGATGGTAAGTGATGGGTCCGTTCCTGTGAGGAAGGACGAGATGCGGAGCGAGGCAGTTTACTGGCCGTGGCACGGCTGTTTTCACCTCATCAATATTTCAACACTGCCATTTCTTTCTTCCTTCCTCCCCCAAACGCCCCCCCCGCTCCCCCCTCGCTCTCTTTCAGCACTTGAGAGGAGCTGATCCTGGCATCATTCGGCTTTAATGCAGTCTTAACTCTTTGGCTTTAGTGCGCTCTTTGCTCAGTAACTGGAGAGCGGGGTGAGTAAGTGCATGGCAAGCCCAAGCCTGAGCAAACAGCATACACACACACACACACGCACTGTGTCTACAGTTTTTCCACAGTTTCACACACTCCGGATCTGCTCCGGATGTGTGATGCATCCTCATTTTTCACAGTATTTTGCACATTTGGGAAAGCAGCGTGACAATTTCACTTTCATTTCCAGTTTTGTCTTTAACTTGTTCTTTTCTTATTCATTTCAGAACTATATTTATATATAAATTCAAAATCTTATTCTATTTTATTTGTTAAATACACAAGCATACACACCAAGACGCGTTGTGAAATGATTATCCGACTGTCCATGACCTAAATTAGAAAAGTTATTTTAATGTTAGAAAAATGCAATTGAACTAAGAATAGAATGTGCAATAAAAATTAAGTTATAAAAATAAAATAGAATTAAAGTAGGTGATTTACAAGATTTAACTGAAAACTGAAAAATTATGAAGATATAAAAGTGTAAAAATCTAAAATGTAAATATATTGTGTGTAATATGACAGCAGCAGAATATACTATATATACATAACATATGGTTTCATGCATAGAAAGAGTACATCATTTGCTTTGAGGATGCTGATGGAGAAGTACAGAGAAGGTAATAAAGAGTTGCATTGTGTCTTTGTAGATTAAGAGAAAGCGTACAACAGGGTGCCGAGAGAGGAGCTGTGGTGTTGTATGAGGAAGTCTGGAGTGGCTGAAAAGTATGTTAGAGTGGTGCAGGACATGTATGAGAGCTGTAAGACCGTGGTGAAATGAGCTGTAGGTGTGACAGAAGAGTTCAAGGTGGATGTGGGTCTGCATCAAGGATCTGCTCTAAGCCCCTTTTTGTTTGCTTTGGTGATGGACAGGTTGACAGATGAGGTTAGACAGGAATCTCCATGGACTATGATGTTTGCAGATGACATTGTGCTTTGTAGCGAGAGCAGGGAACAGGTGGAGGAAAATTTGGAGAGGTGAAAGTATGCTCTGGAAAGCAGAGAAACGAAGGTTAGCCGCAGCAAGACGGAATACATGTGTGTAAATGAGAGGGACCCAGGAGGATCGGTGAGGCTACAGGGAGCAGAGGTAAAGAAGGTGCAGGACTTTAAGTACTTAGGGTCAACGGTCCAGAGCAACGGAGAGTGTTCAAAGGAGGTGAAGAGGCGGGTACAGGCAGGTTGGAATGGGTGGAGAAAAGTGTCAGGTGTGTTGTGCGATAAAAGAGTATCAGCGAGAATGAAAGGAAAGGTGTACAGGACAGTGGTGAGACCAGCGATGCTCTACGGCTTAGAGACAGTGGCGCTGAAGAAAAGACAGGAGGCAGAGTTGGAGGTAGCAGAGCTGAAGATGTTGAGGTTCTCTTTCTAACGAGGGACAACCCACGTTAGATGTTTTGGAGATAAAGTCAGAGAGGCCAGATTGAGGTGGTTTGGACATGTTCAAAGGAGAGATTGTGAATATATCGGTAGAAGGATGCTGAGGTTGGAACTGCCAGGCAGGAGGTCTAGAGGAAGACCAAAGAGGAGATTTATGGATGCAGTGAGAGAGGACATGAAGTTAGTTGGTGTGAGAGAAGAGGATGCAGAGGATAGGGTTAGATGGAGGCAGATGATTCGCTGTGGCGACCCCTGAAAGGGAACAGCCCAAAGACAAAGAAGAAGAAGTATATACGCCCTGCGGTGCTTTAGTCCTCTTATGCCACGGCAATTTGCAAACACTTTAAAAAATAATCTAATGACACATTGAAATTTTTTAATAAATTTGTAGTTGCATTTACAGTATGGTTGAGGAACATCTGCAACATTGTCACTTATCCTATAGCAGCTATAAATATTGCTTACCTTATGTATACCGTACAAGCACCTGTGCATAAGAAACAATAGGGTATTAGAACAAATGTAATATTATATAATCCAGTGATTTGAATCACCACCTTCTGAATCGAGCATTCGAACAAACTGGACACTCTGGATGTAATTTCATCTGCGCATGATATGTTTGGTTTGTACAAGCTTATTATAAATTTCTCTGCTGTAAGACGTATCCTCATGGAAGGCTCCACTTGACCCACCCAGTGTGATCTCAGTGTTATCAAAGTCATGACGCCCTGCCCCTTTACCTGGGTTCGTTCCAGCACCTCATCCTGTGTCACACGGTCTAGTCATCAAGCACACGTACCCAGTGTCTCTCTCTCTCTCTCTCTCTCGTCCTGTTGAAAAGGTTAACCCGAGTCCTGCGCTCCCTGTGGGGTGTAATGTAATCTCCTGCTTCTCAGGTGTGGCCTTCTGCCGGCTCCTTCACGCTGACCTTTTGAACTTCCTCCCTAAAGACAGAACATTCAGCACTTGAGTTCTAAGCAGGGCACTGAGGAATTTTTATTACTGGTGATAAAGTGTGGTTAGAGGACCGAGCAAGCGAGGGAGAAAGGGAGGTGTGTTTGAGGACATGGAGAGAGGTGTAACCCTGCATTCGGCTTACCTAAGAAGTGAGAAGTCACAGCTCCCAAGCAGGTCATGTACGACTTTATTTTCGATCTCCAAGTGGGAAAAAAAAAACACACGAGCGCCTCCTTGTTTTCCCGATAGTCACCGCTGTTGCCTTCATAAGCAAACAACTCTGTATGTTGAGCTTCTAGAACTTCTTTTTACACTTCCTGGTTTCTTTGGAACAGTTGCATTGTTTCTTCTTATTGCCTGGTGAAGGAATGACTTTTGTCTGTTTATAGCTACTATAGCATAAGCGCAAACAGGAACTCATTGTTTTGTAGACATTTAATACCATTAAAGATAACTACAAATCGATTAAAAGTACAATTTCTTAAATCGTTCTATGATTTTTTTTAAATGGCCATTCATTCTGTGATGACACATTCATTCAGTACATAAAACATGATAGGAAGTGCTGAGGGGGTCACTCAAGGGCGGAGTCAGGGTGAAAGACTGAGTAAGATCGGTTCAGGTTCCAGGCCTGGTGTGGTTTGTTGCTGGGTCAAATCTCAGGATGAGTAAAAAAAAATCGCTTTGGTAAAATGCAAAAGTACTGCATTGCAGCATGCAAAAGTATTTACCCCCTTTACCAAAACATTTGATTACTAGATAAAACTTTATTACAATATTACAACAAAAATCAGAATATGCTAAATATTGCCAGAAAAATTTCAAAACAAAAACTTTGAAACTTAAAATATTTAGAGAAAATAATCAAATATTTTAAAAAGAAACTTGCTACATTAAAAACAAAAGAGTTCAGAAAATTTTAAGAAACAAATCTAAATACTGTATTACAAAAATATTATTATTTTTATTCATTTATTTATTTTGATTAATGATGTAAGAATATATTATTTAAAAGGTCAGAGTAGTTCCAGGGAATAAACAATATAATTTGTAATTTTATTTTTGTATTTGTATACATTTATTATAATTTTACAACAACAAATGTCAGAATATTTTAAGCAAAACAAGTAATAAAACAAGAATAAACGTAGACTTTTAACATCCAAATAGACTTAATATTTTTAAGAGAAAAGGTCAAACATTATTTAAATAAAATCATAATTATTTACAACAAAATAAGTTGTAATATTTGGAGAAAAAAGGTAGAACGTTATGAGAATAAACTTTGAATTTTGAAACAAAAAATATGGCAAGAATTTATTTGTACATTTATGACAAGAAAAATCTAAAATATTTATAACATACTACAGGAATCATAATCAGAAAAGAAATACTGAATATAATTTTGCTTACAAAATTGTCCTATGATTTTGAAAACAAAAGGTGAAATATGTTTTTTATTTCTGTTAATTCTAAATTTCAACAAAAGAAGTTTTGTAAAATATTGTTACAACAACAAAAAGAAACATAATATTGAGTGGAAAGAAGATTCAGTTTGAACTGTAAATAAAACATTATAAGAAGGGCTGCGGGGTGATTTAAGGGCGGAGTCAGGGTGAGCGCGATCGGTTCAGGTTCCGTGCCTGGTGTGGTTTGTTGCTGGGTCAGATCTCAGGATGGGCTAAACGTTGCTTTCAGGCACTTTGGAAGAATTGCCAGTATACTGTATTGCAGCATGCATAAGTATTCACCCCCTTACCAAAACAGTAATCAGTCACAGTAGCTCAACGTTTATCCTAAGTGTAAACTCTCCTACAGTTATGCAGTTATGCTTGGATATGATTAGATTTCACAATGTTTTGCCCCCCATCCGGGGTTTGTGCCCCGCGTTGGGCCCTGACTCGCGACAGGCTCTAGGCCCAGGATAAGTGCTATAGACGAGTGAAGGGATGGATGATCTGATCACGGATGTTGTTGCTGTACACGTCTGGACCCCGATAGCCCTGTTCCATATGAAAAGTGAGTTTAATTAAATCTCTGGTTGCTTCCGCTTGAATTTAAGTACAGATTTTATCAGGCCACGGGACAATGAGTTGCAATTTGGTGCTTTGGGTCAAACTATAATTGGTTCACCTTCAAAAAGTTCAGGCCTGATTAAAACTCGACTAAGATTAATTTAAGCAGCGGACAGCCAGCAGCACAAAGAGCTTCCCCTCATGGAGCTCATGAATAGATGTGTTTGTCTGGTGGTCATGTGGAGTCAAATACAAGAGAGTTATCTTTATAGCTGGCCTTCCTTTTCCCCTTCTTATCCCATGACATCTATTCAAAGAGAGAGAGAGAGAGAGAGAGAGAGAGAGAAAGTTCTAGTTTCCACGAAGAAGCAAAGAAGCAAATATGGTGCGTCTTAGTAACCAAACCAGTTTGTTGCTTCCTCACTGCTGTTTTGTTTGTCCTGGCTCTTGGTATCACACAAGTGACGTCACTGAGGTCAGTTTCCGAACAGGAAAGCCCCAAACCACCAGCATATCGTGACAGCACCTGTGTGCTGGTTTGTGATCTTCAATGATCCTGTTTATCATCTCAGATAAAGAATACTTTCATTTTGCAAAAGAAAACAGCCAGAAGCTCAGTCCGCTCACAAACTAGAAATCTATTTTTAATCTAAAAAATTCCAAAAATACTAATATCGAAGCCGGAGTTAGTGTTTTGGGGCTCTTTAGGCTATTCCTAGAGTCAAGGATTTTCCACAAGTGCTCCTTGTACAGGCTGAAATCAGAGCCCATTGTTCATGCTGGTGAGAAGGCTTGCGTGAGAACGGTTATAAACATGCCAAAAGGGGTTTTTTTGTTGTTGGTTTGTACTCCTATTACTAAAATGTCCTAGTTTATCTGAGATGTAACTGGATCTAAAGGCGTTATCCTGTCCTAAATGGATACAAGTAAAGATATGAAGAGTAGCATTATTTCTGTTTGGAAGGCCTGAAGGAGAATAAAAGAAAAAAAATTATTACAAGAATAAAGTTGCAATACTACAACAAAAGGTCAGAATATTTACAGGAAAAATAATGTAAATATTAGCATAATGCATTTGTAATCTTACAACAATAAAAGTCAAACTATTTTAAGATTGAAAAAAATGTAAATTAAATATTACAAAAATAAATGTTATATCCAGAGGAAAAAAAAGTTAAAATATTTTGAAAAGCTATATTAAAATAAAAAAAAGATAATAATAAAAATATTTAAACAAAAAAAAAAGATCTAAATATTACAAGAATTTCAAAATTTTACAACAAACAATAAATGTCATAATATTATAATAAACTCAGACTTTTTACGACAAAAGAAGTTGTAATATTTAAAGAAAAAAAGTTACAATTTTCTTTTCTTTTTCTTTTTCTTTTTCTTTTCTTTTCTTTTCTAAAAAAAAACAATTCTTTAATTTTTTGTGGAGCTGCTTTGAGACAATGACCATTGTTAAAAGCGCTATATAAATAAAATTGAATTGAATTGAAATTTTATGAGAATAAATATGCCGAGGTGCTGCTGTACATGTGTAGATGAGCAGAATGGTGAACTGGAGTGATGAGGTTAAGGAAGTTGCACCGATTCTGAGGTTCTGAGGTTTTCTTTCTTTTATTTGTTTGTTTTCATGGGTGTGGACATGACATTTACCTATAATTTATAAAAAAAAAATAAAAAAATGCAACAACAAAAAAAATAAGAAAGAAAGAATCGCTTTCAGTTTGGACCACGGCCACTTTGCCTTTATGAATATTCGGACTAAGCTTGCAGCAGATCCGAAAAGTGACTTTTTAAAATATCTTTCATCTCTTCATGAAGTCAAGGTGTGGACTTGAGTAAGATCATCCTGGATTAGCACATTGGCTTCTGTTTGTCAAGTGTAAGTGAGGAATTTCCCAGAGCTTGGGTTTTAAAAATGAACGACCCACGAAGGTTCATCCTGGCGCCACACCATGACCTCATTTCCACCTCCGCTTAGTGATAAAACCTCGGAGCTGAGACAGAGACTCTGCTCATCATTCATTCATTCGTTTGTTTGTTTATGGCTTCCTGCTTGTTTTATGAAAGGCTCAAATTAGAAGGTTGGCTGATGTTTATTATCTTTCTCCCTCTTCCACACACAGCCCACCCAGGCCACCATCACATCATCACACAACGAACGACAAACCTGCATGAACCCACCACCAGCACGCGACACGCGGTACTGACATGTTCTTTCTCAAGAACTTCAACCTCTCGATCTCATCAAAGCAAACTCTGTTGGACTCCCACCCCCATTATGATGCTGTCGAACTCCCGCCGGGTCCACTTCCTTCCTCCTGTCCGTGATTAGCGCTGGATGCTAGGTTTACAGAGCTCGCCTCTAGCTACGACTAGCTGTTTCGCTCATTAGCGAGCGCACACGAGGTAAACATTTTCCTCAAGGCCAGGCGGAACAACGCCTCCATCCCGGCGGCCTCCTGCTGATAGCTCGGCTTCGCTTTATTATTTTCCTTCTTCTTTTTATGATAGTCTAATAAACAAAGGAGGTGCCAGGCCCACTTCCTCTTCAGAGTAGCTGTAAAGGGAAAGCGCTTTATTGCTTAGTGTTTGTTCCTGCTCCAGACGTGAAGGTCACGCGGGAGCCACGGCGACCCAGCCGACCAGGGTGAAGGTTCTGTCTTGATGTTTTTCACCTCAAGCTCTTCTGGAAGCTCTCAGTTTTTGTTTTTTTTAAACATAAGTCTGTCGGTAAGCCGAGAGACCCAGTCCTGTGGTCGCGAATCTTTGGTGTGAATTAAAAAGAGAAGCATCTGAAGGCTTCAGGCAGCTGGAGCTCTTAAAGTCAGGCTCGGCTCGGGGTTGCGGGCGCAGTAAACACGCAGCGAGCGCACAGATGGTGTGGTGACAGGCAGATCTCATCAGATCTCCGCTTAACACCTTACTGAGTCCAGGCCGGCTCTGTGCCTCAGCAGATCACACTAGAAAAACTCCACAGTGCAGGAAGATAATCAGTCAGAGGTGCTCTCTGCATTCCTGTCTGGTGAGGTTTGGGACTGCGAATGTTCCGAACAGGTTTGTTTGGAGAGCTCAGTGTGTGGAACAGGATGAGACTTATGACGTGAATCCATGTTTCCAAAGACAAATTCAGGAAAAGAAACCAAGTTATTGATGCCCTGATGTTTTAAAGATTTACACGCAAGGAAACATGAACACGGGGTCTGCCAAGAACAGCATCTTTTAAATCCAGGAAGGTGGGGGGAAAAAAATCAGTTACGGGACATTTTACTTCTCCAAAGTTTCCTATCCTCTAGAAACTGCAATCAATCAGTCAAACACACCATTTTTTATGGCAAAGAAACAGGAACACAGTGCCTAAGCCAGGAATAAAGCACTTTAAGGGTCTGCTGTTGGGGGAAAATAATCAGCCATCTGAAGTGGGGTTCTTTTTTTTTTTTTTTCTCAATTAATCTTGTGCATTTGAATTACATTAACAATGTTTTGAGAAAAGAAAAACATGAAAAAGCTATTTTAAGGCGGAAAAAACTAAATATCACAGAACTTGAGAATTTTTAGAATTTAAAATCTAAATGGTCTTAAAATTTCAAGAAATAAGTTTTTTTTTTTTTACTTTTGCTTAGCTTTTATACTTTAGGAAAATATAATAAATACTTTATCAGAATAAACTTATAATTTTACAACAATGTTCTAATTTTTTGAGAAAAAATATTAAAATATTATCAGAATAAAGTCCAAATTTTAACTTTTTTTAATCATATTTTGGGAAAAATGTACAATATTTTAAGAATTAATTTCTAAATTGAAACACTTACATTTTAAAGTTCATATTTAAAGGAATAAATTCCCAATTTACAACTGAAAATCTGAATATTTTAAGAAATCAATTCCCAAAAAGAAAAAAATTGAGAAACAAAAAAATTTTTTTTTTATAATAATAATAATACAAATTATCAGGATTTTTTTTTTTAAAGAATGTTAGATCATAAGGTTTTATACATTAAAAATATATTTTAATATAAAAATAAATACAAACCTTTTAAAAATATATTTGTAATTTTTTATATATATATATATATATACAGTATATTTGTCATTTTTAACGTCAGTCGAACTTCAGCTCGTCTCCTGTTTGTCCTCTGTGTGAACCCGAGCTGGGACAGGGGTGTGATGCAGGCAGCCGGGCAGCTGCCATGTCTTTCAGCAGGGCGCACACACACACACACACACAAACACACACACACAAACAATACATGTTCAGGCACATTCTTTATTTATTATTATTTTGTTGTTGTTGTATTTCCGCCTGTCACACTGTCAAACAAATGCTGACTTTAAGACCACTACAGTAGATTCTATTAGTCGTTGTTTTAATATCCTGTGCAATAAATGGCATTTACCTTGGAGTGATTAGCATTTTTCTGTCTGTTTTACTGACTGGTTTATCTAGAAGATAACGCTGTTCCCAAGAATAAAACATGAAACGTCGGTACAGAGAGATAACGCCGAAGTACAACACACTCTGTCAAAGTGCACGATCTAAAGAAGAGTTACGATAACGTCTGATAAGATTTCAAAGCTTTAATATGGTAACATCTGTAGTTAGAAGAAAAAAAACATAATTGTATTCATTTTGGATTGTGGGTGTGTGTGTGGGGGGGGGTAAACTTTCTGTTTTAGTATTAATACTTAAATACTAACAAAATGTTATCTTTTTTTTTAAGTTTACTAACGGGGGTTTTCCACTTGATAATGCATTGTTCAATTCTCACTTCTGATTGGCCATCGTTAGCGTTGCTATAGTAACAGCATAATCACATGGACTTGTATGGTGAACGGATTTATAATTTTTTTTTTTTTTAAGTGTAATCATCGATACGGTGACCTTACAGATCACTTACTGTATATGATGATTATGGGAGGCGTCTCCAGTGTCGGGGTAAAGCTGTGGTTTAGGTTCTGTTCTGACTCGTTTCACAGATGTTCGCCAACGTTTAACGTAACTATAAACTATAATCTAAATAATAAAGTGTGATGTCTGGTTTATAGAGTGGCTGTGGTGTAAGAGGAATAAAGCACTGCAGCATGTGCTGTTAGAGGGAAATTAATTAGCTTCTAAAATAACAGAAATAACAGCGCTGTGAATCTAAATGAAGAAAATGAAAAATTTTGCTAAACGGTAATGTGACCTCGGTTAGACATATTAGAATTCTATCAGCGTTTAACGAACTGAGAAAAAAAAAAGAAATGTGTGTAGTGAGGCGCGGGAAGAGAGACCCAGATCTGAGGAAGCACACGGAGGCTTTTGGCTGAGGTTTTGTCCCATTTTTAATCACACGGTAAGGAATTTTGTGTGTGTGTGTGTGTGTGTGTGTGAATAGCTCGAATTCAGGAACTGAAACTCTCTCCCGAAGACCCCCCTCGCACCCCCGACCATCAAGCCCCCATACCCACTAAACCCCCCCGAACCCCCACATACACATTCAACCGGAACATTCCACGCTTATCTAAAGCATCGTTCCTTCTCTTTCATTTCGAAGCTCAAAGGTGACCTCTTGACCCGACCGCGACCCCTCGCTGCCCCGCGTCTCTCCCACCGGCTCTCGGAATGAGGGGCGGCAAGAAAAACACCCTCTCACATCTCTCTCACATCACACAGGAAGCTCCTGACCCTTGACCTTCGGCTCCTTTCATGGACCTGGAAGGCTTCGCTTTTCGCACCTGCGTCACGCCGTCTTCCCCTCCAAACTGTGCAGCACTTCCCATTGTTTTCAATTCTGTCTTCTGTTATCCAACACCCCCCCAACCCCCCAATCCCCCCCCCCCACACACACACTCCTCCTCCATCCTTCCTTCCTTTTGGCTTTCGTCCCCTTTCTGACACTCTGTGTGAAACTATTCCAAAACAAACTACGCGGAAAAAGACTAATAACTTGACGATTTTCACTTTAAAGCTTTTAATCGGAGCCGCTGCGAGGAAACGGCTTTATAACGAAATACATTGAAATGAAAAGAAAGACTTGTTTAGTGGTGAATAAAACACTCTGTATCGCAGAAACTAATCAGCTGAGCTGTTTAGCATGCGGAACTAATGTTAGCACCTGGACGATGATTCATTTCCTAGAACAGCACTTCCTGAAGTGTCTTTTTATTTATGTCTGTTTGTTTATATTCCTAATTATTTATTTATTTATTACTTTATAATTTTTATTACCATTTTAAAATATTTTTTTATTTTTTATATATGTATTTATTGATTTATTGATTCATTACTTATATATTTATATTACACTTTTAATTCATATTTTTGTTTGTATTTAATGTATTTATTTCACATTCCTTCATTTATGAATAACTTCCTTATATTCTAATTCGTTCCAACAATATTTATTTACTTTAATTTATCATTATTCATTCATTAAATAAATATTTATTTATTGTTATTAACATTTGTATAAAAAAAATTTTACATTTACAATATTTTGTAAATTCGTCACGTTATAGAGAGAGAGAGACTTTATTTGATTTATATTTGTATTTATCCCTTTAATGTCTCGGTTCTGTCCTGTCACAGAGAGACGTGTCACCTAGAGAGAGCGTAAACTCCTCGGTGCTGAAGATTTTCCAGTGAAAACTGTCACTGCTGCAAAGTGCTGACACTGGAGACTCCTTCCGTAAAGGATCAACAATCGTCGCCTCACTTTAAGGAAACCTGACCGTATCAATACTTACGCTGTCGCTATAGAAACGGTAGCCTGCCACCAGAAGTAAGAAGCATTAGCATAAATAGATAAAATGCTATGCTAATTAGCGGAACATGACCTGATGATGTAATACGGTGACCTTGAAGGCCGGCACCTCGTACACGTTTTTTCCGCTGTAACTGCTCTCGAGGCCGTGAAGATAAACGTGAACTCTAAAGATTCGCTGACACTCATTGTTATTCGTACGTTGAGCTTTCGGTCATGTTAAGTGTTTCTGAATGTCTCGCATTAGCATTTCCAGCGCAGGGTGAAAGAAGTTTGTTTCGGGGAGGGGTCAGGGGTAGCTCAGTGGTTAAGGCATTGGACTACGGTTCGGAAGATCCCAGGTTCAAACCCCACAACCACCAAGTTGCCACTGTTGGGCCCTTGAGCAAGGCCCTTAACCCTCAACTGCTCAGATGTGTAATGAGATAAAAATGTAAGTCGCTCTGGATAAGAGCGTCTGCCAAATGACTAAATGTAAATGTAAATGTAAATGTGTTGGAGTGGGGGGGGGGTATGGTGGGGGTAAGTCAAGGGGAAGGGGAGCACATGGAAAAGAGGATTAGTGCCCTGCATTGTCCTCTTTAATCCCGCCATTTAACACCTTTTCAAAGACCCTTTACACATGCAGCCTGCTCTCCACTTTCCTTCAGTCTGTTTCTATGTGTGTGTGTGTGTGTGTGTGTTAGTTACCATTCCTGACCCCTCCTGCAGTTCAACTCCACCAGACGCCAGGCTTCACCCGGCCCTTTGTGATGATCAATCATCTGCTGCAGAAAAAAAGAACCAACACACACACACACACACACACACTTTTTAAAAGATCATTAAGCATATTTAAATATGTAAATGATGCAGTATGTCATATGTACTAAAGTGCATCTTTTTTTAATTATGCATTTTATGTTTAACCTTTTTTACATAATAATATATAAACATATTTCATGATTTTTTTTAAACACACACACACGCACACACACACACAAACACATTTTCTGGATTAAAGGGTCAATGCTATTTTTAATAGTGATTATGACATTTTTTATTTTTTATTATAATAATTTCTTTATATTATTTTTTATATTATTTGTTTGTTTAAAGCCAATGATATACAACTGAATATGAAATGATTGATTTGAGTATTTTTTTAATAATTCTAAATATAATGTTTAACTTCAAAAGTTTTCTTGTTTTGAACATCTGAGATTAAAACACAGGATGTGTCACTCGACATTCTCTAAATGTTTAGCTAAGCTTAAAGTATTGGCACCCCCGGTTGCCCTCGGGTTATTAGGTCAAAACATTAAACTCACTGCAGCTTGTCTTCATCACTGGAGACCTGGAGCTCCAGATACAGAGTAATAACTTTACTGAACCTCTTTGGAGATCCAAGAATTTAAGGTTGTTAAAATGTTGTGATAACGTTAATTAGGTAAAAAATTTTTTGTAATCGTGTTGTTTTTTTAATTACGTTGAAAAAAATGACGTTGTTTTAACGCTGAATAAACGACCCCTAGCACTATGCGCCACAATATAACGACTTCAAATTATTATCAATTTATAATTCTTAACCGAAATACTTACAAATTCTGAAATGCTCGTGCTGATGATGCTAGTGTTTCTCTTTTCTTTTGGAGACTAAACCGGTTCCCTGACTCGATCCTGTTTCCTCATGCTAATAGATGCACGGACATTGGTCTGTCAAACAGTGAGCGCCAAAAATCTACTCCTCTTAGTCAAGTGATACTGCATTTAAACTAATCATTACATCAAGAAGCAAACAAAACAAAGAAGAAAAAAAACAAGCACGGGCCATACGATCGTGTCAAAGATGTACAGATGAACGGATGCTAGGCAGTTTATTTAAATTTTATTTTCTACTGTATTTCTTTTTCTTTTATATTTATTTCTTAGAAATAAGTTTTCACCTGCTTTTCTAAGAGCACCAACATTTTGAATTTGGCTTACTATTATTATTATTATTATTATTATTATTAATATTATTATTATTATTATTATATTTATTATTATTATTATACTTATTATTATTATTATTATTATACTTGTTATTATTATTATTATTATTATTATTATTATTATATTTATTATTATTATTATTATTATTATTATTATTATCCAATGTTCTTTCTGATGTAAGCCTCATATTTTATCCAGGACACAGTAATAATTATAAACACTGTCACTGTCCTACAGGTCACTCAACCGTGAATGCAGCCGTAAACCGTAACCCCTATTGTCAGTGTCAACAACAAAAGACACACAATAGCGCCCCAGAACGATGACGGTGTTGTTTTCAGGACAGTGTGAAACTTCCCCTCGGCCACTTGGAGAAATGTGAACTGGGTTGAGTGTGAGGTCAGTGTCACCTTACACCACTTCACCAAGACAAGACCAAGATCTCACTGGCTCAGGTGCTGACCAGGTTACGCCAGGGACTTTCCACATCGCCTGTGTGTGTGTGTGTGTGTACCTGTGTATACGACCAAAAATGGACAAACCGGGCCCCTTCCGGGACTATTTCTCTTTTCCTTTGTACTCATGTGTGTAATGATTAACATTTAGAGACTTGAAAATGATAAGAAGAAAAGGCCAGTGCAGTGTCTGGGTTATACAGTGTTGATTGAAAGTTTGTGAACCCTTTAATAATTATAATTTTCTATACTATATGTGCTTAAATGTGAACCAAAAGATCATCTGATTTTTATAGAACATATTTAAATGAACACGACTGAAAACAGGAGGAAAAGGATTCAATAATGCAAAAGTTTGTGAACCTCTATGATTAAAGTTTATTTGTTCATCAGGTTTCCAAATCAAACTTTAGAACCTTTATTTAGAAAAAACAACAACTCTATCCTCTATTCAGGGTCACGGGGGGCCTGGAGCCTATCCCAGGAGGCTTAGGGCACAAGGCAGGGTACACCCTGGACAGGGTGCCAATCAATTGCAGGGCTCACACACACACACACTACGGGCACGACAATTAGCCCAATCTGTGGGAGAAAACCGGAGTACCCGGAGGAAACCCACCAAGCACAGGGAGAACATGCAAACCCCATGCATACAGAGACGGGAATCGAACCCGGACCCTGAAGGTGCAAGGCGACAGTGCTAACCACTACACCATGTGACGCCTATCATCATATTAAATAAAAAAAATTATTTTTTGTTTTTTGTGCCCGATAACTAGATTATTGTCGTTGTTGCCGATTGTTACTTTTTATAAAAATCGGAAAGTTTGAGACCCCTGTGGAATCGGCAAAATGCTGAAATTCGACAAGTTACACCCTGGATTTTATTTTAAAGGTTACTTCATACCAAAAACTCTGAATCATGTCTGGAGGTTCGGTTTTTCAAGCCCGGCCCCATCGTGATCGTTGTCATGAATCGCGTCACAAATCCTTAACTGTGATTTTCAATCATAAAAAAAATTTATGGATAAAAAAATCCAGAAGAGGGGGCGACGTGAGAGGATTATGAACCTGGAACATGTCACCGAGACATCTGATCCAGGGGGGTTGTGAACAAAGCGTCACGGGGTGCTACACTGTTTACGTTGCTAAACCTTTGCATAATAAATTTATGTAAACTTGGTAGAATTTTAACAGTTTTTGCAGAAAAATCATAATTTTTCATGAACGCGACACTTCCATAAGTAATAGTGACTTAATACAAATAAACAAATCTGTATCTAGTGCAATAGATAAATAAATGATTCCCAGTGATTAAAATGAAATGTACGCATTTGAATAAACAAACAAACAAATAAATAAATAAACGAAAGGAATGAGAGATTTCCTGATTACTGAGGTTGAGGATAAGGTTAGGATTAAGTTTGGAATTAATGACCTACATTAATCATCATGTCAATGTAATGGAAAGTGTGTGTGTGTGTGTGTGTGTGTGTGTGTGAGAGAGAGAGAATGCAGGAAGTAGAGTTGTTATGGCAGTAGATAACATACAAAGGCATGCTAAGATGATGGTGATGGTGGTGGCGTGACTGTGTGTGTGTGTGTGTGTGTGTGTGTTTGTGTGTGTGTGTGTTGAACTAAAGGCTTCAGTCCTGTGGCATGTCAAAGGGAGGAGGAGGTTCGAGCAGTGTTGGGTTGACCTTGGTCATGGTCCTAAAAGTGTAAAAAAAAAAAAGAAAAAAAGAGCTATGTGGTGTGTGTGTGTGTGTGTGTGTGTTTTGTTTTTGTTTTTGAGCACATCTCTATGACAGCAGGCCCGTGTGAGTCACTTCAGACCCGAGAGCTTGTGAGATTTGCGCTCATCCAGTAAGCGCGTGTGGCAACGCTCGGCCCGTCCCAGCCAGAGAAATCGAATCCTCTGATGCTGCAGTTGTTTGAGTTTCGGGGTCGATCAGGTCCTTCTGCGCTCGCGTTACCCGCGTGAAGCAAACACGCTCCCGAGAGGACGTACCTTAGCTACCTTATCCGTGTTACGCTGCGCGACTCTGACTCTGCTGTTCTGTGTGTCTTTTGTGTGAGAGTAATGTTCTGTAATAAATATTCACCAGCAAGATCTCAGAATTATCTCAAAATCAGAATAATACATTAATTACGGAATCAAACGTGGCGTAATAGATAGAAAAATAATCAGCAACCATTCCCATTCGGCACACAGGTTTATTCCTCGGTTACGACTACTACAAAAAACTTTATAATTTTAAAAATGATGATTATTATTATTATTGTTATTGTTATAATTATTGTTGTTATTATTATTGTTATTTTAGGTGGTGACAACTTAGTTTAGTCGTATCCCATTCCCATCCCTTATTACAGGACCCCCACATTAAAGCTACTTCCAGACTCCACTGAGCCACGTGATTACGTGGGTGAGGCATCGGACCACAGTTAGGAAGGTTCCAGGTTCAAACCCCACGACCACCATGTTGGGCCCCTGATCAAGACCCTTAACCTTCAACTGCTCAGATGTATAATGAGATGAAAAATGTAAGTCACTCTGGATAAGGCCAAATGTCACGCCACCAACGGCGAGCTCGCACCCGGAGGAGCACCGCTGTCCGCTTCTTTTGCTCGATTGGCTGTAGAGCCGTGATTGATTGATTGATTGATTGCGTCCCATCCCTCCTCTCCCGGCTGCGGGATTCGAACTTGCCATCTCTGGATGATATGGCAAAGAAGTCAGCATCAGTATCGATGCGTGCCGTTCCAGAGGACAGACGTATCCACATTAGAGGCAGATAAATGTCGCTTGTAATCATTATCCTGCAAAACGACTAAACCAAAAAAATAAATAAACAAAAATCTGAATTTTTGTGAATTTGGTTTGTAATGTGAACGAAGCCGGTGTGTAACTGGAATGATGCTACACAGTTCATTGAGTTCATAGATTTCCCTCATTTCCCTCATCGCACCACTCTGTTAGTGATTATTTTTGGCGTCTTTTATTCTTTAAATAGTTTATAAATCATAAATGATGAATGAAGCTTTAGGACAGAGTGATGAGGATGAACCTGCTGCTTCGTCCATTCATACAGAGGCTGGTGCATTTATCCTCCTGTCATTCACACACACACACTCACACACACACACACACACACACACACACATACACATCTCTCCATTCCTCCCTCTGTTTCATTCATTTTCTCCCTGCTTAAATGCACCCCCCCTCTCTCTCTTTTTTTTTCTTTTTTACCCATTATTATAATTTATTTATTTACTTTAGGAGGTTGGCTTAGCAACGGCGCCACAAAGTGAGACACGGCAGGATGAGTCAACCGGCTGTCGCGCTGAGAGGAGATGGACAGGCGGCTGATAAATCCTCTGACTGTGCTTTCTGTCTTTCTGGCTGAATGAGAGAGGAAGGGATGATGAGAGAGAGAGAGAGAGAGAGAGAGAGAGAGAGAGAGAGGACGTGTACATGGAGTTTTTATTTTAAAGCACTTAAAGCAAACTCTTCTGGTGGAGAGATTAGTGATGCACTGCTGTCACTGTGTCAAGTGGAACGGATTCTCATTCTCTCTCTCTCTCTCTCTCTCTCTATCTCTCTTTCTCTCCCTTCCTGTCCTGTCATGGGAGGCTATAATCGTTTCCTGGAGAGCTGCCACTCAGGAGACAGGGCTGTGATCTGAGACGCTCGACGCTCTGAACTGACTTCCTGAGATGGAGAGAGAGAGAAAGAGAGAGAGAGAGAGACTGACAGATTGCAAGAGACATAGAGATATAAAATGGCAAATGATAAGAGAAAGAGAGAGTGATGGTGAGATTGGGAGGAGGACAGATAGACAGAGGAAGAGAAAAAGAGGGAGGAAGGGATGAAGGGAGAGAGAGTCGTTGATGGAGAGGTGGCCAGAGAGAGAGAAAGAAAGAAAGAAAGAAAGAAATATAACCAGGACTAAGACCTGAGATAACTAGTGTGTGTGTGTGTGTGTGTGTGTGAAGAAGTGGTTGCAGTGACTAATACTTGTGTCTAATATCATGCCTTCTGGAGGATCAGTGGGCTAAAACACAATGTTCTCTCTCTCTCTCTCTCTCTCTCTCTCCTACACGTTATTTTTAAAGGATCTTTAAAACGACTATTTTTACCCACAGTTCCGAGCGGTGCGTGGGCTCGGCCGAGACAGCAGCGGATGATTCATGTCAGCTGGAATGCTCCTTTTGAGAGCTGCTGCAGTCACATCTCTCTCTCTCTCTCTCTCTCTCTCTCTCTCTTGACGGCTGATTGATTCAGGTACATTCCTATAAGCGAGCTCCGAAAGCCGTCCTCTGGAGAAGCGGCGAGCGTAAGAAGCCTGACACACTGGCCTACATCCGTCACGCTAATCACCGAAATGAGGTGCATCAGATCCTGAGGTTTAGCCTGAGTCGCTAGTTTCAGGAAATAATCGAATATTCTCGGTGAAGAAGAGAATGTTCTGATTAACAACGAGAGGTGACTCACGCTGATTAAACACTGTCTGTGAAAAAAAAAGAAAAGAAATAAAGAAAAGAAAGGCTGGATTTCTGTAACAGGAAGTTTAGCATCTACAGCGTACATGTACAAAAGAGTCGGAATTGGAAAATGACTTCATGAGAGTAAAGGACTTCACCCCAGCCCTCTGCACCTTTCGCGGAATATCAGTCTGTCCCTGATGTTTTTTCCTGGAAAGAAGTGGTTTCTTTGTTGATCTCTATTGTCATGACGACAGTAAAGCATCCTGAGACCATTTATGCCTGGTGTCGCTTCTCAGCCATGGAAGTGGACTCACTCACAATTTTGTCTAAGAACACGGCCATGAATAAAGAACGGTAGAAAAACATCCTCAGAGAGCCACCATCCAAGAACAGTTTGGTGATAAACAATGCCTTTTCCAGCATGATGGAGCTCCTCGCCATGAAGCAAAAGTGCCTCGGGGAACAAAACATGCAAATTTTGGATCCTTGTCCAGGAAACTCCTCAGATCTTAATCCCATTGAGAACTTGTGGTCGATCTTCAAGAGGCGAGTGGACAAACAAAAACCCACAAATTCTGAAAAACTCCAGGCATTGATTATGTAAGGATGGGCTGTGCCATCAGTCAGGGTGTGGCCCAGAAGTTGATTGACAGCATGCCAGGGTGAACTTCAAAGGGGCCTTGAAACAGAAGGATCAACACTGCAGATATTGACTCTTAATGTAATTGTAGTCAATAAAATCCTTATGAAATGCTTGTAATTATACTTCAGTAGACCAGAGGAACATCTGACACCAAAGATCTAAAAACAGCAGAATTTGTGAAAATTAATATTTGTGTCATTATCAAACCTTTTCACCATGGCTGTACTCCAATCTAATCCAGTCTGAGAACAAAGCTGGTAGAAAGTGGAACAGTTTGAAGCTTCTAAGTAGCGACTTGTGAGTGATTAATACTGGACTTTCAATATAAATGTTAAAAGTTATTCAAACTGAAATCGTGAACTGCTCAGACTCAGACTAGCTACTGCTCACACAAGACGAGCTACTTCTTGCCCGTTATACCTCAACAGAATTTATGCCCCGCAGTTCCCGCCACAGGCTTCGACCCGGAAGTCGGAACAAAATTCTTAACACCGGAAGAAGCCGGCGATGTCATTTTACCTTCAGATAACATCGTACGAAACATACAGCGCATTCACGTCGCCCGTGTCCTCACCACTCGATATTCTGCCAGGCTGCCGCTAGTTACAGTAGCTTGTTTGTCGATTGAGTTGGTCTGTAAATTCCGTCAACTGGAAATACTAGCAAGAGAGGTAGAGCATAGCGCCACCTATTGTAGCACAGTCAGACATAGTGTACTGCAATCAATAAATCGATTCCCGTGCCGTGATTGTGTAGTGGGACGAGAACAGTTAAATGTCTGAGAACCCTAATTGCAACTGTACTGATAAATAGAGAGGTAGAGACAGGGAGAGAGAGACAGAGACAGATAGAGAGAGAGAGACAGATAGAGAGAGACAGAGACAGACAAAGAGAGAGACAGACAGGGAGAGAGACAGACAGGGAGAGAGAGACAGATAGAGAGAGAGACAGACAGGGAGAGAGAGACAGATAGAGAGAGAGACAGACAGGGAGAGAGAGAGTGACAGAGAGAGAGAGAGAAAGAGAGAGAGACAAATAGAGATGGCGACAGAGACAGATAGATAGAGAGAGAGACAGAGACAGACAGACAGACAGAGAAAGAAAGAGACAGGGAGAGAGACAGAGACAGAGACAGGCAGAGAGAGAGAGACAGATAGAGAGAGACAGACAGGGAGAGAGAGACAGATAGAGAGAGGGACAGACAGGGGGACGGAGACAGATAGAGAGAGAGACAGACAGGGAGAGAGAGAGTGACAGAGAGAGAGACAGACAGGGAGAGAGAGAGTGACAGTAGAGAGAGAGAGAAAGAGAGAGAGAGAGAGACAGACAGAGAGAGACAGGGACAGATAGAGACAGAGACAGACAGAGAGAGAGACAGATAGAGAGAGAGACAGACAGGGAGAGAGAGAGAAAGAAAGGAAAGAAAGGTGGAAGTAGAGAGAGAAGAGGTCACCTATCAGAAATATATCTGACCAGGAGTAACCCTTGAGACGGCTAGACCAGTCCCCATGTGTGTGTGTGTGTGTGTGTGTGTGATCCCACAGTATCTACACACATGTACACTACACGCAGGAGTGTGTGTGAGAGACTGGTTCGCATTTGTGTTGCTTATTTTTCTGAAATCAGGCCACGTTTCTAAATATAGAAACAAGTCTTTCACAAAGAGAAAACCTTCACTTACAAAGAAAAAACATCACACACACACACACACACACACACACACACAAACACACACACTGCTGTGATTATACTTGTAGTAACTATTTTTATCTTGAATAATTATTTTTTAATAAAACAAATAATCACATACTCCATTTGTGGCAGAGAACCAGCACCGTGTGTGTGTGTGTGTGTGTGTGTGTGTGTGTGTGTGAGGTACCCTGAATCTCAGCGCCAGGCTCGGTCGTTGTTGCGGCCCCCGTACCTGTCTGCGTGGGCGCTTCTTCCTCGGGCCTTGCTTCAAATAATGAGTGTGTATGAGTGTGGGCGAGTGTGTGTAAGAGTGTGTGTAAGAGTGTGTGTAAGAGTGTGTATGCGTGTGTGTGAGTGTGTGTACAGACCTGCCTTACATAAAGAGCTATTTTTATTCAGCTGCAAGGTTACTGCTCTGTCTCATTTCCTGTCTTTCTCTTAGTGTGTGCAAGTGTGTGTTTGTGAAGTTCTATAAGGAAAAGATCTGTCAGAACACCACACACACACACACACACACACACACACACACACACTTTTACACATCGAGACTCACCATAGGACCCACAAACACATATTATTTGCGGACAATGGCAGACTACATTGTCACATGACATTCCTGTGTGTGTGTGTGTGTGTGTGTGTGTGTGTATGGTGTGTCCCAACCGTGGGCTAACTGCGTGCTAAGCGGTTGAGTTTTTTTTTTTTTCTGTTCAGTGCTGCGACACACACACGAGAGTCAAAGTCGAAAACGAAAAAACACGACGTCCAGACAAAGCACCTCGCTGTGTCCTTCACCATTCAACTCATTCCTCTCCAGCATTCCGGTGTGTGTAGGTGGGGCACAGAACTGAGGCTCTGAGGCAAGTGGAGCTCTGTTAATGATCCCCCCCCCCTACACACACACACACACACACACAGTGTATGATTAGCTGGTGGTTTTGTGTCTAGAACAGGAGCAGTATGAGTTACACTATGAGATCCTCCCAAGACTTTCCACTTGATCATTATGAGAGAGAGAGAGAGAGAGAGAGAGAGAGAGAGACGGGGTGTAGAAGGAAAAATTATGAGATAGACAGAAAGAAAGTAGGGGTAAGAAATTGAGGAAAGTCAGAGGGGATAGAAAAAGGTCTAGAGAGAGAAGAAGAAGAAAGACGAGAGAAGGAGAGGGGAAGACAGATCTGTAAAGAGAAATTAAAATGAGAAATAAAAGACTGGACAATTCAGAGAGAGACAGAAAGACAGAAAATAAAAGACAAAAAGAAAGGAGAGAGAGAGAAACATTAAGAGACAGAAAGAATGAGAGAGAAAAAGAGAGAGAGATGGACAAAAAGACAAGAAAAGAAAGAGAGATAGAGAGAGAGAGAGATGGACAAAAAGACAAGAAAAGAGAGAGAGAGAGAATAAGAGGCAGAAAGAGAGGGTTTTAGGGAAAGACATGGCATGAGACAGAATAAGAGATGGACAGAAAGAAAGTGGGGCTAAGAAATAAAAAAAAGAAATGCAGAAGAATGTCCAGAGGGAAAGACGGAGATGGAGAATTAAAATGAGGAATAAAAGACTGGACCATTCAGAAAGAGACAGAAAGACAGAATATGACACAGACAGGGAGACTGTCAGAAGGAAAGGAGAGAGAGAAACCAATTGAGAGACAGAAAGAACGAAAGACGATGGACGAAGAGGAATATGAAAAGAAAGACAGAGTAGGAGGGTGAAAGAGAAGGATTGATGGAAAGACATACTGAGAGAGACAGAATAAGAGATGGACAGAAAGAGAGGCAGAGGAAGGAGAGACACAGAGAGACAGACTGAAAATCTATTTCACCGCCCATCTCTGGTGCGTGTGTCTCCCTGTCAGTCTCTTGGTCCATCTCTCTTTCTGTCTCTCTGTGTCTCTCATTCTTTCTGTATGTCTTCGTCTATCTTTCTCTGTCCCCGTCTCTCTGCAGTGTCTCCGCTCTGTCTCTGTCTGTGCTGTGGGTGGTTTGGAGGATGGCCCGCGGCTCCTCGGCGTGACAGCAGAGCTTCCATTACGCCCACCACACTGTTTGCTCCACCTGGCCTTCCCATAATCCCCTGCACGCTCGCTCTGGCCCAGCTGTGCGGTTAAGGGGGGGAGACGGCAGGAGACAGGAAGTGGAGACGCGACACAATGTAACCCAGGTGCTCCTTTGAAGTCGTTGTGCTTTAATTGTACTGGAGATAAGACGAGTCGGGTTTTTTTTTTTATTTTGGAAAAAAAAAAAGAGCTGACAGATGTGTGTGTGTGTGTGTGTGTGTGTGTGTGTGTGTGTGTGTGTGTAAGAGAGAGAGAGAGAGCGACGCCTTGTCTCTTAGAAACAATTACAGCCTTCGCCGTCTGAAACACTGGCACAAAAACACTTTAGTCTAAAGTCACAGCGTATCCTCTGGCACTGGAGACTCCTTCCGTAAATGTCTAATAAACATCTCTTTATGTTCAGGAAACGTCAACGACATTTTAGAAAATAAATCAACACCTTCTGACCCAAGAGAATCCAGAACCACTGTAAAAAAAACTGCAAGGCCATGGGATATATAGGATCTTTTTTGGGCACCAGAGCGTCTAACAGACATTCCAACACACATTAGTGCTAGAGTGTAGAGCAGCTGGCAAGCAGGAGAGTCTGGAGGTCACTGATGTGTGTGTGTGTGTGTGTGTGTTCAGGGCGCTAGAACTCGAGCTTCCACAAGACCGGAAATTGCTGGGGGTGCAAGCAAATCCTGGGCAGAGGCAGCCTGTCATTGGAGAACGCTAGCGATTGAAACCCTTCACACAGGATTAACACACACACCAAGTATAGCGCGGACATGCTGGGACGGGATACACTTTCTGCTAAACCAGGGACGTGAAGTAGCACGTTGCAGTTCCTTTATTACTGTACTTAAAGTCCACATGAAACAACTTGTGAGCTTCACCTACATAAAAAAAAAAACCCACGAGATCCTAAACGCCGAAGTCGAGCGTTAGCGGCGTCCGTGGTGACAGAGAGAGACAGAGACATCTTATACATCTAAATGCATCACGTTATCAAGTTTGTTTTCTTTCTTAAATGAAAACAAACAGTGTCCTGACTGTTTTTTTTATAAATATATACATATAATTTATTTTTCAAATTTTCTCCCCTAATTTAGTTGTGTCCAATTCCTCCCCGTCACTAGGGGGCTCCCACATTAAGGCTACTACTACCACTCAGACTATCCCGTGTTTCCTCTAAACCGCGTGACCACAGCCGACCGCATCTTTTCGAACTGCTTGGTCACACACCATTAGGGGCGGAGTAACACACTCGGAAGAAAGCGCTAGCCGCTCCTTCCGTGTGCGCGAGCTCACAGACGCCCCTGATTGGCCGTGATTAATGTGGGAGCGCGAGTACCTCTCATCCCTCCCCCCTGAGAGAGCTCAGGCAATCAGCTCTCTCTGTGCCTCCGGCTGTGAAAGGAAAACAGCATCACCCGGGGGTCGAACCAGCGATCTCCGGATGATAGGGCGAGCACTTTACCACTGCGCCACTTGGAGGCCAAATCCTGACTGGTTTGAATGTGGGTTTTGGCAGGTAGCTGCTCTCTCCTCAGTATTGCGGATCGTACAGACCTACTATCACCAGTGCTGCGACCAACAGCTAACGTAATCAATGATTGTAGACCACCTGGGGTGCCGAGTGATACATATAGTTAAACATTCCAGTGTTGTTAAAGTTTATTATCAATAGGTTTACTTGTTCGAAACTAATTGTTGTATAAAGTGTACGTAATTGTTCAAACATGACTTGCACAAGTTCAATCACTGAAACAATATTAAATGTTTTCCCAGAAGGCAAAATCGAAAGCAGGAACATTTATTCCTTGCTAGCAATTCTATCCACAACGCTAACAAACAAAAACAAAGAGCTCAGAAAGCATTATTTCGATTTCAACGACACTTTTCACTTTACTTTAGTTTTTCTTTTTCACTTATATATTTTACTGTAAAAAAGCAACATGATTGCGCGAGTGGGTGGTGGTGGCTCAGTGTGTGTCAGTTACTGATTGGAAGGTCGGCGGCCTGAGCCCCAGCTCCAACAAGTTGCTGCTGTTGGACCCTTGATTAAGGTTCCTGTCTGCTCCAGGGGTGCTATATAATGGCTGACCCTGAACTCTGGCCCCAGCCTCCTAATAAGAAGCTGGGATACGCAAAGAATAAAGAACTTCACTGTGCAGTAATGTGTATGTGATGATTCAAAACGGTTCAGCTAACAAGCTTAAACTTTTACTTTATGTTTTTTTTATGTCTTATGGAACTAGCTAGTAAGAGTTTTTACTGTTTAGTTTAAACCTTAAATTGTGTTGCGAAGCATGCTAGTTCCCACAAAGTTTCTTTAGCTAACACTAACTACACATAATGAGCTAACAACCTAAATAGGTCACTAGTTAGTGTTGTTGTAGCTCAGAACATAAGCTAGCTCCATCCAGTGTATAAACCATAAACATTTTTAACCACTAATGTCCGCTTAAAACCGAAGAAGCTAACCATAACTTCTTAGCCATCCATGTGGCTAGTTGGTGTTAGCCAGACATCTTTCTTGTAGACAAGAATCTTTCTTGTGTTCCAGAAAGCTAGCTAGATAAAAAAGTTCAAACTAGCATAGTTTTTTTAAAGGTCTTTTAATCGTTTAAGGAAAACAAATTATTAATGTTATATATTAGCCCTAAACATTGAAACATTAGCTTATTAGCATGGTTGACATGGTTTTCTGAACAGTTTTTTAATGTAGTATGACTACTAAAAAATAAACAAACAAACAAAGTTTATAGCTCAAACTACAGCTGGCTAACAAGTTAATTCTTTGATCAAGACTTTCCTTTTGAAGCTAGCTAGCTTTCTAGTATAAAAAACACTACTAAAAAACATGCTAATCATTAAGGTATCTATGAAAGTTACCGCCATATAGCTATTTATGTTGTGAAAGATTTTTTTTATTTATTTCCCCACAAAGTGCCTAAATTATTATTATTATTATTATTATTAATAATTAATTAATTACTGAATTAACTATTTGTTTATTTTTATCATTGATGTTATATTAGAATTTTGCCCAGAAAGCTAGGTAAGTCACAAACCTTTTTAACATGCTAGTGTTACACCCGTTTTCCTTGTTGATGGCTAGCTAATGTTAGCCAACAACTTCAATGTTTTTAGCTATTTCAGAAAACTTCCCTTTATAAATAAATACGCATCTTTCTTTGCTAGCTAACATGTTTTTAACATTTGTTTATTATTAAGCGTATATTACTTCCCTGGTATAAATCCTTATGTAAACTGTTACTATAGAAACAGTAACAGAGTGAATATGTTAATCATATCAATCTGCAGCTACGCTACTGTAAGAGCTTATGGAAAATGTATCAACACTTTCTGACCAATCAGAATCAAGAATTCGACAGCACTAATATATAACTGTGTACGAGTAAGTTAATCATCTTCCGGTATCTTTAAGTTTTCACGACTCTCAGCTAGAATTCGTGACATTATTGTTCTTTTAGTCAAATGAATCCGCTATTTATCCTTTAAGAACAATTCTTTTTTTCCCTCCATCTTTTTTCCACTCAAACACAAGGATTATTTCTGACATCAGCAGACAGCTAAGCCCAGGTTAGAGCCAGTTTCCGACTCGTTCTGCCGCAGCCTGCTTCCTGTGCGGAGGCGTCCTGAGCCGCTGATCCTCCAGACAGGAAGTGGTGACGAGCGGATGGGCTCTGGTTACCCAGCAGTCCCTGCAAATCCTGACCTGCGTCAAAGTTCTGCCAGCTCAAATTATCTTCACCTTAGGAAAGAGGGCAGGAGCTACTCATGCTATGCATTATTCGTGTGAGAGAAAAATCTCAAACGTTAAAGAAAAAAAAATACTCCACTTGTTGGTCGATGTATAGTTTGGATCCGTAGCTAGGTTACTGATAAAGAATAACAAAGAGGCAGGCAACAAGTGTCCACCTAGCTAGCTAAGAAGGTAATGTGGTTAATATATCTGATGGAGCTAGCTAGCACTCTCTGCAACTTTGACTGTTTATTTTAACACTAAATGTTGATTACAAAGCCTGCTAGTCATCATGACGTTTCTCAATAACACTAGCAAACCACTTAGTGAGCTAGGTAGCTAGTTAGTGTTAGTGATAGTTCTTTTAGTAATAAGGCCAGAAAATGTGCTAGGACTATTTTAAGCATAAACTCTTTTTTTATATAAATAATTTATAAAACAACTAACAAGTTTCTCTTGTTAGCTAAAAACGTCCTCAACACCTATTAAATTTGATGGTGAACTATAATGTATATAACCAATGAAACATAGGTTACCTTGTTGCATAACTACATGGCTAGTTGATGTTAGCTAGAAACAGTTTTCAAGTCCAGACTGGTAACTATTCCAATATAGCCAAAATCATTAGCCTGTAAGCTAGACACTTTGAGGCTCAGAAAGCTAGCTATTTTCAAATAGCTTAAAATGTTAGCTTTGGTGCTATAAGCATTCTTGGTCACCAGCATGGTTGTACATTAGGTAATTATACAAAACTCCATAAAACCATAAAACTATTTGATCATATTATGGTTAGCTTTTAAGATGCTATGAGGCTAGTCTGAGGTAGATAGCTACTTTATTGTTGTCCAGAAAGCTGGCTAGTTTTATATAATCTATTATATTAGCCTGTTATTTAGAAAGTTCCTTGATACTTAGCATGTTTGTTCATTTTTACTGGTGATGGGAAACTATGAGATAAAAAACCTATTCAATGTTTTACTTAGTTTGTTAGCTAACTTTGTTGCTAAACTCTCTTATTATCCAGAACACTAGCTAGTTCCACATAGCCTATAACATAAGTATACTAGATAGAAACCTCCTTAATAACTAACAGATTTGTTTATTTTTGTGCACCTATGTTAAACTGAACAAACTATGTCACTAATTATTGTTGGCTAGAATCTTTTAGTCTTATGACTATATCATATAGTGTACTAGAATCACTTGTTAGCCAGAAAATTCCTTGATATCTATTCCTTAATTCATTTTTACTAAAATAATGAGGTACAAACTTACTAAACTCTTTTGCTAAGCTTTTTTGCTACGTTGCTAGCTGATTTAAGCTAAAACCTTATTTCTACTTTTTATTATCCAGGAAGTTCTACGGAAACCTTTTTGATAACTAGCATATTTGTTTCTTTTCAATATAAAAACATTAAACTATAAAAGTATATAGAGCCATAAAACTACAATGATAAAAATTTGCATACTATGTATTTTTTGTAATTATGGTAAACTATGAATCATAATGCATAAACCTTAATCGTATTTACAGTAGATTAGCTTAGAAGTGAGCTAGGAGGCTAGTCAGTGTTAGCCAGACACTTTCTTGTTGTCTAGAAAGTGACCTACAGTACATACTTTCACATATAGTGTAGAACGTAGAGCTCATTTTCCAGGATCTTTCTAAATACAGTAAGTAGCATACCTTTTAATTTTCAACAATGATGCTAAACATTGAGGTATATAAATCATAAATGCTAGCTAACTAGCAAGAATTCCCAAAAAGAACAATACAAAAAGAGAGGCAGATCAGTATGTTTGAATAGACAAAATAGCAATTTATTAATAACTTATCATCTCTTTACATTCGTAGGGTTGGAAGGACGGGGCCCAAAGTGGAACCTTCCTCCTTCAGAACAGGCCTTTGCTTAAAATTTGTAAAATCCGTGTCAGACAACTAAATTGCATTTCACAGAATTTCCCTGAAGAGCGGTGGCGTAGGAACGTCTTCCGCATCGTCGACATTTCAGAGACCTCGAATCGCACAAAACAAACAAAAAAAAAAAACCCAGCACCCGCTTCAATTTTCCATTATTCTTGACGTTAGACAAAACAATTTGTTATAAAGGCGTCCTGTTTCTAGATTCGTTGTGAGCATGCAGCCATATTCGGGACTCGAACATATACTGATACGAGTTTGCACAATACTTTCTGAATGTGCTGACAGTTTATAGCTCTGACAGCAGGTGACAGAGAAGTTTAATGATGCATTAACCGCTTGGAGCAGTTAACGCACAACGATACTCATATGTACAGAAGGTCTAAGGCCGGGGCAACAAGGTGACTCTCAGAGGGTGGGAAGATGCTTAAGGAAAGGCTGATTCATAAAGGCTCGTTCATAAAGCAAAGGAAAAAAAAAGAAATATATTACATTATACACATTTGTGATCTCACAAAATCTATTCAGTTTCTTTTTTGGCATTTAACTCATAGATAATATTGATCAATATTCAGTTTAGATGACATACGGAAACAAACAAACAAAAAAAGATTCGGTGCCTGTTAATTTTTTCATAACAGGTATACCGTGGCTATAATAATGTCATTAATATACACACGTATAAACGATTCAAAAGTGTCTCCACACAAACAAACTGGAGTACACTGTACTGTGCCATCGTCAACGAGGGTGTCTGTAATGTTTTGTTAAATCCCCAAAAACAGGCAAGTCTTCACTGAAGACAAGAAGAGCACACCCGAAAAAATGTGAAGGTGCAAGTGCTAGAAAAAACAAACTGAAACAGAACAAGTCTCTAGTTGCTTTTTTGTTTTGTTTTTTAAAACTGTCCAATTCCAGTCTCTTTGGCACGCCAGAAGTTCCTCATTTGGACAGTCTTCACATGCTTGAGTACGAAGATAGAAAGCAGGAACTACCTTACAGAGTCTGAGAGAGATACAGAGCTGCGTTTCTCCGTCCCAATAATACAGCAGCTGCCTTTCCGCTTCAGGCCAAAGCGCGTTGGCGCGTCATCGGCTAACTCACGACAGTCGGCATCTCACGCCAGCTGCGTCAAAAATCGTCCGGAAAACCCTCCTCTGTTTGAGAGAGGAAAAAGACAGAAAGCCACATTGGGATGGTCAAGCACCTTTTGCAGGTGCACCCGGCGTCTCACGTGGACTCGAGCGGGTCGAGCTGGAAGACGTTGTGATTGGTGGGCGTGCTGAAGTACAGCGGCTGCGACGGCGCCGTGGCCCGGTTGTCGCACGGGCTCTGAAGTCCCAGTGTGCGCTCAAAGTCCAACAGCTGGCCCATGAAGTTAAAGTTGGGCGAGATGTTTGATTTTTTCATCTTGACGATGTCGTAGGCGTCGTTCATGGACAGGTTGAGCTTCTGCATCAGGTAGGCCACGGTCACCGTGACAGAGCGGCTGATACCGGCAAGGCAGTGCACCAGGACGCCACACTTCTGACCTCGAGCCTCGTCTGTACAAAAAACAACATGCAGAATTTCTGGTTAGATTTCGGTGCAAACAATAACATTTGTTATGAAATCTAAAATCTGATTTCGTCAAAAACCCAATCATTTTGTGCCTTTATAAACGCGTACATTAACCATGCGTCTGAGAGCGAGAGACAGAGAGAGAGAGAGAGAAACATGCGTGTGTCAGAATTCATTAGACTCCCGGAAGGAGGGGACACAAAAAGCTCTCATTCAGTACGCTCTCTAGGGCATGACAGAGGACGAAAACAAATCTTCCATTTTTCTGCTGTGGAATCAGACATGGAAATTGACAATTATGGCCTATCGAATGATCTTTCCGCTCACCAGGTTACTCGACAATGGCACCATTTGGGGCGTGTAAATGTAGAAGTCATGGGGGCGCACTGTCATGGCGAGCAGGATGTCAACATTACCCCCCCCCCCATCACCACCACCCCCCTGTAAATGGGCCCCGTTGTGTGGGAGAAAACACCGCCCCTGTCCTACATTACTTTCAATGCCGCTTCCTTCCTGTTGAGCTCAAATTACCTCGCCTCATCTCCTGCTCTGTCATAAGCCTTTTTTGTGTGAGCACATACTCAAACACACACACACACACACACACACAGCTTGGCTAAAATCCTCAAACAAACACAAAAGGACAGCGGCAAAGCATTACGGCTGGGAATCTGATGGTGGTGTTTTAAACAAAGACTCTTAATCCTTTTATGTAGTCAAGGTGGCGCAACTTTACGCGCTCTAGTTTGCCTTTTTTAAATGCCATATTACAGTAGCACCTCATTTCAATCACAACAGTCTATTAATATCTGATTATAAAAAGCAGAGAGTATGGGCGGATGGGTGTAATTAACACTTTCCTTTTTTTTCTCTTTTTTTTTTAAACGTAATGGGTAAAAATTTGCAACCTTTTAATGTAGGCTTTTTTTTACTTTCTTAAATACAGCAGTCTGTACAGTGTCAGAAACCATAAAACCACACATGTAACCATTTAGTTTCGAACACGTCAACACATTTAACAAAAGTACATGAAGTTCTGAATGTCTGATAATGCTGCTACGTTTCATTCTGTATTCTTATCTTTGAAGACATGGCTATCATCAAGCTTTATTTTGCAATGTCACTGTTGTTACTACCGTGTCGCTGTAACGCTTCAACTTCCTCATGAGGAATAAATAAAATTGTTAAAATCTTTGTCTTATCTTGTATTATTTTATTTTTTATTATTTCCTTTCATTATAACCTGAGGTCCCTGTTAGCCTGAATCTAATCACGGTCCCTGTAAAACCAGTTTATGTAACAAATGTGTGTGTGTGTGTGTGTGTGTGAGAGAGTGTTGTCTGCTCACCGATGAAGCTGATGGCCTCTGGGAAGAACTGCGACAGGTTCTGGCTCCAGTGGTCCGATATAGGGATCTGTTTGTACTTAAACTCTCCTGCGTTCTCGAAAAGGTTGGGCAGGTTTGGGGTCACGTTCAGGATGTACTTGATGCCGAACTCCTCCAGCACGTCCAGGTTGGTGGAGTCCTTGGCGCAGCCCAGGTAAAGGTGCGGCAGGATCTCGACTGGGAAGGACGGCTGTGGGTTGGACGCCGGGCTGCCATCCGAATCGGTGGCGCTGCCGGGCTCGCGGTCCACATCGGACTCGATGTCCGATGAATCGGAGCTGATGCGCAGGCCGCCGAGGCCCAGGACGTGTGACGTCGGGGACCCGCTCCCGCTGCACGAGCCGTCCAGGTTGGTCTCGCAGAGAGACGAACACTCAGCCTGGAACTTGCTGAAACCACCTGGAGGGTTAAAACATAATGAGGTCGATGTTTATTTATTTATTTATAGCACACAAGCACATAAATGCATGCATGCACATTTTTTGTATGATGATGATTTTAAATGCCTTAAAAGGCAGAAAATAGTACCCGAAGGTGCCTTATACAAATAGAGCAAATTATATTTACAAATAGTATATACCTATAATAACGGAAACGTTACACAAATAGTACTTATGCAAATAGTACCTGAATAATCACATGCATTCAAAAAAGTTTTTAAACTTATAATTATTATTATTATTTAAAAAAAAAAAACATACATTCGTATCAGTATGTAGACTTATGCACAGCATTTTCCTCAACATGTCTAGAGAGAATATGCACATGAATGCATGCACATTTTTGTATTATGGATTTCTCCATTCTTACTTTTTTTTTTTAAGACTCCAAATAGTACTCTATAATATGATGATGACATACACTCAAAGAAAGTTTTAAAAGTTATTTTGCTCAAAAATATGAAGCATATATTTAGTATTAGTATGTAGACTAATGCCGGGCAATGTGTTGAAGATGATGGGAACTATTTAAAAGATATTTGTGTATGTGTGCGCGCGCATGATTGATAAAAAACATATTACCATCGTCATTAACATATTTAGAAAAACGACGTGCATTAGTCTACAAACCGATACTAATGTATGTTTTTTTTATTAATCATGCCCACACACACACGTATTAAATAGTTCCTTTTACCATATTAAGAAAAATGCTCTGCATCATCAGTATCAGTATGTAGACTAATGCAAGACATTTTTTTCTTAACGTTAATGATAATGGGAACTATTTAAAAAGATGTGTGTGTGTGTGTGTGTGCATGCATATCAAAAACAACCAGCGCTACAAGCTTGCTCCGGGCCTTTCTGAACACCCGACTGCACTGTAGTATTACTGTATGAGCGGTAACACCGCGTACCTTCGAGGTAAAAGGCTTTGTAGCCCTCGTCCTTCATCCTGCGCAGCAGCAAGCCGAGCACCGAGCCTCCGTCCACGTTCTCGTTCCACTCCCGACTGCACTCGTCGTACAGCACGATGGTGTCGGTTCTGCAGCGGCGCGCGAACCTCTCGCGGTCCTGCCCGTCCGAGAGCAGGGACTTGACGGGCAGGTTGCCCTTCTTGAGCCGCCGCAGCATGAGGCTCGGGATCGCCACGTTGATCGCCGCCGCGACGTGCGACGAGTCGTAGAGCTCGCGCGCGCGGCAGTCCATGACGAGCAGGCGCTCGCGGCGCGTCTCGAGCTGCTCGCGGAGCCACGCGACGCTCTTGCTGATCGCCATCGCCGTGTCGGGCTGCGCGGGGCGGAACTTGTCGAGCATCGGGGTTTCCGTTCTGGGGTTTCGCGGAGCGTCGTGGGTGCGCAGGGCCGCGTCGGGGCTTTCAGCAGGCCAGGCCGGAGCGCGCGCTCATTGCTCGGTACAATAACAATAATAATGTTGTTGTTGTTGTTTTTTAAACAACAACAATAATACGCACACGCACCCTCGACAAGTGCTGATTAAAAGAGGAAGAAAAAAAAAATCCGATTCGTATTAATGGATCTTGGAGACGAGACGCGCTCCGTCCATTCATGCGCGTGCGCTCAGAAATGCCTGCGCGTTTATCAATGACTCTCGCGCGCGCCTGAGAGTAACGCTCGAGCCCTCACTCACTCACTTACTCCCTCCCTCACTCACTCACGCGCCGCTTCTGGTTATATAACCGCGTCTTCTTCTTCGACTCCTGTTTTATCTGTTCAACATCCAGATCCGCGCGCTGTATGTGTGTTCGTGCGCGGAGCGTGTAAAAAAAGAAGAAGAAGAAGAAGAAAACCCTCCAGTACAGATTCACCGCGGCGTCCTGTTCCTCCAAAGCGAGGCTTCTTTTCTTCTGTGATCTACTCTCTGTCTCTGTCCGTGTCTCTCTGTGTCTCTGCGAGTGTGTGTGTGAGTGAGAGAGATAGAGAGAGAGTGTGTGTGTGTGTGTTACTGAATGGAAGCGAGGGCGCGGCGTTTCAATGCCGACATTATCGCGCGCCGACCAATCGCAGGGCTCGGAGCGCGCCGTCGCCTTGGCAACGGGGGCCGGATGGAAACCGGGGCCTGCGCCGCTGAATTGTTAATAAGTTTGTCATTCACAAAAACGGAAAGGAATTTCCGCTCCGGATCAACTGACCGCAAACAAACAGCACAGGAAGGAGAGAGAGAGAGAGAGAGAGAGCAGGACTCCACTGAAGCTCGGGTTACACACACACACACACACACACACACACACATACTAGTGTAAATTGACACTTTTTACAAACATGCATTATAAAATAAAAGTCATACTTAGTTGACATATTATATATATATATATATATATATATATATATATAAATATATATATATAAGTGTGTGTATATATATATATATATATATATATATATATATATGTGTGTATACACAGACAAATACATGAAATACACAAATATATGCACACATATATACAAGATAATGCACTAGATATAGATAGTTGAGAGATAATGCACTAGATATAGATAGTTGAGAGATAATGCACTAGATATAGATAGTTAATAGATAATGCACTAGATATAGATAGTTGATAGATAATGCACTAGATATAGATAGTTGATAGATAATGCACTAGATATAGATAGTTGAGAGATAATGCACTAGATATAGATAGTTGATAGATAATGCACTAGATATAGATAGTTAATAGATAATGCACTAGATATAGATAGTTGAGAGATAATGCACTAGATATAGATAGTTAATAGATAATGCACTAGATATAGATAGTTGAGAGATAATGCACTAGATATAGATAGTTGAGAGATAATGCACTAGATATAGATAGTTGAGAGATAATGCACTAGATATAGATAGTTGAGAGATAATGCACTAGATATAGATAGTTGAGAGAGAATGCACTAGATATAGATAGTTGATAGATAATGCACTAGATATAGATAGTTAATAGATAATGCACTAGATATACGTAGATAGTTGAGAGATAATGCACTAGATATAGATAGTTAATAGATAATGCACTAGATATAGATAGTTGAGAGATAATGCACTAGATATAGATAATTCCCCAAGATAAGGCACTAGATTCTTTACATCCAGGACTGTTTTTTTATTATTATTATTATTACTACTACTACTACTACTACTACTACAAGAAGTGCAATACTTCCTTGTTTCTGACACTACCTGTTTGTGTGAAGGCCAACACACACAAATTCCATTGTATATATTATGTTTATATTTTAGTGCAACTTGCTTATTCTTTTGTTTATGATCACATTTTCTTTATTGCTGTCGGTCTCTGAGAGGTAACAAACACTCTACATGGACACAAACATATTTGGCCAACATGTTAATGATTAAATTCAATCAGGCCCCAACATGACTGAGCCCCAGTGCACAAAGCAAGGACTTTAAAGACTATAAAGGTTTGATGAGTTTGGTGTGGAGGACCTTGACTTGCCTGAACACAGAGCCCTGACCTCAACCCCATCGAGCACATTCGAGATGAACTGAAATGGAGATTTGCAAAGAGCCAGGCCTTCATGTTCAACAAACCTGAGCTCATAAATGCTCTACGGAATGAATGGGCACGAGTTCATATGAAGATTCAGAGTTTCAATGTGACACATAATCACCTGAAGTGTCTCGTGCCACACGGTGGTTCCTTCCTCAGGTCCGCTCTGGAGGTTGTCCTGACCTGAGGTGTGAAGTGACTGAACAATAAACACATTAGTGAAGCCGTCAGCACACTTTAACACTTCCTGAACGACTTGGCTCAGTTAAGGTTCCTTTTTGTTTGTTTTTTTAATAAATCATTTTAGATTTATCAGATGAATGAATGCTGTGACAGCGCATGCCTTTAAATAAAATGAAATTAAAATAACACGCAGACACACTTTCCTTAAATGACACGACCTAGATCTGACACATGAGCTACTAAACTACTAAAAGACGTATTACAGTACTGTTAGATATAAACACTATGTGTATCAGTAATCCATATAAACATGAAGGTGTCATTATGATAAAAACTTTATAGAGAATAAACTAAATTGTTAATTACTGTTGGGATTAAAATCATTGCCTACACAATAACCACAAAATCTTTATTTAAAGCTCTGAGGCATAAAACTGGGATAATCGTGTCATAACCATGTCATGGCAACCCTCGTACGATGTCATGTAACATCATGTTATTATTATTATTTAGGTAACATGATTCTTCTGCCCATTAGCTCACTCCATCTCAATTCCTGTTTTTAGGTTAAAAGCCTCTGAGCCCTTCCTTTGAAACGACCCGGAGGGCCTGTGGTGCTCTGGTGTTTGTAAGGGGAAAAAAAGAATGGCTTGTCATTTTGATGGAGAACGTAAAGTAGACGCCGGAGATTCGCTGCTGCGTTCTCAGACACGCTGTCTCCAGTAGGCAGGTCGAGGTCAACTACCCTTAATAGTCCATTTAGGCCTGCCATTGACATGCGGAGTGACCACACGAGCATAAAGGTGTGTGTGCAGTTTCAGAGCTTTTAACATACGACGCACGGCGGGGAGCTTCGTATAACAGTCAGCTTCCTTTAAAAAGGCTTCCTCCGAGTTTCGACAAGGACTGGGTGTTGGTCCGAGACTTTCTGGAGGAGAAAGAAAAAAAAAAAAAACCCTTGTAAGATTTTTTTGAATGTGGGAGAGCTCAGACCTTAGAGGTATATGACAATGCTGGAGGATATAGATGTATATATAAATGTACATATACAGTATATCAGGGGTGTTCAAATCAAACTGGGACGCGATAAACATTTACAGAACGTTGATGAGACTCTGCAGTAAAACATTTGAAGGGTGCAAACTTTTTAAAGAAGACTGGAGCCGCTTCTGTGAACATTCAGCGAGTGAAACACCTCCTCCTTAAAAAAAAAAAAATCAACAAATAACTTGTCATCAACTTACGGAAGAAAAGACAGATCCGTCTTACACATTACAGGAACTTAGCTAGGAGTTATTGCGACATCCCCCGTACAGTCCTGACCTCGCTCCAAGTCATTTCCACATGTTTGGGCCATTAAGGACGTTCCTGGGAGGCCGGTGCTTCAGGCCATCTGATCATGGCTCCGGCATACTGAGGAATCGTTCTACCTTGATGATAATTAAATTAGTGCATCATATAGATTATAGGGAATTATATATAGAAATAAAAGAAGTTTTTAGTCTCATAACGGTACAATCAAAAATCCCAGGTTTGACTTGAACACTTCATGATATAAAAAGTGTAAACGATGCACTAGCGAAACACTGGGATGAGTGTTAACCAAAAGTCCCGGATTGACTTGAACGCCTCCTTATTATTATTATTATATAGAGAATATAATACATCTGGGATGTCCTGGCTTAATGAAGCCTCTGTGAGTACTTTATACTACATCATTTTGCCAACATCATGGTTTTTGTTGTTCCTGTATTTACGTGTCCGCTGCACACATGAATGTGAACGAGCTGTTCCTATAAGCATCGATAATGTATAATACAATGTTAACTATAAAAACGTTTGAGCAAATCACACGTACACTACACATGCAGGTGAGGCCGACAAAAAAGTGTTCACAGTATTCCTATAACTGTGTCATTTCTCGCAGCCGCTCAGGGTTACTCAAGGCTTATCCAGCTATGCATTATCTCTTGAGTATCAGTTGGCCCCGCTGCCCTGCTTCTATTGTCGTCTCCCTGGCATCTGTTCCGCGACTCCACCTCTGGCGAGTCACGCGAAGCGACACCGCACTTAAAAGTTCATGCTAAGACAGACGTGTGCGATGCGGGCCCTCGTGCTCGCGCGACCAGGTGGCGATCTGATAACAAACCCACTTCTTCCTGTTGTTATCGACAACACCACGATGATGCGACGTGACGCGTAAACACGGCGTTTATCTGCGTCGAGTGTTTTTCATGCAGTCAAATGAGCGTAACTGTTGATTCGGGATCGTTGTCGAGAATCAAACCAGAACGAGGTCAAAATCGTTTCCCTACATCCAAATGCAGTCAAATGAGTTACATGAGAAACTCTAGCATGGGGGAAGAAGTGTGTGTGTGAGTGTGGGTATGTGTGGAGGCATGTTTCTATATCTCGATGAGGACCAGAACAGGTTCCTTCGATTGGAAGAATGTCAGATAGGGTTTATCTTGTGAATGGTAATCATGAGAAAGACAAATTTACATGAGGTCCTCAGATGGCGGTCCTTAAATAGGAGGAGGGTCCTCAGAGAGACGTCTTTCTTTTATTCCCTCTAATATGCTTTTTAATTTGCACATTCTGTTCAATTTATACATTTTACATATACACTGTATATATTTCTATATAAAATTATTTTATGGTAACTGTATCTTCATAGATTTTACATTCTTTTCTGAGCGCAGTCTCCCTCCTCTTAAATTCTTATTCTCTTTTCTTTTTTAAGGTCACAAACAGTTGTCTAAGCATTTCAGTTTATATTATACTGTGTATAGTTGAGTACATGAGAAAATTTGAATTTGAGAAGTATAGGGTGTCATAGATGTGTGTGTGTGTGTGTGTGTGTGTATGTTTGAGGAGTTTCAGGGGAGGGCAAAGAAGTCATGGGGCATTACTAACACACTTCCTCAGTAGGATCTGCCTGCTGTGCACCCTCACCTCTTCCTCTACACACACACACACACACACACACACACACATATATAGTGACAGGCCACTTCCCTGCGGGTTCCTGGGTGGAGTTGCTGTTTTGCAAGTGCCTGCTCACTCACCAGCCCCCCCCCTGAGATCCAAAACAATGGTGGTCTGCTCTTTTTTTTCTTTCTTTCTTTTAAAGCACCATTATCACCCGACTCCATCTCTGCACCGTGTCATCTGCCCTGTTGTTCTTCTCTCGCCGCTCCAGGGAGAGGAGGCCCTCGAAGCCAATAAGGTGAAAGGTCACCCCGGGTGTGCTGGCTTTTCACCAGACCTCTCTCTCTCTTCCTGCCTCTGAGGGACAGAGGAAGTTCCTGTTCTTTCTGTATTCACTTCCTGTCCCACTGCTGCTGTACTATTGTGTGGCGTTTCTCGAGCTCGTCGCTGTCCTTTGTGTGGGCTGGAGCTAGAAATAAATTGGGTACGTGGCGTTCTGAGAGGTGAAGGCGCTCGCCCGACGCAGGACCTGCGACTCGCAGCTGGAGGAAGAGGGATACTAGAGAACTTTTGGTTTTTGTGAATGTTTCAGAAACGCAAGCGTGCCTCATCATAAATAATCTGTCTAATTGTTCATTCTTATTATAAAAATTTATTCTGTATTGTTAAAAAAAAAAATAAAGAAAATATGTATTAAACTATTTATCTAACTATATATCTATTGAATATACTGTATAATAAAAATAAAAAGACAACATCCAATTTCCTAAATTTTTTTTTAAAGCAGCTGTTTCATGAGCATTAAACAAAAGCAGACACAAAGTAAACATATTCTTTTTTTTTTTTAATAAATAAGAAATTAGTAAAAAAAAAAAAAAAAAAAAGGACTAAATGGAAAATAGAAATGAACATATTCTGGATGTTTTTTCCTTACAGAACGTCTTCACGCTACTTGATTCTGATTTCTTATGTTCCGGCTCTCCTGCTCTTGTGTGGTTTTTTTTTTGTTTTTTTTACACAGTATGTTTACTTCTATCAGAACTGGGCAGGTCCTTTATTAGAGTTTTTTTTTTTTTTCCAAGTAAAGTCTTTCTGACCTTTAGCGTTTCCAGTTGCTTACATCTTAAGGTAGCTCCTTTGTATTTACATTCATGAAGGTTCCTTCTGATTAAAGACTCAAATGCCACGTGGCTAGATGTTGTGAAAGGGTTTTGCTTATGCTCTCTCTCTCTCTCTCTCTCTCTCTCGCTTGCTCTGTGCTAGGTCTGTGTTGTTTTTCATCAGCCTTATCTTGGCCTTGTGATCTTGGGACCTTGCATCTCACATATTGAAAGTCCCCATAAACATCTACCAAACGCAACTTCAACACTTGGAATTGGTCAGTTGAACCTGTGGAAATGAAATGAGATTGTAAAACTATATTTCTAATTCCTAAACACTTTTTTTTTTAACCACAAATATTTATGTAAGTAACTGACTGTACATGTTTTGGTTCACCATCGTCTAGTCGACGCACACTGGAACATTCCATGAGGGCCTTCCCGTACCTGAATACCTGTGTGTTGTTGTTGTTGCTCCTGTTTTGCATGGCAGCCCGGGGCTAAAAGGAGGGCAAAGGTGTTCTCATGCTGATCTAATTGAGCTTTCAGGGCTGGGACACGCATGGACTCTGAACTACAGACTTTTAACCAAAACAGGAAGTAGAGCCCTCGAGGCCTCCCCTGAGACCGGCGAGAGGAGGAACCTCGCACTGCTATGACAGTCACAAACAGGACACGCTGAGAACGTTTAAACATGCTGTTGCATTCTTCATCAACAAGCGAGAGGAGCGTGCTCTTGGGATGAAATGTTTGGGGCTACAAAACTTCTCCCCACTGGCTAACAGTTTGGATTGGCCCTGTGGTATCTGTTCATGATGGGGACAGAAGAGACAAAATATCTCTCTCCAAGTTCCAAAAAGGAGTGGAAATGAGAGGACACTGATCTGATGCTCGATGCTAGCAAAAAAAAACAAACACAAATAAATTAATAATAACGTCAGAGCGAATATATCAAAAAAGAAATAACAGACTGTAACAAACAGCAAAGACTGGAATTAGATTTGGAAAGGAAATTTCGTTTCAGAACTGGACATGTTTACATACAAACAGACTTGTTTTTCTTTATTCAGAATTGATTTGATTATTTATTTATACTTTTATATTATATTTAGAGTGAATATAATTTTTGTGTGACAAACAGTAGAACTATAAAGCGATCTGTAGCTTCCAGTAGCTGAGACACAAAATTCAGGACAAGAAAAAGTGGAATTATTCCATTTCTAGAAACATGATTTTGTTGATTAATTCTTCTGTAATTACTGTATTAATAATGTGCTTATATAAATTAAACCACTTTCATTTTGTTTAAGCAAAAGCTGGCTTTATACCTGGTCACTCACTCACTCGACGTCTATTCTGCTTTATCCTGTATTCAGGGTCGCGAGGGGTGAGGAGGAGACTCGGGGCACAAGGCAGGGTACACCCTGGACAGGGTGCCAATCCATCGCAGGGCGGGCACACACACACACACACAAAGGGCAATTTGGGATTTTACCCAAATATGACAACCACATTTATTGAATGTTCTTTCTTGATTTTAGTTTGGTTTGGCCTTCAAGACCATTTATACAACTGAACGTTACTGAATTCCCGATTAAACTAGGTGCGTTCAGACGACCAGCTAGTTCGTGATCAAGCTTCCGTTTGCATAACCGTACCGAATCTCTCTATGTGTGAGTGTAGGTCAGTATAACCGCTACATGAGGTTTGTCAGGCCTTGAAACACACTCACAAAAAACAAAAAAAAATCACTGCGGTGGCATTTTAGGACACCTTGTCCTCAGTTGTTTCCATAACAACCAGCAGAATCCACCGTCGCCACTCCCCCCTCCCCATCCTGACTCGCCGAGCTCCCCATTCATTCCACTCGAGACAAAACACGGCTCAGTGCAGCGGTTCCCTGGCTTCGTTCCACTCCGGTTCTGAGTACATTTTCAACACATTCCTGGAGGGTGATTCGGAGAGCGCTCGCTGCTGAGAACGGCCCATTTCTGGAAGCCGTCGCTCCTCGAACAGCTGTTTTCCTCTCCTCCTAAACAGAAGTCCCGCAGATCCTGAAGTATGAAAGGAATTTGTAAACAGGGGGCTGGGGCCCTGGGGGTATCCTGGGTAATAACACACACACACACACACTTCTCTCTGACTCTCTCTCTCCTTCTTGGAGTCTATGTGGGGGTAATTAAAGGAGGACAGGATGAAGGTTATTATGTGTTGGCTGTGGGACTGTGCCACCAGTGCCATGTAATTAGAGCATCCGGTGGATCCACGGCGTTGAATCTGAAAGAGGCGGAGGAGGTTCTCCGAGTGCAGTCCTGTAGTTGTGTTACACAGCTCCTTGGATCAGCTCCCATTTCTCCAGAGAACTTCAGCTCATCCAGTTCGAAGGAAAATAATAATTCTAATAATAACCAGGCCAGATCTGAACAAAACAGCAACCATGATGCAATTAGAGAACTGGAGCTTTAAAAGAATGGCATATTCAGTTGTTCATCATCACTACATCACTGCAGAGGCATGTCCAGGCTTTGGAACTCTCCCATGGATGCCATTTTTGCCCCCAGTCTCTTTCTTATTGTTAAATCATGACAACACTGACCTTAACTGAGGCCTGCAGGTCTTTAGATGTTATTCTGGGTTCTTTTATGAGCTCCTGAAGGAGTTGTTCTTCTACTCCTGGAGTAATTTTGGTAGGCCTGGGTAGGTTCATCACTGTACCAGGTTTTCTCCATTTGTGGATAACGGCTCAAAGTCCCCAAGTCCCAAAGCCTTAGAAATGGCTGGTAACCCTTTCCAGACTGATACATGTCAATTACTTTAGTTTGCACCAAGATGTGTTGCCTTAGCGTGCTTGACTTTGTCAGACAGGTTCTATCTAAGTGATTTCTTGATTCCAACAGGTCTGAACAGGTGGAAATTTAACTCAGTTATCAAAACAAAATGTGGTTCTTTGTTGGTTATTAGCTTGTTCATATTTTGGATGCAGGGTCGAATCCCAGGAACACTGGCAGAAAAAAGCTGTTCGCGAGGCGAGAAGAAACCAGAGATCCATGAAGCAGTTTTTAAAAATCTACATCATCATGATTTCATTCAACCTCATCTTGGCGTTGGTGATCCAACGCACATGAAAGGAACACATTCTCAAGGGAATTCTCAGATAAACCCTGACAAAGACTTCCCTCTTCCGTGAGTTGTTCTTGTTCTACAAAGAAAAGCAACTTGTGTGGTTTTCAGGTCGCTCCTTTATCCCCCTGCAGCAAGGAGTCACAAATAAACCCACGCTAACATGGCCTGTAGGTTTTCTGATATTTGAGCAGAAGCACAGTGCGTGATAAGAAGTCAAATCCAGCCAGGTGTGACGCAGACATACGATCTCATTGTGCCAGGCCACCCACCAGAGTCATGCGCCCACACACACACACACACACACACACTATACACACCCATTTTAAGCCAGGTAGGTCGAGTGTGTCCTGGCTTGTCATGCCACTGACTAAATAGCCCTGAACTAAGCACCATGAGCGTTTGAGGTATTGTAGAGACGTTTACTGCTGTCCTGTGGTTCACCAAACCATTACTGGATAAAGACGCAAGTTCACGTAGAGGAACTTTCTTTTGGCTCTGGAGAGAAACAATCAGACATTTGACTCAGCCAGATCAAACAATTAGTCAGGAACAGGGTGCTAGAGGCAATGAAGACAAATGAACTGCCAGGACACACACACACACACACATGCTACACATTGTTCATACAATATAGTGTACTCAGGAACGGAGAGACAATGTCACAATCAGAGCTGCAGAACTGGTTTTATTTGGGTTGAATGTAACACTTTTCTGACTGGTAAAGTGTGTGTGTGTGTGTGTGTTGGTGCCCAATGTTAATTACAGAACCTCCAGCTGTGAAATGTCCACAGATTCACAGGCCAGTATTAAACCGAGCATCTTTGGAGCTGCCAAGGTCAGGTAGAGGTGCGGTTTAACAAGTGCAGCAGAACAGATGGGAGCTGAACAAGAAACGGGAAAAAGAAAAAAAAGCAACGACCTGTCATGACACTATCACAACTCGTTCTTTCAGGTCGTTTAAACACACAATGCTTTTCTCGCTCACACACACATGCACACATACACTGAAGGCAACTTTAAATCTGTTTAACAGCAACACTAGCATTAACACGTTCGTTTCAGCTTCCTGCTTCGTGCTCGTCGGAACAGACGGCCGGGACAGAAGGGACGCTGCTCTCGTCTGGTGCTAAACATCATTAGAGGATCACGGCTTTTTAGTGACGTGAACGTGCAGCAGCATCTTAAAAGATTAGCAAACTTCTCTAATGCTGCTTAGACACAGAAGCGAGACGTCACCTGACCGAAAGTGAAAACCTTAAACCCCGTTTTTAAAGATCGGCGTGTGTCACGCTGATGTCACTTTTACAGGACAATTAAACTTTATAACAAACGCATGAGAACGATTTAGATCAAAGCCAAATAACCAAAACAAGTAATTTTTTCAATAAGTAGCAATTTTTTATCATTTTTCTCTCGTCCAGGCCTTATACTCTATCTTGAAATAAATTTTTTAAATTTCATCTTTGCATCTAATGCTTAAAAACCCTTTTCCGTTTGTTTAACCCTTAACACATACGCTTTAATTAAATATTTCATATTTCGTCATATGATTCTTTTACAGGATTGTGGTTCACACACTTTAGTGAAAAAATCCGCACAACCATTATGTAGAAGTTATCTATACAGTAGATACTGACTGACAGGCTCTGACACTATGAAAGGACCAAACTAGGGACAGAAATGTGAAAACTATATAATTATTTAAAAATCAATAGATATCCTCATAATATTCACAGTCACAGATTTCAGGGTAAAAAATTTACCTTGTAAAAGTAAATAGTCGTCGGTATCTGAGATGCATTTAAAAAAGTTTCAACTTTTAAAGTCCTTTTAGTGTCAATTCAAAATTTTAATGACGAACAAAACTAATTAATTTTAGGAATCATAAATGTATTTCTTAAAACACGTTCTGTGAGCACACATATTCATGTGTGTGTGTGTGTGAGTGTGTGTGTGTGTGTGTGCGCGAGCCGAGATTCCTGGCATTAGTTTGTTTTCGTCTGGAGCCAAAACAGGATAAGGCTATGTGAAAGGCTAACATAAATTAGCTTTTGTTTTTGGGAACAGACCCTCTTCCTGGCGTCAGATTATGAGGCGTAATAACAGCGGCTTCGTTTCCTGCGACAGGAGAAAAAATAAAAACAAAAAGAAAAAACAGCCATGCAGTGACAGAAACGCCGAGCTTCAGACAAAACAAAGTGTAAAGCTCATGAAAAAAACTGAGAAAGGCAATAAAATTAAGAAAATGAACATGCATTGTCCATCACATTAACACCACCACTACTACTACTACTCGTATTAGGGATTCCAGGTTTGCATTGTGAAATCCTCCTGTATCAAAACTAATTAGAATGTCAAGTTAGAAAGTTTGCATGCACTTATTTGACTGTACCTTTAAACAGTTTCAAAACATTTCAGAAAATACTGTTATGGCTATAGAAGCTTTAAAAGCTAAGTGACATCATATGAGTCAACTGGAGGTGTACATGTGGATGCATTTTAGAGCTCGCCTTCAAACTTGGCGCCTCCTTGTTTGACATCATGTGAAAATCAAAAGAAATCATTCAAGACCTCCAAAAGTCTGTTTTATTCCTGAGAACCATTTCCGAACGCCTGAAGGTGCCACGGTCATCTGTACAAACAATACTACGCAAGTATAAACACCACCGGATCACACCGCCATCATACTGCTCAGAATGAAAACGCATACATTGGTATTAAAAAAACTAATTGATTCAAGCATTGTAATGTCTGGAGGAAAAATGAGAAGTTTGCAAACTAAAGAACATCATCCCGACCGTGAAGCACGGGGGTGGCAGCATCATGGTGTGGTGGGGCTTTGCTCCAGGAGGGACTGGTGCACTTCACAAAATAGATGACATCATGAAGAAGGTAGATATATTGAATCAACATCTCAAGACATTAGCCAAGAAGATAAAGCTTGTTTCTTTGGTAGGTCTTCCAAATGGACAATGACCCCCAGCATTCTTCTGTAATTGTGGCAAAAATGGATTACGGATAATAAAGTCGAGGTATTGTCGTAGCCATCACAAAGCCCTGATGTCAACCCAACAGAAAAGTGTGACCCAAACCATTTGACATATTGTTTGACAATATTATTCTGACATATTAACTCTTAAAATAAAGCAGTGATCAGACTGACCTTAGACCAGGAATGTTTACTCAGATTAAATGTCAGGACTTGAGGGAAAAAAAATGAGTTTAAATATATTTGGCTAAAGTCTCTGTAAACTTCCGACTTGAGCTTTATTGGACTAGAATACAGACATTTTGTGTTTGTTTTTGCTCAAGAACCCAATAAAACAATTCTTGACTGCAGTCACACTAGCAACTTCTGAATGACACCTTAAGATTGGGGTGCAGTCAGGGGTCAGGGTTGCCAGATGACATCGACAAAATCCTGCCTGGTCAGTGCTGAAAACCAGTTCTCTTTTTCACTTACTGGTCCTGCAAACATTTAAAGCATCACACTTCCTAGACTGTTGCTATTAGTGGGCGCACCATATACGAATTAACTCTTGACGCGAGTACGTCATGACCTTGTGCCGCCAAGATTTTGACAGTAAAGTGACATGGAAGTTTGCCATCAGACTGATGCTAAGTATAATTTGCACAACTGCAAATCAAATAATTAACTTATAAGAGCAAAGAAGTGAAACATCTGACAGTTACATCAGATACTCCCGAGTCTTTTTGTTGTTATTTTTGAAATTGCTTGACATACGCGATGTAGAACATTCTGACACAAAACACACTTAGAAGAACTCTGTAGCTGGTAGAAGTTGTTAGAAATATGTGTAACATGCTGTGAGAGGCAGCTGCTGTTGTTTGCTGGGAAAAATCTGATCATCGTCATCATTATTACTTGATGCAGGGAACAGACGGAAAAAGCAAATGATCTATATTAAAAAAAAGGGGAAATAAATATAGGTGAGAATCTAAACATGGAAGTACAACAGAAGCAACAGCGAACATGGACGCTTCAAACGCTGATTTTTCGAATGCAAATGTTTGGCAAGACGAGCTTGGAATCACATGCGGTACAAAGCATGAGGAATAAAAACACAAGCATCTGTAGGTTTGTCTTTTGTAAGCAACAAGCTAGGCAGCTAACTGTGATGCGTTATTTAAAGCAAAATCAACATTTTATGCTAAGCGCATACTTTTATAATGCTAGTGTGTCCTTGTTTCCTGTTCGTGCTGTAAGCTGCCATGTCGATATGACATCACTTCCTGAACTCACATCAATGACTTTCAATCAAAAGCAAGAGAATATATAAAAATGCTAATTAAATCAAGAGTGAGACAGAGGGCAGGATCACAAGCAAGGAGCAAAGACAAGATGATGATCAGTACAAAGCCACATGCAGAACAAAATTTGAGACGTGATATTAAAGAATTTCAAAGCACGAGCTCGAAGCTGTGATATCTCTCCATGTTTCATCGTTTTCCTTATCTCCTTGTGACCTCCATCTCCTCTCATCAGTCTGCTCTCCTTCTGTTCAGCTGACAGATGGAGCGAGGTAGCAAAGCGGCTAATCTGAAAGAACAACAGCTTTTGGGAGGGAGGATGCTAACCAACTCGCCTCCAGTGGGCCGATTAAAGGGACAGAGAATTCTGTTAGGAAGCACCTGGAAAGGATTAGAGACGAGGACACGGGGACACAGGGACAGGGAGTAAAGCTGTCAGTTCTCTAGGCCACCGCTTTGTTGGCGCTTTACAGGATTAACAGCAGCTTCCCTAAACACACCTGTGCACCGCTGTGCGTGGGTTAGTGACCGCTTGCTTAAACACAGGAACAGGACGTGACATAATTGTACTAAGTCCCCATGATCCTCCTCAGTGTCGGTGACGGGCAAAGAAAAAACGAGTTAAGCCAAGGGCCCATTGCATAATGCATACAAGTAGTGGTGGAACAGGTGGGACAGTATAGTTACCTCTATGACAAAATGCAAGAAGATTTAAAAAAATGTTTTTTGGAGTTTATTCACCTTTAACCTCAGAAGTGATTCATTTAGAGCAAAACCTAAATCAGCCTATCAGAACCGTTTTTTAATGGTGCCTCATATTTGTTGAGCAAAACGCCAATCAAATGAACGTTTATTTTTTTCATTTGGGGTATAAAACCAAGAGATTTTTTTTTGTGAAAAAATCAGTAGGTCCCAGCTGATCAGTAGGTCCCAGCTTTAAATCCCCCAGGACCACGGACCTACCTTTAACCCTCAATTGCTCATAAGTGTAAAACTTTCTTCCGGCTGTTCCCGTCAAGGGGTCACCCACCGAACTATCTGATCACACACAACTTGGCACAGGTTTTATGCTGGATGCCGTTCCTGAACCACCCTCCCATTTTATCCTGGCTTGTGACCGGCCCTGCATCCAGTGGCTGGGTATTATGGGTGGAGCAACCCACGGCTGGTGGGGCTCGAACCCAGCCCCTTAGATCATCAAACTAACAATCTAGAGCCTTAGACCCCTGAGCCACCACTCCCCTCAATTGGTGAGGGGACATATGTCTAATGAGCTAAAAATGTAAGTCATAATGTAATTGCTATATCTATCTGATAGCACCCAAATGAGGATGGGTTCCCTGTTGAGTCTGGTTCCTCTTAAGGTTTCCTTCCTCTTGCCATCTCAGGGAGTTTTACCTTTTCACAGTCACCCTCAGCTTGCTCATCAGGGCAAACCTCACAATGTTTAACTGAATACCATTATTTTTTGATTCTGTAAAGCTGATGTGGCAGTGGCCATTGTTAAATGTGCAATATACATAAAATGTGATTAAATTCACTTTGGATAAGGGCATCTGCCAATTGCCATAAATGTAGGCGTGTAACTAGCATCAGGTCCGTTAAGGTGCCTTCAGGTACATAATCACAAGACATGGATAAAATACTAGAGTTGGTTCATGGTGAGAAAGCTGAAGTCACTGAACAAGTTTGTTCATATGTTTATATACAGCTGAGGAGTTGTGGGGAAATGTTCCAGCTTCAGTGGTTGCTTAATGATGTTGGGATTTTATCTCATGACCTTCTGAGGATTAAGCCAGAAGAATAAGTCATTGAGTGAGTCACCTCACACACAACCATTATACAAGTTTAACTACTAAGAATAACTTGCATGTGATATCCTATAACCTATACTGCAGAAATAAGAAGGTATAAATATTGCCTAATCCATTCCTCCCACCTCAAACAGAAATACAATTTCAGGTCCAAATGGTTTTTCTCCCAAAATACAAAATCAAATATTTTGTTCAAAGGATAGAATTCATTTTATTCTCTCTGATATCCATTTTCTACTAGATCTACATTTAAATTTAAAGCGAAATTATACAGTATTTTCATGCACCTGCACACCTTTCAAATTTATATGAATAATAAAAGGTGGAGGCTAAAAACAGACTAAAGCAAAGTGAAGCATAAAACAGTTCTGCGACTTGAACTCCAAAAAATAAAGGAGCTAAAAACTATGAACAAACATTTGTAGTTCATGAGTTTTTCTTGATATTTGTTGCAGATTCTATTTCACAGGCATTTACTTGCATTTATGCAAATTATTTAGCTGTACTCGGCTCACAGAAAAAGAGTATACTAAGGCTTTCATACTTTACAAAAAAAACTTTTATTCTCTCTTGAAGGTGAGACAGTGGCAAAGTGGTTAGCCCTGTGGCCTCGCACCTACAGGGAGAAGGGCTCCTCAGGGTCTGCGAGCATTGAGTTTGCATGTTCTCTCCGTGCTTGGTGGGTTTCCCCCGGCTACTGCGTTTTTTTTCCCCACAGTGCAAAGACAAGCAGATTGGGCTAACTGGCATTTCCAAACTGCCCAAAAGTGTGCAAGTGAGAGGGGGGAGAGGATCCAGGTCTCCCATGACCCTGTACAGGATAAACGGCATAGAGAAGTATAAAAAGAACGAAAAGTGTATGCAATGACATAAAACTTAGAATTTTAATTGAACTATTTAATGAGGGCCTTTGTGGTTTTTCTATTTAAAGGAAAGTATGTGTGATATGGAGTATTGGGGTAGTGGTGGCTCAGGCTATTGAGGCTATTGGATTGCTGATCACATGGTTGGTGGTTTGAGCCTCACCACTCCTAGGTCACCATTGTTGGGTCCTTGAGCAAGATTCTTAAGACCCAGTTAGAAAATGTGAAGGTTGTGACGGGCAGTTCACCTGGCGTACACCCTGTGCCGGACCTTGTGGATCAAACATTCCAATGTGGCACCCCTAGAAGACTGCTATTGAGTATTGTATACCTATCAAAAATGTATACAATGGGACAGGAAGAGCAAGCCACGAGTGAAGAAGGAACCAGATCACATGCCGTAAAATATAAATTGACGGGTACATGAGGAAAAAGAGATATCATCTCTAGAATCCTCCATCGTCAGCACTTTCAGCACACTCGGGATTCAAAATGGAGATGAGATGCGCTTAAAAGAAAAAGTTATGATGATGGAGATGGCGCGTAAATGACTCCTCATGCAGAAAGCAAAGATTGGTTATCCCGTGATTTTGTTATCGTGCCATCTATAGCAAAATTTTTCTAAACTGCAGCTGACAGCAGCATGGAAGCCTCTGGCTGGTGGTGTTTCACCAGCATGGCCTACATTTGTTTCTGCAAGAGGAAGGGGATCTATGTGCCAGCGACCGCAGACACCCACCAGCCAGATGGCACTTTCCAAAAGCCGTGCCTTTCCAGCTGCTGCCTGGCCCCCCCTCCCCTCTGGAAACCTTTAAATGAGAATCCTGAGGCTGTTACAAATGACACGCACTAACAGATACGCATCTCTGACTACGTCTGGAAGGGGAAAAGGAAAAGCATCAAATCTTACGAAATGGCCTCGGTCGAAATGTGACAAAGATTTCTACTTTATATTGCCATGTTTCTTTTTTTCAGTCCAATGTTGTTGTTCAAGAAACAATTGTAGATTTACCAGATTTATAAATATGACTAACTAATTCATGAAAACTGGATCAGTTTGGGTTTTATGGTAGTTGGTTTGGGAGGCTGCGTCTGTCTCATTTGGTAGTTAGCAAAGTTTGATTTAATGAGCTGGATTGAAGCTGTGACAAGAAACCAAAGTCTTCTTCCTACATATTTTAAAAACTGATGCCATTATGGGTGCTACAGCAATCGGGCTACTGGTTAAAGGGGCGAATGTCGTCAAGGTTAAAAGAAAAAACATGAAACAACTAACATTACTTTGCAGCAGGCAACACTATTAATCATGATGATTTCTGATTTCTCGCATCAGATGAAACCCCCAACCCATGACCAAGCTTTAACGTTTCCCACAGCCCATCCACCGAGGTCAAGGCCAGGTTATATACCACTCCGGACAGATTTAGGAAACAGGTTGCAGAGACACAGGCAGGACGCTGGAACCTGGAAGGTACTCCTCTTTCCTGCTAAATGCCGAATCCCACGCGGAAAAGGTGCGGAGATTGGTGTTATCAGCAGTCTGGGCTCACACTTCCTTTTCAGCAGAATGGAAACAAGGGAGACGAGAAAAAAAAGGGAAGGTGTCTGTAAATACCGGAAAGTCATGAGGCCGTGCGATGAAAAGGTGAGTCATGAGGAAACGCGAATGCTAGAGTGGTCATGGTGCTGACTTTGAGAACCAGGGCGGCTTTGTGGTTTCTCTGCAACATGACAGGGACAACAATGACTTGTTTTGCTGACCATCCACAATGTTAAAAGGAGCTATACATGCGTATGCTGTGGTGTTCTGTAAATTAAAAATAAAAATAAAAGATCAGGGTACAAATTTCGTGGTGGAAAAAGCAGCTCTGCTTCATCACACAACGAATACTTCAATCCATCCATCATCTATACCGCTTATCCTGTGTAGAGTCGCACCCTGGATGGGGCGTCGGCCTACTGCAGAAGCAACAGGACCAACCACTATGCCACCTGATTACTTTCCAATAACAACAAAATCCCTGAGCGTTTTTTAGTTTTCTTACGCCACTCGGAAGTTCACGCCCTGATTATCGGCTGACACAAAAACAAAACAAAAAACCCCGTCTTTTGTTATTCTAGTTAAACATTTTTCTTTTGTACCGGAACCGTCTCTCCTTTCAGGAAGCCAAACAGGTTCTTAGTGTTATACATTCAAAGGAAACCAAAAGACACTCCGGGTCAGAGAATTTGCTCGACTTCAAAGCGAGTGAAGACAAAGTCGGAGATAAGAGCAGTAGATGATTGAAAAACCTTGCTTTGCGAATACACGCGCCCAAAAAGAAAACAAAAAAAGTAGCACAGGCTTCACCGCACGCTCCAGTCAAATTTAGCTTTCAAAAGGTAAAATGCCACAAGAGCGATCAGGCTCGCGCTCGAGGCACATTTAAGGCGACACAAACACAACCCTCATCCCTTTACACCTGGATACGTGGCTTTAAACTCGCCCTCCCGCGTCTATTTTTGTCTGAAACCCGGGGAACACCTGAGCGTGCCTTAGGGGTGCAGGTGTTACAACAGAAACACAATTTCCTATTGCACTTTCCTCAGATCAACGACGTTTCGGAAGAAGACGTTGAGTTAAGGAGTCTCCAGCGTCAGAACTTTAACAAAGATTTTCCATCACAATCGTTCCAGATTCTCCGGATCTTTTAACTTTTTTTTTTTTTTTATGTTGTAGCAGTGTGCTCGGGGATGCATTCGCAAATTGTGTAAAAGTTCATAGATGTGATATGTTAAAAATATGATACGTCGTTTGCTAATCCAAGGGAAGGACATTTTATTATAAACTTATGCTTCCATACGATAACAAAAACAAACAAACAAAGTAACAACAACAAAAACGATTTCTTGTTGCTAATGCTTAACTCTGCCTTACGTTTCAGAAGCCACAGAAAAAAAACTACAAAAGCGCTAAATGTAACAGGTTTAAATAACATCAAATAAAATGAACTGCATTATGTTACAAGATGTGAATACGTGTACTTTGTGCATTTTTTGATAAAAGATTTATTTAAAAAAAAAGTAGGTCACTTTACAATGTGTTGCTGTCTACTGTTTATTTTTTTAATAGTTTATTACATATTTCTCTTAATTGTTGCACTCCTCATTTCGTTGTACATTGTATAATCACAACAAATGCTTCTTGTTCTTCTAAGCAAAACAGAAATTCTATGCAAGTTCAGCGTGCACTGGATTTATTACCCACCGCCATTTCATGAACCCGCCGCTCACAGGGCTTCCAGTTGCTTGGAAGCAATGTTTGGTTTCTCCATCCCTGCACCACAAGGAGCAAAAAGGTCATGGGGCACACCTGCTCTGTGTGTGTGTGTGTGTGTGGAAGGAAGTGTTTAAGAAGCTGGTGGTGGGGAGGGTAATTAGAAAAACAAGAGTCACATGTTGAGTGTTTGTTCTTATGTTAAGCCTGCAGAGCAGAACTGCAAAAGATCTTTCATACAAAGAAAGAATGGGACCCATCGAAATGTTCAAGTCGACGGCTGTAAACAAGATTACAAACTTGCACCCCCTTAACTTAACTTTGTTGGTGAAGTTGTTCTTAAAAAATATTAAAGGAAAAATAAGAAAAGGAAAAAACAAGCCACTATTTAATATTTGGGTGTATGTTTTCAGGTCTGTGGGTGAGAGCTAAGAGCGAGAAAAGCGCAAAGTGCAAATAGGATGTGGTACGAAAACAAGCACGAGGTGCAGAATGTTTGTGCGCTTCTGCTCTCCACACTTCCGCTTGACCCCGACACCACAGGAAAGCCACACACGCGGCTGCAGGAGAGAGTAAACACAGCCGATAGGCTTCGACCAAAACAACAACTTGGGCTGTTTAGACCCGACTATGAGCGGGTAATTGCTTTGTAATCGGAACTCTATCCGGTTTTACAGAGAATAAAAGTTACACGAGTGAACCAAAATGAAAGTGTAAATAATAAGCTCACAACATGTCAAAACACCTAAAGGGCGTCTTGCAACCTGCACACTGCGGTTTCAGCGTTTATTTAGCACAATAAATGTGCCTTCCATCTGAACAAGGTCATGTTTTATAACATCGATCATTAATTATTCAGCTTTGGCTAGAAATATGACAATTCTAGCTGGTCGCTTTGTTTCATAGCAGCACCTGAACGAACAGCGCTTCCACTCATGTCTGCACTCAAACGCCGAAATACATCCATTTCATTTTTTATATCTCCTCATTTTCTTCTCACAATCATTTCCCCCAGCTCTCCTCTATCATACAACGACCAACCCCGAAACGTCCTCTGAGACACATCAGGGTATCAATTGCAGTGTTTTTAAACTGCTCCATCACATGTGTAATGCCATAAAAGGAACGCACTATCTGCCCTCTTCTGAAGATAGAGAGAGATAGAGAGAGATATAGAGAGAGAGAGGAAGAGAGAGTGAGGATGCCTCTCGCACTCACAATTTTCTTCACTTGGACTCCAGATTTGAACTCTGATTGATTGAAGCATCATTCTACGTATACTGAATCCAATACAAAGAGAATAAACGCATGCTGCTTTATTAATTTATTTCTAGAAACTCAACTTCTATATATATTTGTTTTTTTCATTTGAACATGCAATGTCCTCCATTTAGAACGGCAAACAAAGTAAAATAACCGACCTCATCTGCATTTCATACTTTCATGGTAAAACAACCATAGCTGTTTTTTTTATAAATGTTAAGAGAAACGGAACAAGCGTTTATAGCCGCTATGACGCGAGTAACGATTTGGGCAGATGTTGCACACTATCAAACGCTAACCACACATGATTCAAATAAAAACTTTGTTCTTGAAAGTTTGTAGATATGGGGTCTAACTTTCTATTTAGCTAAAAAGCATAGTTTTTTTTTTTTTTTTTTTACCTGAAGAAAGTGTTGTGTGTTGGTTAGGTCAAAGACCAGAGAGACTTGGCCTTGCATGTACATGCATAAGAAGGACACACTTGAACAAGATCACACTTATTTATTTTTAATTAAAATAATTAAAATATAAATGTACACAGAAGTTACATCCACACGATGAGGACAAACGAGGAAAAAAGTGAAAGAAAAAGAGAGAAACAAAGACGTCTGTCTTGCAGACGTGTCGTCGCAGTGGCTGTTGTGAAGAATGCCGCCCCGTGCTGCTGTCAAAACAAAGGCCGGGATGTTTTTCCTCGCTGCAGCTGTCTCATCCGCAGGGACTTAATGAATTTCTGGGAGAGACTGCTACAGGATCCTTTAAAACACCCCCACCGTCTCCCCCCCACCTTCCCCCCCACTGCCCCACTCCTTACTGCCCTCCGACCTCTATCTTGCTCTTCCTTCCGTTCCTTTTTGAAGCTGAGGAAAGTTCCCCAGGGTTAAGAGGGAGGAGTGAGTCTCCTATACTCCGACGACGGGACGCGTGTGTCAAACCGCCGGACCCTCAGCGCCTCTCGTCTCTTTGCTGCATCTGCTCCAGAATAACAGCTTGGTTGTCTAGACACTCTCTCAGCTTGTCCTCTGTCAGCGTGAGACGCTCTTCCAGTACAGCCACGGTCTGAAGCACAAGCGGTTGATGATAATTAGTGTCATACGGCAGTGACATCGAGTCAAGCCTTGGTCATTTGATACAGCTGCAGAATTTGAGCAGAAAATTCTAACATTGTGGTTCAACAAGCAATTCAAATAAACGCTCTTAAATTAGTTTTAATGCTAGCCTAGCGTTTATATCAGACAGGCATGTTATTCCTATTGTGTGTTCTTAAACAGTGAGTAAAGGTTAGTTGTGTTAAAGCTTTTAGCAGACGTTATATCAACAAGGTCTTGCATATTGAATATGTGATGTCTTGGTAATATTTCCAGACAGGCGACGGCATGTAGTTGTGCATCGTATTTTTTTAAAATTTCTCTACAAAAATAATAGATCGGCCTGTTGAGAGACAACTGGTTTATAAAAATGAAGTGATTATTAGACGATTTTGATAGCGGGTGATTGATCGGAGCACCCTTAATACTAATCTAAATCCATGTGTTCACACTTTTTATTGCGTTTTATTGTTACTTGTTGTTGTTATTGCGTATTGTATTGTTGTTGTTGTAAGATGATGATAATTTCCAAGATGACTGTTAGCAGTAATTACAAACAGCAGCTATAATAACGGAGAAGCATTAATGTTTATTTGTATTTGGTATCATGTGAAGCAAGAAATAAAAAAAATCATGAAACATCTAAAAATTGGTCACTACATTTCATTTTTGCCCTGTCTGATAGAGCTTTTACATATTCACTGTTGCATACTTTACTGAAAAGAACTTTTTCAGTAAACCGCTCTGCACTGCTCACCTGAGTCAGGATGTCCAGCTGTTGAACGATGTGCTCCAATGTGCTTCTTAACGCTGGAGAAGATTCAGAGTGCTCCTTCTGCAAGTCTGTGACCCTTGGCTGAAAAATCTCCTCTTCGCTGGCTTCCTCCTGGTGTTGCATGTGCGTAAAGGTGGATGGTAATCCTGCGCTGGTACTTGGACGCTCTCTGGGGCCAGTGATCCCACTTGCGTGACGACCTGCAGCCTAAACGACAGCAAAATAGAGAAATACAAGAAGGTAAGGAGATGGGGAACTGGGAAACCACTAAGCTGGTAATGATGTCAGAGTATCTGATCATTTTAACTGAAAAGGTTGATTTGACGGCTCATATTCCCCTCTCTGCCTCTCCCACAGGTTTCTTTGCCCTGTGAGACCTTCATGAAATCATAAATGCCCATGATTGGAGACGGCATGCTATCATCCAGAGATCAAGGGAATTTTACTCTCTTGACTCCCAAAGGGCTGCATCATTATTCAATCTCACAACCTTGAGACCACACAATGAATGCTTTTTCTGTTTGGACATATATTTCATAATATGTTTGTCCATCATTTGAGTGGACAGCTTAATTAACCTGAAACACGCAAACAAAGGACTTTTAGCACTAGCTTCCAGTGTCCCAGCACCTGTTGTCGTGGGAGGTTTTGAGGAAACGCTGCTGGTTTTTTAAGTGCGTGGGGCCTCTGACCCTGTGGGCCAAGCAGCACCAAGACACGGCTCATCAACAATATGGAGGACTCAAACGGACAGGAAAGAGGGGGATGTCCACACATTCCTGCTTTAATGCAGGAAGAAAATCGATTGCAGCTCCTTGCTTCCGGAGTCTCGTCCCGACTTCAAAGGCCAGCGGTGGAAAGACAGAAGGAGGGCCTGGGAGAGGAAGAGAGCTGTTTGAAAAGAGGAGGCGAACAAAGCAGCCAGTGTGTAGCCCAGTCAGCTCGAGGGTCCCTCCTGCAGCCGCAGGCCACATCTGGAAAACATCTGTTCTCCTCGTTTGTGAGCTCCTTGCTTTCCAGGCCTATCTGCCTCTTGTTTTTTTTTTTTTTTGGTTGTTGTTGATTCTTCCGCTCTACCTCATCAACTCAGGAAACTCAAGTGCAATGAGGCAGCTAACGTGGATTGCCTGGCTGCCGATCAAATGTCCATCAAGCAGGAACTCCTGACTAGGTCACTTATGATTGAGGAGTGAAAACTAGGACATGGGAACTTTCCGAATAGCCACGACCTGGAACAGTGGGTGACGACTGAAAAACTCCACTGCTCTGAGGCTCCAAGGAGATGCTTACCTTCAATAAGGAGGATAAAGTGTAACATGTGCTTACTGTGAAACGTGTGCAAATCTACCATCACTTCTTCTCAAGCCTCTGCTCATGCATACAAAGATGAAAACGCTTAAAGATGTTCAAGCTGTACTCTGCATAAATAAGCTCAAAAACTGCAAAGATCGTCGAATATCACTCTGTCTAGATGTGTTTCTCTTCTAGAAAGTTTGCAGAAATCTTTTTATCTTCTAAGGATGGCATTTGATGCCATTCTTTTGGTTATCATCATCACGGCTGAAACATACCTTACATACAGTGATTTGGCAAATTTGTACAAATCCACTCTAGCCTTTCAGTTTTACCTAGAGTCATTCAAGCAGTTCCATAACCAGTAGAGTGTAGTTATATAACAACAATAAAAAAAATAAAAAAAACCCTAAGCGCCATATCTAGTCAAGTGATGATACAATCCTGACAGAGTGTTAGGAGGGAGTGAAGTGGGCACAGGTGGGTCATTCCCTCTTGAATATAATAATTCAGCTCCGAGAACAGACCCATGGCCGTTATGTTGGCCGAGCTATAATTTATGTCAACAGGCTCGCGGGCTGCTAAACAGGTACTTGGTCTGCGCTGAGCCAATAGAAATATTTATGAGCTCCTTGAGCCCTACAGAAAAGCCCAGACAAGCCTTTGAAATATCACACAGCTCCTCCTGCTGTTACCCAGAAATGGAACGTTATGGGAGATCAGAGCGATCACATCTCCTAGCCCTGTTAATAAAACGAACACTCAGTCACATGGCTCTTCACCGCAGTATCCTCTTGTTGACATTACTGTGAAAAATGTGGCTGATTTAAAGCCTGCAAGTGAAACCAAAACCTCATGTTCACACTTTTCCACTAACAGACATGTATTTCACAATTCCAACTGATTCTTCAATGGCAAACTATAGATTTTTGATGCTCTTTTATTAAAAACAGAGCCTTTTTTGGCCAGGCAGTATATTAATACACTCGTTCTAATATAATAATAGCTCACTGAGACAAGGACTTGTCCAGCAAACATACTACAGTAAGTCCCCTATGTATCAACATTCTTGTTATGAACATTTAAAGATACCAACATGGGTTTACGCATGTTCAAACTCGCAAGTTGGATCACATGTCTGGCGTACATTGTCACATGTGTACAGCGTTTTTCCTCTGTACCTGGTTGTGTTGTAGTGTACTATATAGAGTACAGTAATGTGTCCAGAAGCAAGCGTAAAAGAAAGTAGTGGCGATGAAGCTGGAACTGCTAAGAAGCGCCAGGCAATAACGAGGGGGACAAAAGTGAAAATAATTGAGAGACTAGAGCTAGCTAAAGAAAAATGGCAGACATCACTTATTCTTTTAACATGAACTCGTTCAACCATCTGCACGATTCTAAAGAATCAGGACAAGATCATGGAACATGTTAGTTTTTCTACTGTGGAATGCCAGTTGTGTTAGTATCCTAGTATCTAGACAAAGTTTGTTGGACTTATAGACAGACTGGACTTGCGAGCGAGCTCTCGGGACGAAACTTTTTGCATTTAGGGGACGTACTGTAAAAAAAAATATATATTTTTTTTCCCTTAATTAAAAAAAAATCTATTAATTTGGCAATAATTTAAGGGAAAAGAGTCTCCACTGTCAGCCTCAGACTAAACTGTAACTTAAAAAAGGTTTTATTACAAGAGGTCTTGAAATGTCCTTTTCTTCAACTAGGCAACATGACAAGCTGCATTACTTTGTTGCATTAACTTTAAGAGAGGGGGAAAGAGAAGGTAGGCTTTTATTAACTAAGCACCAAAACAACTCTGAGCCAGTGAATAAACGACAGCCAATCACATGGCTGGGATAAGTATCAATTTACTAAGAAAACCTGTGTGGGAATGTACTCAAACGAAATAGATGTGCTGACAAAGTTGCTGATTTGCTGTGCATACAATATCTGATTAGACTTAGACTACAGCCAGCCATGTTTTTTTTTGTCTAGTTCCAAAATTAATAGGTAACTCTAATCTACTGGGATACATAACTCCCTTTTTAGTATTTCAAGATTTTGGATGCCACTTTTTTTTTTTTAGCTTTAAAAAATTGCAAAAAAAAATAAAAAAAGACTTTTTGATTATAAATCAATGTAACGTTTAATCATCATAAACTGAAAGGTCAATAGTTTGCTATTAAACAGCTGTGGAGGCAGAACAGGGAAACAGAGGAAGAGAGAAATACAGGAACCGATTCCCCCTTCAGTTCCATTCACTCCGAGACATTAAGCGATTAGGAGCGTATCGCCTCCCGTCTTGTGATGGAGACGAGAACATTTCCCTTGTCACAGGATGCCCTGTAATGGCATTAAAGTAAGCACTCCCAGTACAAGGAAGCCTTATTGAAATCAAAGGCAGCATTAGCTTTTGACCTGCTGCCCACTCCCTCATCCGCCGCCAAGTTCATTTCAGCCTTCAGCCACTCGCTCGCCGACTCTTTATCAGCTTCGGTGCAGATCAAAGTCCGATTTCCTCTGTGCGGAGTACCTGCTCGAGGGAGCCTAATGGAGTTTAAGCTCCTGTCTGGCTCCACTCACTCATTAGGTTTCATATTGGTGCGCATGAAGCATAAACCTCCTTCCTGTACTTCTCAAAATGGAGCGGGACGCATCTGAAGCCAAAAAAAAAGAAAAGAAAAAAAAAACTATTTTAGAAGGGTCAAATTATTGGCCTGCATCAAGCAAAGAAAACAACTAGGGAGATTTGAAATTGGCTTAAGAATTGCCCAATACATTTTTTAAATCTATAAGGATAGAGCTGAACTGTTAACATCGCTGAAGAAATGTGGGAATAGGGAAACAGAAGATAGGGGATGACTTAAACACTTGAAGTCGTATGGTAAAAAATGAACAGTAAAAATCAGAGCTATGTTTAATAGTGAGAGGAAAAGCATTTCCATATGCACACAATATGATGAGAACTTACAGGATTGTAACTAAACACACGCGTGTGTTCATGAGAAAACCATTAGTTAATGAGACTAAAAAGCTTAATTTTGCCACGAAGTATAAAGGCTGTACTTCGGAGCGATAGAAAAGGTCATGTGGTCTGATGAGTCCAGATGATGGGCATGTCAGGGTAAGAAGGGAAGCACATGAAGTGATGCACCCATCATACCTAGTGTACCTAGGCCTCTAGGGACAGTGTTATGATCTGGTGTTGCTTCAGTTGCTCAGGTCTAGACTCAGCAATGTTATGCGGCATTAAAATGAAGTCAGCTGACCACCTGAATGTACTGAATGACCAGGTTATCACATCCATGGAATTTTTCTTCCCGGATGGCACACGCCATATTCCAGGAGTGTGAAAGAGCGGTCCTGGAAGCATGAGGAATCATTTTCACACATGACTTGGACACATGTTGAGCGCTGTAGTCAAAGGTAAAGGCGATTGAACGAAATATTAGCGTGCTATTCCATCATGACTGCCTTCAAAAGATATGTGAACTGTCTCTGCCTTTGCTGAGTGAAGCAAGCGGAGATGACCGCAGATGCTGGCGGGTACAGCGGAAATGTGAAACCAGCACTTGTCAAGTTGAATGTAGGCCATTTCCTGCCAGGGGAAGTGAGACAGAGCCAGCTGAAGCTTCCTGAGACTGAAAAAAAGAGGCCCATGCCTCCTGGAATTATTTCAAGACCATGGAATTATAAAGTTCCCCTTGGTTTTTTTTCCCCCTAAATCAACACTGTTACATACATGCTGCAGAATTTGTATAAAACATGCTTTGTAAATGGACTTGAAACTCTCAGTTCTGATTGGTCAGGAATATTCACATTCTCTAACAGCAAGTCGGAGAGTAAAACAGCACCAAATCACAGCTTCATATTAATAAAAGCTTGTTCGAACTTATGTAGGTTAAATATGATAATAACTACCTTTTTCTTTTTGCTTCCTCTATCTTTGAACCAGATCCAGAGCAAACAAGGAACAAACAGACGTCTGCACATGCTGTAAAAAACTGCACTGCTTTATAATTAGCTTTATGGCTTACATATGATGTCATTCTACGACTGGGATTACTGTACTGCATGAAAATGTTACATAAATAAAAGTTGTTTTCTCGAGTTCATGCTCCAGTCTCTCTCCCTCTGGCCTGTATGTCAAGCTGCATTATTATCAGTTTCCTGCACCTAGTAAGAGACCAAGTCACAGGATATAACTCTCTTATGCAATCGAGCAAACTGCTTATCTGGGATCAGTCAGGAAACGCATGATAACAGACAGGAAACAGAAAGAGCAAAACAGGGCAGATAATGCACCAATATTAGCCTGGTGATTAGTGCTGAATGCCTTTCTGAATAAATGGGGGAGATTCCTCTAAGGAAATGGGTGAAGTGGGGGAAAAAAAAAAAGAACAGGCAAAGGCTTCATCTTGACAAAATTCCTATGTGAAGTGCAGTCTGTCACCAAGATCCCACTGAGAAGATGAGTCATCGGGCGAGAACGAGCAAGCCGGAGTGTGTGCACGCACGCACGCACACACACACACACACACACATCGCCCCAGATATTCAGTAAGCTGTTTGGGCTGGCTGTGATTATCTCAATCACAAGAAGATAAAGTACTGTACAGAATCAAAGCATCGCTAATGTTCTTCTCACGAACACGCGCTGTGGTTATCCTGATGATTTTATTTCCTCTTTTAACATTTCGCATCGTCTTGCAACCAGATGGACTTGCAAAACCGTGTGCATAAAATCCTGCCTGAATGACTCATAATCGTCGGTTAAGTCGTGATGAGAAGATGCAGCGCTGAATAACCCGCAGCCTAACATGCTTATTGTGTTTGCTGTTGAGACCTGGCTATTGTTTGGGTTCTGTAAGGAAACCCGTTTTGTTAGACAAAGCAAAACAAACCGACATTTCTGGCATTCGTCCGAGAAATTCGGCTCCTTATATAAAGACATTAGCGCAGATGAGTCACATCACGGTGGAGGTTAAGCCTCTCAACTTGCGCCGTATAAACTGGGATAACATGCTAGCCGGAGCACGCAGAGATGTTCATAACTTCGAAGGAAGAAGATACGTGGGAATGACTCATTACTGTGGAGCTGTGAAAAGAGAAGTAAAGTGAGAACGCTTCACACAGAGTGAATCCATAAAACAAACGTCTTCATTTTCGTGTATAAAAACCTTAAGCTCGTCTTTTGTATGATATGAAAGAATGAGAGGTATATGCGATTATGCGTAGACTACACGTGTGTGTTTTACGGACCAGTGGACCAGGTGAGCCCACACGGCAGATACAAATTAGCACTCGCTGTGAAGCTTGAGAACAGGAAGCCATTAGCGTGGCATTACGCGGCGGACGCGGGCCAGGAAATTAAATCCGCCTGTCTTCGAGAAACTAATGTCACTGTTCTGCCTGTGGGTAATGGATCGTTACTGGCTTCCGTTAAGAGCCTGAGAGGTGGACTGAGTATGGGGTTAGACAGACATGGAGAGACTGGAGGAAAGATAGATAAAAGGAGAGAGTCTGTGAGAGAGAAAGAGAGAGAGAGAGAGAGAGAGAGAGTCAGAGATAGAGACACAGCCAGGAGTCGATTCAGAAAACATGAACTGCTCATGTATAATGTTCTAGAGTAAAAAGCACACAGTGTTCCTGCTGAATTGGTTCACTGGTTGAAAATAAAAAAAAAGAGTGAACGTGAAAACTAAAAAAGCATGCTCTGTGGTTTGGAATATTTACAATTATATAAAAAGTCAGTGTTCTATTTTTTTATGTAAAGTGGACTACTTCTTTTAGTGCTGTATTTTAGCTAAAGGTTGAAATTTTCTTTTTCCAACTAGGAAAAACAAAAGGACACAGCCCCTCAATACTTCAATAAGAAACTTAGGATGTTTTTTCCTTTTTTAAGTTTCGATACCTTAACTGGACCCAGTATTCCTGTACCTTTTCTGATATCTCAAGAGTTTTTGCAAACGACATATCCCACACCGTGTAGCCTGAGCCAGATGAAATCTCTAGGCGTGGAAGGTAATCTGATGTCAGTTTACTGTTTAACCCGGTGATCTAATAATTAACGCCAGGGTCAACAGCATGCCGTGACTCAGGCGGCTCTGTTATCTGCTGCAGATAATACAGCCCACGGACACCTCATTCAGCTGTGTTTGAACAGTCCTGTACATCCGGTGTGCTCTTTACGCCACATACGCTCATATCCACCTCCCTTATGCTTTCAGGCAAGCAATAAAAAGTGTGACATAACAAAATGACTTATAACCATTACTGATAAATTATGTCTATATCAAGCATAAGCTTATATGAGGGGATGGTAATGCTCTTATGAAGGTACAACTCGAAAAGTAAAAAGTACTGCACTTTCATTAGGACAGAGAACAGTAAAAGAGCATTGTGTTTAGAGGTGGGAGGTAACTGAGTACAGGTACTGTGTTACTGTACTTAAGTACATATTTCATGTATCAGTATTTTACTTGAACGGTTTATTAGAGGATATGTTTTACTTTTATTCTGCTCAAACTTTTTTTCTCAAGTACACATGAAAATGGAGGTCTTCCATTCAAAAGCACAGGATTTGTGTACTTTGGCCACTTCTGAGTGGGCAATAGATACTTATATGAATTTATAGCATAGAGTTTTAGTAAGTATAAATAGTCATATCATTTGCAGTACTTATTAGTAATACTACATAGTATTAGCAGTAGTACTAGTGGATTAGCATTAGTAGTAGTTAAAGTCAAAGTCAGACTCAACTTTGTCAATTCTGCTACATGTACACTGAATACATATAGAGAATTAAAATTACATAAAAAAAAAACACTTAAATAACAAACTTAAACTACAACAGTGTTAAGACAACTGAGTAACTGTATTGCAAAAAAGGACAGTTAAAATCTCAGAAAACCGATATGGTGCAAAACGGAACAGTGCAATAAGAGTAGTGCAAATGTGCTTATTTTAGTTGTTTAAAGTGACAATTTAAAAACAGTATAAAACAGTGTACAAAACAATATTTTAAAAAAGTTGTTGTAAGTAGCAACAGTAAAATTGGCTTTACTAGAACTAATACTATTAGCGTAAGCAGTGGCAGTATTATTAATAGGAGGAAGAGAAGGAGTAATGCTATTTATGGTAGGGATAGTATTATTAGAAGTGACCGTTGTAGTAGTGGTCGTATTAGCATTAGTAGTCATGGTAGTAGTTGTAGCAATATTAGTAGTAGTGGTAGCATCTAGAATTTTTAATCAACATTAGCGATAAGTACATTTATGGTATTGATAGTATTAACATTAGTAGTGACAGCAGAAGTAGTAGCAGCAATAGGAGTGGTCGGGTAGTTCAATTCAATTTTATTTGTATAGCGCTTTTAACAATTGCCATTGTCGCAAAGCAGCTTTACATAATTAAAAGAATTATTTAAGTTAGTACTGTCATTTGTAGTAGTAGTAGTAGCAGCAGCAGCAATAGAGGTAGGTAGTAATAGCATGAGCAGTGGCATTAGTAAAAAGTAGTGGTAGGGGTAGAATTAGCATAAAGAGTTACAGTCGGAGCAGCAGTAGTATTGGTAGTTGTAGGCAAAGTATCTATTATTATTAGTAGTAGTAGTAGTAGTAGTAGCGTAGTAATAAGATTTGCAGTCAGTAGTAGTAATAATAATAATAATAATGGTATTAGTATTAGTATTATTATTAGGAGTGATACAGGTAGTATTAGCATTAGTAGTGACAGTACCATTATTAGTAGGTGTAGTATTATGAAGAGAAATAATAGTAATTGCAGTAAGATCAGTGGTAGCGGTAGCATTAGTAGCAGTAGTAGTAGCATTAGTAGTGGTAGGGGTAGGATTAGCATTACCAGTGGTAGGGTTAAGCATTACTAGTGGTAAAGTTAGCATTTGTAGTAGTAGTAGGGGTAGGTTTAGCATTAGTAGTAGTAGCACAGAAACTGTTTTTTTTTTAGGTCACACAGCTCAAGAATGAGCTGTAACTATGCTAACTTTGAGATTTATTTAAACCCAGGCTTTTTAGAGAAGTGCAGCTACAGGTGTATGGATGAACAAAACAAATCTGGTGCAATACAGCATCACTGTGAAATAGCTGCAATGTACAGCGCTAATGCTGCGTCTATTTCTATTTCTATCTGAACTGTGATAGAAAGAGAGAAGGAGAGAGAGAGAGAGAAAAGGTATATTCAGGGTAGTCACTACAGAATTCCGGTTCATGTGCGTATTGTTTTAGTTTGGACCATTGGTTGAACGCATCACTGCTCCACTGCCATCACTTTTTTATCTCGCTTTTTTCTGCCATATCCCTTCACCTGTTTGCGCTCATCTATCTCATGACAATTCTCTGTCCTTTCTGTTTCCTCCCTTTTTCTTAGTTTTGTTTTGTGTAACACATCCGGTTCTTTAGCTTTGCGTCTCAGCGTCTCATGTGCAAGTCTTTGTGTTTGAACTTTCTGTTCCTCCTTCTTCAGCACATCTCTTCCACTTATTGTGAGTTCCAGTCAGCCCTTGTGTTTCCATTCTCCACCCGTCTCTCGTCTTCTTCCTCTCCTCACTTCAGCCGCTTCCGTTTGACTTTTTTTTTTTTTTTTCACTTGCTGTCTCTCTGTGACCTAGTCTGAAGCTCATGGAGAAGAAAGTTGAAGTGATGAATGCACGCCATGTGCAAATTTCAGATTTGCTTCAAAAAGGGGCAAAAAGAGCAGGCATCTGCAGGTTTAAAAAAAATACACTTAGATCCTAAGAACTATTTAGTAGAAAGAAAAGTAAATTTTATCAACTTCTTGATGTTGCTTGTTCTTCTGAGTTGCTTGTTCTCTCTCTCTCTCTCTCTCTCTCTGTGTACGGCTAGTGTTAATTTTTTATGTAACTGATCTAATTTGCCTTTTTTCCCCTCCCAAATCAATTCCTTGGTCTATTCAACATGACGCATGGAACAGAAGGTTTACGCACCAAAAGCCGTTATTTCCTCAAACGTTTGAACGTCGCTCACAATTAAAGCCCGAACTGAGAATTGAACCGATACCCAACAGGACGCTCAGTGTCCATGCAAATGTGAGAACGTGCGTCAGCATGTAACCGAAAACAAAATACTGAAACGGTTCCTCACGCACATGCATTTACATATGCTTCCATAAACAGTTTTACGTCTACCGCATGTAGGCTTATTGAATGCGTGGGCGTTCGGCGTGCTGATAAGCCTGCAGCGCTACAGCAGAGTAGGTGAAGGTTCGTGTCTTTGATTGACAGCCGTAGCCGTGGGTGGCTCGGGGCCCAGCTGAGCCCATGCCCTTCAGAAAGACCAGCTGGAGAGAGTCTTGCACAGCGAGTGAGTCTCAGAGGCAGCGGGGGCTCTTTCAAGCCTGCCATTAGCCCCAGAGCCACACGCAGGACCTCCTCAAAACAATACAAGGGCCATAAAACTAAAGGTTTCTTGCATTCAAGTTTAAGGACTCTGTCTGGATTTTCTCTCCTTGATAAATATTTTATCTTTTTATTATTAGGTTAATCGTGATGGGTCAGAGCTTGTTACAGTTTGTTCGTTATCTTCTAAACTTGGTTGGTATTTTTGAGGCCTTTGGGCAGCAGTAGAGTGAGAAATCATCGTCTACTGTTGAGCTTATGTTAGCTCGGGTGTTCTTTGGGTACTGCGTACATAAACACTCAAATCACACCAGTGATCAGTCAAGCTGAAAGTTGAAGCAGCTTTTTGATTTAATGTAAAAAAAATAAAAAAAATCCAAGACAAGCCAACCGGATCACTTCCTCCAAACTCACCAACTCAGGACTGTAAAAAAAAGTGCTTGTTTACAGTACCCCTTTAAACAAGGTTGATTCAAAAGAAAACTGAACTTCTTGCACCGTCTTGTGTAAGTCAGTGATGTGGTGCAGCTCTTCCTCTTCTTCTGCTCTTCTCACCACAGCACACAATATTCACTTCCTGTTCTCACACACCAAAAAACTTTGCAGAGTAAGCATGTGGTTTAAATCTCCACACACTACACCACGTCTAAGACATGTTGTACATCTGATAGCGGTATTAATATAGTGGGTACGATGATAAATCCTCGATGGCATGGCTGTCAGATCTGAGCAGCAGATAGTCCTGGAATAGACAGCGTGTGAACAGACACGGCCGTCTTCAAAAAGCCAAGCTCGTAAGGCAGGGGGCATATCGAGTCATTGGTACTTCCTATGACCTGGAATAGTGCCACATGAAGAAGGGAGGGTAACTGAAGTTCCTAAACCGGGGCTAACATGTACTAGAGATGCTGTTTGACATTTTTCGCCACGGCGTTGAAGCTACTACGATTTTCTGCATTTATGACTGGAACAGCGTACGAATGTATTAAGAAACCATTTATGGTGTCTGAGGCAAACTTTTTGCATTTAAGCAAGAACGTCTGGTTTACATCCTTTTATGTGTTTTGTTCTCACAGGAACTAGATTTCCACACACTCCATAATCCGACGCAAGGCATTTCTGAAGTGATGTAACAATTGCTGACTTCAGTTTCCCAGTCTGGTCAAGCTGAATAGGCTACATGCGAGAAAGGAGCCTCGGATTTGGGTTGTTCTTTAGGTACTTTTTTCCACCACCCGAGTCCAGCATAAAACCAGTGAGATCCTAAGCCCCTCAGGAACCCCTTAAACCCCTGGGATCTTCACAAGCCTTTGCATTCCACTAGCCTTGCCGTATTGATGGTATTATCCTGCTCTGTTTTATTCCACCGATATTAAAACGAACAAACCATGAATTTACCAAAAAAAAAAAAATCCTAAAAGGGTGGAACCAAAAAGTTCCATCTACCATTCAAGACATCTATCTAGTATTCAACTCCATATGTTTTTTTATTTTAGAAGCGGTTAAAGGTAAATGCCTTTAAAAAAGCTGAATTGCTTGCAAACGATGAACGTCAATTCCTTTTCTATGTACCTGGACTAAATGAGCAGGCAAATTTTAAACCAAGATTTCTTCAAGTCTGAGCAAGTTAGAAACAACAAGATAAAACGACAGACCGTTTTATGGCGGTCCTACAATCTATGTGGTCTTTAGTTGCCTGCTCGAATTTATCTGCAGGTCTGATGAACATAAACTGAAAGTTACGACGAAAAATAAAACATGGAAGAGCAGCAAGATCGCTGAGTGGATGTACTTAGTAGGGATTGGAGTCACCAGGGATCACCAGGTACAGTATTATGAGTATTAGGTATGTATTAGTTCTAGATGGTGCTAATTCGATATGTATAATAAATTTTACTATCCCAAACGCAAACATTATACAATTAAAAAATGTTTTAAAAAATAATTACTTTGTGGTCGGTATGTGGTGGTACATCAATTGCTACACAAAAAAAAATGATTTGTAACTGCATCGATTTTTTTCTCTCTAGTAACTAGTACAGTTACAGTAGTGCATTAATTTATTTTGTTAACAAGTGAGGTTTAGTGGGCAGACATGGGCATGCTGGATAACACCTTTGCCTGTGGATCAGTAGATTCTGGAATTGACTCCTGGCTAACTCTCTCTTGGAAGCCCAGTGGCTTAGTGGTGAACACTGTCCTCTCCTACTTTGCTGGAATTCTACTGGGTTCTCTGGTGTCTTCCCACAGTCCAAAGACATGCATTGTATGTGCAATTTCTAATTGGTACTATGTGTGTTTGTGCGATGTAAGGCATCTCATTCATGGTTAACATTCAGATTAAGGTTCAATTATTTGTCACATAATGCCACCGGAGTTAACGGCTCAACAGTGGCACCTTGGTGGTGCTGGGGCTTGAACCCCGAAACTTCATATTAGCAATTCTGAGCCTTAACCATTTGAGCTAACCATATCCCTGGTCCCTTGTGCCCCGAGTTCCCTGAAAAAGGCTCCAGTCCCCCTGTGACCCTACAAAGGATAAGATGTAGACAACAGTGGCTGTATAGGTAGATTTAGAAGCTATAAGTATTATAGCTACTTCAGTCTCTCATCAAAAATTAAATAAAGTGTGAACGCTGGCCTGAATTTAAGGTAAAGGAACATGGTTAAGATGTAAGCTAAAGTTTTTAATTAATCTCCAGAAATGGTGGGTCTATTATTTTACTCAATAGCATCATTTTGGCCCCACAGTTGACCACAAATTGAAAAATGAAATACATTTAATGTAAGCTGTATATTTATAATACATCAGCTCTCTGAATAGATGTGCGTTAACCAGGACAAGCGAGTAAGGATGTCATCGGAGAGAAGGAGAATCCCATTTTACCAGTGCCAAAGGAAATTCTTGATCATGTGCTAAGTAGGAAACCAAACACCCCAGACAGCGGCAGCTTGACTTTCCCACAACTGGCTTGGACAGACAACACTTCCTGTGCCAGACAGGAACGAAACCGGCACCAGGGTTTCATAGCACCTCCGGCGTATCATATAAACACAGCGCGAAACACGCTCCTAAATTTAGCTCTTCGAGAGAGGTGCTTCCACTAACAGCCTCATAAATAAGCTGATACGCCAGCTCAGTGAGTGAAGGTGGCCGCAGAGGGGAGGCATGACAGGAAGAGAGAACGGTGTGACATCCATTGAATGCACTGGAACTCGAGCCCTGAACCTGATGAGTTATTCCACCATGGCTCAGAAAAGGAGGTCAAGAGTGGGTGAGGAGATCAACGAGGCAAGGCTTCAGACAAAGAGCGGCAGATGTTTTCCAGTGTGCACTTTACAAGATGTACGGGGGGAGTTTAAACATTTGAAAGTATTTGTTGGAAAAGGAAGGAACAAAGTGGTTTGTTCTTCACCATAAAACTTCAGTTTTATGGTGGAGGTAAAGTTAAACTACTTTTTGTGGGTAAAGTCAAACTACTGGAGAAAGTTAAACCATGTCAAGCCCCAAATCTCTAAATTGAATATAACGGCGACCTGATGTCCAGGACATTGATAAGCACGATACATTTACTTGGTCATACATTTTATATACATAAATCAGGCATCTTATTTTGGCATCCATATAACGTATTTTTTTAACAAACTTTTATTTAAAAAGTGGACATTGAGGTGGGGCGGAGCGATACAACACGTATATCCTAATGTATAATTGACACAGGAATTTCAACTTAAAATTTAATGTTAAACCTCTTGATGTCAGTTCACAAAATAAACACTATAGACATGATACGTAATTACAAAACTTCATTTATCTTTCGAGAAAATTATATATAAATGTTTTCACAATGTACCATGATCAGATAACTCTTGCATCCTGAGCTCTAAAGTCCAAACATACCCTACCAGTCAAAAGTTTGGACACAACTTCTAACCCCATGATCTTTCCAAATTTTAATTTTTTATTTCAGAGCAGTCATGCACCCTGAGCTCCCAAGTCCAAACATATCTGCAATTGTCTTCAGTGGGAACTTCTATGGAGGTCACTGAAGCTTTCCTGTGTTGCTGAGAGAAGTGTTACAAGCCAGTGGGAGGGTAGAACACAAACTTTAATGATGATCACCTAAAGGATTGAAACAATGGGTCTCCTTAAGAAAGACAGAAGACTAGAACAAGGCGAACAATGAGGAGCCTCCCGTGTCCAGAACGATCCGCCTTATACTGTAAAAGACGTTTCGAATTCAAAGAATCATTCTTTTCTGCTCTTCACATCCAACTCACAGGTGGCTCTGAGAGTAGGGGGGACGTCCAGAACAACCCAGGAGGTGATGACCCTGTCGTAACCCTCGCCCTGGTTAAACCACACCGTGTTTCCTCTACAACACCTGTTAAGTCGTAAACCGACTTCGCTCTTAGGGTCAGGGAGAGGTCCTGCTGCAGGGCTTTTATTTTGTGTACTGACAATCTTGCTGTAAATGACTGTATAGTTCCAAACATTCGAAAAATAATGCTGCAGAACAGATCAATGGACCTCAATCTGGATAGTTATGTGAAGCATAAGCGGGTAAAGAACACATAACCTTGTCAAATCAGGGTCGCATTTATAACATCAAGGCATTTGAATCAAACCGGGACTGGTGATGAAATTTCTGGTGAACGAAGGTGTTAAAGCGATTGACATTTACAGAAGACTTCCAGGATAGTACGGTGCAGGCTCCCGTGTGTCCGTGAATGCCCGGCCAAGGTGACTCGGAGCCCACTGCAGTCGTTCCCGTGAACTTTTGGTGAGTGAAACAACTGATCCTTGAAATCTACAGATAACTTGCAGAAGAAAGAGACGCATCTTCCTGCAGGAACTGTACACACATTCATTTATCAACCCCACTTACACGTTACAGGAACTTGGCTGTAAGTTATTGCCACTCTGCCCACTGTCCACCGCTCACCAGTCGGTGCCCGAATGCCAGCGGGGCACTGCCCACCAGACCTGCACAACTTTCCTTCCCTATCCTTCCATCCTCGCCCCTTTACCCCTTTTTTTCCTCATTTACCTAAACAAATTACCCTTCTTCCGCATGTTTGGGCCGCTGAAGGAGTTCCCTGGAAGGCCAGCGTTTTAGGCCTAATTCAGACAGATCACTAAAGCAGTCTGATCACGGCTTGGGCGTACTCAGAAAGCTTTCTCCCTTGATGGTATGCAAGCACTAGTAAAACACTGGGATAAGTGCATTAAGGTAGCAGGGAATTTTTACTCTCAGAACTGTGTTCTGTTATTCTGCAAAAGTCCCACTTTGACCTGAACACTCCTAGTATTTAATGACCAAACACTGTTGTCACCATATAGTAATCTACACTCTGGGCTTACAAGCTAGTAATTTTAGTTTTAGTTAAATAGCACGAGTGTCGATCTGGCTGTGTGGGTGAAGAAATGTAATGTTCTCTCCTGGATCTTCCCCCACATCCAGTTTCTAATGCCATCTGTATGAGCAGTGTGGTACAACTCAACCCTCTATTATGCATTTTAAACACAAGTGGAGCACAAACCAACCTTACCCTGCACTTAAAACGTCACGCAGTCAGACAAACCCCTGCCATCTGACCCCACATTACCACTCGCAACAGGAACTCTCGTACTTCTGCTTCATTAACGCGTTAGCTTGCTACTGCGCCGTTCTTACATGCCCGTAACTTCGCACAAGAAATCAGAAAGCCTACCCTTTCTTTTTTCCAAGGAAAAAAAAAAAAACAATAAGCAGCAAAAGATTACTAGGAAATGGTGTGCATAAAGATTCTGGGTAATCTGTGAAAAGTTAGGGATGTTACTCAAGAGCTGGATGAGTGTTTCCTGAATGATTATCATCACATGAGATGGTCTATAAATAACAGAGAGAATGAGCAAGTGAGCGAGAGAGCGAGAGAGAGAGAGAGAGAGAGAGAGAGTGGGAGAACAAATGGAGGGGTAGAGCAGAAGAGCAAGTCAACGTTTCCTTTTCAGTGACAAGGCTTTGAAGTACAAAACCTATTAAGATGAAAGAGCTTTCAAAAAAATAGAACAAAAACAGGAGCGAGATCAATAATTACATTTTTTTTTCCTTTTCTCCTTTTTTTTTGTTAACTGCAATGTCTTACTCAGTACATTAGGCAGCACGTGTTCGTTGACACAAATATCAATTATGGATCAGAATGAAGGAACGAATGGTTCCTAATATGTCTTGACAGAAATTCTGTATATATGTTGCAAAATATGGAGTCAGAGTGACTGCTGTGCTTATGACCGATAGCATTTAAGATTACACCATCACACCATCGCTAAACCTATACAAAACCGCTTGTATGATCTTAAGAAAAAAGTAAAATTCATTCAGAGACATCATCCGCCCTTGACCAAGCGTGTCCGGTTTAACCTAAACTGTATCCTGGGGGTCTGTCTAAGGTTATGGTGGACATCTTTAATAGGAAGTGCTGAAATGACATTGCTTCCCTTTTACTGATACAGACGGTGCAGCCTTCAACAAAGTCGCCTGAAAGTTCCCAAAATGTGCATAAGCTCCGCCTACTTATGAAAAAAAAAATGATGGCGACAAAAACAAATCATGAGAACAATAACGCCCCAGGAAATCATGTTTACTGTTAACAACCTTCTTAGTTAGCACAAGATAAACCTCAAAAGTTGGGACCATACACAAATGCAAAACTAGTAAACAAGTATGCGTTTGAAATGTTATTTTTCCCCAAACATCATCATAAGCTTGAAGAGTGCGTTGTTGTGCGGCTTCAAAGCCACGCGCGCTCACGTGTGGTGATGAACGGCTCATTCATGCTGCATTCAATCGGACGATTTCCTCTTAACTGTTCCGGAACATCACGCCTCTGTTGCCTTCGTATCTCGAGTCGCTCAGCGATTCTGTAACCTTGAACATCTAACAAAAGCCAGAAGCCAGAAAAACAGCCCATAGAGAGAGCTATAGAAAGCAGAATGATAAAGCCGGAAAAGAGGGGGAAGACCGCTCGGTTACAGAAAAACTCGAATATGTTCAGTACGTTTATACTGAAATACTTCCATTCTGTTTAGTTGGTTGGTGCATCATTTTTGACGGGTCAGGGTCAATGTATTGCGTGATCAGGTTTTGCTGTTCTCTGCTACAAACAAAAGAGCTTTCCATCATCACTCAGTAGCTTATTATATAAATCAGAAATAGTGAAGATGTTGATGCAAATGATGGACTGATGCAAAATACCAGAATGCAATGTAGCTCGCTGGCGCAGACAAGATGAGACGAGGCTTGTCTACAAGATGACGCATGAAATGAAAGCATGAAACAAAACAAAACCAAAGCTTTGGATCTGATCTCTTCTGAAGGACTAAAGCACCGCTGCATCACTCCCTTTAGTCAGCAATGACATAACGCTTGAGTTATCGCCAGGCACATGAAGAGCATTGTGAGAAATCTCGGAAACTGCTGAGCAAAGCAGACCGACATGGTGGTGAAAGATGACTCAGATCACCTTACACAGGAGGAGGATAAGGAAGATGTTGGGAACAAACACTGGGCATCTCAAGGGTTGGATAGTGTGTATAGTAGTGAGGTTAAACACAAAGATAACCAGTTAGCCAAGATCTCCAATAAATCAACATCAACTGTGTTTTAATTAACACTAGGAGAACTCCAGGAACTGTAGCATGCTTTAAAATATGCCTCGTTGTTCAGACCAATTACCCTCAGAACTGGGCTGAGGTGCGATTCTGACCCTGTGTTCCTGTGAACTCTCTCACACACACACGCATGATTCTTCACAAGGAAAAGAAAAATTTCACCGGCGTGAAAGAAAACAAGCTTGAAACCCATCCGTCGGCGGTTCTGTTCAGCGCTTGGGATGTAGCACGAGTGTGTTAATGAGACACTTTCTGCTTCCTGGCTTAGACACAGAGTACTGGACGAGGACGACTGACCCGGGTTCACTACTCAGGCTCCAGACGTTTCTCTCGGCTCGGTGCTAATGATGTACGGCCTTCCGTCCTGACAGGAGAGGAGCTTTAGATGAGACGGACGAACAGCACGTACTGTACTCGCGCTACTGACACTGACGCATTCGCACTGTAGCTGCAAGACACTAGCTGTACTGGCTGTTTTATTAAAAAAAAAATTTATACATACTACTTATACGGCAGAGTCGCCACATAAGCAACAAAACAAGACTGTGTAATCATTGATTTCCTGGAAGTTGACATTTATTATGCACTTTTAAAAGGACAAGTCTGAGGTAAAGCTGGAAGGTTTTAGAACAGAGTTTTTGCTTTTTGGATTCTTGCTGACAAAAAATGATTAGAGGGGAAGAGAGACTGGTGAGTACTGGTACATAGCTGATATAACATAAGGTAAAAACAGGAACAATCATCACAATGTAACTATGAATGAACAATAAAAAAAATAATAAAAAAAACTCCTGTATGTCAACTTTGGTGATTATTCCGTAGTACCCTAGTATTATAATAAAATATATATTTTTTTATTCTTCTCAAAAATTATACACCGATAATTAAACACCTTGTGCGATATCTCAGTGCCGATTCGATTTATATTGCAATTCTTTAAGTATCACGTTTTTATAAATATCCCCATTCGCTATCACGTTTTTTTTATTTCGTTAAAATTTTAAAACCTTTAAAATAATTTATTTTAAATTATAAGTTTTATACTCTACTTTTATTTGGCAGCTTCGCTACCAAGTTAAACATTAGTAATTAAATGTAGCCCGTTCCTTATAACACTAGTTTTCTCACTTAAAAAAAAAACAATTGTAGCATTTAAACACTACAAACTTCAAATGTAAGAGTTTAACACTTAACTTCAAATTAAATAAAACATAAAACTACAGTCTTACTAATCAGCATGCATCTCTGTCAGTTATTATTTCTAAAGAAACTCAGCAACCAATTCTCTTCAGCCACACGGGAGGCCAACGTATACAACACTTTAGAGTGTACCACCTGTAGGATTATAAAGAAAAGGTGACGTTTTACCACCTCAAATGCCCCGAATCAGTTACGAACAGTTGTGGGCAGACGGGCGAACACAGCTTCTAATGCGGGTGATTTTCGAGGCCAATTCGCACTCACTGTGATTTTAGACTGGTGTAGGTGTGTACTGGTGTAAAGAGATAAAAAATTATTTTCCGTTGTGCCACTCGTACGATTCTGCGCTCGCCACAGAATCAGTTATGTCCGAGGCTAATCGGTCATTGCTGATCAAGATGTAAACCAGCCATTTCGGCTGATGGACTGCATCTCTATTATAAATGTAAAAAAAATATATATAATTATTATTTAAAAATAATAATATTAATAATAATAATATAAAGGGTGTCACAAAAAAAATTACATAATTTTGCAGTCTAACAACATCGCCAACTCTCACTCAAATTTTAACAAGATACGTAAAAACTAATTAAGTTTAATGTTTATTTAATTCTGTTTTACTATGCAACAGAAACTTGAAGATGAGTTCAAAAAACGACTTGTTTTCAGTAATGTGGACATTTCATAGAATGGCAAAGTCAAAAAGCATAATGCTCACATTTGGGGGGGGAGATTCCCCAGGCTACAGTTGATCATTTAATGTACTGAAAGTTCTAAAAGTAAAGGTGTTGGAGCTGGACTATCGACTTGTCGTCTGTCTTGTCACAGGCGGTGCGCAGAGTGAACATTTTTGAAATCAGAAATAAAATCTATCTCTGTTTAAAGTTTTAATAAATATTTTATTTATGAAACCTAATTAATTTTGTTTGCCGAGAATATGTAGTAACTTACATATTCATATTTAAGTGATGTCAATTTTTTTGGGACACCCATATATTGTGGTACGCACCCACGGCTAAGCAGTGCTGTTACCTGTCGGCCCGCGACAACAAAGAATAACCATTTCCACCATGTTGCATTCAAACTAATATAAAGGGGTTTAAATATAACCTAAATTTCATATAAAATAAATATTTAATAATGATGATGCGCATATGTTTAATCTTAGCCATCCACGTTCTTCTTTAGAAATTTGCTTACCTTTGAACATGGACAACAATAAAACGAGCTCGATTCCCAGGAGAAGCTTGTGAAAGCCCCAAACAATGGTGAATTCACAAACAGAAGGAAACAAGAGGGTCAGTGTAGAGGGTTTAACTTAAGCTAAACTCCATAGCTGCACAAATACAAGATAATCTGCTTTTGAACTTGAGATAATACCGGACCGAATGCGAAGTAGCTGTGGGAACTGAACCTGGAGTGCGCGAGCGGCTAACCACTAATTGCTCGACAGTCAGACAATAAGAATGCTAATGCTAATGCCTAACCCCACTCGAGGCCTGCGTTCCCAGCAACCCTCAACCGGATTCCCACCCACTGTAACTAGCAACGATCTGCGCCCATACAACTGAATCACAATAGCAACGACTGGAAATCCGGACGTTCCCAATCCTGGAACGTTCGCTTACTCTTAAGCCTTTCATTCACTCGAAATATGAAAGAAAATACAACTTCGGAGTTAAACATCAACTTGGCGCAGCACCATGAACTTTTTTGATCACTCAAGGGCTTCCAGTGATGGTGGTAGTGAAGGTGATTTCCCCCCCGTAGTGGGCCAGGAATGGGCGCGTGCAGCACGGATGGCCGCACATAGGAGGCAAGGCATGGCCAGATGAGGCAGACAGGCCCGTGAGGAATGTTGAGCCTGATGTTTAAGTGCTCTTTAACCAAGCTTCGTTTCCCCCTCCTCCGCGTGACCTTCAACTTAAAGTCTTAACCTCGTCTTCAAGGTAAAGTTAATACACGTCCCGGAGGCGGGGAAGAATGCCAGGGTGAAGCCTGCAAGGCCTGGACGAGTCGGCATGGAGGCGCCGCACGGACATCGCCATGGTTGTTGGGAGAAGAAAGGGGAGGAGGAGGAGGAGGAGGAGGAATGGGAAAGGGTTGGGACTGCTGAGGGATGTGGAAGCTATGGAGGTTCAAAGGGTCATGGGCATTCCTGACATACTTCTCCATGAGCCCATGAGCCCAAAACCAAAGAGTAGGACACGCTAGTGGGATTTAGAACATGATGTCAAAGGGAAAAATAGTAACATGAGGTGCGCACGAAGAACAGGGATGGTACAGGGATTTTCAAACGCCCAGGAAATCGTTTGAGTTAAAGTACCGGAGAAACCAGAATAGAAGCCTGATTTATTCGGAAAATGTGAATCTCATGGATTTTGAATGGTGAAGATGGATGTTGGAAAAAGAACGAGTGTGTGTGGGGGGGGCGGAGGGGGTGTTTGGCATGTGGTTGAGATAGGAATAGAAATGAATGACTTCCTAACAGGTGGGCTCGGGATGCAGCTTACCTCCCGACTCCAGTCGGTATTAGGTTTCTGAGGCACCTCCGGAACCAGTGACCCTCTTTGCCCCACATCCCCGCCTTACAGGAAGCAGATTTGTTTTACGACCCTTTTCCTTGTAAAGCCTCCCGTACTTTCCTCACCGGAGGGCAAAAACAAAACCTGATGCATTCCTGTCTCTTGCTTTTAGTCTAAATCTAGAACTACATACCGGCTGTGTTCCTTAAAACCTTTCGCTGGTACTGCATCTCTACATGAAGAAAAAAAATGTCAGAAATGTGTCGAACATCAATGTTTAAATGGAGTTAAAAAAGGAAAGGAAGAAATGTCTTTGCTGGAATGTGAACATTTTGCGAGCTGTGTGGGAAGAGCTTAAGAGCCGGCTTCTAAAGCGCATTCGTGCTAAGCTAAAATTAGATCCCACAGGTGAGAGGATTAAAGAGAGGGGGAAAAAAAAAAGGAAAAGCAGGCACCAAATCACAAAGTGGTACATTGCGGCTGAGCGGCGAGGTCGTACAGGGATGACCCGGTGTTATTCAAAGCGCCGCTGGCATTCTGAAGAGACACGTTACCTGTGTCAGAGAGCAGGCACGCACACACACACACACACACACACACACACACACCAAGCTGCTTCACTGTACTCAAACACACACAGACAAAGAGCTAAATGCATCATCCATTTCAAGCTTTAATTTGCTTTATTATGTTCATTCTTTAACAGCGGTAACGTGAAATATAAACATTATGTCATGTTGTATAGAGATCAGTGCGGAAGTTTACACCCCACAGCATTCATTTTTTTGATTCATTACATTGCTATATCCTATATACAGGGTCGAGGGGGACCTGGAGCCTATCCTATGAGACCTGGACAAGGTACCAATCTACCACAGGACACACACACACACACACAATGGGCACACCGGTTAAACTCACCAGCATCTAACCTAATATGCAAGTCTATGGACTGTGGGAGGAAACCTGCAGGAAACCCTTCAAGCACGAGGAGAACATGCAAACTCCACAGACGTACACGGACCCGGGGGGGGGTTACTCGAACCCTCGACCCTGGAGAGTTCTGTGGTAAGGGTGCTAACCACTTCACCACCTTGCAGCAACAACCCCATAGCATTTGAATACACTACAAACATTTTCGTGAAAAAAAATATTTTATACAAACTACAAAATCATAATCGCAAGAAGGTACGAGTAATACGTTCTGCAACATGATTGTGGAAAACCAAGAAAAACAGCAGGGCCACGACCATCTCACCTGATGTGACGCAAAACTACAGTGCAATGTCTGCACAATAGAAAGATGGGCTTCGTGAGGAAGAAAACTCTTTGGGAGGACGCTCTTAAAGGAAAATGAATCAACATCAGCATTTTTATTATTGATTATCACAACACTTTCTTTTTTTCCACAGCCACCATTTAAACATATTCCATGTGTGAAGTTTTGCCTTCTTTCTGACCTCTATGTTAATATTCTGCTCACATGTTGGACTTTCTGGATATCTTTAGATCCCTGACCTTTTTTTTTTTTTTTTATCATGTTTGATGGTTAATGCTTTTACCCGTCACCTGTCGTTTTTGACCTAGCATTTATTATTATTTTTTCACGGTGACGTGTTTTTATGTTTTGATATATAATTAAACGCACTCTTACTGTGTATAGTGAACTTAACAGCGAGATGGTATGGGGAGTTTATAAATTTTGAAAGTAAAGAAGGTGTTTTGTTCTATTGGCTGATCACTTTGCTAACTTTAAGAGTTTAGTTCTTGAGAGAAACTAAACCGGCTACCAAGAGAAGCAGATATTTTCGCTTGCAATTTTCATAACATTTGACTATAAATAAGCTTAATAATCTTTTATGTGGTTTGTCGTAATAATATTTAAGAAATTACAGATAGGTTTGGCTAGATTCAAAAATATTTCACTTACCAAAATTTGTTACTTTTCACAGTGAACTTAATTGTAGTTACATTGCAAAAAATTACATCTTAGTAAGTAAAATATTCTTGAAATGTATCAATTTCTCAAAAATAAGTTTCTAACAATGTTACTAAAATTGTAAATAAATATGTTTTGTTCTATTGGCTTTTCTTATTTTAATATAAAAATTTAAAAAAATAGTAAATTCCTAAAACTACTAAAATTATGTCAATAGAACAAGAATTTCTTTTCTTAGAACTTTAGTACAATTTTATTAGAAATAATCTTAATAATCTTATATTTGGTTTGTTGTAATTGTTTGTTAGGAAAGTGTAGATAAATGTAGCTATATTAAAGATATTTTACTTGCTAGGATATAATTGTTTGCAGTGTTTTTTTTATTTTATCTGTATTAGAGTGAGCACAGTTTAAAAGTGGTTTAAAAAGCTCCAAAGGCTCCCAAGAGGAGCTGGACAAAGTTGTAGAAGCTAAGCCTGGGCCTAACTTCTATAAATATATTTTTCCTTTGTAAGATTTGTACTCGATCGTACAAATGTAGCGGCTTTTTCTCGGAAACGTTTTCCTGTACCGAAATCTAACTTTAAATTTGTTCTCGTTGTCACCTCACGCTCTTCTAATGATCACGAATCCACTTTGCGCCTTTTGTTCTCCTCCACACGCTCTCGTCCTTTCTTCTCTGTACTCAATTATCGCTCCTTTTGAATATTAAAGATGTCACTCAGAAGGTTAGTCTTTCTTAGCCTTGCCATTAATGAACGCCTTGTGACAGTGTCTCGGTGAACCATTTGTTAGTTATTAATAGATTATTGTTTTAAAATAAAAGGTCCAGCTGTGTGTTTTTAAGCATCTTCAGGGCTGAAACGAGGCTGACTATCATTTTAACTTTATCTTTTTTTATTTGTATAAAAGAATAAAGAAAACGCAGATGTTGAAAAGCAGGAGGTCGAATCGGGAACTCGTTTTTCGCCTCCGCGTTGTCCTTGTTACCTGCAATACGACCATGAAGCTATTTTTAGAGTCTGTGTCAATGGTCTGTCAGTGTATTTTCAGCCGTTTAAATGGAGAAGGCTCTCTCTCTCTCTCTCTCTCTCTCGCACTGAGATTCTATAACCTTTAAAAGAACTAAAGCTCGGCACGACACATTAGTTACACAAAACACACACATTTCAGGTTTCGGGTCTATTTCTGTCTTTTGCTTTGAGTAGCATGCAACTGTAAAGCTGAAAGCTAGCCCTTAGTGTGTTATTGTGTAATAACCAAAAGACACACCGAGTAAAAGCAAGAGCTGTGAAAATGCTCAGCTTCGTCAGTCGTGTAAACCACTCTGTGTTGTTAGAGCTGTTAGAGAACATTCATCCATAATGACGCAGAGTTGAAGCCGATTTGTGTTTCTGCATCAAATCTACGCAAGTGTGAGCATTTGTACTGGTTTGTGCGCTAGTGAGTTTGTGTCACGCTGCAATTACATCACCCAACCACTAGTTGGCAGTGAGGTTTCTATGCCACAATCCTTAACCTTTTCGCCACGCTCTAGCGAGTTTTTTTTGGTGTACTACAAACATTGCAAGCCAAATGATGTTCAGTCCAGTAACGATTCAGTTCCTCTAATAAAGTAACTGGCTTCTTTGATGCGTTTGCTTGAATTTCAAAAACATAAGCATAGAGGAAGGAGTCGTAGATCCAATGGAGGAGTACTTTGCAAGTACTATGTGAACAACTCCTCACCATAGACCATTTAAACTGAAAGTTTACCTATTTCTTCCAGAATAAAATCAAAGAAAAGGGACTTTGTGGTGTTGGACTAAAGCTCATAACTAGCAAAAAGACTTCAGGAAGTCAAGAAAGCCTCCTTGACCCTGAGTTAAATGGTTTATGGTTAAACAGCTCAAGAGACAAAATGGCGTCCGGGATTCCCCTTGTTATTTAAAAGGCGCAGAGACAACACTGTTACATTTGTGTGAGATTTATTTCCTTAGGTGCGGTTAAAGTTTTTGACCACATGATAGCAGTGTGGGGTAAGATGACAGAGATTAAGTCAAGTGGATTGGTACGCTTTACACGTGTGTCAAAGGCATGCAAGACTCACTTTGCTGGACTTAAGAACAATTCAGACTTACGAACATGCTCCCGGAACAGAACTCGTCCGTAAATCGGGGACTTCTTGTAATAGGATTTTCTTCAGATCTAGCAACACACGTACATGTTAGTTGGCTGAACCTTCAACTCTGAAGGTACATAAAACCTAAATATAATAGGGGTGATGATGGTTCTACAGCGAGGCCTCCAAGGGCTGCGCTTTACATTTACATTTACATTTAGGCATTTGGCAGACGCTCTTATCCAGAGCGACTTACATTTTTTTTTTATCTCATTATACATCTGAGCAGTTGAGGGTTAAGGGCCTTGCTCAAGGGCCCAACAGTGGCAACTTGGTGGTTGTGGGGTTTGAACCTGGGACCTTCCGAACCGTAGTCCAATGCCTTAACCACTAAGCTACCCCTGGCTTTGACCTCAGCCTTCTAACAAAAAGCTGAGATATGCAAAGAAAAAGAATTTCACTGTCAGTAATTTATATGTGACGAATAAAGCCTGAAAACCTAAATATATATCATGGCGTCAAGGTTCCGCTTACTTCAAGTCACTCATGTTACCGCAGCTGGTTAGCGAGTTGCTAGTTTGTGATCAGCCAACAAAAGCCAAGCTTATATGGAGAAATTAATCTCTGTCCAAAGTGACATAATTCCAAGCTCCTACTTTACACTTTACACATTTGGAACCTGGATGTGTGAAAGCCTGCAAGTGCTGCAGTAATGTCCTGGGATGCGAGTGTGAAAAAAGGACTAAAGAGAAAGAAAGAAAGAAAAAAAACGTTGGTGAAGAGCCATTGGCATAAAGAACAAACTGATTCTTGTGTTGTGTCCAAAAGGTCCTATGGAGAATCTCTGTTCATTTTCAACACTTTCAATGTTAAATAAATAAAGCTAAATTTTAACACAGATACACAAATCAGATTTTAACTGGCTCAGCATTGAATCTTCACAAGTTCAGTGTGTAAGAAGCTCACACTGTCTCCCGTAAATAAAGCACTAATTCTATACTTTTTTAATAACATTATATTTGTGCTTTTTAATTTTGGCTCGACCAATCAAGACTCAACAATCTTCATGCACGCTCAAGCATGTTCAGGAATCCGAAATCTGAACGAATTCTTTATGAATGTCTAAAAGTAGAGTTAATATTAATAAAACCCTTCCTTCCTCCCTTCCAACCAAGCACGATGACCATATGATCAGCTGAAGATGATTCCGTGTTACAGAACGGTGACACATTGTTGCAGCAGTTCCCCTTTATGGTAAAAATAGCATTTTGAGGCACTGCTGTCTGAAAGCAGACTCGCTCAGGGGCTTGGTGACACCAGAGGCTGAAATGTTCTCGCGGTGCGTGTAGGAGGTGTAACCGACCGTGCTCGGTGCGCCGTGTTCTGGGAACTAGAATTAGAATTCAGGGGGAAGGGGATTAGCATTAACTATCATTAACCATTACTGTGCAGTCTCTTTTTTTGCACGATTATGTCTCTCAGTCAGAGGGAGTTTACCTAAGTCAGGCTGTGAAGTGCCATGCAGCTCAGAATGTTCTGCGAAGGTTCTAGATTGGTTGGGGTGAACGGCTACATCGCGGTGCAAAATAATATGACGCATTGCATTATACGCACCACGCAGGAAACGTCTCGATCTACGTGAACCGCGAAGTTAAAATGTACGAAAACCAAGCTGGTCATGTGACCATGTTTTCTCATGGTAAACCTGTGTGATCTGCTCTTTAGCAGTCTGATAACTTCGGGCTGCAACATGTGCTTAGAGGTTGTATGATTAACCGATAAGCTTTTCAGCAGCTTAGAGTCCTGAAGGTTAAGACTAGTGCTGTCAATCGATTGTGATCTAATTAATCAGCGTCGTAGTTACAATTAATCACAACTTTAAAATACTCAGATTTACTTGTTTGAATGTGCAAAGTTGGAATAACCAAATGCATGATGAACCGATTAGATGAAACAGATTATGCAGTTTTATAATATCTTAAACATTAACATTTTACAAGTTTTTCATTAAAATCTTTCGACTGCTGCATGCAGTGGCTGCGTACTACGGGGCATGGCAACCCACCGATGGCAGGGCTCGAACCCGGATCCAAACATCAACAGTCTAGAGCCTTAGCCGCCTGAGCCACTGCTCTCACATCTTACATTTAATTAATCCTTGTTAGCTTTTTATAATGAAACTTGCCGTTCAGACTATGGGAATCTCTTAGACTCAAATTTGGTCATATGATAAATTTGCACAAAAAATATAGTAATGCATTAAGACATGCATTAAAGCGTTAATGATGACTGCGTTAGTTAAGCCGAACAAACAAAACTAGCAAATTATTTGCTTTGCTTGTAATTTAAAACTTAAAAAATTTACTCTTTTTAGTCACTGACCTTATATTCAATTTGTTTAAAAATATCCTGCAAATCTAATCAAATCAACATGATTGAAGTGCGTCGTCAAACCATAATCAAAACCTTATTATCAGTGTCCGTATTGAAGCATTTGTTTTGAAACAGATTATGCAGTTTTTTAATATTATTGACCTGTATCGATGATTCAAATCTAAAACACAATGTTTTTCACATTTTAAATTTGATTTCTAAATAAATTAACTGCATTGTGATACATATTTTGGACCCTATCCATGTTTTTTAACTACTGTGAAGTATCGTGATATTTTTCATACACTTCTCCTCCTGCTCGTGTCTCTCAGCATTCAACTCGGAATGCGGATGGCGTTTCCCAGATCGTACTTCACCAAACATACTGAACCCTCAAGACAAGATGTTCTGAGCTTGGAGGTTTGGACACTAACACCTGGGAAGGACCAGGATAAACATTTGGATCTAGAAGAAGGTTAGGGTTCAGGTGCATTTTCCATTTTAAGTCACCGACTGCAGAAAGTGTGTGTGTGTGTGTGGGGTACCGAGTTTTGTATGTTTCATAAACACTTACGGATGAAGATATATTCTCTCAATAAAAACAAGCTCCTTAATTCAGTCTGCATTTACAGGAAACGGCACAAAAAACCAGGCCCTCCAGCTCAGGTCATCAGAGCGCTGGTCCAGCTTCCACCCACGGCCAGAACAAAAGCTCTCAGCACCAGGCAGGCTGAGAGAACACGGCGGAAACAGAGCTGTGAACCAGCGTTACATAACTGTAACACATTCATAACACTTAAAACACCTACAGCTTCCTAGAAATCACACAGGAACACACACATACTTCACAACGCGCAGCACAAACCAAAACACCACACAGAGACATCATCAGTCTCTTTCTCTCACTGTTAAACAGATCTTTGCTCCAGATTTCAATGATCGTCTCAGGATTATAAGCCCAATACAGCACTGTGCAAAAGTTTTAGCCCCCCCATGTGTAATTATTCAGTATTCATGATCCTGATTCAAATTGGTCGGATTCGTTTCCTAAAACAGCGTGATAAAAGTAGAGCTTATGTTAATGCTCTAATACGGTATCATTTCCATAGTAACAGCACAGACGAGGATTTGTATGTTGTGTTCGTAGTTCGAACAAATATATTTGTATAACATGACAAATACCTCAAAATAAACGCATAAAAATGAAAAAATATAGATTATATATTTATAGAATTTTTTTTTACATATATGAGCCGATACAATCACGGTACCTCGGTGCCAATTCGAGTTGTACTGCAATTCTCTAAGTAAACTGAAACCTTGGATAACGAGCATAATTCTTTCTGTAAGCGGCTTGTATTCCAAAACACTCGTAAACCAAATAGAATTTTCCCATAAGAAATAATGAAAACTTAAAGCATTCGTTCACAGCCAAAAAAAATAAATACATAAAAATAATTAACACAAAATATTAAGAAGAAATAAAACAAATTAACCTGCACTTTAGTAAGGAGCCCCCCCCCCTTCTCGTCTTATACAGTTACCCTTCCTCAACCACGCGCAAAACAGAAATACTGTTTTATCAGAAAAATAAACAAGAAATCTCTCTAAGGACACTCGATTAAGCGACACACTAACGGAATCACTGCTGTAAAGTAATAATAAATCAAATTAACCTGCACTTTACCTTTGAAAAGAATCGCGACAGAGCAGTGTTTCTGTGTTGAGCAAAGAGAAAGTGTGTGTGTGTGAGAAGGCGAAAGTAGGAGAGGTCTGTGTGTGTGTGTTGTCACAGTGTTATAGTAAACAGTACACGCGTACATGTATGTTGATTATACCAGTAAGAGACGCGCACTAAGACCCAGCAGCTGGGACGATTACCTACAATTCCGCAGCGCAAGAGAAAAAAACGTTGGCTCAGTTGTGATCACGTGACGCTCGGCGTCAAAACAAGATGCGTGATACATGATACTCGGTACTCGTAAACCAAGACTTGTTCGTTTTCCAAGTCAAAATTTATTCAAAATCTTTGCTCGTCACAATCCGAGGTTTTACTGTATATATATATTTTAAATGTCTGTTTTGGAGTCAAAAAAAAAAAAGAAAATCACAATACATCATTGAATAAATTTTCCCCTTATCTCTAATACTTAGTCACGTGACTAGGGCTATGTGTAATATTTGAAGAAAAATAAAAACGTGTCTGGGGAAAAAAGAGATGCAAATAAGAGATGTAAAGTGTGACTGAAGAATTTTTAATTAAAAGGTAGAGTTCACACAGGAGAGCAGTTTGAAAGATGAAACACCACTTTGCATAAATTTTTATAAATTAATCTTTGGCTGTACTTCCAGTTTCGTGCAAATCCCACAAGAGGTGTACGCATTGAAACAAGACCTCTACAGTCCCAAAAAGCATGTTACGTCTCCAATTTCATGTAATCACCAAAAACCTAGAGGATCAATACATTTCTGTAAGATAAGCTGAAACCAACTGAAACATTTTGCGCTTTCAACATTTTTGGAAGGGGTCTCCGCTGTTCCATTCAACGAGCGTGTTGAGAAAATGAATGAGTAAAGTGGCTCGAACTAAGAGAGAAAATCAACTGAAGTTGTTTCACTGATGTTCTGTTTTTCATTCGGTAGGAGAAAAGAAAAAACAGCCAGGATTGACTACAGATAAAGGAGAAAAAAATTTAGCTAAAGTTCCTGAAAACACATAAATGGATGTATGGATGGATGTAAGCGCTGCACAATTAATCAAATACATTTTTCTTTAAAAAAAAATCTAAAATTGCAGTATGGACCTTTGAAATTATTAATTGCAAACGTCTGCAAATTATCGCACATAATATAGGCATAGTCTGGTATTTATGTAGATTTTCTTCATTTATGATTAAAAAAAATACTTTGAAGGTGATAGACATGGGCAAACTTCCTCTAAACGTGATCATTTGAGCCGTTATTGACTGTTATGCCCGATAAATACAATCTGAATACAAAATGGTAAATTTACTTGTTAAATACTGGTTTAAAATTACAATTACAACATGTTAAAATAATTGCAATGTGGTTTAGTTTATTTATTTTTTTTAGATATAGTTTGCATACGAGCATAAACTGCTGGTTCAGAAATTAGTGGAAAAAAGTCATCTAATTTAAATATACTAAATTTAAATTAATTTAAATACTAAAGCTTGAATTTTGGTTTTTAAAAAAATCTCAGTGGTTAAGGCGATGGACTACGGTTTGGAAGGTATCAGGTTCAAACCCCACCATCATTAAGTTGCCCCTGTTGGGCCCTTGATCGAGACCCTTCACCCTCAACTGCTCAGATGTACAGTATAATGAGATAAAAATGTAGGTCGCTCTGGATAAGAGCGTCCTCCAGACGCTGTAAACGTCTTCACGCAGTCACTGCTTAAATTTACAGTGTAATAAGTCAGGTTACAAAAATACAGAACGTAAGGTCCAGCTCCATGTTTGTGGTTCTTTCTTTTCCTTCTTTAAATATGCGCGGCGTCTGGCCTTCCTTAGACGTGTAAGGCTGGCTTGGGGTCAGAGATGGGTGTGGTGGGAGGTGTAGGGGTTTATAAAGTGTGCATTGAAACATTACGTGTTTACTTCATCATATCCCTTTTTAAAATCAATAAAAAAAATATTATTAAAACAACAACAACAAAAAAAAAACCACACAACAAATACAGAAGTGAAAAACGACTCTCTCTCATGTCTAGTTCATTTTTTTTGTGATGATTAGACCTGAATGAAACCCCGAGAGGAGCGAACGCCGTACAGCGAGACGCTCGCGGCGCTCAGGTTGCTTCCTCGCTCCCCTGTACTGTACACACGTGTTCGGTTTCTCTCGCGCTTCCTCTGCAAATCAATAACTTCCTGCTGGTGTCTGGGTCTCGCGTCTCTCCTGTCCCTGTAAGGTTATCTCACTCCGTCACCCCACGAGGGTCAGCTCTATCTTTAGCAGCTTCCGTCTGTCCGTCCGTCCGTCTGTCAATCACGTCTGGACACCGGAGCTCCGAGCTGATATCACGGCCACCCAATCCCCTTGCCGCCTACGCCACAGGAAGAGCCCGAGCGCTCGCGTCCTCGAGTCAGGGCACGCAACCTTTGGGCAACATGATACCCCGCAACTCACACACACACACACACACACACACGTTTCTCAGGAGGATCGGCTTCAGCTCCAGGTTGAAGTGCGAGTCCCTGAGACGGAGCAGCAGTAACGCCCAGAATAAATACATTAGCTAATCTATACTCAGGATATCTCAACTCATTTGGATTAAACCAGAACACACAGGCTTTTATCAATGAGTATCTGTGTGTGTGTGTGTGTGTGTGTTAAGCTCTCATTCAGAAATACTGTGGCCTACCTATTAATGCTGCCTGTGCCCCGGGGAGAGAGACAGGAAGGAGGCCAAAGAGTGTGTCAGTGCACACACACACACACCCACACACAAACACACACACTCAAAGGGGAACTGAAAGGACAGTCCTGAGGAAGTTATGGCAGGAAGAGTCATATAAAAAGGGAGTCGCGGTCAGACTTCATGCTGCCGCCTGCTTCCGCCTCACACACACACACACACACACACACTCCACTGCTGCTCAGTGAGGAAATTCTGACCAAGAAAAAATAAATAAATAAAATAACAGAGAGAAAGAGAGGAAAAACAGAAAGACAGCCAGAGACAGGGGAAAAAAAGAGAAGACAAGACACAATCAGAGAGACAGACAGAAAAAAAAAAAAGGTTTCTTTCAGAGCTAAGTAGAGACAGGAAAAAGAGAGACAGAAAGAGACAAAGACACAATGAGACACAGAAAGACAAAAATAAAGCATGAGAGGGGAGACAGAAAGAAAAAAAACAGGCAGAAACAGAAAAAGGCAAAAAGACAGAGACATGGACAAAACGAGGGACAGACAAATGGGGAGACAGAGAGGCAGAAAAACAGACAAAGAAATCAAAACAGGAGAAAAAAAGAAAGATAGAAAGAGTGAGACAGATAAACTGAAAGAAAGAAACAAAGACACAAAGACAATATAGAGAGAGGGGGGACAGAAAAAGACAAGTAGAAATGGGGAAAGCGAGACAGACAGATAGAGAGTTAGAGAGGCAGAAAGCTGGATAGATGAACAAAAAAGATGGACAGACAGAAAGTGTGTGAGAGACAGAGTCAGTAAGCGAATGTTTGGAAAGGGCTCTAGATGAAGTGCGCCCTCTGTAGGTGGCCTCTTTCTGAAACTACAGACACACATAATTAGGTTTATGAACTGTACAACTGTACAGTATATAAACCTAGATGTGACCTTAAATGACCACCAGATGGCAGCACTGAGAAGTCAGGATCTGCACAGGAGAGTTTATAAGGCGTTTGTCTCCCCCTGGTGGACGCGCTTATAGGCGAGTTCATAAGAAAGTCGCATGGAGCGGAGACAGGTTTGGTTCGATCGGACGGATTGGACAGAAGGGGACGTAAAACTCACCCGAGTGTAGAACGGATCCTCTCCCACCTCCAGCACCTGAGGATGAGCCGTGTGGACGTCGGTGACCCCGGGGTTGATCTGACACGACACAGGGACAAACACTCGTTACACACTCGGAGAGTCGGAGACAGGGAGAAAGAGACGCGAAAAAAGTTTAGGAAATGATGTCTCGTGTCTAAGTTAAAAGTATAATAATGATAATATTAATGATAATTTTCACAGGCTGAAGTTTAGAGAGAAAAAAAAACTTCTCTCAAGAAAGACAAAGAAAAAGAAAGACATGGGGGAAGAAAGAAAGACAAAAGAAGGGCAAGAGAGACATGGAGTGAAAGGTGGGGGGGGAGACAGAGGGGATGATGAGACAGGGTGGGGAGGGAAAAAAATAAGAAAGAGAGAGAGGACAAAGTAAGAGAAAAACTGGGAAAGTGATAGAAAGATGGAAAAGGCATAAAGGGAAGCAGAGCGAGAGAGTTAGAACGAGCATGTGAGAGATGAAAAGTGAGAGAAAGAACGACAGAAAGAGAAAAAGAAAAATAGAGGCAAAGAGAAAGACAAAGGATGAGAGAGAAGAATAAGCGACAAAGAGAGAGGCGGACACCAAAAAGGGCAAGACAGAAAGAGAGACTAAAGAAAACAAAAATTCAAAAAACAGCCAGAAAGAAAGAAAGATTGAGTAAAAAAAAAATAATAATAATAAAAAAAAATTACAAAAACAATTGACAAAGAAATACGGAAAAAATATAAAAATATGGAGAATGATCTGATGGTGGAGAAGCGAGAAAGAGAGCAAGAAAGAGGGACAGGAAGTGGACAAGAAGAAAGGAGTGTTAAATCACCAGATCCACTCAAAAGCCCTTTAAACACACACGATCTGAATAAACCAGTTTTCTACTCTAGATTAAATAATAATAATAAAACATTTTTGTGATCTGTGATTTTAGCCCTGAGTTTTATTTAAACCTCTGCTCGTTATCTCGTGTCTACTCTGTACACTGAGAGGTGCAGACTCGGCGGGGGGCCCGACCTCCACGGCGAGGGGCCCGACCTCCGCGGCGGCGCGGTGCAGGTGTGGCGAGCGGGGGAAGATATCGGTCAGGTGAGGGGGAGGGTCCGGTGTCACGCGCTTCCTGTGTCGGCTCATCGTCTCCCTGTAGTCCAGAGTGTCGAAGTTCGTCTTCCACATCAGCACCTGGAGATCAGAGGAGTCAGAGACACAGCAGTCAGCGTGGGGGAGAGGAAACACACACACACACACACACACACACACACACACACTCCTATCATCACTCTCGCTCCGTACCTGAGAGTCACAGCCACCCGACGCAAAGAGGTCTCCTTCACGAGAGAACGTCACCGCCAAGACCGGGCCCTGAGAGACAGAGAGAGACAAAGTGTTAGAACACCAATAACAGAGAGAAAGATGGACAGAAAAGGCAGAGAAAGAGTTAGAAAGAACATGAGGGAGATAAGTAAAAGCAAGACAAACAATAGCAGAAAGTTGCAGAGAGAGAGAGAGAGAGAGAGAAAGCAGGAGGATAAAAGGAGACAGAGAAAGGAAGAGAGAGAAAGAAATAGATACAGAAAAACAGAGACAGAGAGAGAGAGAGAGAGAGAGAGAGAGAGAGAGAGACCAGATGACTGAAGGCAGGTCGAAACAGAAAGAGAGAAATAAAAAAAAAGAAAGAAAGAAACTATACATCTGTACAAACAGAATAATATTAGCAGCGGTTAAGATGTGCATAAGATTAATTGTGCAGTGTGTGTGTGTGTATGTTTACACGTGTGGTTCTCCACCTTGTGGCCATGGAGTGTGTAAATAAGTCGTCCTTCCAGCAGGTCGACGATCTTGACGGTGCTGTCGCTGGAGCCGCTGATCAGGTAATTCCCCGAAGGGTGGAAGGAGAAGCTGTTGACTGCAGCACTGTGGACTGAGACACACACACACACATACACACACACACACACACAAGAAATCTGTCAGGAACTCTGTCAGGAACTCAAAGCATCAGGACCCTCCTCAGATCCTGCTCCACAGCAGACAGCTCCTTATGCTTCACACGAGCAGATCATCAGCAGGAGAGCGGATACGGATCTGCAGAGCTCCTCTAAACGTCCGGAGCTTCTTCTGGTCACGGCAGAAGTGACATCATGCGCTCTTCTCACCGCTCGACCAATCAGAATGCAGGTTAGGGAATGAGAGAGAGAGATAGAATAGTACTGGTGGAATGTGGGGACCAGCACTTTGTGCTCCGTGCTGGATTTTTTGGTTAAATGTTGAGGGAAAAAAAGTCTGGATTTATTTTTAGAAAACTTGACACGTTAAAAAGGTTGTAGCTAAAATCATTACCTTGGTAGTGCTGGATGAGTTTGTTGGTCCGGATGTCCCAGATCTTCAGCGTGTTGTCCGCTCCCGAGGAGGCGATGCACGTCCCGCTGCTGTCGAAGTCCACAAACGTTGCTGGTCTAGAAGATGAAAAGATCAGGGGTTAATCTCACTGAGAGAGAGAGAGAGAGAGAGAGAGAGAGGTATCTCACCCGCCGTAATCAGAGAAAGTGTTGACGCACAGACGAGTGGACGTGTCCCAGAGACGAACCGTCCTGTCGTCACCGCACGACGCCACCAACCTCCCGTCTGGGGAAAACCTGAACACAAACGTCTTCAAACTTTTTATACGTCATAACTGTCACATGGTCCAGAATTCATCACTGATTAAAAAAAAACGAAGAAGCCACTTGGAACATGAAGTGAAATGTTTTAAAAAAGAACTTAAACAGCCATGAGGAACCACCTGAACTCCCTCACCTGGACGACTGAGAAGCTTCAGCCACATTGTAAACTTTTATTGTAAATTTACCTCAGAAAAAGTCTCATAAAGAAAAAAAAAAAAATCCTTTTCAGGTCTGTTAAATAAAGTCTGTACCTAACGTCTATCCGAGACACCACAACAAGCTTTTAAACAGTCAACATTTCATAGTAAAAAAAAATTGTAATGATAAAAAAGTGACGCTTTTCTCACAAAATATTTTTTACAATAATTTTGTTTCTTTAATTAAAATTGTACGACATGAACTTTGATTCTCATTAAATAATACTTACATTTTAAAATGAAACAGATTGTCTGTGAGTTGGGGTAAAAACTGGGAAAATTTTACAATCTTACCGGATTCACCCAGTTTAAACCTTTTTCATGAAACAAGCGGGAAATCAATCATCTTCCCCAAAACACACTAGCTTAACAATAAAAAAAAAATGAAGCTAAAATTGTAAATAAATAAAAGTCCTAGTTAAGTGTCAGATTCATGTTTTTTATTATTATAATTTTTCTAGATAAAAACCCTAACCCTAGTGTTACAAAACTTTGTGCTACTTTATGTACATCGATGCTTATAAGTGGTGTAGAGGTGATTTATATCACACATATTTTACTTAATTATAAAATATATATTACTATATATACTCGGATATATATTACTTGATTTTTCTCTCTTTTTAAACTGTAAAACCATACTGTAAAGCGTTTATCCAAAACACACAATAATCTCCTTTGAACCGTTGATATTGAGATGTATATCTGCTACTTCTGCTCTGTGAAGCTTCATAACGGCTCTAATCTGAGGTGCTGGTTGTTAATTGGTGATTTCTGAGGCTGGTGACTCTAAATGAACTTCTCCTCTGCAGCAGAGCTCAGTTTTGGTCTTGTTTTCCTGGGAAGGTCTTCATAAGAGACAGTTTTCATCATGGAGTTTGATGGGTTTTACAAACGCACTCGACACAATACTGTTCTTGTGAGAACTGCTTCAAAACAGCTGACCTTCATGTCTAAAAATAACAAGTGACTGACTTAATTACATAATTTCATAGGTGTTATTTCATAGTTTTGAAAAAGAAAAAAGAAAAAAAAAAAGTATTGCTCTAGAATATAGAAAATAAATCCAAAGTTTTGACTGCTACTGTATGTCCTTAAACTGACTGTCCAAGATGACGGACCCTTCACATGAACAAGGCACTTCTGGACGTTTCAGTGCTTCTTTTACCGATAAAAGATTAATAAAATAAAAGAAATGAGGCGGGGTTTACGGTGTGTCACTTAATATCAGAGCATATAAAAAACTTATGCAACCATCAATCATCCTGGGTTGATATTGTCTTTTAAAGCTCCTTCACAGTTCTCGTTGTACTCTAGGTGTATCTAATAATCTGGACTGACCGCATACCTGGCACAGCGCACCCAGTTGGTGTGTTGGTTGAGAGAGTAGATGAATTTCTGCCGATGCACACTCCAGACTTTGACAGACTTGTCGTCCGAGGCAGTGACCAGTCTCTGACCGTCAGCCGAGAAGCTCACGCTGCGCACGCTGGCCGTGTGTGCTTTAAACACCGTCGACTCTCCTTTGCTGAGAAATGACGACACGGATCAGGTTTTGGACACGCCTGGGATTGGGATAGACACCTGGCATGCGGCACTTACATACTGGGTGTCCATAATCTCACGGTCCGGTCCCTCGACGCAGAAGCCAGCAGCTCTCCAGACGGGGAGAAGTGTACCGCGGTGACGACGTCCTGATGGCCGATAAACCTAAACGCTCTGGATTTGGGGTTGAGGTTCCATATCATGACAGTCTTGTCATTCGATCCAGTAGCTGTCGTGACAATAAAATTAAAAAAGGAAATTAAAGGAATGGTTATGATGAATCAATATGAGTTACAAATGTTTCTCTCTACCATACATACCCAGCTGCTTGTTGTTGGGACTGAAATCTGCACACGTAACAGCATCTTTATGGCCTTTAAAATGCCTTAAAAGTGTCGGGTCCTCCTAAACAAGAATATATCTGTGAGCCGAAACCACATGTCTACTGAAAACCTGTTTTACGCCATGCAGAAGTGTAATTCTAATAACTAAATTAACTTCTGTCAAGCAGCTTGTGGATCACTGAACTAGTCGGAAATAGCACTATACTCCATACTAGCACTATACTGCTGTTTAACATCGCAAACTCCTCAAAACACAGTGTTAAACTGCCATTAGAATGAGAAACATGTCTCGTTTAAATGAGTCGGTTCATTAAATCAACTCATCAAGGAGTCGAATCTTTTTTGTTCTTTATAATACTTTAGTTTAAACGTTGGCCACAGGTTTCCATGGATACATTTGATGTTGCCATGAAAACAGTATACTATAAATGTTTCATAATTTTTATATCTACAGAAATGAGGCAGAATATGCTCCATGTGAATGAATCGACTCCCACCATTCGGTTCAGTTCAAAGAGTCGACTTACATAGTTCACTCACAAACGACACAGAGTTGAAAACAGTTAAAGAACTTGAGCTAAATCCCCTCAAAGCTTAAAAGTTTAAAGCTTAGTTATTCAGCACTCTTTTCTAATGCTTTAAGTGAGACTAACATACCTTTTACGATAAAAAAAAATAAAGCTAAATATTTTAGTTATGAAAATAACTGCCTATTTTGGACTGAATCGTTTGTAACGGTTAAAGAAACCACGCAAAAACGATCAGCAAAGAAGGATAAATGCATGCTTACCAAAACAGACGCCATTTGTATCTTTAGCGATTTAAAAACATACTTTCAAACTCATATAACAATTTTAAAAAAACATATGTGTGTCATTTGAAATATCTACTTCCGGTTTGTCAAACAAGGCGCCGGTTTTTACGATGGTACAAGACAGAACTACACGAACGCAGAAAAATAGATTCATAAACGTAATAATTTCAAAAAGTATATAGAATTTTTTTTGCCATGTTACTTAACTAACTCACCTTTAATACGAATGAAATATTCTGTATATTTAGAAATTATGACATAGATTACTCACAAGACCCGGACAATTCATCACTGGGTTTCCGTTATGCGTTACTGCACCAGGCATGATCAATCAATCCAGATAGGTAGATAAATAAATAGCCCCCTTCAAAAGCAGAGTAAGACAACTGGCTAGATTTTTTTTTTTTTTACTTTCACAATGCTTATTTAAAAAACAAAATCTGTTTAATTCCTCTTTGTTCTAGTTCGCGTTTATAATGCGTATATTGATCATTATTATTCATTTGCAAACGAGGCAGCCGGCTGATCCGTAAAGTTAGATTAACTGCTGGGTTGCCAGGTATTTATCTAATAATCCACAAAGACAAAGAAACTCTCAAATTATCCCCAACTATCTGAGTTCCCTGAAGAGTTTGTAGAAGTAGTTAAATATAAGGATAAGGATAAAAATAAGATAATTAGTTTTAATGTCATTATTATTTCATGTTTATTATTCCACATACATGTCTGTCTGTCCTTCTGTACAGAAGAACTCTGTTTAACTTATTAATACTGTACTAAGAAATCACATTCTGTAATTTGAGTATCTTACGCCCTGTTTACGCTAAGTTGTCCTTCTTTCATCGTCAGACAAATACACTCCCTGTTCGGTAATCGGAGAGTGAATCACTGATGAGAAATTTAAAAAGTAGACTAAATAAAGATCCTCCACCATAATAAAATTCACTTATACCACTTCAGCGCTGTTATTTCAGCAGTGAAAATATGAACTAATCCCAGTAAAAATATTTAGTTTAATTATAAGTAGCTTATTAGTATCTTATTTTAAAGTAGATTATTACATCTGGCACATAACTGTACATAACATCACTTTTACTCAACATTTTAATTTCACTTATGGTGCAGGTTAAATTTCAGGCAGAGATATAAATGATGAAAAAAGTTAATTAAATTCTGCCTTTAAGTACGCTGTCAAAACTGGTTTATTATCTGGCACAAACTGTTCATAACTTCAGTCTACTTTCCTTTGATGTATAAACACGCACACCTTGATGAGAAAAAGCACTAGATTATTGGTATATTAATTATTGTCAAAAGCGTAAGGGGCTGGATAAAACTGTCACTCAGTCTGGATTCGAACCGCGGTCCAGCATTTAGTGTTGCCTGCTCTATATCCTCTAAATTATTAAAATGTAATAAAGACAATGTAACAAATGAATGCATGAGCCATAAAATCTATTCAAATATATAAACAAACATGATGTGATGACAGATACCAAACATGGATTTAAACCTTTGTTCCATAATAGCATTTGTACTGAATTTGAGTATTTGCTTATGCGAATTTAATAGCAAATTCAGTTGTTATTAAAAAAAACATTAACTTCTTTCTTCTTTGTCTTTCGGCTGTTCCCTTTCAGGGGTCGCCACAGCGAATCATTTGCCTCCATCTAACCCTATCCTCTGCATCCTCTTCTCTCACACCAACTAACTTCATGTCCTCTCTCACTGCATCCATAAATCTCCTCTTTGGTCTTCCTCTAGACCTCCTGCCTGGCAGTTCCAACCTCAGCATCCTTCTACCGATATATTCACCATCTCTCCTCTGAACATGTCCAAACCACCTCAATCTGGCCTCTCTGACTTTATCTCCAAAACATCTAACGTGGGTTGTCCCTCTGATAAACTCATTCTTAATCCTATCCATCCTTGTCACTCCCAAAGAGAACCTCAACATCTTCAGCTCTGCTACCTCCAACTCTGCCTACTGTCTTTTCTTCAGTGCCACTGTCTCTAAGCCGTAGAGCAACGCTGGTCTCACCACTGTCCTGTACACCTTTCCTTTCATTCTCGCTGATACTCTTTTATCGCACAACACACCTGACACTTTTCTCCACCCATTCCAACCTGCCTGTACCCGCCTCTTCACCTCCTTTTCGCACTCTCCATTGCTCTGGACCGTTGACCCCAAGTACTTACAAAAAAAAGAAACATTAACACTTTTATCAATTTTCCAGTGTGCGAAACAGAGGGCACAAAAAAACAGTCCTTAAATGATATTGTAAAGACCTGGCAACCCAACGTGGCAGTAATCTCCGTGGGAGGATCGTGTTGCACGCTCTTTTAGTGGCGCCGTCGTTTCTAGGCAACCGTCGCTTAGCAACTGCAGCAAACGTTAGCTGCAGCGGAGGTTAAATTACGGCGTCGTACCAACGGCGTCGCTGATTGGTCATCCCCGAGAGCACGGACCAATGACAAGCGGCGTTGTTTCAGCCAGACGCTGTGGTCCTGTTTGAGTTTGTAAGCTAGCTCGGGCCGGCTAAGATACGCCGCGTCCGCTGTAAAGATGTCGGCGAAGCGGAGTATGGGCGACGCAGAGGTTGGATTTGTTATTAATATTGTTGTTGTTGGTCTTTTTTCCGCGTCGTGTCGAAGACATACAATTCCGAGCTAATCAGGCAGGTGTTGTTTGAGACCTGGATCAGACATGGCATCACTTTCCTGAAGCAGGTTTACAGGGATTAGAAGAAATATTTAATATACATTAGGCATCACCCATAATGCACCGCGCATGCTGTACATGACTCTAATAATACTACAGAGAAGCTGTCAGGATCCGGCCTTGTGTCAAACCGCACCCTGTTCACTAGGTAGTGCACTATGATGGGGGTCTGATCACGTGCAGGGAGGATGTGAAATCTCACCCTGTTCCTCCTGCAGCCTGACTCTCATTGAGTCTGAACAGCGATGAAACACTAAACAATGCTTTATTAAAACATCAAGGCATGCCTAAAGAAGTATTTCGGTTCAGACTTCGTTTCAGATTATCACCATACACGTGTCTTTGCACCTCCAGGGTCCGGGTTCGATTCCCGCCTTGGGGTCTGTGTGTGTGCATGGGGTTTGCATGTTCTCCTACTGGGTTTCCTCTGGGTACTCCGGTTTCCTCCCACAGCCCAAAGACATGGAGAGTATGGGGTTAATTGGTGTTCCCAAATTGACCGTAGTGTGTGTGTGTGTGTGTGTGTGTGTGTGTGTGTGAGAGACCTGGGATGGATCTGTACAGTAGGGAATCACCTGTCACCTTCTGATATTATTATCACGATACCTCGGTGCTAATTCGATTAAAATTCCAATTCTCTAAGTATCACGATTTTATAAATATCCTGATTCAATATTAAATTTGCCCACAATTTTATTACAGTTTTAAACCTTTTACAAAATTTAATGAGTAATTAAATGTAGCTCGCTCCTTATGACATAATTTTTCCAACTTAAAAACCGAGTGCAGCATTTAAACACTACACAATAACTTCAAATACAAAAGTTTAACATTTTACTTCAAAATAATTTAAGCAAAAAGCTACATTGTTACTGAGCAGCGCGTCTCCCTGTCATCCATCATAGTTTTTATTTCTAAACAAACTTAGCAAATAATTCACTCCTTCCACACGGGATGAAAATGTATAAATAGTTCAGAGTGCACCACCTGTTCATCTCTGTTATCAACGTAAACGTATATATTTTTAATAAATTTTGGAGTCAGTGTGGTGATCCGTGAATCATCACACAAAAGAATCACAATTTCTAACTGAAACGATTTTTTTTGCCCCAGCTTGTGCCTGAAGTTTCCTGGGATGGGCTCTAGGCTTCATGCGGCCCTGTACAGGATAAACAGTATAAAAGATGAATTCATTAATATGATTATCTTTTTTCCCTTTAAAGAGTTGGAGTATTTAGTAATATGTCATGTGTTTTAAATTTGACCTGTTAGACATTCAGATGGGTCTCCAGTGTGTGTGGGTGTGAGAGTGTGTGTACAAACAAATGAAAAACGTGACCAAAAAAAAAAAATCCCTGCTTTTTGTCCTGTTTTACCCTAATGTGACCTCATATAAGAAGAGCCCCTGTCCCAGTTCACTGGTCACGCCTGCTGTTCTCTGGATGGGCGTGGCTCAGGGGTAGCTTATTTACATAGACACTGAAATGCTTCATTTGGAATAGAAGTAAAATAAATGGAGTTTATTTTATTTTATATTTTTAGACTCTCTTATCATTTTAAAACTTTATACAAAATACAAAACTAGAAACACAAAATAATTTGCGCCTTCCACACAGGATGCTGTTCTGCCTGGCAATGGGTGAATACCTTAAGAGGGCACCACCTGCAGGATTATAGGGGAACTGCAACTTTTTTTTAAAACCTTAAATACAGGCAAAAATTCAGTCACCTTTAGCATTGATTACGGAAATGATTTCTCACTCTGTTTACACTCTCACATACTCATGATGACTGCTGGTAACTGAGACTGAAGGTGAGAAACTCAAGGATGCGGTCGAAGCATGACGTCGGCCCTTCCTCTGCGACATACCCCGTGGACTAGAGTTTCCGGCACGGTCGGACTCTAGAAATGCAAAAGCGACCAAATGGCCCTCTTAAACGAGCAGTGGAGCTGACTCTAGAATGTGAAGCAATTTTTTTTTGGGTCTCGTTTCCCCAGTCAAGCAAGGAGCATAAACATAATGAGAGGTGCTGGCTGCAGGACCACCATCACAATGTGATAACCTGGTGATTCAGTACATTCAGGTCGTCAGCTGACCTCATTTTATTGCCCCATAACGTCTAGACCTGAGTAACTGATCAACCCCAAATCATAACACTGTCTCCAGAGGCTTGTACAGTGGACACTATGCATGATGGCAGCATCGCTTTATGCGCTTCCCTTCTGACCCTCACACGCCCATCGCTCATTAGGTCACATGACCTTTTTCCATCCCTCTAAAGTCCAATCTTTATCCTCCCCAACATACTGAAACATGGCTCTGATTTCTACTGTTGTTTTTTACTTTTTCAACCACATTTCTTCCACAAAGTTGACGGTTCAGCACTATCCTTTTCTCCATCTCTAATATTATCCGAGGACTATTTTAGCTGGAGCATTAACATACACACACACACTTTGGGGGAGCTCTGAGCTGTGTGTTAAATTGGTAAAGAAATATAGGACCTTTAACAAGAACTAAAACTTCCACATTGTAGAAGCACCTGCACATCTTAGACCCAAAAGCCATCCTTTGCTTATTATTCAGTAATTCCTTTGAAGTTCACCTCTAATCTAAAACCTCATTAAACACCTGGGTGTTTTATCAGACATGACTGCAGATGAATCCCTGCTGTCCGCTATCCCCCGAATGAGGACTGGATCCCTGTTGAGTCTCATCATCTGATCATTTTGATTCATTCAGATCTTCTCACATTTCATACACATTTCTATCATTTTCTGTTGAGTCTGTAAAGATGGATTACGTCAATGACCATTGTTAAATGTGCTATACAAATAAAATCTAATTAATATTGAATCGAACATTTAGGAGCCACAGAGGTTTGTGTAGAGTCGTTTTACTCACCTGAGTTCTTAATGTTCGTTCTTTCTACTGTTTATGTTTATTTCAGTACCTGAAGAAGAGAATCCCCTCGAACCCCAAATACCAACATGTTAAAACAAGACTCGATACAGGTAACGTCTGTTTGTTTCTGAACCCTCTGAAAGGGATTTGATCAAACGTGGTGTGTGTTAAAGATGTTTTGAGGAAATCCATTATGTGTGTTTTGCAGGTTTAAGCCTGACGAAGTACATGGAGCGCCTGGAGGAGATCAGGAAAAGTAAGTCTCGGTTTAAGTCACAGACATAAAATAAAACAGTGATTATTTTCAGTGTCTAACCCCTGCTGATCACTCTGAAGTACAGTGGAACCTTTGATTGTGAGTAACTCGGTCTGTAAGCGTTTTGCAAGATGAGCAAAATAAATTAAAAAACTTGATAAACGATTGAGGTCTTGATATACGAGTACTATAGTACGTATACGCTTTGTCTCCCGAGTGTCACATAATCACAACTTAGCCAATGGTTCTTCTCTCTCGCGCACATGCTGTGGGATTATGGGTAATCATCTCCTATACTCGGTCTCGTCAACATTCACACGCATACTTGTATACTCGTATAGTCAACATTCACACGCGTGTACTGTTTATAATAACATTATGACTGTGTGTGTTTGCGGCTAAAGCATTTTCTTTTATTTTGTGTTAAGTGTAGTGACTGTTCTTTGATAACTGTACTGCAACAACGGCCTCCGTGGAGGAAAAAAAGCTGCAGCAGTGCAGGAGATTGATCTGTTTAACGACAATGCAACGTCACAGTCCCACGAAATAGAAAAGTGATCAGATTGTCCCTGAGGAGCAAGCCAAGAGTGTCGACAACAGGACATAACAGGAGATGTCTAAGTTAACAATTCTTGTTCTGTTCTAGCATAAACCGCGTGCATTAGTAGTGCATCGTAGTGCATTAGGAGGTCAGAAGGCAGAGCTACAGCGACAACGGGCACATCACAGTGAACCACACGGCATTTAGACAAAATTACAGACCCAAGAAAAGTTGCAGAAGTCAGTACAGAGACGGTTTATTTCTTAGATTTAGTTTATTTAAAGGATTTTTTAGGTGTTATACAACTATAAATAAGAACTGGTTCACTCGAGCATCACTCGATGATCTGTTTGTTGTCGAATTTGTTTAAAATTTGCAGCAAAACTGCGAACTTAATGAAACAAAACTGCAGTGATGTCATCTGTGCAAAAGCTAAATGTACATGGACGGGTCAATTAATTGTTAGCAGCATTTGTAGCACTGTAGCTGCACTGCATAACTAAAGAACGTAAGACTTTCTTTACATTTGTAGTTTTTTTTGTCTGTATTCCAGTTATCAGGTTGTTCACTGAGTGTACAGTATGTAGGCAAGAGCTTTTCTCTCTCTCTCTCTCTCTCTCTCTCTCTCTCTCTCTCTCTCTCTCTCCACCTTTTAAGCCATGCTAATGAGAGAAACTCTGCCCCGGTGATATTTCCCGTCCAGATAACCGAGTCTTCCTGACAGAATGGACGCTTTGTCTGAAACATTAGGGTTTTTCTTTGTCTTTTATTTCCTCTCAGATTTCTCCCACATAAGCGACTCCCCAGTTTAACCCAGTAAAGGAGCAGAAGCGACCAATTGTCCTGTAGATTACAGTAATCCCTCTGTCTGGGGTTTTAGCGAGTGTATCCGGGCGTGACGGTGTCACTCGTGTGTGTGTGTGTGTGTGTGTGTGTGTTCAGCTCAGGAGACGATGAGGTCGAACTTGTCAGTATTAAAGGGCGGCGGATTCACGGCGGAGATTTAGTGAGGTGGAGTGAAGCGGGTGCGGGATGGAGAGAGGGTTTAATCTGTGCGACGTGCTCAGTGATGAGGATGAGGGGAAAAACGGAGATGGTCAGGATCCGGGTGCGAACTGAAGATAAAATCAAAATAGATATTTAATAATAATAACAATAATAATAATAATAATAATTCAGCTCTTTAATGTTGAATGTGTTGTGTTTCAGATTACAGATATAAAAAAGACGAGGTCTTTAAGAGACTCAAAGTCTCGACGTTCGCTCAGATGGTGAGTTTTATTTAATATGCAGTATTGTGTGTGATTAATTTTTTTCGGTCACGTCAGCGATTGAGGATTGTTCTCTCTCCTCAGGTGCTCCAGGTGGCCTCGGTGTCGGACCTGAACGAGAGCATGATGGACGACGTGCCTACCCTCCAAGGTAGTCTGTTATTTCCTAATGGTTATTACGCATTGGTCTTATTGGTCAGGAGGGAGCGCAGCTTCAGATCACAGGACTATACTGTATTCATGCAAACATGCAAAAGTAATTGAGGGAATGAAGTTTTCTGTAAAGAAATGTTTACTGAACATGTATGGAAGGAGTCTCCAGTTTCAGTGTTTTGCAAATAAGTGTCTTGGTATCTTCAGGAGTTTTTTGTTTCCTCTCCAGTCAGGACTGTGTGTGTTGCACTGTTTGTCTTTTAGAAACATGAGTATGATGTCACTCAAATGTCTACACTAACGTTTACAAGTTTGTTGTGATTCTGTGCTTTAATTACTGCAAATATAAATGTATGACCTCATCATGCAATTAAACTTTCCTTTTTATCTACAAGACTTTTTCATCTCCTCTTTTTGATCTTTTTTCGTGTGTCGATGTGTTTAAGATGTTTCCGAGTCAGCAGGAGGAGATCGTCTGCCAGACCACACCGACGGTTCGACCCGCTCCAGCCCTCGACCTCTCACGCTGGCTGACGGCAACGAGCCGAGCGACGCAGCGTTTTCCCCCAGATCCACACTTCAAAGGTAACGCAAAAGTATTTATCATGATGTATACACAGCAACACAAGAACACACACAGCGTATCATAATTTTATTGTTTTTACAGAAGTGTAATGGTTTCATTCATTGTTTTTGTCATAAGAATAGAAAAAAGACACTTAAACAGCATGCACACACACACACACACACACACACACACACACACACACAGAGTGTAACGTTATCCCCAGCCTCCTTTGTACATCCATACGAAGCCCCCTGAGATACAGCACTGTTCCCAGGACCCCTCAGTTCTGCTCCACCTGACCCCAGTGTAATTAGACCCCCAAGCCACCCCTTGCCCCCCCGTCCCTGAGTGTGTGTGTTTGTGCCCTCAGTGTGATCAGTGGTGTAGGAGAGCTGGATCTGGATAAGGAGGTGGTGAGGAGCGTGACCCCGCCCCCTCCGAGCGTCCCGTGTGCTGCCCAGCGCCCGTACCCGGACTGCCCCTACCTGCTGCTCGACGTCCGAGACCGAGAGCTGTACGAGCAGTGCCACATCATCAGCGGTGAGCACACGCACAACCGCTCTCTCTCTCTCTCTCTCTCTCTCGTTAAATATTTATTGATTGTCGTCTTTTGTTCTTCTGCTCTTTCCGTGTTCACTTTTTCATCCTTTTTTTGTGTCTTTCTGTCTCTATCTTTGTTTGGCTTTTTTTTCTCTTACCCTTGCTATTCCTTTGTTTTTTCTTTGTTTTGTTCTTTTTAGTTTTTATTTGTATTCTATCTTTTTCTTATTTATTTCTTTCCTACTGTTTCTTTATCTCTTTATTTTGCTCTTTTTTTATTCTTCTTTCCTTTCTTTCTGTCTCTCATTCTTTCTCAGTCTTTCATTTTCCCTAATCTTTTCTAATCACTCTCAATCTTTTGTTCTTCCTTGCTTTCTGTGTAGTCTTTCTTTGTTCTTTCTTTCTTCTTTCATTCTTTTCTTTATCTCATCTATCTGTTATCTGTTTTGCTTTATTTACGTCTGCGGCTTCGTTTTTGATAAGGCTGTGCAACGTCACTACATTTATTTCAATCCAGAGTCGCATTAATTTTCTCTCCGTGATCTTGATATTGATGATGTGAGAGATCTGACCGCTGCCTAAAGTTATCTCCAGCACATCACAAAGACTCTCAGTGAGGTTAAGGTCTGGACTCTGTGCTGGACGATCCGTGTGTGAAAATGACGTCTGATGCTCCCTGAAACACTTTTTCACTATTTGAGCCTGATGAGTCCTGGAATAAGGCAGAGCCATCATGGAAGAATTAAACCCCTATAGATGTTATAATCTGATGTAATTCAGTACATTCAGGTGATCAGCTGACTTCATTTTATTGCCCCATAACGTTACTGAGTCTAAACCTGAGTAACTGATCAACCCCGGATCATAACACTGTCTCCAGAGGCTTGTACAGTGATATTCCCTGGGGGCCAGGGGGTAGCTCAGTGGTTAAGGTATTGGACTACGGTTCGGAAGATCCCAGGTTCAAACCCCACATCCACCAAGTTGCCACTGTTGGGCCCTTGAGCGCGGCCCTTAACCCTCAACTGCTCAGATGTGTAATGATATAAAAAAGAAAAAGAAAAATGGATAAGAGCTCTGGATAAGAGCGTCTGCCGAATGTAAATGTAAGTGGTTTTCTTAAAGCTACACAGCTGATTAGTCCCAGTCCGTTGAGTTCTCTTGGCACTGTGAGTGTGTGAGTGTGGAAATGCTCCTACTTTCACTATTAAACCTGTCCATGTTGTTTAGGATGACGGGTCAGTGCGATCCTTCCAGGTTCTAATCACGAGTTTTTCAGTTCTTAATACAATTTTAGTAGTTTTACTGTATCCTTAGTGGTTTTCTTTGCTTGAAGCAGGAAAATAATGTAACGCTTCTGTAAGAGAGTAACATCTTTGCCACGTCCACAGGATCTGTCTTGACTGTGTAAGGAATGAGAAGCTCCGGCATCAGTAAGGGTTAAATAACGTGTTGCAGCTTAACTGTATTAATAACTTCAGTAATTATCCAATGGAAGAATCCTTAATATTATCCTTTTAATTCAGGTGGTGACTTTTTTTTCGGACAGTCAGTCTATATTGTGGACAAACATGACCACCCCCAGTCGGCGTCCTTGTTTTTGAAATTCTGATTTCCTACAAACACGCTGATCTCTCTCTCTCTCTCTCTCTCTCTCTCTCTCCACATTCACAGCACACAGTTATCCCATCGCGACGCTCTCCAGGACGATGAATCCTTACACCAAGGAAGTCCTCGATTATGTATCCTTCACCCTCAGCCTGGTCTCAGGTCCAGCACTAGTTTATATTCTCAAAGTCATTTAAAAAACAGTTAAAAGGTTAAAGCTAATAATAATCTGCTGAGCTTTAATGTAATCAGTGATATTATTATTATTATTATTATTATTATTTGAGGTTGAAGCCCACGTCCATGTCTGTGTGTCTCTCTGTACAGCAGAACTCTCTGTCTAACTTATTAATACAAAGAAATCCCATTCTGTAAGGTTGAGTATCTTACGCCTTGTTTACACTAAGTTGTCCTTCTTTGGTGCTCAGACAAATACACTCCCTGTTCGGTAATCGGAGAGTGAATCACAGATGAGAAATGGAAAAAAGTAGATAAAATTCACTTTTTCAGCGCTGTTATTTTAGCCAAAGTGAAAATATGAAACTAATCCCAGTAAAAATATTCACTTTATTTTTTCTATTTAATATCTATTGGTGCAGGTGTTTGTTTACATTGAGACAGTAGCGCATTAGTAGATTATTTTAAAGTAAATTATTAAATCCCGCACATAACTGTTCATAACATCGACATTTTTAAATTTTTTACTCAACATTTTGATTTCACTTACGGTGCAGGTTAAATAGAGGCTGCATATCTGATACTGTAGTACCAAGGCTGATATCTAAGTACTAAGTACAAAAGTTTTACTAAATTCTGTCCAGCGGTCAATTTAAGACACGCCCACAGTTTGACGCTTACGCAGTGTCGAAACTTGTGGTTTATAAACCGGCACAAAACTGCTTATAGTTTCACTTCTACTTAACACTTTTATTTAATTTATGGCGCAGGTTAAACCTGAGACAAATACCTCAGGACTGCAAAAGTTTAATTAAATTCTGTCCAGTTTTGTGTGATGCTGTGACAAAATCCGTCTGGACAGACAGACAGACAGACAGACAGACAATGACGGGTTTATTATTGAAAGAGCGAGTTCTGACCCAATGTACAGACAAAACCTGAGATGAGCATTTTTATATTTTAAACTTCTTGAACCGCTCGATCAGAGAAACGTTCAGGGGAAGATCATCATCCTGTATGACGAGGACGAGAGGATAGCGAGCCAGGCGGCCACGACCATGTGCGAGAGGGGCTTCGAGAACCTCTTCATGCTCTCCGGAGGTGAGTCCTTGTACAGTGTGTGTGTGTGTTGAATTTTTATTTTATATATCTGAAGCAAAGATAAAGAACATGTATTTTATCTCCTCCTCATCTCAAAGGCTTGAAGGTGATCGCGCAGAAGTTCCCAGAAGGAATGACCACCGGCTCTTTTCCCACCGCTTGTCTCACGTCTCCGACGGGACCCTCGGGTCGAAAGCTCGCCGCGCTCTATCGGACGCCGGAGCCAGCGGAAAACAAATGGCGTTTCGCCTTCGAGGACCTCAACAAGATCCAGCACTACCTGGACGAGGTCCTGATTCCCAGCGACACCAGCAGTGAGTCGTCCAGTTCAGAGTTGTACCAAAACAAAAAATAAAAATCCAAAAGCACTTGCTGATTAATATTTACATTTAGCTAATTAACACTGTGTGTCTGTGCGTGTGTGTGTGTGTGTCCTGTCTCGCTCTAGGTCGTCTGAGCAGCAGGATGTCCACCAGCAGCGCTAACTCCAAAGTCTCCAGCGCCCGGAGCAGCCGACTCGGCTCGGGGAGCACCCGGTCACAGAGCAGTCGGCCCTGGAAATAATAGCATCATCATCATCGTTCTTATCCTCGATATCATCATGCACCATCATGTACACAGCGCTGGCCTTAACGTAGCCTAGCAGTAGACACACAGTGTCAGTCATCACACAGTGAAAGCTTTAAATCAGACCTTCACAGCTCGTGAGACATAACAAACACCACGTGAAGAAAACTATGTTTTAAACTCGTTATGAATTTTTAGGGTGGTCTGAATGCACAAATCTGACTAGATCAGAGTCGCTTTCATATGTGGTCCTAGATGGGATTTAAAGTATCTCACAAAAGTAAGTACACCTTTTATATTGCAGCAACTACTTTATTATATGTTCTCAAGGGACAATACTATAGAAATAAACACTGGATCTACTTTAGAGACGTCAGTGTGCAGCTTGTACAGCAGTACAGATTTACTGTCCTACCGTCCTTTGAGAAGATATACTGAACCGTTTGCTAAAATTAGAGGGGTGTACTAACTTTTGTGAGTGGGCGAATTTTCGATACGCGCTCACGTGACTTGAATGAGAATCGGAACGCCTGTCAGTTTTTGCCTGTGTGTGTGTGTGTAGAGCTCTCGCTGACCTCATCACGTGTCGTCATGAACACGCACCGTCACGACGCGCAAATCCGAATTAATAATTGTAATAATGTGAACGTAACTTTTATTCAAACGAGTGAAATTAAATCAGTCTTCAGTGTTTTTCCATCCATCCTCTCGCCACTGCATGGTGTATGAGTGTGTGTGAGTGTGTGAGACCACCACAGACCCATACGTCCACACGTTTTGCCGTACTGTCGTTTTAGTGAGTCGAGTCTTTTGATTCGAGAGTCGACTCTTTTGGCTTACTGCTGGTTTTTCTTTTTAAAAAATGGACAAAGAAGTGTTTACGAGAGAATTCTTAACTCAATCATGACTCGATGAAAAGAGAAAGCAACCATGTTTGGATTGCAAGACACGCCCTGCTCCACACAGTTGTCGAACTCTTCTTAAATGTTCTTAAAAGTGTATATTATAACTGATATGTTGCTCTAATAAATGTTATAAGTTGAAACAAATAACTTTTGAGGTTTTATCTAACTTTCCAACACGGAGGATTTAGTCTGAGAGCTGGTTGAAAATGTATTTCAGGTCTTCTAAAAGCGTTACACAGAGTTACACTACAGAACGGCCCATATTCCGAGATGACGAAATGGTAATGTAAGCCCCTTGGATAAAATGATTGGAAATATTGAATATTTTTTTAAAACACAAATCGGATGCAATTTAAATATGCATAGCTTGTGAATAAGGTAATAAAAGTAGGGTAATAAAGAGTTGCATTGTGTCTTTGTAGATTTATAGAAAGTGTACGACAGGGTGCCAAGAGAGGAGCTGTGGTGTTGTATGAGGAAGTCTGGAGTGGCAGAGAAGTATGTTAGAGTGGTGCAGGACATGTATGAGAGCTGTAAGACTGTGGTGAGATGTGCTGTAGGTGTGACAGAAGAGTTCAAGGTGGAGGTGGGTCTGCATCAAGGATCGGCTCTAAGCCCCTTTTTGTTTGCTGTAGTCATGGACAGGATGACAGATGAGGTTAGACAGGAGTCTCCATGGACTATGATGTTTACAGATGACATTGTGCTTTGTAGCGAGAGCAGGGAACAGGTGGAGGAAAATTTGGAGGGGTGGAGGTATGCTCTGGAAAGCAGAGGAATGAAGGTTAGCCGCAGTAAGACGGAATACGTGTGTGAATGAGAGGAATCCAAGAGGAACGGTGAGGATACAGGGAGCAGAGGTTAGATGGAGGCAGATGATTCGCTGTGGCGACCCCTGAAATGGATTACCCGAAAGACAAAGAAGATAGCTTGTGAATAAATTATTTGATTACACCTGGGACAAGATGTACGGAGAAATTATTACTGTGCAGTTTGTTAATTTATTTTTCTTTACAGATTACTAGTCTATATAATAATAAAGATTTATTAATTAAATAGATTTTGAATAATATAATAACTAATATAAATCTGCCTTTGAGCTCCATATTTTTTTCATGCTCCAGGGAGGCGCAATGACTGATGGGAAATTTTGCATGTTCGATAGAAATGTAGATCGATAGCGCATTTAGTAAGGGTCCTCTATAAAGTTCTTCTTCTTCTTCTTCTTTGTCTTTCGGCTGTTTCCTTTCAGGGGTCGCCACAGCGAATCATCTGCCTCCATCTAACCCTATCCTCCTCATCCTCTTCTTTCACACTAACTAACTTCATGTCCTCTCTCACTGCATCCATAAATCTCCTCTTTGGTCTTCCTCTAGACCTCCTGCCTGGCAGTTCAAACCTCAGCATCCTTCTACTAATATATTCACAATCTCTCCTCTGAACATGTCCAAACCACCTCAATCTGGCCTCTCTGACTTTATCTCCAAAACATCTAACATGAGTTGTCCCTCTGATGAACTCATTCTTGATCCTATCCATCCTTGTCACTCCCAAAGAGAACCTCAACATCTTCAGGTCTGCTACCTCCAACTCTGCTTCCTGTCTTTTCTTCAGTGCCACTGTCTCTAAGCTGTAGAGCATCGCTGGTCTCACCACTGTCCTGTACACCTTTCCTTTCATTCTCGCTGGTCCGCTCTAAAGTTATTATAAACCATTTTGAAAGACTTACATAAAGTGTACATAACATAAACATGTATTATAATATATAGGGGTATTGAGTTTCTCTATACTTATCAAGTATTTGACAGGCAGATACTCAACAGAACTAAAAGGGTTTTTTATAATAGTATTAGTATTGCACTAGAGGTTTAGCTGCGTCTCTGGCAGTTCCTGATGCCTGTATGCTACCATTATCTGCGAATGAGTAAACAATCAACTCGCTGCTGCTCCAATGTTTCGGCACCCCCTACTTCTGCCTGTCATATGAGCTGTCGCTGTAGACGCTCTGCAGTCTGATCTGGAGTTTCAGTAGTTCGGCCTGAGCTCGGCCTGACATACCTGTTGCTGCCATAGACGACGTTCCCAGCTGTTACATTCGGCCTGTGACACGCTCATAGTATGACATACGAGTGGATGATGACGCTGCCTACTGTTACATTAGGGGAGGAATGCCTGTGACACGCCCCTGTGACAGAGCTACCTGTGCAAAAGCCAACCACTGGCCAAATAAATAAACAAAATTTCTTCAATTTACTCCAGAAAACGTCTGTTGATGAAATACTGTTCAACTCACCAATACAATTTAAATAAAAAAATAAATAAATAAAATAAGAAACTGATTAAGCTAAAGTGGCCTCTTATTATTTTTTTTCCAGAGCTGTATATCTTGTCTCTTGTTGTTTATTTTTCCCAGTTTACAAGAATATGGGGAGAATATTCTTTTATTCATCTTCTATCCACTTTCCTCTTAATATTTTATATATAAACTGTATATGTCCATCCATCTGAAAACCTTTGTAGTCCAAGTAGGGACGGTGGAGACCAGTGGTGACCATTGTATTTATTCCTAATTTTACAACCATTGTAGGACCTCCGGTCAACATTTACACGCGAATATACACAATTTTATACTCCTTTGGCCTTATTACTATTATTACTATACAGCATATACTGTCGAGAGGATTGACTGCAGAGAGGATTTATTACAAATATAATCAAATATAAATATATTTACAAATATTTATATATATTAAACAAATATAAATATATTTACAGTATATATATATATATATATATATATATATATATATATATTTACTGTATACATACATACATATATATATATATATATATATATGAAATTTATATATAGAGAGAGAAATAGAAATGATTAATATATATTAATCATTTCTATTTCTAATATTTTTTTAAACTATGCCTGCTTAATCATTTGTTATATAAAGTGCCGGCTGTTTTACAGATTAGTGTTGAGCAAGTAAAGCCTTATTTTCAAGTCCAGGCTTCAAAAAATATATATTTTCATGAACCTTCATTGCACTTCATTGCACATTGCACTCACATGGAGATTTGTGAAGCAAACAGATCCTAACATCACAATTAATTAATTAAATATTTAAAATCATATATATAAATCTTGAATGGATGTAATATACTGTATGCTTGCAGCTGCATGTCCACATTAATTGTGATGTTAGGATCTGTTTGCTACACAAATCTCCATGTGAGTGCAATAAAGTGCAATGAAGTTTCATGAAAATATAGTTTTTTTGAAGTCTGGACTTGAAAATAAGGCTTTACTGTACATAATATATATATATATATATATATATATATATATATATATATATAATGTACAGTAAAGTGTAATAAAAAAATAAGAGCAATAGCACCTTAAAAAAGGAGTGAGAACGAAAGAAGTATTGCCACCACTGACAGTAGTTCAGGTTATAAACTCTCTCTCTCTCTCTCACACACACTCTCTCTCTCTCTCTCTCTCTGTCGCTCGCTTTAAGGCTCTATTCATAAATAAGAAGAGTCGCGCGCGACTGTAGACGCACAGGATGCTGATTGGGCAGGTAACGGATGGCGTCACCTGTGACGTCACTATCAGGGTTCCGACGCGCGGCTTGACTCGGCACCGCCGCCTTCTGCTCCGCGCGGGAAGCTCCAGAGATTTCGGGGTGAGACGTAATAATTCTAGTAAAGATGTCGAAGTGGAGTGTCGGCGACGCCAAGGTCGGGATTATTATTAATTCATTCATTATTTAATTAATTCAAATGATTATTATTGTTTTATTCGCCTTGTGCTGAAGTAATAAACTAATTGGGCTGTTGTTAATTGGAGAGGCTGTAACATGTGACCTCACACAGTGTCTTTTATTAATGCTTTATATTTCTCATGTAAGTCTGTGTTATCCTCAGACTTATCCTCTGGATAATAATCCTATATAATAATCCTATATAATAATCCTCTGGATCAGACATGCAGCACTTTCCTTACTCTGGTTTACAGGAATTAGAATAAATACTTCATATAATTACAGCATGAAAGAAAGTACAACCTTGTTTAATAACTGACATCTTATGGCTACACCTTGTGGTTACAACACATTATTATTATTATTATTATTATTATTATTATTATAAACTATTTTATTTAGGTAATACCTTTTATAAAATTGATTACAATTATTTATTATTTATTAAAATAATTCAGTTTTTTTTCCAAAATTAAAAAAATGACCCATTAAAAATCACTGATGTTCAAATTAATTAAATGCTTCAAATAATTATCTAAAAATAATTTAATATCATCATCATAACCAATTAAGTAATTATAATCCAGTAAATCTAGCACAAGTAACATATTCTGTTATATGTCTTCTATTTATATGTTATGTGTCCTTTAATGAATCCTGATTATGTATCTGAAATATTTTGTGTTATACCAGTTTATAATCTGTTAACATAAATTTTAGTTAAACTTTTTTAATCTTTATTAAGCAGGGGGAATGAGAACTAATTTTGGATCCCGGAGGCTTAGGGATTAAAATAATGACCCTCTTGCTTTATAGAAGCATTAGCAGATTAGCATACAGGAGAAAAAAAGTCATTGATATGCAGCACAACACCTTTAATGCACTGTGCATTCTGTTCCGGTCCCTAATAATAGTAGAGAGAAATTGTCAGGGATCCAGTCCTGTTCACTAGATATGATATGATGGTGAGATTTCCCTTTTATGTCTGATCATCCAAAATCTCACTCTCGTCCTCAGTCTGATCCTCAGTTCACTTTCCTGAACTTTTCTTCAATAGGGGTCGAGGGAAAGAACTGAGATAAATACATCTGAACAGTGATAAAACAGTAAATTATGCTTTATTAAAACACATTAAAACATGCTTAAAAAGTATTCAGCTCATATTTGACCCCAGATTATAGTTAAAATTTCGGCTGAATGTTTAAACAAATATTTTTAGTACTTTATTAATCCCAATTTCAATATATTTTTCATATATACCAGTTAGGCAGCTGGGGTCATAGCGCAGGGTCAGTTAGGATACAGCGCCCCCTGAAGTAGACAGGGTTAAGGGCCTTGCTCAAGGGCTCAACGGTGGCAACTTGATGATGCTGGACTTTTTTACGATCAGAAACCCAGTAACCTACAGCCCTAACCTGTTTGAGCCACCACTGCTCCATTTGTATTTTGTATAACATGTATAAATGTATAAATATGTGCAAAAAGGCATACTTAGTCACATACTTAGGGCTGGTTATAATATTAAAGATAGAATCATGATGGCAATACTCGGATTGTGAGTAATGCGGTTCGCAAGCGTTCTGCGAGACGAGCAAAGATTTTTAATCAATTTTGACTTGAAAAGTGAGCAAATCTTGGTTTACGAGTACCGAGTATCATGTACAGAATGCGCTTCATGTTTTGATGTCGAGCGTCACATGATCAGAACTAAGCCAATGGTTTTTCTCTCTTTCTTGCGCTTCGGAATTGTGGGTAATCAACTCCCATGCTCGGTCTTAGTGCACGTCTCTTACTGGTATAATCAACATCCGTGCACGAGTGGACTGTTTACTATAACACTGTGGCCACGTGTGTGTACAGAGCGTGTGTACTGTTTATTATAACACACGTGTGTGCGCGTTGTAAAGGAAATAGAAAGTCTTATTAGAGAGATTAAAGATCTATTTACTGATCCATTATGTGTGTGTGTGCGTCATTGGACACCATGCCCTTTCACACACCCCTTCTTTTCTCGCTTTCACACACACACACACACACACACACACACACACACACACAAACACACACACACACACACACACACACACACACACACACACACACACACACACACACACACACACTATTGTTTTATTGTTACTTCATATTTAATATGAATTATTTTTATATATTTGTTGTTTTGGGCTGTGGAATAAATGATTTGAGTTTGAATTATTTTTTATGGGAAAAATTACTTTGGTTTATGATAATTTTGATATACGTATATACTTCCGGAACGAAATATGCTCTAAGTCAAGGTTCCACTGTAATTAATTCCAGGTTGGTGAAAAGATTTGTTTCCTCTTAATGAACTGCAAGGATTTTATTTCTATCCATTTTTTTACTCCATTAAGATTATGAATTGTACAGTATATTAACATTTCTTTATTACTAAAAGGTTGGATTATACAGTATACATACGTCTTGTGTTTTAAAGATGCCCTATTAATGCCCGCCCCAAAAAAGGTCCACATTGTGTGTTTGTTTGTGCACTAAAAAAAAAATATATATATCCTGCTTTTTGTGCTTTTACATTTTTATTTTGGCTGGGGTTTTAAACATGCTAATGAGATTTCCCTCCTCAAATGTGACCTCATATAAGAAAAGCCTCTCCCTCTGCATGTTGGTCAGGTCTGGTGATGTTCTCCGGAAGGGTTCAGTGGTAGCTCATTTACTGTACATAGATACTAAAATGGCGCATTCGGGCGAGGAGTAAAATAAAATACACACACACTTTGGAGGAGTTTTGAGTGATGTGTTAACTTCTTAAAGAAATAGTAAAATATGGGACCTTTAACAAGAACAAAAAATGTAGAAAGGACCCGCACATCCTTGATCTGAAGAGGCGTTTCACTTGCATGTGTTTTAATTGAATTCTTTATGTCCGTTCTTTCTGCTTTTTATTTCAGGGCCCAAAGAAGAGAATCTCCTCAAACCCCAAATACCAACATGTTAAATCAAAAGTTGATACAGGTAAGGTCTGTTGTTTTTTTTGCTTGGTTGAACCCGCTGAAAGGGATTTGATCAAACATAGTGTGTGTTAAAGACATTCTGAGGATAACCATGATGTGTGTTTTATAGGTTTAAGCCTGACAAAGTACATGGAACGCCTGGAGGAGATCAGGAGAAGTAAGTCTCCGTGGAAGACATAAAAATGAAAGATAATGATGATAATAATCACTCCAAACTACACCTTTTCTGTATGAAGCGAACTCTGGAATGGAACAGGGACTACTTGTAATATAGTTCAGCTGCAGCAAGTTATTTAACCATATCTGATGCAGTGAGGAGCTTCTCATTTCTCATGCAACTACCATGCATTGTGGGCGTGGCCGAGATGTTACTCTGTTTCAGAAGCATCAAATTATTGTCCTGCATCAAGCAAAGAAAACAACTAAGGAGATTTAAAATGACTAAAATTAAGCTAAGAACAATGTGAAAGAACTGAATTTACATTGAAAGCGGGTGCGGTATGGAGAGAGGGTTTAATCTGTGCGACGTGCTCGTGATGAGGATGAGGGGGAACATGGAGATGGTTAGGAATGATTATGGGAACTTAAGTAAAATCCAAAAAGTTATTTATTATTATTATTAATAATAATAATAATAATAATAATTCAGTTCATTAATGTTGAATGTATTGTGTTTCAGATTACAGATATAAAAAGGACGAGGTCTTTAAGAGACTCAAAGTCTCGACGTTCGCTCAGATGGTGAGTTTTATCTAATTAAGCAGTATTTTGTGTGATTATTTTCTCGGTTATGTCACCGACTGAGGATTGTTCTCTCTCCTCAGGTGCTCCAAGTGGCCTCGGTGTCGGACCTGAACGAGAGCATCACAGACAACGTTTCTAGACCTAAAGGTTATCTAATAATATTTAATGTTTATTACGCAGTGTTGCTGAATTCTGGATTCTGATCGGTCAGGAGGGGAGCGCAGGTTTGGATCACAGGACTATACTGTATTAATGCATTGGTTAGCGTTTCCATAGTAACAGCTCATTCAAAAAGGGAAGTGCATGGTGGACATTAAACAGGGACGTTACAAATAGTGTGTAACTGTTGAGTTAAAAAAGAGATGTTTATGGAACATGAATGGAATGAGTCTCCGGTTTCAGGGTTTATTTTTTTTGGGGGGGGTCATGAAACTGTAATAGAATCTTCAGAAACACTGGAACACAAAATTTGGAGATGGTTACATCTCAGTGTTGATTAATTTCCTATGACATCACAACACAGAGTGTTTTATTTCTTCCACACCGGTCATTCAGAAACCCGTATTATGCAAACAAGTCAGGACTGTGTGTTTCGTTCAAACATCATGGGTTTCATCAGTTCGATATTGTTATGTATACGTGTAGATGTTTCCAAGTCAGCATCAGGAGATCGTTTGCCAGAGCACACAGACGGTTCGGCCCACTCCAGCCCTCAACTTGTCACGCTGGCTGACGGCAAAGAGTCGAGCGACATGGCATTTTCCCCCAGATCCACACTTCAGAGGTAGCTCAAAAGTAATTATCGTGATAGGTTTGTAATGATATCCCTTTATTCCAGCCCTTACGTTACGAGTGTGTGTTTGTGCCCTCAGTGTGATCAGTGGTGTAGGAGAGCTGGATCTGGATAAGGAGGTGGTAAGGAGCATGACCCCGCCCCCTCCGAGCGTCCCGTGTGCTGCCCAGCGCCCGTACCCGGACTGCCCCTACCTGCTGCTCGACGTCCGAGACCGAGAGCTGTACGAGCAGTGCCACATCATCAGCGGTGAGCACACGCAGAACCGCTCTTCTATTTTCATTCTGTGTATTCTTTCTTTTGTATTCTTTTTGTATTTTTTAACCCTTCTTTTTCTTTCCTTTTTTTTCATTTCTTTTCTTCTCTTTGTACTCTGTTGTTCATTTATTCTTTCTTCCTTTTTTTTTTCTTTTTCCTAGCCTCCTTATTTCTAGTATCAAGACTTAGTGGGCAGACAACTGCAGTGTAAATGGAACACGAGAGGATATTAAAATTGTTGAGATTCGCGCGCCACAGATCCGGTCGCTCCCTCAGACGCTTTAATACCTGGCAGTAGAATTGGCTATTGGCGGTCCGGATCCTGAGATGAATTCTCAATGCAAAACGCCACCAATGTTGTTAAAAAGATGATGAGAATGCGCTTGGCCGAACTGCACACCTGTCTCGCATTTTTAGCCCATGGAGATGATGGCTTCTTCCACTGTGAAGACTGTTACTTCGTCTCAGGGTTGTACCCGTACACCCAAATTTCGTCACCGGTAATGATCCTCATGAAGGACGAGTCACCCATGGCACGCTGGGGGAGTTCTTTAACATGATGTTCCTTCTGCTCCTGGGTCAGCAACCTGGGAACAAACTTGGCAGCAACGCAGCACATCACACGTGAGGATTGCCTGGACTGTTCTGTACAACACAACGACAATGCCAGCAATGTTGTGGGTTGTAAACTGTATTGCCCTATCATGTCAAACGTCTCAGATTTGCCCAGTTTTGCACAGAATTTCACGTTCACTCTTTTCTTTATAACTCCATGATGAAATGGCAGACGTGGTAACGCATGTGGTCAGAATGGCAACAGTAGCACAGCTACTGATGTACACACGACAGTGTCTTTTGGCACACTGACTTATGAAGGTCGGTGCTCGCTGTGACCGTGCAGCCTTGTGCAGCCATCAGTTGGCGAGTTTCACAACAAGTCTCGAAACTTTTTGATACCACCTCGTAAAACACTCCAACAAGTGGTACTGGGGTTAACAGGAATAACACCGTATCACACCATCTTTTATTCCTCAATAACGCTAACTTGTGTGAACAAGCAGTCAGTGACACGGCGGTTGTTAAAATAAATAAAATTCACATTTTGTATAAACACTCTGATTTCTCTCTGTCTTTCTCTCTGTACAGCACACAGTTATCCTTACACAATGCTCTTAAGGACGATGAATCCTTACACCAAGGAAGTGCTTTCATATGTATCCTTCACCCTCAGCCTGGTCTTAAGTCCAGTGCTGGTTTATAGTCTTATAAGTTCAGAGTCACAAAGTTAATGAGCATTTTTATATATTTTAAACTTCTTGAACTGCTTGATCAGAGAAACGTTCAGGGGAAGATCATCATCTTGTACGATGAGGACGAGAGAATAGCGAGCCAGGCGGCCACGACCATGTGCAGGAGGGGCTTTGAGAATCTTTTTATGCTTTCCGGAGGTGAGTCCTTGTGTATATATATGTGTATGAGTGTATATGTGGATACATGTATATCTCCTTAAATCTGAAGCACAAAGCAAACACCTTGTATTTTATCTCCTCCCCATCTCAAAGGCTTGAAAGTAATCGCGCAGAAGTTCCCAGAAGGAATGACCACCGGCTCTTTTCCCACCACCTGTCTCATGTCCCTGACAGGACACTTGCGCCGGAAGCTCGCCGCACTCCATCGGACGCCGCAGCCCGCAGAAAACAAATGGCGTTTTACATCCGAGGACCTCAACAAGGTTCAGCACTACCTGGAAGAGGTCCTGATTCCCTCTAGTGAGACCAGCAGTGAGTCGTCCAGTTTTAACTGAGAATTTAAAGAAAAGAAAAAAACAAAAGGAATTAATATTGAGAAATAGCCTATTAACTATGTGTGTGTCCTCTGTCTCACTCCAGGTCGTCTGAGCAGCAGGATGTCCACCAGCAGCTCTAACACGAAAGTCTCCAGTGCCCTGAATAGTCGACATAACTCGGGGAGCGCCCAGTCACACAGCAGGCGGCCCTGGAGATGACCTATCATCATCATCATCATCATCATCAATGTCCTTTTAAACATCATCATCATCATCATCATCATCCTTACAACAGGAAACCTATCATGTAACACCCCCTTGATGTACTTGGCCTTGACGTAGCTTGCAGTAGCTGTAGACCTGATTGCAGTCATCACGCAGTGAAAGCTTTCAATCAGACCTTCATGGCTTATGAGATTTACTCAAATAAAGAGCTTTTAACATCGTTATATTTTGATATACAGTGGGTACAGAAAACAACCCCCCTGTTAAAAAAAAAAATCACATTTTGTTGCTTTTCAGCCCGAAATGAAGACACACATTTTTTGTTACATCCAGCTAAATTTACTCAGTGCAACATTTAACATCCAAGTGAAAGATACCACACCAACATGTCAGGTAGTTATTTTCACCCAGGCTTCTTTGCAGATCTGCTCAGGTTTAGTTAAATTTGATGGCTTGTAGACTGCAGGCTTCATCTCTTTCCACAGATTTTCAGTTGGGTTTAGGTCTAGGCTCTGATGAGGCCATGCAAGGACAGTAATTTTTTTCTCCTTCAACCACTGTGGGGTCAGTTTTGCTGTGTGTGCTTTGGGTTATTGTCATGTTGGAAGGTAAACCTTCTGTCCATTGACGACTTTCTGGCAGAGGGCAGCAGATTTTTCATTTCGCCCCATCCATTTTTCCTTACAAGTAAACCAGAGAGGCCCTATTGCACAGAAACACCCCAATAAAGGGATATTAGCACCTTCATGCTTTACTGTAGGAATAGTTTTATTTAAAAGTTCAGCTGGGTATCCGCCAGACATATCATTTTTATATTGTGGCTAAAAAAATTAATTTTAGTCTCATCTGATCACCAGCATTTTTCAGGCCTTTCTTGAGGAGAAGATTTTTTTTTTTCTTGCAACCCTCCCATACAAGCCACATTATTGTTGTCACATGATCACTATTTGACATAGATCCCCGCAACTGCTTCAGAGTTGCTGTGGGCCTCTTGGTAGATGTCATAGTTAAAGGTCCCACACATCCCATTTTTCCTTAAATGTTAATATGATCTTTAGGGTCCTAATGAAAAGTTTGTAATATACTTTAATAAAAAATTCTCAATGGTTGTATAAAAAAACACTACTTTTACCTGGTAAAAACTAGCTCTGTTCTCAGCAACCTATTTCAGTACAAGTTTCTTTAAATGCTTATGATCTCTGCTGAGCCCACACCCCCAGTTCTGTGGGGCGTGTAGTCCAGTGCGGGCAATGCTTTGTGGGTAATGCAGTCCAAACTGGAAAACGCTGGATTATGGAGCCTGTTTTCTTAAGTAGTTTTTGGTTTGATTTAAGTACGGAACCTACGCGGAAGTTTGTAATATCGCCTGACAACGCAAAAATTTAAAGAATGGACATGCATCGACTCGATTTGTCTTTCTCATCACTGCACGGGCATGAATTAACGGGCCGTTACGCTGCCGTTATGCAACAATAACAAAAGCGGAGAAGCTTACTGAGAGAGATACGGACGCGATGTGTTTACTGATGTGTTTACATGACTTCTTAATCTTCGACAGACATCGTTATAAACCATCTAACGTAACAAAGGTAAGCATAATATAGTTTTCCGACAACGTACACCGTTTGCAACTAGAAAATCACCTTAATGCATTGTTTATTATAAACGGGCGATTAGGGATTATATAGAGACGGATGTACATAGAGAAGAAGCCATAACCATGTTCTATGAGAGTATAAGTTAACTTACAATCCGCATTCATCGTGATTATTAGAAAAGGCGATCTGCAAAGAGTCATAGTAAAATAAATCACACTCACCGAGCCTGGTGAAGAAGAAGCAGGAACACGAAGCGTTAGTACAGATCCATTTTTTAGGAGCAGCTTCCTAGTAAAACCTGCTTTATATTGACCCGCGTTTATAAAGCAGTCTGGTGAAAAATTATTAGCACAAACATGAACGCATTTAGGTAAATCGGCGGGGACGTTAGCTTTAAAAACTAAATTCAGCCACTGCGTCCTCAGCGGCTCCGATGTCGGTAGTGAATGACGACTCCTGTGTTCGCTATTACACCCAACAACTGTACACCACACTCGCTTGGGCGACATTTTGCTCCAGCGGCGAAAAACAATGGCTGACAGCTTCTTCTCACTCGGGACGGGTCTTTCCTAAAACACCAGTGTCAATCAACTAGTGTAGGAGCAGCCTCTTTTGGTGTGGCGTCACAGTGCCAGGCATTTGCGATTGGCTTGATTTCAGAAGGGGCATGTTATTGTAATAAATGAAAAGAAAACCTGGGCGGCTCTTTATCATTACAGAGTGGTTGTGTACTTCTTCTTCTTTGTCTTTCGGCTGTTCCCTTTCAGGGGTCGCCACAGCGAATCATCTGCCTCCATCTAACCCTATCCTCTGCATCCTCTTCTTTCACACCAACTAACTTCATGTCCTCTCTCACTGCATCCATAAATCTCCTCTTTGGTCTTCCTCTAGACCTCCTGCCTGGCAGTTCCAACCTCAGCATCCTTCTACCGATATATTCACCATCTCTCCTCTGAACATGCCCAAACCACCTCAATCTGGCCTCTCTGACTTTATCTCCAAAACATCTAATGTGGGTTGTCCCTCTGATAAACTCATTCTTAATCCTATCCATCCTTGTCACTCCCAAAGAGAACCTCAACATCTTCAGCTCTGCTACCTCCAACTCTGCCTCCTGTCTTTTCTTTAGCGCCACTGTCTCTAAGCCGTAGAGCATCGCTGGTCTCACCACTGTCCTGTACACCTTTCCTTTCATTCTCGCTGATACTCTTTTATCGCACAAAACACTTGACACTTTTCTCCACCCATTCCAACCTGCCTGTACCCGCCTCTTCACCTCCTTTCCACACTCTCCGTTGCTCTGGACCGTTGACCCCAAGTACTTAAAATCCTGCACCTTCTTTACCTCTGCTCCCTGTAGCCTCACCGATCCTCCTGGGTCCCTCTCATTCACACACATGTATTCCGTCTTGCTGCGGCTAACCTTCATTCCTCTGCTTTCCAGAGCATACCTCCACCTCTCCAAATTTTCCTCCACCTGTTCCCTGCTCTCGCTACAGAGCACAATGTCATCTGCAAACATCATAGTCCATGGGGACTCCTGTCTTACCTCATCTGTCATCCTGTCCATCACCAGAGCAAACAAAAAGGGGCTTAGAGCCGATCCTTGATGCAGACCCACCTCCACCTTAAACTCTTCTGTCACACCTACAGCACATCTTACCACTGTCTTACAGCTCTCATACATGTCCTGCACCACTCTAACATACTTCTCTGCCACTCCAGACTTCCTCATACAATACCACAGCTCCTCTCTTGGCACCCTGTTATACGCTTTCTCTAAATCTAAAAAGACACAATGCAACTCCCTGTTACCTTCTCTGTACTTCTCCGCCAGCATCCTCAAAGCAAATACTGCATCTGATGTACTCTTTCTAGGCATAAAACCATATTGCTGCTCACAAATGCTCACCTCTACCCTTAACCTAGCTTCCACTACTCTTTCCCACAGCTTCATTGTCTGGCTCATTAGCTTTATACCTCTATAGTTGCCACAGCTTTGCACATCTCCCTTGTTCTTAAAAATTGGCACCAATACACTTCTCCTCCATTCCTCTGGAATCCTCTCACTCTCCAAGATCTTGTTAAACAAACGTGTCAAAAACTCTACTGCCACCTCTCCTAAGCACTTCCATACCTCCACAGGTATGTCATCAGGACCAACAGCCTTTCCACTCTTCATCCTTTTCAACGCCCTTCTCACCTCACTTCTACCAATATTTGCTACTTCCTGTTCCACAACAGTCACCTCTTCTACTCTTTGTTCTCTTTCGTTTTCCTCATTCATCAACTCCTTAAAGTACTCCTTCCATCTTCCCATCACCCTTCTGGCATCTGTCAGTACATTTCCATCTCTATCTTTAATCACTCTAACCTGCTGCACATCCTTCCCATCTCTATCTCTTTGCCTTGCCAACCTGTACAGATCCCCCTCTCCCTCCTTACTGTCTAGCCTAGCATACAAGTCCTCATATGCTCTTTGTTTGGCCTTTGCCACCTCTACCTTCACCTTACTCTGCATCTCCCTGTACTCCTGTCTACTCTCTTCAGTCCTCTCAGTGTCCCACTTCTTCTTAGCTAGCCTCTTTCCCTGTATACACTCCTGGACTTCCTCATTCCACCACCAAGTCTCCTTGTCCACTTTCCCCTTACCTGATGATACACCAAGTACCCTCCTACCTGTCTCCCTGATCACATTGGCTGTAGTTGTCCAGTCAACTGGAAGCACCTCCTGACCACTCATAGCCTGTCTTAACTCCTCCCTAAAGACTTCACAACATTCTTCCTTTCTCAGCTTCCACCACTTTGTCCTCTGCTCTGCCTTTGTCCTCTTCGCTTTCCTCACCACCAGGGTTATTTTACACACCACCATTCTGTGTTGTCTGGCTACACTCTCCCCTACCAACACTTTGCAGTCACTGATCTCTTTCAGGTTACAACGTCGACACAAGATGTAGTCGACCTGAGTGCTTCTGCCTCCACTCTTATATGTCACCCTATGTTCCTGCCTCTTCTGGAAGAAAGTATTTACTACTGCCATTTCCATCCTCTTTGCAAAGTCCACCACCATCTGTCCTTCTACATTCCTGTCCTGAAGACCAAACCTGCCCATCACATTTTCATCACCTCTGTTCCCTTCCCCAACATGTCCATTGAAGTCTGCACCAATCACCACTCTTTCACCTCTGGGGATGCTCTGCATCACTTCATCTAACTCACTCCAGAATTTCTCCTTCTCTTTTAACTCACATCCTACCTGCGGGGCATAACCACTAACAACATTTAACATCACCCCTTCAATTTCCAGCTTCAGACTCATCACCCTATCTGATACTCTCTTCACCTCTAGAACATTCCTTACAAACTCCTCTTTCAGAATAACTCCTACTCCATTTCTTTTCCTATCCACACCATGGTAAAACAATCTGAACCCCGATCCTAAGCTTCTAGCCCTGCTACCTTTCCACCTGGTCTCCTGTACACACAGTATATCCACCTTTCTTCTCTGCATCATATCAACTAACTCTCTTCCCTTCCCTGTCATGCTCCCAACATTCAAAGTCCCCACTATCACTCCTAAACTCTTGCCTTTCCTCTTCTCCCTTTGCTTACGAACATGCCTTCCTCCTCTCCTTCTTCGACCAACAGTAGCCCAATTTCCACCAGCACCCTGTAGGTCAACAGCACCAGTGGCGGTCGTTGTTAACCCGGGCCACGACCGATCCGGTATGGGAATTATATTCTTGATTCGCATCATTACTTTGGCAAATGTTTTACGTCGGATGCCCTTCCTGACACAACCCTCTGCATTTATCCAGACTTGGGACTGGCACAAGAAGACACTGGATTGCGCCCCCCCGTGTGTACGCACTCTCCTAACACACAGTTCAGTCCAAACAGCTTAAAAAAGTGCATGTAGGCCCGTATGACCCCTTTAAAAGATACAGCATGTCAGAAATAAGCCTGACAAGCCAACGATGATGATAGAAAAGAGTAAGCATCACTGTGGCATGTTTCCATCGATTGAAAGGCACATCCTGTATATATAAAAGGTAAGACGGAAATATGTCTTTTTACATGAGGAAGAAATGTAAAATAAAACCTAAGTACGTTGTCAAACTTTTTTTTTTTACATTTTCACTAAATCGCTGTACTTGTGCATCAGTTAATACCTAATAAACACCTAGAGCAATACGACTTAAATGCAGAACTGAATACAAGGCTGTACCAAAAGTAAAACTAACATAGGCAAAAGGGTTTTTTTATTAATTGATACAAATGTTCTATTTAACACAACCTCCATCAAAAGTGATGCATTTGTGCTCTCTCCAAACCCAACTCTCAAATCCTTTTTTAAAAATCTTCTTTGTTCCAGTCCCCTTCTGCACTACAGCATGTATATGAAGATGACACCATTCACAAGAGCAATGTGAAGTTTAAAGAAGGGAAACCAGCAATGATGGCAAACCATACAACCATACAATGGGAGACCACCTTAAAGAGGATTCGAGATTTGGGTTAGCAATGCATGACTTGTGATGGATACTATGTTGAGTACCTTTCTGTCAGTTAACAAAAAAATTATACCCACTTTTGCATTACTTTTGGTACAGCTATTATATACAACCGTGAATGTGTGCTGATATTCAGCCTTTTTTTTAACCCATCGTGGTTGAATAAATATTCCAGATGAGGTCACTTTGCATCGCTGTAAGTTTCTGTTCTTGTGAGAAACGAAAATGAAATGAAAGAAGTTGACGTGTTTTAATGTAACAAAGCTGTGATACAGCTATACTAACACTAGCACACGTCTTCAGTAGAAGACAGGTTCTCTTATTCACAAGTGTGAGATTGATAATCTGATTAGGTCTGCTGAGTTAGTGTCACTGTCACAGTCTGTAGGGGTGAAGCAGGAATTTAGGTTTTGTAGATAAAGCTCTTTAATTACTGTACTTCTCGATCTCTTTTGACCTCACCTTGCTGCATAAGCTGCATGTAAAAACCCCAAACCCAATAATGCTGCAGAAATTAGGTTATATCCCACTTAGTAAGCTAGGTTCAGAGCGCATGATCAGATAGGGTTAAGGGCCTTGCTGAAGGACACAACAGTGGCAACTTGAACCCCTGACCTTCCGATCAGTGACCCAGTACCATAACCGTTTGTGCCACCACCACCCCAGATTTTCTGCTCCAGGGATATTATTTAAGGACCATCTTCTGCTAGAGATGTATCAAACACATGAGAGATGTATCCAAGCACTTATCACTATCAAAATATACGTCTACTGTTTTCCATTTTCCACACCTATAAAATAACTCCATGACAAATAAAATTGCAGAAGTTACTCTCTTTTCTATAATTTATCTCGCACTCAGAAAAGCAGAAAGAAGATGAAATGAAAGGTGCAATATGTGATGTATAAGATGCTCTGTGGATGTAAGGGTTTCTTGCGTGGCATGATCTTTTATAGTACTTCATAAATTTAGTGGTTTAGATAGTCTAGAAGCATTATCTGACTATTTACAGTAAGTTAAGCATTAAGATTGAAGATACACAGTTGAATTCTCAATCCTGATTTATCAGTGTTGATTAATCTCCTATAGGAAATTAATTTTATTATAGATCATAGTTTTCCCATTTCTTTATGTAAATTTTAATGGAAATCACAGCCAATTGGACAATCACCACTTTATTATTATTTTTTTTAATGGTATGCAATCTCTCATGAGTTGAGTCGAGCTGCTGGTTTAGTACGGGTTGTTCTTGGCATGCTTCATGATGGTCATGAGAGCCAACCAGGTCTCCTGAGCAGTCGGGATGATCTGATTGGCTGGCAGGACGAATCCATATCGTCCAGTGTCTCTCAGCTCAAAGGTATAGGAGTACTTGATGCCTTGATCGTAGGTCCAGTCAACGGTGCCACCGCTCGCTTGGTCTGAAAGGAATCATTATACAGTACATAGCTGGGGTAAAAATAATAAACCAATCGGCAAATTCAGAATTAGGTCCATCATGAAGAAATCCACTTTTAACTACTTTGCTAGGTTGTAGACACAAGTCCTAGCCAATAATCTCAAAGTAACATTTATAGTTACACAGCAGTGCAAAATATAGATAATGATCTGAACTACATACAGATGGTAGTGATGATGCTGCCATATCTGTACTGAGTGTTATACAGACTGCTCAGCTCCGTGATGGCCTTTCTTGCGAGCTCATGCTACATAAAAATAAAAGAAAACATGATCACATTCGAAAAAAACAACTATTTATTTTTATAAGAGGAGGTTTGAAGGTTTGGAAGTCTCACCAACTCAGCCTGGTCCTTGCAGGGAGTTTTGGTGTAGCCGTACGGGTAGAGGAGCATCTGAGAGTAACTGTGGATGGACACAAAGGCTTTGATGTTGCCATGAGACTTAACAAAGTCCACGATGGCCTTGACCTCAGGCTCAGAGTGAGCACGTGGTCCACGGTACGTCTCTGAGCAAGGGGTACTGCTCGCACCCGGACCTGGAGAAAAAAAATAGATACCTTTATTGCTGGAATCTTTTGCTCACACATATGACACGGTTATATACAGTATGTGTTTTCTCTTACTACCTCCAAATCCAGCATCCCAGTTCCTGTTAGGATCGACTCCAACGCAGCTAGATCCAGGATTGGGCTTCCTTGTCTTGCGCCACATACGGTTCTGTACATACAGTCATAAAGATTTGTTATATATTTAATTTTGTATCACTAGGAGCCATGGTCTGTTGTAAGTTTCACAGGCAATCATTGTTTCTTTGATTGCTTATACAAATCTTTACAACGATTAATTTTATCCCTTGACCTTGTGAGTGTGTCATCTTGCGCCATCTTTGACACTTTTAACACTCACACTCGTGTGGGTGAACTGAAATCCATCGGGATTGGTGACGATCTCCAGGAAAATGTCGTACTTGTTGAGGATGTCGGTCAGCTCTGCGTCACGTCCGTAATCCGTCACGATCTAAATAAAAAAAACGAGATTGCAATGTTAAATGCTTAACCGCTTTCATGCTAAGTGGTTTGAAATGCTAATGAAGGGGCGTTGGTTGATGGAGTAAGAAATGGTTAGAGCGGACCTTTTTAGAGAACCAGATTCCACTAGCTTGGGTCACCCATTCTCTGGAGTGGATTCCAGTGTCGATCCAGAGGCCAGGTCGGTTAGCACCAGTGCTAAACTACAGAAAAAGCAACCAACAAACAACCGAATTAGATGTGAAACATGCAAATCCAAATAATCTTATTTCATTAGTTCAATATTGTCAGTGGACCCACTTTCAGGATGTTTAGCGGACGTCCCTCGTAACTCTGTCCAATCACGATCTTGCTAACGAAACCAGGGTTCTCCTGCACCAACTGGTCAATGAAGCTGTTGATCTGGAATGAAGTTGAGTTTACTGTTAACATAGTGAACTTGATTATTTTCCAATAACCGCACAACCTAACGTGTTTTATTCCTCTTGTTTTTATAACACTTTATTTATAACTTTACTGCTAATACTGACACTGGAGACTCCTTCCATAAATGTTAAACATCTCCTTAAAATACGCTAACATGGGTCGCACTACCGACCCAGCTGGGGTACTGACCTCGTTAAGCGTGTGGTAGCTGGCGTAGTTGAAATCATCAGTGCTTCTCGACTGGAGAGACTTGGCTCTCAACATCTCACGCTGCTCTTCATCGAGAACATCCTGAAAGAGCGAGAAGGTTTTACATTGGTTTACCAAAGCACAGAATCATGAAAAACACCGTAAATGAAACCGCGACTCTACCTGAAGATCCTGGATCATGATATCGTAATAGATCTCATGGTACATCAGGAACGCCCTGATGTCCTGCAGGCTGTGGAAGGGAACACGGACATCGATAGGCAGCGACACGTCGGAGGGTTCCATCCAGAAATCCAGCTACACACACACACACATACGAAGGCTTTGCAATCTTTGATATTAGACTAGTGTGTACTGTGAAGCTACAAAGTTCTAGAGCTTCTAAATATTCTTTAAAAAGCTCTCGGATGTTCTAAAAACTATTTAGGATTTTTACCCCAAGCTGCTCCTTGTCGTGGAGTTCCTTCAGGAGATCGAGCTGGGCCTCATTTAAAGCAGTGATCCGAAGGACCTGGTGTCTATCAGAACATAAGTCTAATCAGTCACGGCTGTTGTCGGTGTCTCTAGAAACTGTCCAGGAGATGTTTCTGCTCAAAGATGCCTTTTTTTTTCTTTTTACACATTATCAATTAGAGACTGAAATCACCAGGGATCACCCTATTTGATATGTATTGTGATTCTGTTAGTATTATGATTTTTTTAATATTACAACTCAATATTATTATTATTATTATTATTATTATTATTTAGGATTTGTTACAATTGGAAAAGGGTGCTGTGCTGCATGACTATGTGTGAATAGTTTAGAACACAACCTAAAGGATTATAGAGGAATGGCAATTTTTTCCCCAAAAAATACAAAATATACTGTACAAATGAATAATAAATAAATAAATAAAAAGGTTTTGGAATCATACACGAATTGCCACACAAATGGATCACGATAAGTATTAAATTCTAACTGCCTGAAGTAACTCCATTATTAATAGCATTAAACATTTTCAGATGATTTAGACATGTATTAATACTATAAACACTAATAAAACTTTCCTTCTTATTATTATTATTAAAAAATATGTCATATGTGACCATTATTAAATAAAAAAAATTACCCCTCGAAGGTCTCCTTGCCAAAAACGGCCACAAACAGAGCCAGCAAAACCCAAAGTCCTCTCATTTTCCTTGCTGAAGTGCGACCTCCCAGCACGAGTGTCCTTTTATATTCCTGCACCATGACCTTGAGACTTGGACGGCACATCGGACACGCTGCTCTGTTTCCCACACCTCGAGCCAAAAAGTGACTGTGAGCTACACAGCAGATTCAGGATCAGGTTCCTGTTGATTTTTGTGGTTAAATATAACAGAAGAAAATGGTCCTGGATCAGCGATCATCATTTCTGTTTGTGTGAATCAACTGGAAAATTAGTGCCTGCACTGAGAAGACAGCAGATGCACTTCATTATGGATTTCACTTCTCTACAAGTCTGATGCAATCGTAACCACTGTTTTTGGTGTTGTTACATTAAAAACAGACTTTAATTATTTACCATAAATTCTGCTTAAAGTGCTGGAATTTGTGATTTATTATGTTTGTGCAAAAAAAAAAAATTCAGCTATAAAAATTAAATGAAATGTCAAAATTCCAGCAGGTAAAGTGTTTTCCCAAAGCTGCCACACACACACAATGATTTGTGTATGTGTGTGTGTGTGGTCAAACATATTGTACTATGAGGGGTGTTCAAGTCAAACCGAGACTTTTGATTGTTCAGATTACCAGCACTCAGTTCTGAGATTAAACATCTCCCTTTATTTCTCTATATAATCCCCGGCTACACTAATGCACTCATCCCAGAGTTTCACTAGTGCTTGGACACCATCAAGTTACAAAGTTTTCTCAGTATGCCGAAGCCGTGATCAGACTGACGGCGTTAAGTTTCCAAATTCCGGCCTCCCAGGAACTCCTTTAATGGCCCTTTAAGATCAGGACTGTACGAGGTTGTGGCAATAACTCCAAGCTGAGCTCCTGTAACGTGTAAGTGGTGTTGGTGAATGAGTGTGTGTACAGTTGTCACAAACAGCTGCGTCTTTTCTACAAGATAGGAGAAATTCTGGTGCGTACACACAAGAAATCATTTTTAAGAAGAAAATAATTATTTGTTAAAGACGTTAATAAACTGATATGAGAGAAGATATTTAAGGAAAGAGGACGTGGAGATAAAATGAGCAACGTGAAAAATAAGAGCGCAGGGATTATTATTATTATTATTAATTTATAAAGAAAAATTATGTATTATGGAGATATTTAACATTTTGCTATAATAAATTAATAAGAATATAACTGCATCTTTCTTCAATTTTTTTTAATCAAATATATAAAAACATTAAGGGGTCAGTTTTTGTCTTATTTTTTCAACCATGAAATGTTTATTATTATTATTAATTCATAAAGAAAAATTATGTATTATGGAGATATTTAACATTTTGCTATAATAAATTAATAAGAATATAACTGCATCTTTCTTCATAAAAAAAGTTTATATCAAATATATAGAAACATTAAGGGGTCAGTTTTTGTCTTATTTTTTCAACCATGAAATGTTTATTATTATTATTATTATTATTGGAAAAAAAAACACAGTATAAACAAAGCCCTATTTAACATTCGGAAAACACAAATTTAAAATTACAATAAAAAACTACAGTATTAGAGGTTCTTTTGTGAAGATGCGAGATGTTCTGTGTAGAACCCTGAGCACAGAAACATGCATTTGTATACAGTAGCTATAAAGATTTAGGACGCTTCCACTTCCTGGTGTATTAGACATGATTTATCACCATTTGTTTGGTTAAAAAAGTGGTTCTATATCCAGTATGAATGATGTATTGTTTACTTCTTGAGCCGCACAGAGCTCTGGTGCCAGAAACATGCTAACAGCTCGAATTAGCATTAGCCAGTCGAGTCGAGCGGAGCCGAATGTAGCGGAGTAAGAGTAGCGCTTCTTCTTCACAAATCTACTCAAGTAAAAGTCAAACGTGTGGTGCATTAAACCCCTCGCAGGATTGGTCTGTCCACTACTACACTGTAAAATAACATCATTTTAATTCTTTATATGTATGTACTGTACACGTAGCAGAATCGACAATAAAGTTGACTCTTAAGAAGTAATTTTTTTTTTTTCAAAAAGTGACTTAAGTAAATGTAACGGAGTAAATGGAACTGGTTAGTACCCACCTCTGAAACTGTAAATTTGTTGCTGCTGCTGATGAAGAAATGAATTCCGTCTGGTTGCTTAAGGTTACTGAGTGTAAGGGGAAGGAAAACCATCGCTCAGGGTTGAATAAAAGAGCGCACAGGCATTGCTTTAAATATATAGCGATTACAGCGGAGGGGAATTTACACGGTTTATTCTGACGTTTAACTGGAAACCGATATCAGTTAGTTAGAAGTGAGGCATTCTGATTATCAAGTATTTCTAGATTAGAGAAGTAGACTGCACAGAGGGAGCACAGAGGGAGCACACTGTGGGACGGACCGCAGCTATCAGCAATTTGTTTTCAATACCTGAATTATATTTCATACCCGAGTTAATTTTTTTTACCAGAATTAATTAAATAACCAGGGGCCAGGGGTAGCTCAGTGGTTAAGGTATTGGACTATGGTTCTGAAGATCCCAGGTTCAAACCCCAGCACCACCAAGTTGCCACTGTTCGGCCCTTGAGCAAGGCCCTTAACCCTCAACTGCTCAGATGTATAATGAGATAAAAAAGTAAGAAACACTCGCTCTGGATAAGAGCGTCTGCCAAATGCCTAAATGTAAATGTAACCACAATAAATTGCACTGGAAATTTCAAACCTTTTTATTGCGACTTTTTGTTCCAAAATTCTAATTTTATTTGTCACATACACAGTCATACACAGTACGACATGCAGTGAAATGCTTATACGACTGCCAGTGACCTTAAAAAAAAATTGTAAAAGCTTATACATAAGAAATAATAGGAATAAAAGAAATACTTTAAAAAATAAAATTAACTAGTAAAATATGCTGTACAAAGTAAAATATACTGTAATAAGAGAAATACGTTAGAAAAATAAGATTAACTAGTGCAATGCACTGTACAAAGTAAAAGTAAAATATACTTTACAAATAAAAACAAAATAAAAAAATAAAAAAAGTTTTGCTTTAAGGAAATTTTGGCACTGTTATACTCCCATAATTTTTTTTATTATTATTACAAAGAATAAAAAGAAATGGCACCATTGATGTTAAAAAAAAAATCCAGGTTAATTTGTTGTAAAGTTTTCGAATACACCTGCTTAAACCTGATTTTTTTTTTCTTCTTTTATGTCCCAGAACAGAAACAAATCGAATATATGTAATGTAAATCTTTGCACAGATTACATTTTCAAGTTTTAATCAAATCTCATTAAAGTGATCAGAGACTTGACCTTTGTTATCGAGATCAAAGCCTTTGTGATGACAGCGCTAACCACATTCTAGTCCGCGTTAACATTAACAAATAGCTTTAAGCTACATGGTGCATGTTTCCACTGATCAGTTAGATAAAACGGAAGGCAAATTCAACAATCACGTTAATTTGCCAGATTTCAATTGATTCACTTTGCTAATAATTTTCACACATCTTATTAAATCTTATTATACTCTGGACCAGTTAGCTAGCTAACCTCGTCCCCAAGCTAGCAACATTTTCACATAATGTACAGTAATAAGCAAATTGGGACACAATGAGGACTAAATTAAAGTTAAGTATAACATGATTTAAAGTGCTCTATGTTAGTGTTACTATATGAGCATCTGGACGAACAAAGTCTTTTTGTCCCCAGGCTCAGACAAATACAGCAGGTTTCCTTCATACTAAATATTGATTGTTGCATAGCAACTCGATTGCACAAAATAACAAATTCAAAACATAGAATTTCACAATTTACACGGTTTAGTTAGTTAGAAGTGAAGTGTTCTGTTCAGCAAGGAGTTCCTGAGAAGTAGACTGCACAGGGAGCACACTTTAAAGTACACTCTTCAGGTGCATTCCAAACGGCCTGAAGTACCCTGCGAAGTACACAGAGGGAACTAGGAGGCTAGTAATCAGTAAAAAAAATATCTATACGTATATAATAATACATTTCCATACATCTTTGGTCAATTATTATAATAATTAATGAATAATTCATTTAGTTTTATGCTTTATAATGGTATCAGTTTTTGTTTCAATAAGTAATCAATATTCCACAACAGCAGCGACAGGTATCCGAGGTGTTTATGTTACCATGGTAACGCACAGAGGAAATGACATCTATGCTGGTGACTTTGTTTTTGCTGTTTTTTCCTGTGATATCCCGGATATGAAGACCTACATTTTTTATACTTTTTTTATATTTTATATATTTGGAAGCCTGAATAATAATGAAGACACTTTTAATACAATAAGGTCAATATTTTGCATTGAATTTTAAACGCTTGAATTACATTCTCATTTGAAAAACACAACCACAATAAATTTGGAAATTTCAATGCAGAAAAATTCAAACATTTTTATTGCAACAAGTTTTTGTTCCATTCACGAAATTTACTTTGCTTTGAGGGAATTTGGCACTGTTATACTTCCATAATCTTGGAAAGACAGTAAAAGTATCTGTTTAAAATAGTCTTTAATTTATTTCTAAACAACTTCTCAGGAAAATATGTGTAACGGATGCAGAGATTCTCATATTTAGATTATTACATAAAAAAACCTCAGTGTGTTAATAATCTCACTGTGATGTAGAGGTGAAACAGGTTTGCCAGTAATTCTGGTGACAGCGGAGTAATGGTGACCTTTTTCAGTGTTGATGCTGGACCGTGTCCGAGAAACACTCACTCACTCTAACCTGCCTGAACACGTGTCTCTCATTCAATACTGCATGATTTAACTATAGGCTCGGGCCAAAAATAATTTGGGTTCGTTTTTTCTTTCTAATGGACTTATTTGAGAGTTTCTTAACTTTTTCCATTTTATGTAATAAATAAAATAGTACAGTTTTATTGTAAATTATTCTTTATTGGTTTTTCATATCGGATGTGTGCAGGTGGGAATCCCAGCAGTCACATATTACATCCTGCACCAGAGCGTCTGATCCGAGCTGCAGGTTTAGTACGGGTTGTTCTTTGTGTGCTCCATGATGACCATGAGAGCCAGCCATGTCTCCTGAGCAGTCGGTATGATCTGATCTGCAGGAAGGACGAATCCATAATGCCCATCGTCTCGCAGCTCAAAGGTGTATGAGTACTTGATGCCCTCATCGTAGGCCCAGTCTGTGGTGACTCCACTTGCCTGATCTGAAAATAATAACGTGCAGTTTGGTAAATGTGGGATACTGATCTACCGCACTGAGCAATAATCCCATAAACTGAGTATTAATCGCCAAAGAGTACTAAACCCCTTCACTGTACAGTATCTTAGGTAACATGGATTGTTTACTGTGCAAGCAAATCCCTGACGGTGGAAATCTAAATTCTAACACTGAGTATTAGTCACAGTGAAGTATTAATACCTTACACTGAGTATTAGTCACAGTGAAGTATTGATACCTTACACTGAGTATTAGTCACAGTGAAGTATTAATACCTTACACTGAGTATTAGTCACAGTGAAGTATTAATACCTTACACTGAGTATTAGTCACAGTGAAGTATTAATACCTTACACTGAGTATTAGTCACAGTAAAGTATTAATACCTTAGCATCGACTGAGTATTACTTAACAAGAAGTATTAACTCTTAAACTGATTATTAGTCACCAATAAGTACCAATCCCTCACACTGAATATTAATCACTTTGGAGACCTAAACCACAGTGATGAATATTAGTCACTGAAAAGTATTAATCCCCTACAATTAATTTTAGTCACCAAGGAGTACCAACCATTTACACAGAGTATTAGTCACCAAGGTGTACTGATCTTTTACAATTAATAATAGTCACCAAGAAGTACTAATCCCTTACTCCCTTACACAGAGTATAATTTACTGTGGAGAACTAATCCATAAGACTAAGTATTGGTCATTGTAAACTATTAATCCCTTACACTTTTTTTATATGAAAATACTAACACTGAGTATTACACAGCCAGAAGTACTAATCTCTTACAATACACTGAGTATTAGTGAATAGAGAACACTAATCTGTTACACTGAGTATGGTCACTAACGTGTATTAATCCCTTAAATGAAGTATTTGTTACTAAAGAGAATTACTCTCTTACACCGAGTATTACTCACCAAGGAGCACTAATCCCTTAGAGTATCAGACTTCAATGTGTACTAATCTCGTGGGTATTCATTACCAAGGAGTACTAATCCCTAACATTATTAGTATCCAAGGAGGACAAACCCTTTAGTATTAGTAACAAATGAGTACTGCATATTAGTTACCAAGATGTACTAATCCCTTACACAGAGTATCAGTCAGTGTGGAGAACTAATCCATAACACTGAGTATAAATCATCATAAACTATAAATCCCTTACACTGATTTTATTCACATGGAAATATGCTGAATATTACTCAGAAAAAAGTACTAATCTCTTACACTGAGTATAAGTAACCAGAGAACACTAATCTGTTACACTAATATGGTCACCTAGTGTCACCAATCCCTTATAAGAAGTATTCGTCATCAAGGAGTACTAATCTATCACTGAGTAATAGTCTCTGAAGAATCCTATTGCATTATACAAAGTATTAGTTACTAAGAAGTACTAAGCACTTACACCGAGTATTAGCCTTAAATTTGTACTAATTCCTCGGGTACTCATCTCCATTGAGTTCTAATCACTGACTCGATTGGTCTCCAAGAAGAACAGTCAAGAACAAAAACAAATAGTAAAATCTTGGCCACATCATTTGAACTGATTTATTGATTGATTTTACTATACTTACAGATGGTGTTAAATGTGCTCCCGTAGGTATATTTAGTGCCATACAGACTCTCCAAGGCAGTGGAGGCTTTCAATGCAAGTTCATCCTGTGAATCCAGAGTAGACTAGGATTAAAATTCTCTGAAAATCTTAATACCATCCTTTAGACCTTATTATCTAAAATCTCACCAGCTCTGCTTCATCCACACAAGGCTTATGGGTGTCACCATAGGGGTAGAGCATCATCTGAGAGTAGCTATGGATGGTCAAGAAGGCCTTGAGATTGCCATGAGACTTGGTGAAATCGACGATTGCCTTGACCTCAGGCTCAGAGTAGGCACCCGGTCCACGGTACGTCTCAGAGCAAGGGTTACTACTGGAACCAGCACCTACAAAGTCAAAACAACGATCTCAGCCATGATGATCAGGTTACGTTGTGCAGATTACATGAACCTGTACTGTACTGTATATGCTGTACCTCCATATCCTGTACCCCAGTTCCTGTTCGGGTCCACACCAATACACGAGGAACCAGAGTTTATCCTCCTAGTCTTGCGCCACATGCGGTTCTGAACACATATGTTGTGGTTGAAAGTTTGTGATAAGGTTTCAGTTTCAATTAGATCTCATTACAGTGGTCTGTGACTTTACCTTCATTTACGAGATCAGAGTCTTTACCCCTAGAGGTACGAGGTGACGGCGCTAACCACATGCTAGTCCGCATTAACGTTAACAAATAGGTTTGACCTACATAGTGTATGTTTCATTCATTTGCCAGATTTTAAAGATTATAATTCAATTAACTAATGATGATTTTCACACGTCTAGCATCGAGTCCAATCATGCTCTGGACTAGTTAGCTAGCTAACCTCCTCCCCAAGCTAGCAACATTTTCACATCATGTAGTAAGCAAATTGGGACACAATGAAGACAATGATGTCATTTAAAAGTTAAGTATAATATGATCCAAAGTGCTTTAAGTTAGTGTTGCATTAAAAAAAAAAAAAGTCAACCAGTACTAAAGTAATGAAAAAGGTATTTATATGAGCATCTTGAAAAAAATCTATACTTGTTGTAGGTTAAATGTTTATTTGATTTGGCTAATAGGAATCTCTCGCTTTAAGCACAGCTCGTAAGCGTGTTGTGTGACGTGTCAGGTGGGTAAAAGTGCCTGGGTTTGTAATATGAGCTAGTGAGAACGGGCGGCTCGAACCAGGTGGAACAGAATGAAATTTGCTGTGCATGCGCTGTTCTAAACAGGTAGGTTTTATACAGGGACATTTACTGCGCATCTAAAATTTCATATGAAATGAACACAAAAAGGGCAAAATGTGTATTCCCTCACTATGGAGTGGACAGAGAACCAAGTCCAACTGAATTTTCCATGGTGCCCGAGAGTATAAAGACAACATATGCCATGTATCGTAGTTCTCCTTGTTCATAATAAAGATGATTTCACTGATTATTAGTTCTAGCCTATCTGGCTAAAGAGTTGCACTAATAAACTGAAAAACTAATTTAAAAACCTGGCTATGTGACAACGGGGTTCAGATTCTGCAGCCGTGGCCTGGGTCATCTCCTCTAACATCATCTCCACATCTAAACCCAGAAGAAAAAAGTTAGACAATGGTGAAGGAGGCAGTAGTAGTCGAGACACCGTCTTCTGTTCATGATCTTCAGGAAGCGATCGAGCAGGCATGGACTGATCCAGTGACACCAGATTATTGCAGACATCTTCTCAAATCTAGGCTCAGGCGGACCCAGCATGTTTTTGAGAAATTCCTTTATTCTAAATATTGATTGTTGTATAGCAACCTGATTGCATAAATATCAAATTCTTATTATCTTGATTGTCATTATTTAATAACAAATAAATCAGGATGTCATTAAAGCATAGAATTTCACAATTGTCTCAATACTTTTGGCCACCAAAGTTAAAGCCTGTTGAATCTAATCTCTCAGAAACGCAGGTCACCAGTCAAAGTTAGGGATCGACTATAAAGTGCATGACCTGGACAACTGTGTAGAATTCTAACAAGATTGAGGTCATCTACAGAACAGAATATCTAACGTATTGCAGAGTCAACATAGAGATTATGATAACGTTATTGTGCATTACAAAAAACGCAGGAGTAGTCTTACAGCTAAAGTTTAAGATACATCTAATCAGTCTCATCAGAGTGTTTTATGGGTACGGTGTCTCACGAACTAATTAGGCACTAGGGCTAATAAGGTTTTTCTAACCTTTTCCTTTTTAACCTACAGAAGTCTAGTAGCTCTGGCTGATGATAAAAAAGATGATTTTTGTTAAAGATCAAACATGATTGGCTCTTAATTTATCTCTTTAACATTACTGGACGTTACTGCTTCTGTGGCAGAGTGATTTCACATTAGGTTCATGTTACCCAGAGCGACCTCTCCATCTCTGGCTCACCTTAACTGCATAGTGAAAACATTTTATTACTCACACTAGAGTGTGTATATTCATATCCGTCAGGGTTGGTAACAAGCTCCAGGAAAATGTCGAACTTGTCAAGGATGGCGGTAAGAGCAGGGTCATGTCCGTATTCCGTTACAATCTGCACAAAGAGACATTTATTGTTTTTTCCACTGGTGCAAAAAAAAAAAAAAAAAAAAAGACTTTCTCAGGGATTTATTAAGTGAAAGAAATGAACGCTTTCTACCTTCTTGGCGAACCAGGTTCCGCTCGCCGGTGTGATCCACTCTCTGGCATGGATTCCAGTGTCGATCCAGATCCCTGGGCGCTTTGTACCACCGGTGCTGAACTGTGTATGAGGGAAAAAACTTAATCATGGGTTTATATATAATTACAAAAATATATAAAATGCATTAATAGAAAATTTGTAGAAAAATAGAAAAAAAGTCTATACAGAGGATGAATATCAAAGCAAACTAAAAAAAAAAGAGAGAGAATGTGATTGCTTTGGTATCAGAGCAATAAAACACATGTGATGAGCTGACACAGTCATATAGGGGTTGTGACCAACCTTTAGGACATTTAATGCTCGGCCCTCATAGCTCTGTCCAATCACTAGCTTGCTAACCAGTTTAGGGTTCTCCTGCACCAACATGTCCATGAAGCTGTTAATCTGGGAAAGTACAATTATTAGCACCATTATTAGTTGATTTGAAATGTTTTTTTTTGCCCTTGTAATGACTGAAAATGTTCATATAAATCTTGAACCTCGCTCAGAGTGTGGTAGTTCTCATAGTCATAATCATCAGTGCTTCTGGGCTGAAGAACCCGAGCTCTCATCATCTCACGCTGCTCCTTGTCCAGAAGATCCTGGAGATAGAAAAAAACAAAACAAAACAAAGTTTTAGAGAAAAAGTAATGAGATTTTTAGGTCAAGTCATGCTTATGGTAGGTCTACAGTACCTGGAGATCCTGGATCATGATCTCGTAGTGGATCTCATGGTACCCCAGGAACGCCCTGACGCCCTGTAGGCTGTGGAAAGGAACTCGGATATCGACAGGCAGTGACTGGTCGACGGGATCCGTCCAGAAGTCCAGCTACTCATATACACACACACACACAAACACACAAACACACATAAAGATAAGAACAAATACCTACCGATCATCGACTAAATCACTTCCTTATGATAAATCAATGAAAATAAATAAATAAATAAATCACCCCAAGATCTTCCTGCTTGGAGAGCTCCTTTAGGAGACCGATCTCCGCATCATTCTTTGCAGTGATCCGAAGGACCTGGTGTCTGTTAAAAGTACGAGTTATTATATTCACATATGAGTTACTAGTAATTATACCTTATACATTAATGAATACAACCATAATTTTAGGTTTATGATTGGTCATGTGATCGTTCACTACCTGCTGTTAGAAAATCTTCTCCTGTCTGCCTGTCTTTCTGTTTGTCCATCATTTCTGTCTCTGTCTACTTTTCTTTCCCTCTGTTTGGCGCTCTTTTTTTTCTACAGTAGATCTGGCTGAGGTTTTCATCATGTTGTTTGGTTTAACTTGATCATGCCTCAGAGCTCTTTACATTAACATGTTAGTAAATAGATAGATAGATAGATAGATAGAAAGATAAAAAGAAAGAAAAGTTTGAAAAAGTATAAAATTAAAGGCTCTGTGATGGGTTTAATGTACTTTATTAAATAGTTGTGATATTTTTTTAAATAAATAAATGGATAAACAAGCAAACAAACAAAATTTATAATGCTAACAAAGTGATTTTATTGTAATGTATTTCAGGTCTAAATGTTGCTTTATATTAAGTAAACAATAAATACATAAATAGTTTCATAAGTAACTAAATTATAGCTAAATAGATAAATAAGTTTAAAGTGTAAAGTGTATTTAATTTAATATATTTTATATTTCTAAATGGTGTTTTATGATGAAAAAAACAAATTAATAAATGAAGGAATTAGTTATTTTAAGTTGAATAAACTTATTAATTTTATTACTTTATAGGGTTGTTTTATTCTGAATGAATAGAAAAAAAAATTAAAGATTAAAATAAAGTGCTTTCAATTTAATACGTTTAATATTTCTTAATTATGTTTTATGCTAAACAAACAAACAAACAAATGAATAACGGAATGAATGCTTATATATATATACACTGTATATATAAATTAAATAATATATTAAATTATAATTATTTATTTTAAATATGTAATAACAGCGTTTTAGGTTGAATAAACAAACAAAAATAAATAGATAAATAAATAATGCACTCTGGTTATACATTTATTTATAAGCATATACATAAAAAAAGAAAGAAAGAAAACAAACAAACAAACAAACAGGGCACTTGTTCTAGTCCCAGACGGCCTACACTTACCCCTCGAACCTCTCCTTGCAGAAAGCCGCCAGGAGCAGAGCAGCTAAGACTAAAAGTCCTCTCATGTTGCTTCTTGAACAGTTTGAACGCTGCGCTGGTTATTTATATTCCCGCTTTAGGATCATGGCCTTGGGTCTGAGCTGCCAGACGTCCTCCTGCTTTTTTTTCCCACATCGTCCTGCGTGAAGCTGAAGCGCCAGTTGTTAATCTGTTAAGTAAATTTTTGGTATTAAAGCACAGACACATCCACAAGAATACTCACTCACTCACTGTCTGTTCAGCTTAATCCTGTATTCAGGGTCGCGGGGGCCTGGAGCCTGTCCCAGGGGGGGGGGCTTAGGGCACGAGACGGGGTACACCCTGGGCAGGGTGCCAATCAGTGGCGGCCGGTCAATAAGGGGCGCAGGGCGCCGCCCCCTAAAGTTAGGCAGAGAAGAATGCTACTTTATCATGTGATTAGTTAACATACTAATTATTTATTTTAATAATGAAATAAAGTCATTTCCTAATATAAGTTATTTACAATAAAAAAAAATGTAAACTGTATTACGTTCATTTCCGTTCGTGTACGCACGTGATTTGGGGCTGAGCTCTAATTGGATTTTTTTTTTTTTTTTTTAAATCATCCTAAGGGCGAGCTCTGTGCAATTGCTTTTATGTCAGTGGATCTCAAAGTGTGGGGCGCCCCCCTAGTGGGGAATACAGACATGACAGGTGGGGCGCAATGAACGGGAGGGAATTAGTGGAAAATAATAGGAAAGTACCTATTCTAATTCATGCTTTTCTTTATTGACAGTAAAGATCGGACACTCGAAACTAAACAATCACATGTAAAAAAATGGATCATTAATACAAGTAAATTAAAATAACATCAGAGAAAAAGTGGAACCATAGTGCAACAATAACGGTTTAAGGTCGGCATGTTAATTCCAGAGGAACAATATATAAGGAAACATTCAGTATTATATATGTCATTTCACACGTGTTATGCGCTAAAATGGCTCCCCCCCCCCGATTGCCCCCCCTACATAATCTCTATCAATTATTATATTAGGACAGTCAAAGGTTTATTTTTATTAAATATATTATTACTATAATAATTAACCATAGGCACGTGACACTCGTCGAGACCATTAATACAAATCCCCAAAAATTATTATTTTATGGCACATTTATTTTGCAGGGGTTTGTCAATGTACAAATAACAAACTGTTTATCACAAGTTACACTAAATAAATATTGTTTGTGGTAAAAAATTACAGGAAACGATTTTTATTATTATATAAGCAATATAAAAAATATACATGATGTTTAATAAAAAAAAATATAATTTATACAACATTCTTTTATATTGCTTATTTTATAATTAAATTCATTTGTTATAATTTGTAATTTGTAAACCATAAACCTATGAATTTATGTTCTAATATATTATTTGAAAGAGATTATGTGGGGCAATCCGTGGCAGGGGGGCATTTTAGAGCATAACACCGGGTCAGTATGTAGTGAGCATAATAACGTCAATGGATACATTTGTTACATGGACCACAAAAAAGCAGGTGATTCAGCATCATCAGCCTAATCAACCAAAAAGCCAGCCGAAAGGAAAATATGATGAAGCTTGCTCTTGGATTCATGGTGGGGATGGTGGGGCAGAGGAGAGACACGTGTGTGTTTTGTGTCTTAATAGTACACTTGGCCGTTTTCCTTATCATTTTGTTGACAAGTGGGGCTTGAAAATTCGCCCACCCCCTTAAGTGGGGATTAAAAGAAAATGTTTAAGAACCACTGTTTTAGGTGATTTAAGCAGTTTTGAGCGTGGCATGGTTGTTGGTGCCGGACGGGCCGGTCTGAGTATTTCACAATCTGCTCAGTTACTGGGATTTTCACGCGCAACCATTTCTAGGGTTTACAAAGAATGGTGTGAAAAGGTAAAAACATCCAGTATGCGGCAGTCCTGTGGGCGAAAATGCCTTGTTGATTCTAGAGGTCAGAGGAGAATGGGCCGACTGATTTAAGCTGATAGAAGAGCAACTTAGACTGAAATAACCACTCGTTACAACCGAGGTATGCAGCAAACCATTTGTGAAGCCACAACATGAACAACCTTGAGGCGGATGGGCTACAACAGCAGAAGACCCCACCGGGTACCACTCATCTCCACTACAAATAGGAAAAAGAGGCTACAATTTGCACGAGCTCACCAAAATTCGACAGCTGAAGACTGGAAAAATGTTGCCTCGTCTGATGAGTCTCGATTTTTGTTGAGACATTAAAATGGTAGAGTCAGAATTTGGCGTAAACTGGATGAGAACATGGATCCAGCATGCCTTGTTACCACTGTGCAGGCTGGTGGTGGTGGTGTAATGGTGTGGGTGATGTTTTCTTGGCACACTTTAGGCCCCTTAGTGCCAATTGGGCATCGTTTAAATGCCACGGGCTACCTGAGCATTGTTTCTGACCATGTCCATCCCTTTATGACCTCCATGTACCCATCCTCTGATGGCTACTTCCAGCAGGATAATGCACCATGTCACAAAGCTCCAATCATTTCAAATTGGTTTCTTGAACATGACAATGAGTTCACTGGACTAAAATGGCCCCCACAGTCACCAGATCTCAACCCAATAGAGCATCTTTGGAATGTGGTGGAACGGGAGCTTCGTGCCCTGGATGTGCATCCCACAAATCTCCATCAACTGCAAGATGCTATCCTATCAATATGGGCCGACATTTCTAAAGAATGCTTTCAGCACCTTGTTGAATCAATGCCACGTAGAATTAAGGCAGTTCTGAAGGTGAAAGGGGGTCAAACACCGTACTAATAATCCTTTAGGTGAGTGTACAAACTTCATGCAAACTAAGATGAGAATCGGGCCTGGCCGGGAATCAAACCCAGACCCTGGAGATGTAAGGCAACCACTACACCACCGCTCCGCCCAACAAGATTACATCATCATTAATATTATCTTACCTTATTATTTATTTTCATGCAATATTTCATTTAAACGTTTTTTTTTTCATGCAATATTAGCCAAGGTGGCTTTTTCTTCTTTGCCTCTGTGTGTGTGTGTGTGTGTTTGATTTTGTGCTCTTTCTTTAGGGAAAATATGGCTAAATATAGTGACATGTTTTATTGATTTAGTCAGCAAAGGATCAGGACACACTCTGATAAGGCTGGGAAACACACCCAGTGGTTAAAGCACCTCTATTTGACCTTGTGTGACTCATAGATATGTGTACAAAGTTCACACACAACACTATGCGACGTGTATATCCACCATTGCAGACTCATTTTATTCTACCCGAAAAATACCGACATTAGTAAACTGATTATTCGCTGTAATCAGATTAAAAACTAATCAGGTTGGTTTTGTTGTTTTTTAACATCTGGAGTAGGCAGATGAGTGCAGAAAGAGATGATGTTGCACAGATACAGTACAGCTCTTCTGGTTCTTTGTACACACACTGTTATAATGCAGAAGTTGAGCAACGTAACACACTCCACACCCCGCTGACAGAACCACAGCTTCCTGTGATAAGTGCGGAAGTGTAAAAATAAAGCGGCTGAATTTCATGTACTGTGTTAGTGTACTGTATGTGAGTGCTGATGTAACACTTTGTTGAGTTTCACTGCTCTGACCCTTACACACTGGCCTTCATGGAAGTCGCTGTGTGCACTGGTGCGTGGTCCAACTGGAGAGAGGGGCAGTAATGCTAAAGCATGCAAAGACGTTCTATACAATTATAAGCTTACAATATTGTGGCAACTGTTTGAATAAGCAGCACATACAGTATGAGTGTAATGGTCAGGGGTGCACATACTTTTAAAAAAATATATAATAAGCTTCGGGCTCTATTCAGTGTCCTGAATGTGATGGTTTGGTTTCTGCATGTAATGTGCAGGATATGTGCTATGTTATATTTTCTTCTAAATTATAGACACTTCTGTGCAAAAGTTTTGACCCCCTCTGAGTTTTGAATCCTCACGTGTGATTTTAAACATTTGTCGTTTTGCTGCCAAGTTCGTCCCAGGCTGCTGATCCAAGAGCAAAAGGAACATCATGTTGAAGTCTGCCAAGAACTCTGTCAGCGTGCCATGGATGACCCGTCCTTCATGTCGAGGATCATTACTGTTGACGAAACTTGGGGGTACGGGTACGACCCTGAGATAGTGGAAGAGCCCATCATCTCCACGAGCGGAAAAGGCGAGGCAGGTCTGCAGCTCAGCCAAGTGCATGCTTATCGTCTTTTTCAACATTTGCAGCAAATTCATTTCCGTCAATAGTGAATTCTACTGTTAGGTTTTAAGGCGTCTGAGGGAGGACGTTTGACGGAAAAAATAGAGCTTGTAAACAGAGCTAATATCGAAAAACTTTGATACCCTCTCGTATTTTCACTGAAAGAAAGAAAGAAATAAAAAAAAGATTTAAAACAATAAAACACTACTTTATGCAGAATTAAAATTACTTCATGTAAATGTCTATGTGAATGTTTTTGCTGAATGAATAAATGACTTTTAAAATTGTTTAGATGGAATTTAATGTATTTAATGTCAATGTCCTAGTTGAATTTTATGCTGAATAAACAAACAAACAAGCAAAATAGGTAAATAAATGAATGAATAAATAAATAAATAAATAAGTAAATAAGAGCTCTGCAGATTAAAAAAATGTGTAATTTGCATGAATGTTGTATTTTCTGCAGATAGATAGATAGATAGATAGATAGATGCTTGTCTAGAAAAGAGAAATAAATCACAATCAAAGCCATGGCATTTAAAAATATATATTTATATTATGCATATTGGTTTTACTTACATGATTGATTATATTTAAATAAAACTTTTACAATCAATAATGAAACCCAGTAATGAAACCCAGTGATGAACTCTGCAGCCTGTGAGTCTCTGCACCCAGGAACAATAGGTTCACACTAGAGGCCCCGCCTCCGCCCGCCCCCGCACTTATTCTCGGTTCTGATTGGTGGCTCGAATCCGGCGGCGCGTTCCTATTGGCTGAAAGCGGTGCCTCGAGAAATACCGGAAGTGTCTTTGGTTAACAATGAGATGAGCCGCAGAGGTGCCGCGGACACACACGGGGCAAAAAAAAGTCAAAGTTCTGCCCCAAGCCGATACCCGACATTTTACTGAACTGCCCCTCCACCGCAGAGGATTACTGTCCGGTAGTTTTTGTTTGTTTGTTTGGGAGAAACGTACTTTGTAAGTCAGCTTGCTGTGACTTTAGACTGACCATGGAAATCGAGAAAGAAGTTAAAAAGGTGAGTTTGTTTATTGTAAAGCTTTCTATAACGGCTGTAGGGCAGGTCACGTGATACTGCACTGCGCGCGTGTGTTAGAGTGAATATGTGAAGCTCACGAGCTTAAAGAATAACGTGTTAAAGTGGAGTTTTGTTGCTCTGTGAAGAGGCAACGCCCTAAAGGTGGCAGCTTTGATCTGAGACACAAAGCACAAGGCAGACTTTAATTCATTCATGCAGAAAAAAAATAAATAAAAAGTCATACCTTATAGTTATCATTTACTTTCAGTTTATTATGGACTGGAATGCATTCATCAGAGTTTATTGTTTAATTATATTGTTTAACATCAACAGCCTTTAGATTTGGGTTCTTTTGTTTTTTGTCATATCATACCAAAATATTTTCTTAAAAAATAAACAACACAATTTTTAGCAAATGTTTAACATTGATTAAACAAATGATATATAAAAATATAATAATACAATAATAATTTAGCAATTAGTTTATATTCATTCACTCATGGACACCTGGTGGGACTTTAAATCAGACAGTCGCCTCTCGATACGATATTATCACGATACCTCAGTGCCGATTTAATTAATATTATGATTATATAAGCATCCAAATATAAAAATTTATATCGCAATTTGCTAATACATTTTTTCCTGTTTTTTTCCCTACAATTTCAAACCTTTGAAAAAAGTTTAATGAGTAATTAATTGCATCCCGTTCCTTATAACATTAGTTTTCTGACGTAATAACCGAGTGCATCATTTAAACACTAAAAACTAACTTCAAATACAAGAGTTTAACATTTTCCTGAGCGGCCTACTGATTAGTATCCCCGTCATCCACCATTATTATAATTAATACACAAACTTAGTAAATAATTCCCTCTTACCACACGGTATAAAAACGTGGGAATAGTACAGAGAGCGCCACCTGTAGGGTTATAAAGAAATGGTGGCGTTTTACCGCCTCAAACGCCTCCAAAACTCAACTTGCGTGTACGTAAGGCTTGTAATGCACACACCTAACACTTGACCACAAGGTCTGGTTTATTTTCCTCAGAGAAGTAGATCGCTGTTTAGACACGACGTCATCAGTGCTAGTCTCACAAACCAACAAGAATCTATACTGCCACCTGCTGTTTTAGAGGATCTATAGACGCAAGTGTACCCGAGTACGAGGGGGAAAAAAATAACGTGGACGCTAACCAGGGTGAGCGGGAGCAATCGTTCCTGGGCACTGTAGAAATCAATCGTGCCTAATGTGAAAGTGCCCTTTTACATGAAGCATCCTCAGGACACGTCGCTATAGAAACAATACCATATTAGAACGAGGACATGAAGCTACACTGAGGTCAGAGCTGCTGTTATGGAAAATTAACAATCAACACCTTCTGACCAATCAGAATCGAGAATTTATTAATACTCTGGTACTATCGAACAAATGTACTTCAGATGAATTTGGAGGTTTGAAGCATGTTTTGGGGCGTGGCTTTAAAAAAAAAACACTAACACTACTAACTACTCCTTTGACCAGCATGCATATGACTGTTTTTTTTTCTAAATGATCAAACTGCAAATCTTACAATATTAAAATCCCATTCTATAATGATTAATAGCCACGGACAGCCTTATTTTTTCACCTACTTTTAGTTCCCAGTAAGTTTTATTTACCGTTTTATACAGTAACTGTTTTATAGACTCGTAAGTACTTCACGACTGGCTATAAATCTGAGCTGCATCCAGCGTGGAGCCGGGGCGCCATCTTCGATGATGTCATCGCTTTTGATATGTAGAAAATGAAAAGGCTCACGTCCGTGAAGAGCTGAGAAAGCAAAAAATAAAAACTGGCCAATGTTTACTTTAAGACACTCTGGCTAGTGTGAGGCATTAGTGGAAAGTGTGTGATGTTGAGTGTGTGTGTGTGTGTGTGTGTTTACCCCACAGTAGTGCAGGCTAGACTTGAAGGCCATGTCATACTCACTCAGAGACATTATATAAACCAGAGTCCATTTGTCTGGCAGTGCCATTCGACCCTAACTCTAATCATCGGATGACATCAGAGCGTCGTCTTTATATAAATAACGAAGTATGCTTTTATGATTTGACAATAATTATGATCTAATTCTAGGTAAGAAAAAAATTCTTAAACCCTTTCCATGACACTGAGCCACGTTCCCACGACGTCCTCTAAAGAGCCGTGCAATAAGATGCGGTAAGAATTTGTACAACTTTTAAGGAACGCGGTAGAAACCAGTAAGGACACAGTATTGTCTCTCATGTTCACGCCTGGTGAGGACGCGCTCGAAGCAAGACGCAGGAAGAACTTAATAAGCACGTAGTAACGACGGAATCAACCAGTTAACAGTGTGACTAACAGCTCTTAGGGACTTCACGGAGAACACAGGACAGATTTATTGGGATGTTACTGCCTTGTTGTTCCATTAATGGAATTCTCACGCCGCCCCCTTTAGACTCGTGCCACCAAACGTTGATCCACAGAAAAGATAAGGGTGAAGGGGTTCCCTTTGCTATGTACAGTTTGCTATCTGTGATGCTGTGAAGGTTCTAGTTATGTGAGTTCCTTTTGCAAACCCAAGGCGAAAAGTTCACTCGCTTCTTCGCCATCTTGTACTGTATAAAGAATCGTTTTGCTATAACCATTGGATGTAGTGCACCATTTCCAAGCAGGTGAAGAAGTTGTGGTTCTGTTACCAGTGCCGGGGGATCTGCGCTGCAGGCTCGGTTCTCAGGGCCGTATATCGGTGAGTTTAAACTGAGTGACACAGACTGTGTTGTGAAAACTCCTGACAGGAAGAGGAAGTCTCAAGTATGCCACGTCAGTATCCCCAGGCCTGTTGTTGCTCTCAGTCCACCACAAATGTCTGCTCTTCAGTGCCTGCTGCCTCTATAGACGTGTTACCATCTGAATATCCATCCATCCATCCATCCATCCATCCATCCAAAAAAAGACACACACACACTATCAGTCTCAGCCCCTTGTTATTTATTTATCACAGTTCCAAATCCTCACTGATAGATTATCTAATTCCTCGCACCATCACCAACTCTCCAGACGCAGTGACAATGTAGTAGACGTCTGGTAACAGTGCATCAAATTATCTTGAAAAATTGACAGCTAAGCTTGAAGAACACATTCTTTGTGTTTCTTTGAAAAACAATAATGCTTCTAAGTAATCCCGAAAGTGATCCCAGACCTGGTGAACGTGTGATCATGTGGCTGATGGGAAACATGTAATAACATGATAGACGCGTTGAGAACCTGACGGTGATGCCGATAGGGAGTAGTGTGAACTTGATAAATGCGCATTTTTCCATTTTTTTCCTGTTGTGTTTTTCGTTATTTTTTTTAGTGGGAACTTTGTGGTTTTTGTAAGTGAGTGACATGGCCCTTGCACATGTTTAGCTAAAGTACTTTGTATTCACATGTTGCTAAGGATGTTCATTAGGGACGGGAATCACCAGGGATCACCTGATACGGTACCCAGGTATCGATTCGATCTGTCTCGCGATTCTGTAAGTATCAGAATTTTATATCACAAACAATTCGCTCCTATCACGCGTAAGCTTGGTGGGTTTCCTCCGGGTACGTCGTTACCTCCCATGGTCCAAAGATATGCAGGTTAGGCTAATTGGTGTCCCAAGTTGCCCGTAGTGTGTAAATGAGGGTGTGAGTGTGTGTATGTGTGTGCAATGGATTGGCACCCTGTCCAGGATGTACCCTGCCTCGTGCCCTGAGCCTCCTATGATAGGCTCCAGGTCCTCGCGACCCTGAATACAGGATAAAGCGGTATAGATGAGTGAGTCAGCGTAATCCGTATTTCAAATGGTGTTTCAAACTCAGCAATTCATGAGACTCCTAACATATAAAATAAATAAACCACTAACAACCAACAACCAGAAAAAATGCTCTTGCTAATAGCCTCATTTTATTTCATTCCTAAATGAACTTTTATATATCCAGTATAATAAGTGCCGCTTATTGTTAATAATGCTTGTAGGAGTTCAGCTCTTAACGAGAAGCTGGTCCGATAGCCAGCCGTTTGGCTGCTGTGTTTTCGGGTTCCTTCATGTTTTAGAAGTAAAGACATCTGCTTAGAGAGCTGCAGCATATTGTCTGAGCCCTCCAGGCTTTCTGCACATCTTCACATACTTGGCCTTATATAGGCATGGCTGCGTTGGGACGGCTCGGTGCGCAGGCTGCGAGTGATCTCTGCTCAGAATGAGTAAAATATGGGGGTTTGGCAAAATCTCAAAGAGCATGAGAGCTGAACATGACATCATGATCAAAGTATGTAAATGAAGAGTCTGTGAACCTGGAGAAGTATTGGTTTTAAAGATTAGTGCAAAAAATATAAAGCTACATTCAGCGGATAACCTCGTGTCTTGAAGGAAGTCACGCTTTACACTGAAGTCTCTGACACTGGAGACTCCTTCCATAAATTGAAAATAAATAATAAAATAAAAAAAGTTATCATATAATCAATGACACATTTTGTAATCTGATGACGTGAGGCGTTCGTTGTACAAGTCACTGTGATTAAGCTGTTGCTATAGAAACGATAATGTATTAGAACGGACGTGTGTGATTAAAAAATGAATCAACACCCTTCGACCAATCAGAATCGAGCATTCAGAAGCTTTGTAGTTGTAAATGACTCAGTATCTAACGTCATGGCGACTGTGTTGGCAGATGACCCTGGGCCACGAGCTCGGAGCCGGAGCAGCGTGTCTGAAATGCAAGGACAAGTGCGAGGGCTTCGAACTTCACTTCTGGAGGTTTGTATTCAACTCAAAACTTGTAAAAAGATTTATTTGTAGGACTGAAAATACAAAGCATTTCTTTCTGTCAATCTGCATTAAATAAAATGAGACACGCTGGTCACCAATAGACGTTTTTATGCACTTGGTATCTTTTAAGATCTTGTTTTATCTCTGTTTTGTGTCTCTGCGTGTACTTACATGCCCATAATACCAAATCAATGCTGTAATCGCATTCCCTAACCTCTGATTCAAGTTTGGCAGCTTTTGTTTTTCTACTACTGGAATAGATTCTTGATTGGCCGTGTAGTTAAAAAAAACTCTGGTCAAACCTCAGTCTTAATTTGGTTTCCGATTAAAAATTCATCCCTTTGACAGAAAATTAACCGCTTACACGGTAAGTCCCCTACATACGAACGTTCAAGTTACAAACATACGTTTACGCGGAAGTTTGATGATGATCTCATGTCAGGTGTAAATTGTCACACAAGCCTATACTGCTAAGAAGCGTCAAGCAATAATGATGGACACAAAAGTGAAGCAGTTAGTATCTGTGTTAGTATATCCTAGTACCCGGACAATGTTTGTTGGACTTATAAACAAATTGGACGTACGAGCGAGCTCTCAGAACGTAACATGTTTGTATTTACAGGAAGATCTGTCGCAACTGCAAGTGCGGGTTGGAGGATCATGACGTCCAGCTGCAGACGGAAGAGAACCAGAAGGTGGGGCGGCTTTTCGAAGACACCAAGTACACAGGTCTCATAGCGAAGCTGAAGAGAGACGGAGTGCCTTCGTACCAAGGCGGCCAGCTCACCGTAACGATCAGCACACCTGCTGTTGGTACTGCAATTCCTGTTCCAGTGGCTGGTAATGCGAGTACAGTGAGTCCTGCTTATTCCCAAAGTATCCCCGGCCACGGCGCCCCCTCTGCCCCCGGCCACGGCGCCCCCTCTGCCCCCGGCCACGGCGCCCCTTCCGCTCCTGGCCACGGCGCCCCTTCCGCTCCTGGCCACGGCGCCCCCTCCGCCCCCGGCCACGGCGCCCCCTCCGCCCCCGGCCACGGCGCCCCCTCCGCCCCCGGCCACGGCACTCCCTGCGGCCATGGCACCCCCTGCGTCCCTGGCCATGGCGCCCCGTCCGCCCCCGGCCACGGCGCACCCTCCGCCCCCGGCCACGGCACCCCCTGCATCCCCGGCCACGGCGCCCCTTCTGGCCACACTGCCCCCTTCATCTCTGGTCATGGCGCCCCCCCTGTTGCACAGAAGGGTACTCTGTCTCCTGCAGGACAAGGTGTCCCCTCTGTCCCTGGTGCCTCCTTTGCCGCAGGACAGGGTGTTCCTTCTCCAGCTCCTGTTGCTGCTGCCGTCACTCCTGCTCCCGTGGCAGCCAAAAAGAATGTGGTCAAAGCTGTCACCTACGACTGGGCTCCTCGAGGGGTTGCCCAGAATTTGGTAAGGATTCAGCACAACTGTGTACATACTTTCGTCACTAATATTTATTTACATTTAAAGGACCTTAACTTTTTCTTATGTTGTTATTTGCAAATTCCATAAAAACCTTGACAAGCAACTGACTCCACCCCATCTACTGGTGGCTCAGTGGCAAAGTCTCTGGGTTATTGATCAAAATGGCAGAAGTTTAGCACCGTCAATCTGCAACTACTAAGCCCGTAAGCAATGCCTTTAACTGCCCCTGTAACAGCATTGCATACCCAATCTAAAGTAATCCCTTTAAGTTTTACACCTCAAGCCTGGATACTTTTAAGGTTTTTTTCTTAAACCAAAACGTCTTAATATTCATTAATGCTAATATGTCTCTTATGGTTCTTCTTTCCGTAATGCTTTTATTTCCACTTCAGGCTCTGCGTTACATGGAGCTGCTCCCGCCGGAGCGGCGGCCCATTGCAGGCACGGAGGGAGCAGATTATCGTAAAAAGCAAATGGCCAAACAGCTCCCAGAGCACGACCAGGACCCGGAGCGCTGCCACGAGCTCTCACCCGCTGAGGTCAAACAAATGCAGCAGTATGTCCGCAAGTACAAGGACGAGGCTCTGGGCATTGGAGACCTGACACTACCGGAGGAGCTCAGCTCTCATGCAGAAGCCCTTCAGAGCCCTGGTGCAGGAGCCAAGCCGGGAGCACCCGGGGACCAGGGCACGGCCGCAGTGGGGAAGGTCGGGGTCCCGGGGGCGGCCGGGGCAGTTAGCGGCGTCGGTCCTTCTGGGAATTACGTAAGTGCTTCATCTGTACACACGGGCTAGACTTGATTGAATTTTACAGATATTAATCAGGACTAGGGTAATGTAGAAATTACAGTACAACTAGCTGTTGTTTAAAGTTCAGCCGTGACTATAAAATGTCTTTGCATTAATAGAAGGTAGTTTTAAGTGAAAAGCTCCAAGGTAGTTGCTTTAGGCTAACAGTGATTTAGCGGATAAAAGATTGCACTACCTCATTACCCCCACCAGATGGAGCCATGTAATTGTATAATATTTGATGGATCGCTCTGACAGTGAAATGCGATAAGGGGTTTTTACAAACGCAGATGTTCCTAAATTACACCCCTAAAGGCCGAGTATTTGTTGGGCTGCAACTAATGAATTCTTGATACATGGTTAATGAATCTATCGAATGTTTTTACTTTGATTAATCTGTTATTCTTTCGGAAATGAAATACCAGAAATACTTACTGTGTGCATAAAATACTAACTCGGAATTTATACTAAACACATAATTATGCTTCAATAAACAGCAGATTTATCACAAAGCTTTCAGAATGCGCTCTGATTGCAAGTCCTTGATAAAACACCAGCTGTTTTAATTTTTCAAGTGTGTGTGTGTCTACATGACTCTTGAGGAGATGATAATACTCGTATAGTCGCTGATTCACAGATACAGATCAGTAGATCAGTATGCACTCTACACTAAACACTTCTGCGTATATGTTTATCCTGATGTCACTGCCCTGGTGTCGCTCTGAAACCTTGTATCTAAACTCATATGGAGCTCATATCCGTTGTCTCGTCAGGCGTGCCATCAATGCCATCGTGCCATGAACCGTGGCGACCCGGCTGTTTTCGCGGAACGTGCCGGCTTCGAAAAGCTTTGGCACCCGGGATGCTTCGTGTGCTGCACCTGCAACGAGCTGCTGGTGGATATGATCTACTTCTGGAAGAAGGGCAACCTGTACTGCGGCCGGCACTACGGAGACAGTGAGAAGCCCCGATGCGGCGGCTGTGACGAGGTGAGAGGGAGAATGATGTGGATGGGTGATTTTAATTTAGTTATTATTATTATTATTATTTTACATTAGTAATACCAGGGCTGGGTGACACAATAAAATAACATAAGTGCAGTTTTAGTTTAGTAAGTTTACCAACAAAATTTTTAACCAAATACTTTTATTTCTGGTACTGTATTTGTTTTTCTTACATTTTTTTAATTTTTATATTGAATTACATAAAAAAATACAGATAAATATATATTAATATTAATGTTGTTTAAATACAGTACTATTTATACACATATACACACACACACACACAGTCAGCTAAAAAATGTATACATGCTTCAGGAGATGAAAAATAGTATGATGTATATTATATAAATACAATATTAATAATATTATCATGATATTATCGTATATATTAATATATTTAATGCATAGCAATATATTTAGTATTAAAATATTTATATAAGTTTTTCTTTTCCTGAAGTGTGTATATATTTTTTGTCTGACTCTGTGTATATTGTTTAAATATGAAATATTATTCTTTTAAATATATTTATTTTTAAATATAAAAACAATTTCTTTGTAAATATAAAACAAAGTGTCAAAAAAATTTGTTAATTAATTACTTGTAATATTGTTTAATTGTTAATTTGAATAATTAATATGCTGTTTAACAAAAAAAGTTTGTTTAGTTTTGTTTTGGAAAACAAAATTTAAAGATTCTCTTGATTGCAGTCTTCAATTTATAAATATTTTATAAATTAATGATATTAAACCATTATTATTATTATTGCAAGAAGTAGTAGTAGTGGTATAAAAAGTCACATTTTGTATCCGTGTGTAGTTGAAAGTTCAGGGACGTGTTTGTCGTGTTACAGGGCGACTGCAGAGTCTAAACTCCTTTTACTTTTGACTGATGTGAGAAGCGCTGAGAGTGGAGACTCCTTACACTGTTACTATGGAAACGCTAATGCATCCAAATGAACCGCACAAGTTGGTTAACAGCTTTATTTTGCCGTGTGTGTGTGTGTGTGTTTCAGCTGATCTTCAGTAACGAGTACACTCAGGCCGAGGGACAGAACTGGCACCTGAAGCACTTCTGCTGCTTCGACTGCGACTGTGTTCTGGCCGGAGAAACTTACGTCATGGAGAACGACAAGCCGGTGTGCCAACCCTGCTACATGAAGAACCACGCTGTGGTAAAGAACACACACACACACACACACACACACACACACTTGTACACACCTATACACACTTATATACACTTATATGTTTGTTTCTTCTCCCTCACTATTACACTGATTTGCATCTTCTGGCTCTGTGTGTGTGCGCGTGTGCGCATGTGTGTGTGTGTGTGTGTGTGCACTGAGATTTGACTAGCAATCATGTTCTGATGAGACATTTCCCTTGCAAATAATACTGGTCTCTCGATCTGCTTTCATGTGCGACCTCATTACTTTTTCTTCGTAACAAATCCGACTTTTAGGACACAAACTATTAAACGTAGATTAAAATGAACAACACGTAATTTGGATTTATTTACTCACCATAGATCAGGTCATTACCCCGGCCAGGTTCACAGTCGGATCTATATTGTGTATCGTGAAAATGTCTCCAGCTGGGAGCGCAGGGTTCGAGATGGGAATAAAGACTCGACTAGAACATGGTGTCGGTGCTGTAAAGTGTCTCATTCAGGTGACAAACTGAAGTTTCAGACAGGATCATATAACACTAATTTTTCATAATACTTAATAATACAAATATAAACAAATAAATTAAATAATACAAAATACTTATCCCCTGATTCATGCTTTGTTTTTTGAAAATATGCTACACATTTATATTTTTCATCAGATAAAATAAACACATTTCCTGCCGTTTGATGTCCGTAGTGTCTGTAACTTTTCTGAATTAAAATCTTCTAATGATCTCAACTGTCAATCAGTCAACTTGGCTGATTTAGATTTCACATGAAAAAACATAAACCTGGAAAAGTGTATTATTATAAAATGCAAAATTTTTCAGATATTGCAACATGAATTTGACATGGTTACGGACACTACAGATTTTTTGGGGGAAAAATCCTTAATTTTGCATTAATTTAAGCTATTTCTAGAAGCTAAAACGTAAAAATCTATATACATAACACTAAAAAATGGCCATTTTTGGCTCACATATATAATAATCTCTCCCAGAAATAGCTGAAATTTTTAGGGAAGCGAGATCGGTCACTTGCATGTTACATAAACTTCAGAAGCAGCTTCTTAGGCCACACATTTTCTGCATTATGTCATACATACAAACATGCATGAATGAATGCAGCACCAATACTGTGTTTTAGCCGACTGGAAACTATGTTGGTCCATCACAAAACATCACACACACACACGCTTACACACACTCCTTTACAGCAGTTTGAAGTAGAGATGTTTTTGGGGCAGAAGGTGAAAAGCTGGAGATCCTGGAGGTAACTCCAAATTTCAGAAATTAATTATAATATACAATAAATGAATATTTGTTAATTTCTGTGCTTTGGACAAGAAACTTTACAGGAATTACATCACAGGTTAACCTCGCATGGTCACGTTAAAGGAGCCGTTGCTATAGAAATGATATCGAGGGTTACTGCAGAGTTACACAGAGCGCACCATTACCTCCTGACCAATCCAGAATCCAGCAGTGTTGTAAACCCTGTGTGTGTGTGTGTGTGTGTGTCTCCCTCTCTGCAGCACTGCGTGTCGTGTAAGCAGCCGATCGAGCCCGAAGCGCAGCGCGTGTCCTACGGCGAGCACCACTGGCACGCCGAGCCTCAGTGCTTTCAGTGCTCGGGCTGCTCCAAGTGCCTGGTGGGTCAGCGCTTCATGGCCATGCAGGGGAAACTCGTCTGCTCCGTCGAGTGCAAGAAGAAGGTCATGGCGCCTTGAAGACGCTCAGACCAACCAGCTACGGGACCAAGTCATCGTTTCATAACCACTCTGTTTATAACCACTGGCTTAGTCTTTCTTTTTCAAGTGTTTTCATCAAGAACAACTCCTTTTCCTTTGCCTTTTTCTTTTCATCTTGCTTTCAGTTCTGAATAACAACATTAATATTCACGCAAGTTCTTCAAAGCCGCGCATATTTTTGCACACGGCAGCCTGCGGCTAAGCAGCGGTACAATAAATCAAAATATCAGACACACACACACTCGCTGCTGTGAAACACACGTCTCCGTCCTGCTGCTGTGGAACATCTCAGTATTGAACCCAGTCTCAACATTTCTGATTCTCTGGCGTTTCTTTAAATCACTAAAATCGCACTTTATTATGATTTCTTTTTTTTTTTTTTTCACTTTGTAACGTAATAAAAATCTTGAAAGAGAAATTGAAGGACTGTTTGTTTGTTTTTCTTGCGTAAATTCCTCCCTAGCTTAGCATCGTCACTGGAATTAGCTTGATTCTCTTCTCAGCAATCACAAGACTTGGCTTGACGTTACTCTAGGTTTGGATCAATTAACCTGGAACGTCACATCATGAAGCGGAGAACATCCTAATATAACTCCCGCATCTGTCTTGGCAGTTACATATTTTTAATTTGGCACATTGATGATCTTGTATTAGTTCCGTAACGGGTGGTTAGCACTGTCGCCTCGTCCCAACACCGCCTGGGTTCGATTCCCACCACGGGGTCTGTGTGCATGGAGTTCAGATGTTCTCCCCATGCTTGGTGTGTTTCTTCCAGGTTCTCCAGTTTTCTCCTACAGTTCAAAGACAGGCAGATTAGGCTAATTGGTCTTACAAATTACCTGTAGTTTATAAATGACATTTGCATGCCAAGCCTTAAGAAACCAAAGAAATGAGGGATATATCTCCAAGGTGGGGAAGCTGCATTGCCCAATGTCCCATGGACAAGACCAAAAAAAAAAAAAGACGGCTAAATAAAGGTAGTTAATTTTTTTTTAATGTTTGTCCCCAAACTTGCAACCTGATTGGTTGTGAGGGTAATCAACAAACTGTTATTCAGGTGCCTTTAAAAGGTTAATACAGGAAGATAAGATGAAGTCTTAGATGTAGTACTTAGAACTGTAAAACTTTATTAGTTTTGTCGCCGGATTCACGACAGAACCACAAAAGAACAGAACTGCTCGTACGTACTGTGATAGAGCTACAGAACATATAACGAAAGCTTCCACACCAGCAATATAACATGCTCACTTTGCATTTTAATGTAACCTTCATTACTATCCAGGTTGAACAGGTTCTTTAAAGGTTCCCTGGATGGTTCCTGATGGTTCTACGTTTTTTAAATGTTAATGTAACCTGATTAAGGACAGTGGACAGATCAATAAGTCTGGTTTCTCCTTATACAAACTTGCACACCAATCGATCTGCCATAACATCAAAAACATTAACAATAAAACTACCTAAGTTTTGAGTTCCACTTGTACAACTGGGGAGGCTCTGTCCCCTGAGGACATGGATACACAAGACCTCTGGGGCTGTACTGTAATGTAGTGTCTGGCACCAGGGCGCTGACAGTCCTGAGACTTATTTGTCTGGCGGTTCCCATGGGTGCTCAGTCAGATTGGGATCTGTGGAACTTGGTGGCCAGTTGAGCAGTCTTGGGCTCTTTACCTGCTGGGCCATGTGCTCGTTCTGTTTATGTACACCGATACGAAATAACATTAACACCACCTCTACATGCACAGATGGCCGTGGTGCAGTGGGTGTTGTGGTGTCCAGAATTGGCTTTTCTAAAGATCATACCGGACAGGCTGGCTTTTGGTCCCTTGGTAGAAGGGGTCACCCTTGAGTGTTCTCTACAGGGTTGTTGGAAGCCTGGAGCCTATCCTAGGGGACTCGGGGCACCAGGCAGGATACACTATGGATGGGGTATTAATCCCTCACAGGGCACACACACACACCCTGTGGGAAACCAAAAAGGCACAGGGGGAACATACTAAGTCCATGCTTGAATTGAACCCTTGACCCTGGAGGTGTGAAGCCACTGTGCTAACCACATTAGCCCCAATATGATTTGAAACGAACACTAGAAGATCAACCAGATCCAGCACTAACACAACTCGACTTGATCTGAAATCTTATGTGAAATATTCCAGAACAATTGCTACACTAAGAAAGGAAAACATGTGTGTGGAACATCAGCTCCGGTGCCATATGAAATGCTCAACCTCCTTCTGTTTAGCGTGCATACATTCTTCTTTACGAATCCAGACTTTTTCGGATCTGAGTAATTACAGAGCTGCAGTGTATAACTCCAGTGCTGCAGTTTTACGATCATGGCTGATGCTGTTTTACGGAGAGTCGTGCACCCCAACATTATCATCATCATCATCATCATCAGACTCTGATGGAAAAAACTAAGCATGGTATGTTGGTGTTTTGACACGAAATATGGAAACCCACACAATTCAAGGAAGCCTGCTTCTAAGGAGCTCCTATTGTTTTTTTTTGATGGCGGCCGGCTGAAGCTCATGACGCCATTTCCTGACACTTTACCTCTCTGTGTGGAACGCTACGAGGCCGAGTCCCCTCAGATCACCCCATGTACGCTAGGGCGGAGTTTTCCAGGAGGGAATTCTTTCCTTCGATGTCACCCGCGCACTGATTTGCATGGTGGTTTCCATGCCCAGCACACTACACACACACACACACACACAGCAGGACTTGCTCGCCCTCCCGAATCGACTGCTCCGCTCCCCTGCCCTTGCTCTGGCTGATCTTAGATTAAATGCTGTGCTGATTTGCCTGTGGTCGGTCTACTCGAGCGACGAGAACCAGATGCAAAGCGTTTTAGCCGTTTAGTGGATCGAGTGCTAGCGCTGTAGAGAAGCTAGTCAGGGGCCGCACATAAACACACTCGCACACATACATAGCTGAAATCTGGAAACATCCCTGCTAGTCATTCCACAGAGTTCATAATGTTATGAAAGATAATGCTGGTGGCAGCGCACTTAGTGTCCTTTGTGAAACGACTCCTGGATTCTGATTGGTCAGAAAGTGTTGATGCATTCTCTATAGCAAATTTAAATTGAAATGTTATTTTCCAATATGTTATTACAGGACGTGTGTGTGTGTGTGTGTGTGTGTGTGTGGTCATCTGTGGAAAGAGTCTCCAGCGTCAGGACAGAAAGAGTTTGTGCTTTGTGGATTTGTTTTATTCCTTATTTAATAATAATTGAGGTTTTACCTCCTGACCCCTGATCGCTATCTGCCCCAGCTGTAGTAAGTGATCCTTGCTCGTTCACATAAGTGGTGTACAGAAACAAAGACGGGAAGTTAGGACGTCAAATTCTCCTGTTACAAGCACATACTTTCCGTTATTAATCATCGCCAGTGTGTGTGTGTGTGTGTGTGTGTGTGTGTGAAATCAGTTAGCTTGGTCGGTGTTCCCAAAACCGCCGCCTGAATCCTCAACCAAGCTGAAGACTGTTTACAAATGTAGAAAAGCTTCCCTCTAATTCTCCCATATGGGTTCTCTTAAACTCGGAACCCATGCTTTTAACGATCTTTTAATTTAACGAAAACTTGCGGACAGGCGCTCTCCAGATCAAAAAGCTTCTCTTGGTGCAAGAGACAATTAGGGTGCAATTAATTCTGCTGTGATTCTGAAAGAAGGAACACTTGAAGCAGCAACACAAGTTCTTGTCTTGGTCCAAAGGTTCCTTGTACAATCTCTTAAACAAGAACCCCCCTCTCTTTTTTTGGTGGTAAGTTAAATCTATGACCGCTTATTCTAACCTGCCATAAACACCTTTCTTACACTTATTTATTCACCCAATGTAAATCTAGAACACACTGTCGCTCATCAAAAATGTCTCTCTAATAGCCATAGACAAAAGTCAGAATTTTTAAGTTAGAAGTTAAGTCGGAATAAAATTCTCAAGCAACCATTTGGTTTGGAATGGCACCCCATCACCCCATCGACACTGACCTCTAACTCACGTTAAACCCAGCACGCTTATTCAAGCTCGAACCCTAAACATGCCATGAACACCCAATTCAGAATTTAAGGCTCTTCACTATGCAAAATGCCTAGACTAAGTTAAGACAAAACGTTCCAAGTTGAATCTCTTAAACATATTATTTTCCAAGTATAAATTAAAATAAGAGCTCCTAATACTTTTTGTCGTGACCATCTAGAAATGAAATGAGCTACACTTTAATAAAAGGTTCCAAGTAGAACCAAACGTAACGCCTGTCTTAGATCTATTTGTTAACAAGAACAAGTTAAATCGAGAACAGCCAAGCTAGTGTACATCCATCAGTACTCCCATTGCAAATAGTCCCAGGTAGAACCCCTAAATCAAGTCCGAACCCCATGATGAAAGAATGGCACCCCAACCCCGGACTTATCTTGCATGTACAAGCTAAATCTAGCACTCATGATGTCTGTGCTTTGCCCCGCCAAAAGAAAACTCTGATGCTCATTATAAAAAGATTCCAAGAACCAAACATCAATATCGAGCGAGAACCCCCAGACATCCAATAAACACCAGGCTTACTTTTATTTTGTCACAAATTAAATCCTGCAATAGTAAATGGGGTCACTGTTGTAGTACTACTAGTACTAGCTGAAAAGCCATTATGAACAGAATCCATGTTACATTAGCATTTTACAAATCGTTCGACCATTTGTTAGCATGAATGCAAGATTTGCATTTTGTAATTAACATTACATTAGCCTACGACCAACCTGCGGAAAGGCTGCTGTCGTCATTATAAACGGCGGACTCCTTTTTGCTACGGTTGGTACGACTGGGCCTGGGGTCGTCCACACCGATAGTGCCAGCTGTTGTCCGCAAGCTGTCAATCATGATGCAGCCCTCCGCTTTTAACTTTATTCCGTGTGCCCTCAAGTGTTTCATTAGATTTGACGTGTTAAATCTAATAAACATTTACATGCAACTGCAGTAAAACATTTGCTGCACATCGCGGTGTCGGAATCCTTTCTTGTGAAATATGGCCACACTTTTGACCGTTTAGCTTTAGGCATTTTTAATGAAAGTTGTTTAATTTAGCAAGCTAAGATAGCAGTAGACCGCCTGCTGCCGTCAAAGCGAGTGTAACGTTAGTTGCTACATTCACGCGCATCTCGGATGGTCTCATTTCCTAATGATTTGTGCTTTTAATTTTTTTAATTCAATCTTATGAACTTTTAAACTACAAAAATAAAATGGACAGTAACCTTACTGCAACAATGTTTTGGATTTGTATTATCAAAGCTTTCCGAAGTTCTCAGGATTTTTCTAATTAAGGAAATAATTTATTTTTCCGATCATTTCTGACATCCCATGAATGCAGTATTTAAAGTTTACCAGCGATCATGTGTGTTGATGAATCTGATGCTTATTACAACTCTGTCATTATAGCCCCCAGAAAACAAATATTTTAATCGCCAGGTCAGGCTTTTAAGTGGCACCGAAATGAGGCACCGAAATTCGCGTTCTGTTTAGAACCCTTAAGAACCCTTAAATTTGAATTGGTTCTTTTGTCTGAGAGAAGCATTAAAGATACTGTGTACATTGCCCTGGTTCTGTTTGAGAAAAAATTAAGCAAGCTCTTTAGCAGGCCAGAATCATTACCTATCTTGAGGAAGCGAGAGTTCACCATTTCTTTCATTTCTCTTGACATTTCTTTAATGTTCTTACAGAAGTGGTCCAGTGCAAGAACCTCTAAATTATACTAGAGCCAAGAACCATCTTTGATCTTCTTAGGAAAAAAATTTAAAATCTTCCATTAAAGCTTAAACCTTTTTTGTTATTTGACACGTTTCCAGATCAAAAGAACCCTTAATGTTAAAAAGAACACTCGAGGAATCCCTTTGGTCCCTAAGAGTGCACGGTTACAGCGGTCTTTCTCCAGGGGGCGCTCTTCCATACGAACAAATTTAATCTTTTTTTTTTTTTTTGGTTTGTTTGTTTGTTTTGGCTCCTGGTTTAAACCATTTTCTAGGAAGTGATGAAGTTTTTTGGGATCAAGCAGCTGCTGTGTTCAGGGTTCAGGACACGCCCAGATGGTTCAAGACACGCCCGAATGGTTTAGGACACGCCCACAGAGTGCAAGTCAGATTGAGAGGAAAAATTTGAGAGGAAATGTCTGTAGATGCCGCAGAAAAAAAAAACAGGTGAGGAAAGGGCGTGGCCCAGGCTGTGGGAGAAACATCAGCTGGTTCTGCCTCAGAGGAGCCCGACTCCTGATTTAGACACCAGACTTTTTTACATGCTTCCTCTGTTCTCTCAGAGTGAGACTGGGAGTGCCGAGTGCCTCTACGTTCTGATGCCACCTTCACCATGCTGACTCCTCAGACGTCTCATTAACCTGTTAAAGGAAGTTTGTGTGTGTGTGTGTGTGTGTGTGTGTGTGTGTGTGTGCCTCTCTCTCTCTCTCACTCTCACTCAGATGCTCGGTGTGGGCTCGGCGTGAGGGTTTTATGGATGAGTCACTCCGAGGTTGTGTCTCATGGCCTGGGCATGCTGAGTGCTAAACTGAGATGTGAGCCGAGGCCTGGGGGCGGGGGGGGGGCATGGGGGGAGGGGGGTGGTTGGTCTTGGGGGGGGGGGGGGTGTATGAAGCTGGCGCTGTACACAACACTGCTTTACATAAAAGCTGCAGCTTCTTTCCTCTGAGGGTCATCCAGGTCCACGCACTTCTCTTCTATACTCCTCTTGTACATTCCTTCTTCTACACTCCTCTTTTACGCTCCACTTCCACACCACATTTTATTTCCATTAATTTAGGTTCCTCCATCACTGATCTTTGGCTTACAGAGGAACCTGCCTGGCATCACCTCCCTCTCTGCTTCTCTCCTTCTCTCTCTCTCTCTCGCGCTCTCTCTCTCCGTCTTATCTTTTTCTCTCTCTTACTCCCTGTCTTTCAGTATCTCTCTCTCTGTCTTGTCCTTTTCTCTCTCTCTTTCCTTCAGTCTCATTCCCTTTCTGTCTTTCTCTTCTTTCTCCATCTCATCTTTCATTTTGCCCTTTTTCCATCTCTCAATACTGTACCTTCCCTCTTTCTCTATCTGCCTGCCTTTCTCCCTTCTTCCACTCTGATTGTTTAGGAATCTCTTTCTCTTTGTATCTTTGTTTCTGTTTCTCTCCTTTTATAACAGGAGATTATTAATTCTCCTTCTTTTTCCTTCCCTTTTGTCTTCCTGTGTTTCTTACATCTCACTTTCTTCTTGCCTCTCGCTCTTTTCATGCTCCTTATAATTCTGTTTCTCTCCTTTCTTTCTCTTCTTATCTTTCTGATTCATTCTTTCCTCTCATTGCCTTTTCTTTCTCACTCTCTGTCTCTCTTTGTTTATCTAATTTTTATCTCTTTCTTATCTCTCTATCAGTTCGGTTCAGAAGAGCTTTATTGGCATGAACGTTAACAACAACAACAACAACAACAACAACAACAACAAAACATTGTTGCCAAAGCAATTAGAAAACATTGATTACATTATAAATAACATCAATCTAAATTTATAAACATATTAGATATAAAACAATAACAAAGTAGGTAAACAATAAAAAACAACAACAACAAAACACCATCAGTATTTGCAACAACAATAACAACAACTATCAGGTAACTATCTGAACGATGGTGATATTAAATTGTAGTTAGTTAGAGTGAGGGATATCTCTTCTTTTTTTCTTCTCCTTTCTGGTTCTCCTTTTATTTCTGCTAGTTTCTGCTTTCTTTTCTTCATTTTTCTCGCTGTATCTCCCTTCTCTCCTTCTCTCTTTTATCTCCTTCTTTATCGCTTATTTATCCAAACTGTCCTTTGTCTCTTTATCTCTCATCCTATTTGTCCTATTTGCTTTTATTGCCTTCTGCCTTCCTGTTTTTCCATCTCTTTGGGTCTTTATCTCCATCATGCCTTCTCTCTCTCTCTCTCTCTCTCTCTCTCTCACCACACCCTGCTACAGAGATACCTGTCTCAGTACGTGGTTTAGGATTCATAAATCACGTGTTTTCCAGATTCTTTCGAAATGACTAAAAAAGCAGTGGGAGTAAAAAAACACTTTCTTGTCAGCAGGAGGGAGAGCACAGAGGAAAACCCTCTCTAGAGTTGATGATTTTTTAATAACTGCACATCCTAAAGTGTTTAAGTCCTCTCATACTATATAAGAAATAATTTCCTATTTATTAAAGAATGAGACTCCTTTAATCGTGGAATGTCTCAGTGCGAGCGCATTAATATAAACCTGCGCTATCGTCAGAGCTGCTGTTACAGAAAATTACTCAACACCTTCTGACCAATCAGAATCCAGAAGTCAACAGCGCTGTATGATGAATGCACGATGGAGAATTGTTACAGTTTTCATTAACACTATAATATTTCATGGGTTATAATGTGGTCTTGCTGGGATATTGTTTCAACAACCTTCATTCAACATCTTGAGAGAGTTAAACAACTCAATAAACTCTTCTCCTGCTCATCCAAAAGACTTACAAAGAAGTTAAGATTCCTCATCTTCCCATTGCTCCATAGTCTAAACTTTATGATCATTAGAAATCCCGAAGCGTTTTCTTTTTTCCTGATATATATACAGTTGTGGCCAAAAGTTTTGAGAATGACACAAATATTAGTTTTCACAAAGTTTGCTGCTAAACTGCTTTTATATCGTTGTTTCAGTTGTTTCTGTGATGTACTGAAATATAATTACAAGCACTTCATACGTTTCAAAGGCTTTTATGCATGACATTACATGACATTTATGCAAAGAGTCAGTATTTGCAGTGTAGGCCCTTCTTTTTCAGGACCTCTGCAATTCGACTGGGCATGCGCTCAATCAACTTCTGGGCCAAATCCTGACTGATAGCAACCCATCCTTTCATAATCACTTCTTGGAGTTTGTCAGAAGTAGTGGGTTTTTGTTTGCCCACCCGCCTCTTGAGGATTGACCACAAAGTTCTCAATGGGATTAAGATCTGCAGAGTTTCCAGGCCATGGACCCAGAAATCTCAACGTTTTGGTCCCCGAGCCACTTAGTTATCACTTGTGCTTTATGGCACGGTGCTCCATCGTGCTGGAAAATGCACTGTTCTTCACCAAACTGTTGTTGGATTGTTGGAAGACGTTGCTGTTGGAGAGTGTTTTGGTACCATTCTTGATTCATGGCTATGTTTTTGGGCAAAATTGTGAGTACACAGGACTGATGGTAGCGCTCACCTTTTCTTCTCCGGACAAGCCTTTTTCCAGATGCCCCAAACAATCGAAAAGAGGCTTCATCAGAGAATATGACTTTGCCCCAGTCCTCAGCAGTCCATTCTGCAGAAGATCAATCTGTCCCTGATGTTTTTTTTTTTAAGAGAAGTGGCTTCTTTGCTGCCCTTCTTGACAACAGGCCATCTTCCAAAAGTCTTCGCCTCACTGTGCGTGCAGATGCGCTCACACCTGCCTGCTGCCATTCCTGAGCGAGCTCTGCAGTGGTGGCACTACGATCCTGCAGCTGAATCCTCTTTAGGAGACTTTCTTGGACGCCCTGAGACCTTCTTAACAAGAATTGAACCTCTTTCCATGAAGTTTTTGATGATCCCATAAATTGTTGATTTACTGTAGGCGCAATCTTAGTAGCCACAATGTCCTTGCCTGTGAAGCCATTTTTATGCAACGCAAGGATGGCTGCACGTGTTTCTTTGCAGGTCACCATGGTTAACAATGGAAGAACAATGATTTCAAGCATCACCCTCCTTTTAACATGTCAAGTCTGCCATTCTAACCCAATCAGCCTGACATAATGATCTCCAGCCTTGTGCTCGTCAACATTCTCATTATGTTAACAAGACGATTATTGAAATGATCTCAGTAGGTCCTTTAATGACAGCAATGAAATGCAGTGGAAAGGTTTTTTGGGGATTAAGTTAATTTTCATGGCAAAGAAGGACTATGCAATTCATCTGATCACTCTTCATAACACTCTGGAGTATATGCAAATTGCTATTATAAAAACTTTTACAATTTCCAATATTTATGTAATTCTCAAAACTTTGGCCACGACTATATATATATAATAATATATATATATAAATATATATATATATATATATATATATTTCAATATCAGGTTATCGTCTTCTGGTTTGTCTTTTTGTTCCCTCTTGAGTTTGTCCTTGGTGTTATGAGACACTTGGTCTCCGTCGTGTGCTGCTCATGTAAACACCGATGTTCCCCCTCCACTACGTGCTTGAAGTCGTAAAAGGACACGAGCCAGCCTGAGTGCTCACTAATGAGGCCATGCAGCCATAGGAGAAGTAATATTAACACTCTAAAGGTTTAATCACAGACGCACAGCGTTTAGAGTGTTTGGTCTCAGACAACTTCAAATTGCACAGTAATTACTTAGTAATTCGATTCTAAATCGACTCACCTGCTGGAAGTGAATCAAAACAGGCCATTTGTTCATTTTCTATACAGATTTCTATATCCTGTACAGAGTCACTGAGGTCTGGAGCTCATCACAGAAGACCTTGGGCACGGAACACCCTATCAATCACAGGTCACAAATCTGCATGTCTTTGGGTCTTTGGACTGTGGGAGGAAACCGGAGTACCCGGAGGAAACCCACCAAGCATGGGGAGAAAATGAAACCTCCACACACACACACACACACACATACCCAAGGCTGGAATTAAACCCTTAACCCCTAGAGGTGCTACCAAGGCCGTTCGTTTTTGGTTTTTATCAGATTGACGCTGTTTAACTGAGCCAAAGGACAAAGCCGTAGAACTTTTAAAATGCCTGACGTTTTGGATCAAGGAACAAAAATACACAAGTTCTAAAGGAGTTGTTTATTCGATTATTGAATGGTTTATTCAGTGCTGACTCAAAACTTCTTTGTGCTTTTGTGATTTTAGTGGTTACACACATTTTCCATCGACGTATTTCTGGCCAGAGAAAAAAAACAAGAATGTTTGGCCGTATTCAGGCTCTTTATAACCAAACAACAAACAAATCAAAATAATCCAATGCCCTCTGATTCAGACCCAGCAAACCGGCACGGCTCGGGTCTGTCCCGGTGACCTTCTGAGCTGCTGCGAGTTCTTCCAGAATAACCTGATTATGATATAATACTGATGTCTTGACAAGAAATTAATAAACGATTTAGCTTGAACTCGCTTCCCACAACCTCAGTCGCTCTGCCCGCTCTGTTTCACAAGGGCTGTCTTACAGTTTTCCGCTTCCTGCCATTGTACACGGTCGTGTTTCCCATCGCTCCTTTCTGCAGTGACTGGGTGCACACTGTACCACTTAAACCTGCTCCAAAATGGAAAGAAACACACTACTTATCAGTCACTAAGAAACGGTTATGCTGAAAACACCTAGTGTGTTAGTGTGTGTGTGTGTGTGTGTGTGAGTTCTGCCTGGACGCTGGAAGCTGATGTAGAAATGTACGGTTTATGGAAAGTGTGGAAAAGAAAAATGTGAAGGTAATATGTTATTTTTATTGCTTTATACCGTACATATCATACATTTAAGTAAGAAAGCATTCACGTTTCATTCATTTATTCATTTTTAGTAAGCGCACTATCCTGGTCAGGGCCGACGCCCTAATTCTACACGCCCAAAATGCTGTGAAATTACCTTATTTTTTTTTCTCAACTGCTACATCTGACATTAATCAGTGTGAAGAATTCCTGCGTTGTCTGTTCGAGCCACACACTGAGACGTTGTGCTCATTACAATAACGGCATCCATAATTCGCCGAGGAAGGATTTTGAGCCACTTGGCGCTCGTACCGATATGCCTCAGTAGCCTTTAGACCGAGTGCACTCTTTTTTTCTTCACCACTCATCATGACAGAAATGAGTAACCTCTGTAGTATTCATCAATCTGGGAAGTCAGGAAATTTCCCTCTGTTTATGTTTTCAAGGGTCAATCACGTTAGTGTTTATGTGCTTAGGCTAGTAGTTTAGCAAGGTGCTATTATCCTAACTAGCTACTGTATAAATAAAAGTTAGCTTAACTTAAGAAAAGCAAGTTTTAGTTCATTTCACAGATCTCCAAGAATATCATACTGGAACACAAACATGAGGCTTTATTCCCCCTCACCTAGCATCTAAACATGTTTTCTTGACTAGCCAGTGTGTATAGCTAGTTATAAAGACCCCCCCTCCCCCTCCCCCCCACCAAGTTTTATTTTTATTTACATGAGAAAAAAAAAGTATAATTTTTTTTCAGGCTACATTTATTTTATGAAGATGCGTTGTGAAATCGTCACAGAACAGTTGCTTTGCTTGAATCATGATCTATGTTTATTAGCATGTGATGATGCTTAGCTGATCTCTGTAGCATCACATGGTACCAGATGTTCGTATTTCAATATTTAAAAAAATAAATTAAATGCAATTAAATGAGCACAATATCGATCACTATGTGATATCAAGATCTGTTAACTTTCAAGTTCAGGGGTTAAAGCCCAAGTAGCATTAACAGGAAAGCTAGTGCGCTATGTAGGATAGATAATCCATTGCCCATCACACCACGTAGTGCCCTTGATGCTCAGTTAGCACTAGATAACAGTCCTTTTACAAGCTAATAAATGTCCCGAACGCCGACGCCTGCCTTCCTTTTAAAGCCATAAACGCCTCCTCACTTATATACTTTAGCAAGAAGTTTGTGGAACAAGAAGAAATCTTACACACACACACACACACACACACACACACACGGTGATTTTGAATCTCTGCTTCTTGTGTGAATTCTCATATTCCTTAGATATGCGCTTAAAAATATGCACTTTAAATCTTTACCCAGAATGCACTATGGCATGGCAAGTAAATGTTAAAGTAAATGTTTAAATCTTTGCACATTTTCATTTAAAATTCAGTTTGTCAGCAAAACAAGATACCTCTTTTTTTTTTGCAGTTTGTAATGTAAAATTTGTGTGATCTTACAAAACGCTATTTCTCCATTAACATTCTCCAAAAATCCACTGAACACATTTAGTTCACCCACAGCAGCCACTGTTTTGCCCAGACATGGATTCACTTTACTGATTATGTAACAGAAAGGAACAACGCATTTGGATTTTCAGGATGCGTCATGTTTTTCTATGTAGTGTCCTAACTGCTTCATGCCATGGTTCGCCTAAAATGTGGCAGATTAGCGTTTTTAAGTAAGTATAAGAAGTAGCTTTTTACAGTTAAAGTTTTCTTATGGACAATTCTGTGTGCCAGAGGAATACAATTTACAGAATGTATCCAAGCTTAAAAATGGTATTTATAGTGTTTTGCTGTCAAACTGTTTATTTGTGCTCTATAATAAAATGTGAGGATATGTTCCTCAGTGGATAAAATAATTTTTTTTTACGAACATTGTAAACGCTTCTAGCACACACCTGTTTAAGTGCGAATGTGGGCTGCAGGTCTGTCTGTGATTTATAATAAGCGATTTGACCATTTCAAATTCACACATTCCACTCGCTTTCTCTTTTGAAGAGGCGAGACAGATGAGCACGGAAAAAAAAGACAGGAAGGTGTGAAATGATTGGGAAAGTTCAGCTTCCAGAACAGATCCAGGAATATCCAGGCAAATCCTGACCTTCCGGGCCTTGTTCCCTTCACAGAGAGGTGATACCGCATTGATCTCAGCAACAGAATGAAGGTGTAACAGCAGGCTTAAGGAATGTCCTGGGTGGAATCCCTATTTTTTTTTGCATTCCAGAGGAACGCTAACGTACGACTCCGTTCCTCCCACACCGCGGAGAGAGAGCTACGGGAGAGGAATGTCAGGGAGCAGTCTTATCAGCAGCGGTTATTTAAACACCGCTCCCTGGAAAATGCACCATGTATGTAGGGAACCTCAGAGACGCATTGTTTACTGTACAGAGGCAGAACCTGGACCAGACTTTGAGGACTAAAGATTAAAGATTGACACAGACCATACATCGGTCTCAAAATGTATTATTAAAAATAGTATATAATATATAAAAAATAAAAAATAATAATAATTATTTGTCACATATACGTTACAGCACAGTGAAATGATTTTTCGCAGATCCCAGGTAGGAGGCTGGGGTCTGAGTGCAGAGTCCGCCAGGTTACAGCATATAGGGTTAAGGGCCTTGATCAAGGGCTCAACAGTGGCAACTTGGCGGTGTTGGGGCTCGAACCCCCAACATTCTGATCAGTAACCCAGTTACCCACAACCTTAACTATTGGAGCCACCACCAGCAGTGCACCAGAGGATTACCAGGGTTTTTCTATCACAACTGGAGAGCTTGGATAATGTACTTTAAAGTGCAATGTTAAAGTAAAACAATGTTCAGGATTCAATCTTTCTCAGTTCTGATGAGGAACGATCACCAGGCTGTGGTGTTTGTCAACAGATTTTTACTGTAATTAAAGATTTGCAACATTTTTCCCTACTGCAAAGTCAAGTATCAATGCTTCACATGGTGACTGAGAGCTGCAGGATCATCATTGGAAAATATCCAACATGCCTGAGTGATAGATGAAATAAATATTACTTATCCTTTAAAATGGTGGTGTGGTGGTGCACCAGTTTGAGTCACAGCACTCCGTCCTCTTCCAAATAAATACGGTCCAAAAACAGACGCCACATTCTGGACAGCTTTTAATCAGGGAAGCATAAGACTAGAACAAAGTTTGTTAAAAAAATGTATTAATTGTAAAAACAACCAAAAAAACCCAAAACAAAAGTAAACATTTAAAGCCAGATCATCTCCAAAAGTACCCACTTATTGATTTTTTCATAACTCCACATGCTTTCCATAGCACAACTAAGAATAAATCCAAATCCAAACACCTGAAAGCATTAGACATGCCAAGACAGCCATGCGTTTTTATCCTGCACTATAAGCCCTAGATGCAGGCCAGGCCCTTTAATCATTCCTTTACTGGATGTGCTTATCTAACCACCATCCAGGCTGTTCTTCTTAAGCATGAGCAAGAGAGCAGGATTGTGGCTGGCAGGGCTCTGGTTCACTCTCTGTTCATGCTTGCTGGAGGAATTCGTCTCCTGGAAGCGAGCTCTGCTATTTGTGCCATTGACATCTCTGTCTTTCTGCCAAGGCCGAAGAACAATGAGATCTTCTGCAGCTTGTGTGGAACAGGTGTGTGTGTGTGTAAGCAAGTTCTGCTCTTCCCTTCTGACTCGGGTGAAGTGTTAAGCTCTGGTGATGTTAAGTGGTTTTATATGATGAGGGACTGATGTTCAACTGACTTTCTGCGTGTGCTTGATGGATGCTGCTTGGCTCGGCCATCGTGGAGTAAGTGAGAATACTGGAACGGTGTCTTGATACGTTGCAAATGGCTTGGATGAGCATCAGTGGAAAAAGTGCTAGGATCTGCTAAAACATACTGTTTGCAGATGATCTCTGTGTGTCCACGTGGGTTTCCTTAAGCTGCTCAGGTTTCAAACTGAATGTGTGTTTGTGCATTTGTGCCTGATATAATACCATCCCATCCGCTCTATATCCTACTTCACACCAAGTACTCCTGGAACCGGATCCCCTGCCACCCTATCCAGGATAAAGCACTTCCTGAAGAAACATTTATGAAGACAAACAGAGTGATCTGGGATCTCTATCTCTATCTGTATTTACACTCATTCATACAGTATGATTTTTCTGCATCTATTGTCAGAAGGCCAGGGTGTTTATCTTTCATGCTAATGTATTCCTATCTCAGAGCGCCATCTCTTCCATGGAAATCCTTGCTAACAACATTCTTTGTAATGTTTTCCAAAGGTATGCTGGCTACTCTGCAGTGCTCCACTGCTCGTGAATAACACTATCACCTATCTCTAAGGCGATGATTTTAATGATAGACTTCATACTTTCCATATATAAGTTCATGCACATTCACTCAAGTACCAGGTTACTTTACCTTTCACCTTTTCTTTAAATCACAGTTGTAACATAATCATCAGACCGTCGGTCTAAAAAAAGATTTGTCTGAATGTCCTTTCTTCAACGTGGGCATTTATATTTGACTAGTAGTAACAGAAAAAAAATAATAATAATATGAGTGCCCAGGCCTCAATTCCTGTGTAGATTGTAATACTACAGGGAAGCCACTAGGGGCAGCAGCATTGCTAAGATTTAAATGCAACACTTGAGTTTGACGTTTGAGAATTTCACCTGCAACATACAGTACAGGCTTCTTGCTTAAATACCAAACATCTGAACAAAGCTGTAAGTCTGAATGTGGGCGTTTAAAGTTGTCTCAAATCTATGACACTAATATTAGTCCCAAAAAGCCGTAACTCTAACATGAAGTTTTTTAGCATGTTAAAAAAATCATTTCATAGCCCATGCTGCCAAGCTGTTAAAAAAATGAACTCTTTTATACTGAATGCTTTTTATCTTCCGATCCATGCTTAGTTTTTTATATGCATACACATTTTTATTTGTATCAGATAAAAAGAAACACATTTGCTTAATACAATTTCACGCCCGATTATGTGCGTAGTGTCACATTTCCACTTTTAAATCTAAATCTTTCAATAATCTGAATTATCATTCAGATGAAACTTGGCCAATTTAGATTTTACATGAAAAGACATAAACCTGAAAAATTGTATTATTCTACAGTAAATGTAAAAATTGTTAATATATTGCAACATGAATTTACCATGGTTACGGACACTACAGGTTTTTTGGGGGGAAAAGCATCTAAATGCTTTAATTAAAAAAATTTTAGTATCAAAAATAATAAAAAAAAAGAAATATGGATAATACAGTATGCATTCTAAATTATTATTGTTAGAAGCGAGACAGTAGAACGCTAAAAACTGGCCATTTCTGGGCCACATATAAAATCATCTCTCCATAACATGTGAAGTTATCAACTTCAAAGATCAGTCACTTCCATGTTGCATAAACTTCAGAAGTAGCTTCTTTGGCAACATTTTCTTTGATATTATTATACAGAAAAAAAAATCAGCACCAATACCGTGTTTTGGTCGTGTAAGAATACACATCACAATTTGTGACTTTTTAGCCTTCTGTACAAAGAAAAATCATTAAAACTGTAAGGCGGTGTTAAATTTTTCAGCCTCATAGGAGCTTCATTCAGAAGGACTTGATGTTTTTAAATGAAATACTTACTTCACCTTTTATACATTAATCTCTCTCACCCTGTACATACATGTATGGACCCATACCATCATTTACTTGGTGGCTCAGTGTGTGAAGGCTCTGAGTTGCTGATTGGAAGGTCAGTGGTTTGAGCCCCAGCTCCACTAGTTTGCCGCTGTCGGGCCCTTAAGTGAGGCTCCTAACATTATACCCAGTTGCTTGAGTAACTTAATAGCTGACCCTGCACTCTGACCCCAGCCTCCTAACAAAAAAGCTGGGATATGCGAAGAATAAAGAATTTCACTGTACAGTAATGTATATGTGATGAATAAAGCCTGACTTAATTTACCCACAATGTTATTTACTGTAAACAGGCCATTTATGCACTTCTGGTTAGGTGTTAACTGCATTTTTATGGGCTTTGTACATGTAGTTTCAATGACAGTAAAGTTCAATCTAATCTAATCTAACAAAGATAAATAATGACGAATGTCTATTATTAAGTACAGTTTAGACAAAGACATTTAGGGGAAAGAGCAGCATGTTTGGCCTAGATGGTCCGGGTTCGATTCCCGTCTCTGTTTGCATGGAGTTTGCATGTTCTCCCCGTGCTTGATGAGTTTTCTTTGAGTACTCCGGTTTCCTACCATGGTCCAAAGACATTCAGATTACTAATAGTAGTAGCCTCAAATTTGCGTTCCCAAATTGACTGTAGTGTGTGAATGTGTGTGTGTGTGCCCTGTGATGGATTGGCATCCCGTCCAGGGTGTACCCCACCTCGTGCCCTAAGTCTCCCAGGATAGGCTCCAGGGCCCCCTCGCCCCTGTACACAGGATAAAGCGGTATAGACGATGATGACAATGACATTTAGGGTAAGATCAATGACAATTATAATATCAGTGATTACATTAAAGCTGAACAGATTATTTTTAGCTTTAACCTTTTAACTATTTTTACACACTCTTTCACATACTTACGCTTGTTTGTAATATTTTTTGATAAGTGGTGAAAATGACCTCAGGGAACTGATGCACATGGATGTAGTGATAAAGAACCTTTATATAAATATTGTATTATCTCTTATATTTCATTATGAATATACTGTAACCCCCGCCTGTACCGCGCAGCACTCAGGCTCTCTCACACATTTCTTCTTTCACCATCAAAGCTATTTGATTTTAAAAGACATTTTATTTAATATCGCTTCTTAAGCTCTCTGATCTTTAATCATCTTGGCATCTTTCACAAAAGGCTTTTAAACATGCCTGGAATGTTCCAGACTCGATTACTTTGTGGTGTATGGTTAGTGTTTTGTCTAAACACAGAATGTCACGTGTTGCTACGCTTCTATGTTTCATAGCCATGCCTTTTTTCCCCCTTTTTATTTATGAGGTTCAGCTGATGCCAGCGTTGCCGTGGCTGGAGCTCCGTGGCCTTGAGTGATTGAGAAAAACCTGCTCAGCCTCATGTGTCAGTGAAAGCTCATCACACTGCACGTCTTACATTTCTGTCATTCTGAACGAGTGACTTAATGCAAACGCGCCGCCAGTGATGTCAAATTAAATAATAAGATAATCATATCGAATTTGTTCGACTGTCAGGTTCTTGGCCGTAGTACTTCATGGCTGCTTTTCATTTTAGTCACAGGTTACTTGATGAATGTCGTCTAGCTTTCACTCAATGGGTTGGTATGTTTTTTTTTTCATTCTGAAATATGTCCAAAAATGATAAGGGGGTTTGAAAGAAATTGCACCAAGCAGATTACATATCGTCTCTGTTGGCAGTTTTTAAGCCTATTTGAACCCAGTGTACAAAAAGTGGGCGTGTCTTCTGAGGCTTCCTATTATAAATGATTTCTGCCTAATCAGAGACAATGAGAGGACGGCATTTACCATGTTATTAATACCTCCGCAATAAAAATCAAGTTAACATTTTAATTCCCTGGACAATAATCAATCTCCAGCTATGCCAGGAAGACACATGGTTTACTGTATAGGATAAATCACACCTCCGGCGGTCTGCACTGCCTCGGGGGTGTGTTGTGTATCACAAAAATACGAATAAACAAGATTGCAGTTGTCAAGATGCAGCTGGGAAAAGGAAAAAACATTTAAGATGCTTTTCAAGTTCCAGTGTTTTGCTCTGGTTGCCATGGTGACATCCAGCCAGTGGACTGTGATGTGCGTCTACCGCACCTGCCTAGTCTTGTTTTAATCACATTGGATTTGAGCCACTGTTGTTGAAAAGTCTCTGTGTGTCTAAGTGTCCTGCTAACAAGAGATCTGTGTCTCATTGTACCTTTAAACACACCCCAACCACAACTTCAACTCCATCACAACGATCCAACACAAGAGAAAACACCAAACCAAATCAAGGTCAGGTATTATTAGAGTATTGTAAAGTATTAGTGGTGTTGGTGGAGATGCCAAAAGTAAAAAGCAGTAATAGAAGTACTCATCATTAGATTTGATTCATTCTAGATATACAGTATAGTGGTAGTATCAGTCAGAGTAGTTTTAGTAAGAATATTAGCCATAATGATAACAGAAGTAGACGCATCAACAGTAGTAGTAATAATACTAGATGCAGCGTCAGTGGTAGTTGTTGTAGCAATAATTATTGTAATGGTAGTAGTAGCAGCACCAGCAGTAGTAGTATTAGTATTAGTAGTTGTTTTTTTTGCGACATTAGTAATAGAGGCAGCAACAGTAGTAGTAATAATAGAAGCGGCTGTAGTATCACTAGTAATAGCAGCAGTAACGGTTGTAGCAAGATATAGCAAGAGTAATATTAGCAGCAGTAGTAGTAATAATAGAGGAAATAATATTAATAGTAATAGTGGTAGCAGTAATTGTTTTTATAGCACTTGTAGTAGTAATAGCTGTATAATATAATAATAATATATTGTAGAAAAAGTTACTAGCAGCAGCAATAGTAGTAGTATAAGTAGTAGAAGATGTTGTTCCTGTAGCAATAGTAATAGTAGTAGTAGCAGAAAGGAATAGTAGAAGAAATAGTATAAATACTCATACTATTAGCAGTAAGAGTAATATTAACTACTAGTAGTAGTTGTAGTAGAGCTACTGTATAGTAGAGTTTCAGTAATGATTGTTATTGTGGGAATGTTAGTAATAGTAAAAGCAGTAGTAGCTACAGTATATTAGTAGAAATATTAGTATTACTAATTAGTATGTTAGTATTAGAAGCTGTTGTTCTTGTAGCAATAGTAATAGTAGTATAGTACTATTAGTAGAAGAAAATGTATAAATACTAATCTTAGTAGCGGTAATAGTAGTAATTATTGTTGTTGTTGCAATGATAGTGGTACAGATGTCGCCATTATTTTCCCGCGAGATGCCGCAATTTAGTGCGCGGCATGCCGCAGCCTGCCGCAAGCAACATTCAGGAATTTAAATAAATGAATATAGCTATAGCTATATTGGTAACACTAGAAGTTCTAGCAGCAACAATAATAGCAGTATCATAACTTAGTGTAGTAAGTTGTTGTAGCAATAGTGATAGTAGTAGTAGCAATAGTATTGATATTTATAGAGTTAAAGCATCAATAGCAATCGTATTAGTGGGAGTAGCAACAGTAGCAGTAGTATTAATACTAAAAAGTAACAACTGTTTCAACTAGTACCATACTTGACTTGTAGAAGTTCTGTGTAGAACCTTAAAAAGAACTCCTTAAGTCATCGAGTCTTATATATACTTTTTATTTCTTTTGTTTTTCTTTTTTTTAAGTAGCATTTGTTTTAACTTCTCATGAAGCATTAGCATTGTCGTTGCTACAATATTTTAAAACATTGAATTGAAACAACATTTATTTTGATAATCTTGGCTAATCTTTTTTTTTTTTTTTTTTATGTTTTAAATCCTTTAATCTCCACCGGCTGCTGCTTCTGAGCAGATCACGAATGCGATTGTTGATGAAGCGAACAGGACTCCACCTGAAGCATACTTTTCAACAACACCTCCAAGGCAACAGCATGGTTTATGCCTATCACCATGGCACTCGTTTGCTAAACTGGAGTATTTCTTACTGGGTGAGGGGGCGTGAACCGCCGTCTGGTGTGTCACACTCACAATGACATTGGCCTCCAGTCAAGGTATTTACAATGCATAAGTATTCACTCCCACATGTTGGAACACCTCAAAATGTGCGTGTGGGGGGGTGAATACTTACTGTATGCAAGGCCGTACATCTAGAAAATACATGAAAATATAGACTGCTCTTATTTAGATATCTCGTCTTGCAGTTTTTCCAACCTCAGCTACGCAGAGCCTGAACCGTGCCCTAATTGCTGCCCTCTGGCTATGAGTTGCATTGAGCGAACTCCTTATTGAGCAAGTCTTATGTTACACAATAGGCTGAACTCCTAGAATGTCTCGGCACTCCCTTGCTCCATTTGTTCACCGTTTTTTTCTTCTTCTTTCTGCTGCACTGGCTAAAGATGAGGCTGTGCAATCAGCCAGGTCACATTCAACCTCTTTTAGTGCTCGGCTGGAAAATTCCTCTCTCTGACACTCGTTTTAGGGAGGGGATGCTCATACAGAACACACTGGTCTATTTCATTTTTAATCCGACCTTATATGCTCTGCTTGGAAAGATTACCAGGGCATGGGTGGTATCAGTGTGCTACCAGGGTAATTAAAGAAAATCTAAAATAATTATAATAATGTCTATATTGAAATCTTCCCACGCTACCAAACACGTCTTCTACTTTCACCCCTACAGCCCTGGATGTCTTTCCCACAGACACTATCAACTGCCATGGCGCCTCTCTCTCTGTCCTTCTGTGTAATAAATTTCAGGGACTCACAATGAGCTCCCGGGAGCTGCACGAGGTATTGCATGGTATTCTGTACTTCGGTACTGTCGTGACAGTCGAACATAGCTGTTACACATTCCACCTTGGTGGACGTGTCAGACAGCGAGAAGAAAAGTGGAAAGATGGGAAGGGAAAAAAAGGGAGGAGGGGTGGGGGGAACCATGCCACGCCTAAGGAGAGAGAGTACTTCTCTAACATCTTCCAGATGGAGTATAAAATAGAAAAAAAAAGGTGCAGGTGCTTGCTTTGAAAACAAGGCTTGATTCATATCGCTCCACCCCTGTGAAGCTGAGTATATTGTTTTTAATGTTTGCTGCAGACATTCCATGGATTCCAGCAGACCAACCCATCTTAGGAGTAAACAGCATCAGTCATGGGGAAGAGGAGTTTAGAGAGAACGATCACAGATTTATGCGACTGAAAGAGAAAGAAAAATCTTCAAAAATGGGAATGTTTAAGGACTACAAATCCTCAATTTGTTAATAAAACAAATACTTACCGAGTAGTAATGATGAATAACTGATCTGGGTTCGAGTCCTGAATCCAGCGCTACTGTACGTCATGGCTGAGCTCAATCAGTGCTGCTGCTTCTAATGACTCTGCAGTTATGGAAAAAAAAAAATCTGTTGTTAGTATATTGAACATGCAATACCCAAACAGAGCCACCACAACCTTCTGGCAAGCATTCATTCATGTTCAGTAAGGGATTTATCCTGATTAGAGTTTCAGTGGATCCAGGGTCTATCCCCCCAGGGAAACAGAAATCCTTAAAATTACCATGAATGCCATGGTGCATCACACACACACACACACACACACACACACACACACACACACACACACACTCCTTTACACCTAATGGCAACTTGCCATTGCACTGACCTGTATGTTTTATTGAGGTGCGAGAACATCAAAAAACTGAGAGGAACCCAGGGCAGATCCTCAGGAAATCCACACTGATAATAATCTAAGATCAGGATCAATTTGAGGACCCCAGAACTTTTCCAATCATATCATAATGTACCAGAGTATTAGCGGGGTACTTCAGACATTACCATGCTTGGCACCATAAGACTTTGGTAGGTAATATGGGACTTCAGTGGGTACAATGGTATAGTGTGTACTACCATATTTTGGTAAAGACCATGGGACATACAGTATTGATACCACAGTGGTTACCAAATGTATGTTTGTACATACTGTTCCATATGAGATATGTAAGTTCATACCACTGGGAAGTTGTAGTACATAATACCATTGGGAGTGGCATATCACACTCAGAGGATGGCGCTAGGACATGAGCTTACAGGTGATTGACTATAGAGCTGCGATTGATGGGAGAGTGCTAAGTGCCTCCGTGCTTGGCCAACCTGCTCTCTCTAGACCCCTGGCTTTGAGAGGCTACAGCATCACTTGGGAATCGAACTCGCGATCTCCCAATCATAAAGCGAGCTTGTTACCACTGCAACTTCAGTACTAGATTTTTGAAAGTACTCTAAGTACTCTAATGCTAGCTTTACAACGTAGCTTTGTTTTTGTTAAATAGCTACGTTTTAAGAGAGAGAATATTAGCTAGCATAAATAATGAGCTAGCTAACATGAGGATACTCAGCACTTAGCTGGAAGTTGTGTGTTTAAGACTATGCAGTACAGTACATGCTGGTGCTGGTGCTGTACGACTGTGTTCATGGTTGCCTGATCAGATTCATCTATACATGCATACATGTATATATCTTAGTCTTTCTACACCTCGAGCCCCTGCATTAGCTCCACTCTGCTCTGCACTTATCCAGCTCCTTGCTTCATTGCTGAAGATTAATGTTACTTCAGCGGCTCCACCAGGCCTCATTGGAAACATTTCTCCACCATTTCATGCCATCTTAGCTTCCGAGCGGTGATGAGTTTACGTACGCTTAAGGAGGGTGTCACGCTTTAACGGCAGGATTCTCCCCAAGACATAGTTTTCACATCGCTCCTCCAAAAAAGAAAAAAAATCCCACAAGCTCCCTGGTTTCTGCGAGCCAGAGGAAGTGGGTGTTTCCCAGACAGGACCTTGGAAGAAAGATTTATTGACTTCATTTCAATTGTGTAGCAGCAGTCCACGTACAGTTGAAGGAATTTCCTAAGCCGAGGCTCAGGGGTGTCCTTTGCTTATTTTAGCTCAGTGACATCATTTCATATTCCAGCGCAGCATCTGTTTCTGCTTTTGTTTATAGCAGACACATACTGTATCACAGCACAAACTTCTGTGTTTGAGATCAAAAGTAGAGCTTCTGAGGGAGCAGAGACAGCTGCGGGCCTGCACATGGGCGAGGAATCCTGCACAGGCAACGCTAGCGTGACTGTGCTAATTGTCTGCTAATGATACGTCCATGCTGGTATCTCACTAATGAGGTTCATGAGTCGTAACTCTTCTCTCGTCAGGTCTCCTTTGTGAAAGCTGTACTGTTGGCCCGTTCATCGCTGATTGAGAACGTTTGCCGTGACACATGGTGACCAGAGCGGATGTGTGTGGCTCCTCCAGATTTACAAGAACAGGCGGTCTTTCCATTTTTTTTTCCATGGCTATGACTGAATCAGACACGCATACAAAAAAAATTACAGTGTGTGTCTAAAGGGCTATAAAAAAGTCACAGAAGTTCTGGCACTCGAAAAATCGGATCGGTATAAAAGGTTCAATCTACTCATGTTTAGTACCAACAGGAATTAATTGCACTTATGGGTGGGGCTAGCAGCTCTGTTGTCTTAATTTAATTCAACACTATACTAAAAGAAAAACACATTTTAAAGCACAACCACTGCATAAACCAAGAGAAACTCTATTCTGATTCCTGGATTTGCTTATTTTTTCACCTTTAGTGAGCATCCAGGTCAGGGTTGTGGTGGATCCAAAGTTTGTTTCAGGAGCACTAGATGTGAAGTACCCTGGATGGGATCCTAGATCATCACACACTCACTGGAACAGACTGGATTTAGAGTATGTAATCTCCTGAGTGATTGTTATTGGGAGGAAACCCAAATAACCCATAGGAAACCCAAACAGACATGAAAAGGACCTCCAGAAACAATGATGGGAGCTCAGGATTGAACCGGAGGTTCAGGAGCCATGAAGCGCCAACTGCGCTTCCATTCGACCCAAATAATAATTTAATAAGTATTTCTTTTTTTTCTTTCTATTTTCTTTTTATATTAATTTCATATGATGGTTGCAAAATTTTGTGATAAAATACTTTATACAGTAAATTCTGGGGAAATTTGAAAAATCGGGAAAACGCAATCATTGTCCAATGCTGAGAACTTCTAAGGTCATGCATACAAAAGCAACTTTATTCAGTAGACAACACTAAAGATAATTTTTTCCTGGTTCCACCAACCTTTCACATTCTTTCACATAAAAATTCCAATTTCCAATATTTTTCCAGCTGATAAGTTATCCTCCAGCTTCATTATTACTGGAATTAATTAAATAATTAAGGTTTGCTATGTTTCCATTACCTTATCATTGTGGTATTTTCTCAAAATCACTGGTTTAAACTGTAGCCTGAGAAGCAAATCAAGAGTTTTTAGGAAGGTCTCAGGTTCCGACGCCCCTCTGGCACCACCATCAAGTTGACACTGTTGGACCCTTGAGCAAGGCCCTTAACCCTCAACTGCTGAGTGGGATAATGAGACAAAAACATAAGTTGGACTCAATGAGGGTGTCTCACAAATACAAATACCATAATGTAAATATGGGATGCAGTCTAGTATTAGGTTAGTTATGATTTTTTTAAAGCTAGTAAATGTCCTCTTTTCCAGGGACCCCCTTACTGTACTTCATACAGTAGATAGAGTTATGTCATTTTCTCTGGTTGGGAGTGAGTATTTTGCCCCACCCTAGATTTCTACCCAAGAATGTCATCTGGTGTAACCAAACCACTTTGTAGTAAAAGGTCTAGACACGCCCCTCTGGCTAGTCCTTCTTCCTGTCATCACGGTGCCTATTTCCAGTTCTGTCTCTCCCCCTTGGTTTTTGGGTTGGGTTCATATGTTTGCATGAAAAGTAAAGAAAAAAAAAAACACTTGGTTCGGGGTGAACCTTAGTATCTCCGTTCTCTAAACACTGTGGTAGAACATGTGCATGGCGTTCCAGCATGCCTGTAAGCGATGGCGTACAGTACATTTGGAGCGTCCTGTTCAAAAGCCTCAGCAGGAAAGAGCGGCCCACCGCAGTATGACATAATGGCCCATGTGGATGTTGCCATGGCAACATGGTAGAGCCCGCACGGTGTGTGTTTGGAGAGAGTTGGAGTTGTGGTTGTAGTGTTAACAAAACTTCTTCGCATGAAAGGTTCCTGGATGTAGGTGCAAGTTAAACACAGAGAGAGACGGGTCTCTCTCTCTCTCTCTCTTTTTCTTTCTCTTTCTGTCTCTTTCTTTGTCTCTCTCCCTCACAGACACGGACTTGCACTGTCTCTCTTTTGTAGAAATTATGATCTCAGGATGGAAAATTGAACAGATCCCCAAATTTCCATTGGTTCCGCTTTGGGCCTGGAACTAACTTGGCTCGCACCTCATGCTGCATCACACTCCTCCTGGCGTGTCTTATTTCTTACAGCACAGCGGGTTGCCAACCATTACATGTTACTATTCATTAAAGAATGTCACGTCATATTTCTTTATCCAGTTGTAGTTACATCTACTCCTGTCCAGACCTAACAGCCAATCAGAACCCAGAATTCAACAGACACCGTTAAAAAAAATACGGATTTCCCTTGCTTGTGGTAAATCCCAGAAAACCTGTGTAACGATCAAAGCGTGCCACTTCTTACAACAACATTACGAATAATAACACTTCCTGAGGTCAGGGTTGACATTTTTTTGTGTGATTTTAATGGGCCCTGCTTCGTATCGAGACGTCAGACCCTCGCACTTCCTTTCAGACTTCAGGGTTTATTGACACGGTGAGATGTCTCGTTCTGGTCTTCTAGGATCCTTTTCGCTCCTGTATAAAGCGTCCTCATCTCCTGTTTATCATTGCCTTAGTTGTTCAAGTTCCTGACATTCTCCTCTCCTCTTCAGTAAACACTAGAGGGAAACTTCTGAGCTTTTTTTTTTTCTCTTGCAAAAGAAGGGAACTCTGTTTTCCAGGGCAGGAATGACTCACTTAGTCCAAACAAGGAAAAAAAAAAAAGCCACGAAGTAGACGTGTTTCCTTATGGAGAGTGTTGGATTCTAGTGCTAGGGGGCATTTTTAGGCATGTGTCGTGACAGGCTGGAGCCTTGGAGGCTCAGGTCTGGGTTAAGTGTTTTTAATCACCTGGAACTGATACTTACCGAGGCTTGATAAAAGAAAGTACCCAGAGGCTAAGCCCTGTGCGATAAAGGAGACCCTGTGCGATTCACTCTGAATCACTCAGCCCTGTGTTTGTGTGTGTTTTATTGTATCCAGGCAAACGCGCCGCTGAAGTTTCCATCTTTCAGCTCGAGCAGCACTTTCCTGAAACGCAGCCAGGAAAATGTGTGTCGGCTTGGCAGCCGGGCTGTGGGAAGACTAAGGGGCAGAGAGCTCGGGGAGTTCTTAGGCACAGGACTTTATTCAGATACACGGTTCCTTGGGACACCGACTTTTGTGTGGCACAGACGGGCCCAAGGCCGAAACGCGTGCACCTGAGCAGGAAGCGAAGTTTACAGGGATTTACAGGAAAGGATGGAACTGAAAGGTGTAGGATTTACAACCCATCCGTGATCAGTCACGACGTAGAATCTTGTTGTCCCGGCACTCTGTTATTGTTCATCAGTACAATGGGGTAGAGGATGGAAAGGTGATTAGCCAGGGCCCCTGTTTTCGAGATTTCTTTGTTTGTTAATACTTGCGTCCACAAGTCCGTCCCCTGGGACCGAGCGCCTGGAGACTCCAGATAAAGCCCTAATTTCATGCACGGATGGGATATCCCGGCCATTTCCCGACTTTTATTATTAATTAGCGACCTCGCTCGTGTTTGGCTTCGAGAGTTTTGGCCAGGCGCGCCGACTCCACCTCTGTTTCACTCCGTTATCTACCACGCATAACTTCCTGAGTGAGTGAGTGAGCACTTAGCATGGCTTACTCTCAAGGTGATGATGGATGGAACTTGTGCATTTATTTTTCTTTTATATTCCAACCCTTGCAATATTCAGGGATATTAGGAAGCGACAATGCGATTGGTCAGAAGTTTGTCAGGTTGAGATCAAGAGCATGCGGAAGGAATTGACTCACTTTTTATATGTTGACTTGTTTGTCAAATATTCCTGATAGCTTGCTAGAAAACTGTTATATTAGCCAATTAGGGGGAAAATTATAAGCGTTTGTATAAAGGCTTATCATGAAGGGCTTTATTTCTCATCCAACACCATTTTTTCCCAACGATTACATTCTTTAATTTGTTATAACAATTTAAAGTCGTAGAACAATGCCTTCCTGTAATCACTTCCAGTACTAGCGCTATAAACATCTCATTGTCACCTTAAGAAAAAAACGCAAAGCATAAACTCCTCCGTCCTGAATATGTGAGAAGTTACAGGTGTTACAAAGCAGATGTGGCACTGGAGACTCCTTCCATACATATTACAATAACACATCACCATATTAACCATTTCAAATAATATGTTTACGCAAAGCGTGTGCTGTACACGTTCCTGCGATTGAGCTGTTGCTATAGAAATGACAACACGTGAATACGAGTGCGCTGATTTAAACCCGCGCTACGGTCGGAGCTGCTGCTATCGAGAATTAATCAACACATTCGGAGATATTTTTATTGGTACTATTTTTACCATTTGGTACTTTTTTCCAGCGGGATAAAAAAAGCAGTAATAAAGAAAACAACAACAACAACAACAAAACAGAATTTCCTCTATGGACCACGCCCACTTCCGGCTTTAATCAGAGTACAAAAACAGACAAAGATTTTGAGCTCTAATCAGATAAAAGGACAGATAATGATACTGCGTTACTGTCCAAATAGGTACAGAATGAGGAAATGATTTTTTCATAAACACATTTGAGAAATGATAAATCTCTCTCTCTCTCTCTCTTTCTCTCTCTCTCTCTCTCTCAGTGATGCAGTAATGTATAGAGACAGCACTCTGGGGTCAATAAACACAAATCTGTGCCATGGTTTAACGTGTGTTACACTGCCATAGCAACCCTTTATTTAAGCACACTGTGTGCTCTCTCTCTCTCTCTCTCTCTCTCTCTCTCGCTCTCTCGGTGCCCATTTGCTTGGTCTGCAGCGGTACACCAGCCAGCCAATCACAGCGCAGCTCATCCAGGCTGGTAAAAGCCCGGCCTCTCACAGTTTATCAAACACAGGCCTGGAATGTTGGTTGTGATGGAAACGGCAGCATTACATCATCTGCATCGATTACAGTAGACTTGATTAACCTTTAGCTTTTTTTTGTCACCTTTAACTTATTTTAGTAACTTTAAGTGTTATTTAAGACTTTGTGGGCTGACATTAAGTGCAACTTTTATAATTAATGCCAACAAGTGTAATTTTTTTTTTTTTTACATTTTTTCTGAAATATCCTGCAAACTTAATGTATTGTATTTAATAAATAATAATGATAATAAAAAATTACTTTTGGAATAGTATTATATAAGTTATATTGTATTTGTAACAATTTTTGTTAACAATCATTTAGGTTATAATTTTTATGTTTTTTTATGTTTTATTTTGTCATATATTTATCCGTTCATTATTTTTTATGTAATAATAAAAAAATCAATAATCATTTAAAATGTTTCTTAAACTAATAATGTATTTCATATTTATTAATTAAAACAATTCATTAAAAAATAATTTAAAATTTTAAATCATTTTTGATTTAAAACTTTTACTGTTTATATTTAAACCATTTTTTAATTAACTTAAAAAAATTTCATGTATTTTATAGGTAGCCCGTCAAGCTTATTTGTTTTGCTTTTTTTTTTTTAAAGACATATGTATGGCTCAGGATTGTGCAGAATAGAGTGACATATCCTTTATTTTATCACAAACTAGGCAAATTAATCAACTGAATTTCATTTTAATCAACTAGTCGAACATGACTGATGAATTTTTTTTTTAAAAAGGGTCACACAGCCAAAGAAACTGCACAGATACACACTACATGTTTTTATAGACAGATACATTTCTACATTTTTGGGACATTATTCCCATATTCTATTAGTCATAACATTTACATGTTCTAAAAGCAATGATAACTTTCATTTTACATGATTCCTCAATTTTTCGGACTTGCATCTGAACACCCAAATACACAGTTTGATGTTTGAAGCCTCCCTGTAAACACACACCGTAAAGCTTCCACACGAACACATACTGTACTGTACGGTATATACTGTATATTATTTAAATGATTATTGACTTATGCGGTGTGGCCGCACAGATCTGTGCCACTTGGGTTTTAAGGGTTAAGTGGAGTAAGAAGTGATCGTAGTGGTGCTATTATAAAATCTGCCAAGCTTGTTCTTGTTCCTCGAGATGCCACGCCAGGTTCCTGTGGCTCTCGAGTATCCCGATATTTCCTTACATGGTTTTGGGAGAAACACAGAACAAGGACGGAGAGTATCAGAGTTAGAGTGAAAAAAAAAAGGACGCTTTCTGGACCGGCTGTTTATAATTCCATGGAGAAATCCCTATGGGGCGTCTTTTCTCACACACTGGGTTCAACATCCAACTTGATGAAGAGAGAGAGAAAGAGAGAGAGAAAAAGAAAGAAAGTAAAAATAGGCCGCAGCTAAAAATAAAACATCCCCCCTTTATTTAAATACTTCACTTCATGTCAGATGTACCTTGTCGAACGTACTGTAGGACTCAGTGAAGAATCCATTTAAAAGCTCAACCCAGGTTACGAGTGAGTTTGAAAGCACGCCAGTAAAACGATTGTTCGTCTCATTTACGCTGTAAGAGTTAAACCTGGGAGAGACACGCATCACAGATCTGACAGTGAGATTATCTTCGATATGCCTTGGTGCTTGTGCTGTGTCTCCTCGTCTCGTTTCGTTTCTCTGAAATGTTTTTAGAGTAATTTTAGCTTCGATAGGACGTGTTCTCGCCTGTCCACTTCCTGTGCACATGTCTCAGCTAATTCCACTAACGTGACTGTAAAATAAATACCACAAGAATCATCAGCACGGATCTGCTCATTAAATTCGATATGTGCAGTAATAGTCACATTAGAAGCAGAAAGTGTGTTTTTCCTGAGCTTTACACTCAGAGAACACAATGACCCTTGCTTTTTTTAGATACTGAGGTTTAGATTAAACTAAATTCAATTCAATTTTATGGAATGTAAGTGTTTATGAATCAAAATGGTCAGATCGTCCCTGATGAACAAGCCGAGGGCGACAGTGGCAAGAAAAAACTCCCTGAGATGGTAATAGGAAGAAACCTTGAGAGGAACCAGACTCAACAGGGAACCCATCCTCATCTGGAGTCCAGCTAGTAATTGGAGGCTCAGGTAGACTTGTAGGAAATTCCAATCCTGAACTATCAAGCAACTGCAGCCAAGTCAAGTCCTCAGAGAAACAGTCAACATCAGTCAAGGCCTGAACCATCTTCATGGTAGAGTGAGACCGTCCCCAGACACCGGACGCATCCCAAAGAGACAACGATAAGAAATCAATTACAATCCTTGCAATAATACACAAGTCCCCAGCATATGAACGAGTTCTGTTCTGAGAGCTCGTGTGTAAGTCTAGTTTGTTCATAAGTCCGACAAACATTGTCTAGATACTAGGACACTAACACAACTGGCGATACACAGTATAAAACTGACATGTTTCATGATCTTGTCCTTGTTCTTTTGAATCATGCCAATAACTGAATGGTTTATGTTGAAAGAACAAGCAATGTCTGCACACTTATCACCTTGCTCCATTCTCTCTCATTGATGTTTACTTTTGTCTCCATCCAAGACTCACCCATACCCATACAGTAGGTACCAAAGACCAGTGCTTCCGTTGCATTCCCACAGAAACACCAATGTAGCAAAAATCTCATACCAAGACAACACTGGCCACAACAGAAAGGCACCAGAACACCCAGTGCACCACAGCACACTGAACACGGGACCAGCAGTCAAAGAGCCCAGAGACCATCGACCCCACCTTCAAACTCCCCAGATCACAAGCGGATCATGCACCCATGCGATTCGCTGAACAAGCAAATCTGATTCATGAAGGCCACATCCAACAACCCTCAACACCCAAAGAACTCACTGCCAACATCCCAGTGCCAGACACCACACCACACTGGCAGCAAAGGGAACCCAAAACCTAGGTGGTTTTAATGTTTATACTTTAAATGTTATGGCTAATTAGTGTATTTAACATGTTAAAGTAGTTTCTTTTGGAAAATTACGAAAAATATAACAAACATCTACCAAAATGAGTGCAATAAACAAAAGTATATATAAGTGTATACAGAATGCACTGTGAAAACCAGGTAATTAACAAATCCCGGCTCTGCGAGGCTTCAACTGGAAAAGCTGAGTGGTTTCAGCCTTAGGAAATCACCATAAGTTACTGTTAAACCAACGCTCCTATGATAATGAACAACAGAGATGTCTTCATGCACAGATATTACACTTAAAGCTCTTAGGTGTTTCATAAACAAAAGACGTCTGTGTCTCACAAAGGCCACATTCCTACAGGGCCACCAGTGGAAACGTTAGCTTCCTGACTGAGACACACCCCTCGCTTTGTCTTTCCCATAACCATCTTGTTATGGTGGAGGTGGAATTGAGGAGCGTCAATGATCGATTCTTCATTAAGTCCCAGATCGACTGGGAAGCTGGAGTTAGTACGCCTTCCTATTGTTTCGCTCAAATTAAGAGCGCTCCTTTTGAAATCTCTGAGGCAACACCCACCAATACACACACACACACACATACACACACACACTCATTTAGCCAGGTCAAATTCATAAAAAAGGAAGGAAAGTGTGTGGTCCAGCACGAGAGGGATTATTGCGCTAGTTGGTGCATTTTTTCCGGGAGTACTTCGGATGTTTAAAAAAATAAAAAAGAACAGTCATAATTATTTGGACATTCCCATGCTGAGTGTGTAGGACTGGTCATCAGATGATTGTGAAAAAGAAGGAGAGGAACAGGCAAAAAAAGGACAAGGCAGTTTTTATTTATGCAAAGTTTTCAGTCAATGTGTTAGGTAAAAAAAAAAAAAGAACAATCCATGATATCCAACACTATCCAGTTTTCAATATATGCAAGAGGTGTTACAAACTAATATTGTCCCCATGTCCCCAAGGGTCCTAAATTACGCAAATGCAAATTATCACTTTGTCACTTTGCAAAATTTTATAAATCCACTGTTTGAAGTTGGAACAAGAACAAAACTGTTGGGTTTTATTAAAACCTTTTTAATGTCAAAGATTGTTGCAGATCATAAAAAACAATGCAAAAATGTCCATTTAAGAATCCCCGGCTCATAAGCATCAACCAGTTGACATCAGCACCTTATCATAGAAGTCCATGACTACTGGGGAAAATACAGGCTTGTAAACCTCATTTCTCTTGGCTTCAGCATTCTCCTAAAATCCAACAAACAATTTTAGTTTATTCATTGCAACCGCTTGTTTGGGCAAACATTAGTCTAAGCTGATCACATGACAAAAATAAATGATTTCCTGTTTGCAGTTTGCTGTGGATCATTCACTGTAGCATTTTGCAAAAAAAAAAAAAAAAACATGTACAATCAAAGCTTCTAGAATAAGCACATATAGCTTTTTTTTAATATTTACATATTTACAACTTTATTTTTATTTTGATCCGTTATTTTTATATTTTCTTTTGAAACTATTATTATGTGAGCTTATATTTTGTTTGGTGTATATTTGTGTTGCATTTCAGGTACTCTTACCTTGTCTGACACAAAAAAACAGCTTCAGCTTCAAAGTTTTATTAAACATTAATTTTTTATAAAAAAAAAATTTTATATGTCCTTACCATAAAATGACTGTATTTACCTAGCTAGCCTAAAAACCCCACCTTTTTTTTCAAATATACCTAAATTCTGGTGATATTAGATAGGAACATTTTTAACAAATATCTCTGCTATAGCCAGATTTCTGCAACTAGAGCAATTGCAGAAAAGTCCATATGGAGAGTATTTTTACCTACAGTTTTCCTGACAACAAACCGCACTGCAAAGTTGACACAGAACATGCTATAAGTGAGTAAGTACACATTTCAAGTTAAATGCAGTATTTAGTTGTACAGTGTTTATAGCATGTGCTATCATTTGGAAAAAAATGTTTTTAACATTTTATAACCTTTTTTGAAATGAAGTGGGAGACTGCGGAATTGTTAATATATGTATATAAAAAAATATATAATTTCTAAACACCAGCAAAGTATGCGGGCTGAAAAGCCAGCGTGACTGCTTTAAGCATATTTCACTCCTGAAACACTGAAAATACCAGTAATTCCTGCAACATAATAAAACAGGAGCCTCCTTATCCCAGCATTACCTATTAACCAAACTGAAGGGACTGCGTGAGTCTCTTTTATCAATGTGAATGGGCGTCTCTTTTATTAACATTATTGTCTATGAGAGACTCCCACTACAGGAATTTTACACTGATAGGACACAGATCCTCCTGTGTACACAATCTCACACCAGTGTCACACTGCAATCCATTCTACCCCAAAGACGTTTGGATCGATTTTGGGTCCAAGCATGTTCCAGTCATCCGGCTTGGAAAAAAACTTGACTATCCAGAGTAGGGTCGTATTTGTCAGGCAAGTCTCTGAATTTTCTACACATACAGTATAATAAACAGCTAAACAAATAGTTTTTTGTGTACAGGTGTAATGTTGAACTGCCATACCTAGGTGAAAGGAAAGGTCCAATCATTAACAAGGCGTATTGTACAGTAGGTCATGGTGGGGAACCGATACAACCAAGTTCAATTGATTGATTCAAATTAACTCATGCACTCGGTAACAGAAATCATTCCACCTTACAATCAAAGTGGTTTCTAGTTCATGTGTGTAAATGATTCCTCGTGCTCCCACTCTATCAAAGTCCTGGAATGTGGTATGTGCCATAAGGACAGAAAAGAAAAATCCATAAATGTGATAACCAGGTCATTCAACACATTCAGGTGGTCAGCTGACTTTAGTTTATTGCCATGTAACGTTACTGAGCCTAGACCTGAGTAGCTGAAAAACCCCAGATCATAACACTGTCTCCAGAGGCTTGTACAGTGGACACTATGCATGATGGATGCAATACTTCCCTTCTTATCCCTAAAACACCCAACACTCTGGAATGGGCTCAAGCTGGACTCATCAAATGAGTCACATGACCTTTTTCCATTGCTCTATAGTCCAGTCATGATGCTCCCTAACAAACTAAACCCTTTGTCTTTCTAATGAGTCTCACTAACAAGTGGTTTTCTTATGGACACAGCTTTTAAGGTAGAATGGTGGCTTAGTGGTTAGCACTGTCGCCGTGCACGTCCAGGGCGCGGGTTCTATTCCCACCTCCAGGTCTGTGCGCATGGAGCTTATATGTTCCCCCTGTGCTTGGGTGGGTTATCCTCAGGCTACTCCAGTTTTCTCCCATGAACCAAAGACGTTTGCTGATTGGCGATCCCAAATCGCCTGTACGAATGGACATGTGAATGTTGACAATGGCTGTAAAATGTGAATAAGTACAATACAGTGGTAATCACCATTGGCTTCCAGTTGGACTACAGAGGTTTCTAGATGGATGGATGGATGGACACACCCGGCTGATTAGTCACAATCCTGTGAGTTCTCATCACATTGTGTGTGCATGAAAATGCTCTTAATTTTACTATTAAACATACAGTAGCTCTGGGTTTTACTTTTACCATGGACTATTTATCTCCAATCATCATTGTTCTACCAGGTTTTTTAATGCACTGTGCAGTTTTAAACAGCGTGAAGGGAATAAAACCATAACACACCGCTTGTTGATAGATGAGGCGTCCAATGACACGACACGAATCACTTAATCAGTCTTCATGAATTTGATTCCGTACACACAATACCTCCCAATTCATCCCAGGATAAGGAGTCACGGGCCTGACATGACGTCTAACTAAATGAGAAACCTGAACTACGATAAAGTCTCTGAGGTCAAAGTATTCTCCAGGAAAACCGGAGTGCACTCCCTAAAAATAGTTCATTTCATATTTTCGCTGCATGTATCTGTCGTCGGGGAGTCCGTGTCCGCTGACAGGTTGCTGAATTAGACGTACACTCCTTACACCAAGGCTAAACGGATGACAGAATCAGGCTTGTAAAGAATCTGAGCTTGTGGAGGAAAACAGAGTGAAGGGGAGCGTAGTCCCTAAAAATAACCTCGACAGGAGTGTCTGAGGGCCGGGTGAAAGGAGAGTGAAGGAGAGCTGTGTACTTGGATGATAGAGTGGTTGAAGAGAAGGAGAGGGAAAAGAGAGGGAGAGGGAGGGAGTTTGTGCGTAATTAAAGGCAAAATTTAGCACGGGATTCCACTCCGAGGAGGCCGAGTGGGGAATCACAGAGAGGGGGTTTGTTTGACTGCTGCAGGAGATCTTTAGGCTCACACACACATAAAACACACACACATACAAAAAAAAAAATCAAAGAATATGATAAAAAAAAAAGCAATAATAAAATATCGCCTGAAAAGCATTTAAGTTTCCTTAGTTAAAGAGGAGTTGAAGAAGAAGTTCATATAATAAAAGACTTTGGATCATTGTTGTAACATTACACTCAGAAATGTCAGAGTCGTTGTGGCTTTAGATCAGGACGCGTCTCCATCTCAGTGGTGCAGTGCATTCCTCAGGGCTGTTTTTCTCCTCATTTGTGCTTCTGTGAGCGCATGACTTACAGGGCGGCCTTATTTAGCGCTGGCATCACAAACAGCGCCGGGTTTGACTTTCCGTCTCGCTCCGTTGAGGAGAGAAAATGTCAAAATTCCAACGCCGATCAGGACTTAGCTAAAAACAGTCTCTGTGAAAGGTGAGTGTGTGTGTGAGACACCTAGATTTAAAATAAAGGTTTGTATGTATAGTTGGACATACAGTATTACAGAAATCACATACATTCTTCACCCCCTTTTAAAAAACTATTTATTTATTTTCTAGGATATTCTAGGACAAAGTTCTATAAATACATTCAATTATTAATATGTTATAATATTATTAATGTGTAAAATATTAATTATGAAATTATTTTGTGTAAAAACTTTCTCTGTATATATCATACCCAAATATATATGTATATGAATAAACCATTCCATGTTGTTTTGTTACAGGAAAACAATCAACAACAAGATGAGTTACTGGCGTCGCCCTGAGTTTGATTATTTTCCCTTTATAGCTTTATTACAACAAATTATCATCATTAAAATCATCAAAATTATTTCCTGTTTTTATATTATAGTGACTTTAAATAAAAAGTCTTTCACCAGCCTCCCATTTTCAGTAAGATTGATCAGCATCTGGTGTTATCGAGATATTTTATTGACCTTTAAACGAAACAGAAGAAAATCCCTTGTTTTATGCAGATCACTGTTTAAATTTTGATTAGTTTTGGAAGAACAAGGTTTTCTTAAGTAATGTTTGTGTGTTTTAATTGTTCGGTTTTTTTTTTTGTAATTTGTTTATATAGAAAAATAATCACTTAATCAACCAACTACATCAATGGGCTTACTTACACTTGGCTGTGTAAAGCTGCTTTGCGACAATGACAATTGTTAAAAGCACTATACAAATAAAATTTAATTGAATTGAACTTAGCAATTTGAATAGATGAAAAGTTGGGCTAAAGTCAACCCTAGAAAAGTACATTTAATGGAGCCCACAACCATTACTACTTGAGCTGACTTAAATATCTGAATTACAAGTTGAGTCAACTTAAGATTTTTTGAACTGGGTACATGTTGTGTCAACTAAACAGCGATATGAAATATATTTATATAACAGTTGAGTAAACTTTAAAAAAGAAAAGCTGTGCAACTCGTTACTAACCTTTTTTTTACATTGAGGCAGCTTATTTATTTATTTATTTATTTTTACAGTGCTGACACTGGAGACTCCTTCCAAAGATGTTAAGAACAAAAAACTTTTCCTTGCAGAAAACATCCAAGTCCATGTGAATGAGCTACCGCTATAAAACAATAATATGTAAAAAAAAAAAAAAAAAGTGCATTAATATAGCCCTCTGATTGTAGCCCCCCCCCCACTATGTAGAAAACTAATTAACATACTGACCAATCAGAGTTTAGAATTCATGTGAGTTCATTGTAATGTATTTTTGACATATATATATATATATATATATATTTATTAGATTTTTAACAGTTAGGGAGGTGATTGCCATGGTTAGCCATATTCTGTCAAGCAGGCTTCTTAGTTTAGTTTAGCGTGGTCATTTAGTTGTGTGTTGCTGTGCTTGTTTTAAGTATTTTTGGGGCTGTGTACATGTATTTAATGTGTTAAATGTACCTTTTAAGCATCCCACTTGAAGCACTTTATGGCTGTTTCGTCTCTCGGAGTGAGTTTCTTAGGAACCTACAGTAACCCCCTTACTCTCAGCAATCTATAACTTAATCATTCTATCTTCCTTCTTTAGCAGGAATTTCACTTTTAAATAAAATCCTGTCTCTCTCAGGAACAGAACGATGTCCCCACAGCACTTGCCTCACCATGGACGCCGTGGCACTGCCTGAACTTTTCTCTAAGTAAATATTTCACTCAGCGAACAGAAAGCAGAGCAGACATTCCGGCTGCTTTGGCTCGTCCCAGGGTCACTGTGGGTTCCGTTGCTTTTATTCGCTTTGCACTTATCAGTGCTTATCAGTGCTTCTGCTTTTTTTTTCAGTAATGTTGTAACAACTCCACCATCCTCTGATTATCCTCATGCTGATTACAAAGAAAGCAAAGGAAAAGGTCAAACCAGGACACTTTTATTGACTCGTATCTGGTTATAGTGCTTTGCATAGCTGTAGTGCATTTGTTCCTCTTTCAACTAATTCTGAACTCGTTTGGGGGCGGAGCCTATGAATACAAATTTGCTTTCTTGTGAACTTCCTCCTACCTCAATTCTACAGTATATGTCTTTTAATGTGAATAATTATTCTATAGTACCACCAACAATCACACAGGCAAAAAGTGCAAGTCAGATTTATATAACTGTACCTGTTTCTCTGGCTTCTGGATCAACTAATCAGTTCACTTGGTGTTGGTGGGATCTTATCTTCCCCAGCTACTCATATATACGTCCTTGTGGAGTACCACAAGTGTCTATTCTTAGTCTTATCCTTTTCCTTTTTTTCCTCTCTCTTCTTCATCTGTTTCCTCTAGGATCCATCATTTATACATATGGCATTCTATCCTGATGACACACAGATTTATTTGCCTTTGAGGCAAAGCTATATTAACAATTCTGTTCTTAGGAAGTTCCATAGGCTTGTTTGGATGCCCTTTGGATGAATTGTCTTACTTTAAATGAAAATAAACTTGAGATAGTCACGGATGTACCTGCTGACTCACTGGGTTCTCATCTCTGCGATATCATTCCCTTATTCCTGCAGCGATAAAGTTTTCACGTTTTTAAAGTAAGGATAACTTCAGTTGTACCTGACGTATCCAGAAACCCAAATGCACAGATGTTTAAAGCCTCCCTGTCGGCATGCACTGGCAAGACTTCCATATAAAAAGTTTATTTTTGAGTTTCAAGGTTTAACAAATTTTGAGAAAGTGAACTTTGCTTTTATTTCATCTCTTCTTCACGCTTTCATCTGCCGCTTGTCAAATATGCTGCTCCTAGGCTCTCGACCACATCCCCTCCATTCTAGCATCTTTTTACTGGCTCCAGCTTTTGCTACAGGATTACTTTTAAAAATGTTATTGTGTGTTTTTATGTCACTTCATAGTTCATAGGGGCTGCAGAAATCCTCTGATCAGACAGAAGCTTAGTAGAGATCAAGCGTTTGCGGTTATGTGGTGGAGAAAATTGAGACCAGTGATCTGTGAAATCAGTGACCTTTACTGTATGTCTAGACTTAAAACACCGTTATTCTCAATAGCTTTTATACCAGTTTAAGATATTTTTATTGCTTTTTTTTTGGTCTACATTTTTTGCTTGTTTTCATTTATTTGTTTTTAAATGTGTTTTAAATAAATTTGACTTTGCCATACAGTTTATAAGCATGCAAAGCTTTTTTAAAACTATTCATTATCTATTTTTCTTTACAAGATTATTATTATTATTATTATTATTATTATTATTATTATTATTGTTGTTGTTGTTATTATTTTCATTAGTATTATTATTGTTGGTGGTGGTGTTATTATTATTATTATTATTATTATTATTATTATTTCATGGCTTAAATATTAATAAAAAATTAGCTTACAGCTGAAGCATGCTGGTGGTAGCATCATTAGAATTAAGAATTAGCAATCCCCTCTTAACTTGGTCACAGAATGTTGCAGGATGGAAAATGTCTGTCCACAAAGTTTGGGATATTTTTTATTAATCAAACACATTGGTATTTATCCAGAACTTTATTTCGGGAGCCCCCTTGATTGCTCATGCTGCTGTTTGGTTTAGGTACATTCACTAAACGTTTGATATCGCATGGCACACAATTTAACTTCATTCAGCCAATTATGTCACCTTTTTACCCCAGTAGGGTATAAAAACTTTTACAGGTGTCGTAATACTCTTTGTCTATCATTTTGCTTATGATATTCACATTTTGAATTTGTATCACACTAAAGACACGATATATAAACAAAATTACAAAATGTTTAAACATTTGGGGGCGAATACTTACGGCAGCTATCATACACGGTTGATATTATGTTTACTTTTCCCCAGGATAAGGACAATCTCTCACACACTGACACCCAGTTTCCTTTAATAACTCGTAATCCTCATCTCTCACTTCCCTATACGATCATTTAGTTTTACTTCAGGAAACATTTGAAATATTATTTCCTGTAAAAAAAAGAAACCCCTCATGCCAATCAATCTGTCAGCTTACATTCTCATACTTTCATATAAAAGGTGTTTGTGTTAGCATTGTGAGGTTGTACATACCTGTGCTGTCATTCCTATGAGCAGTGTTTAGCTCCATTCGGCTCGTTGACACGCTTCGGTTACAAACCTATAATCATCTCTCTTCACCTGCTACTTTTCTGTTCTTGGGTGTTAGAACACTGACACGGCAGAGTTCAGCCGTGAAATCTCAACCTCAAGACGGATTTAATGGAAGATCGCAAATGGTGTAATATTATTGTTATTAACAGAAGTGTTTTTTTTAGAGTTAGAGTTAGATTTTCCCTCACAGAGCGACAGTGAGTTCCTGTTCTCACTTACATTACAGCAGCTTTTATGCTTGATGCTCTGGGCAAAGTTCTGCTGGAAAACCATTAGTTCTGCCATTCATGTGGAAGATACTGTATATTGTTGATACAGTGGACCCTCTGCATACGAACCCACCGGCTTGTGAACTTTTCGACTTACAACCAAAATTTTGGCTGGATTTTGCGTATCACGCAAAATAGTTATGGCACACAAGTGATCAAGCTGGTTGCATGTACCTCCAGTTGCCCATCAAAACTTGTTTGCATCAGTGGCAAGCCAAGCGAAGCAAGTTTACATAATTTTTTGGTGTTTTTTTTTTTTTACTTAAATTAAGGTGAGGTTTAATGTCTATTTATTTCTAATTTTACTTCATTTCCATCTCTTTTCTAGATACACACCTTCAGAGGTCTAGAGGAGTCCAGGCGCAATTGGTCAAAACAGTTTTGGTGAAACAAGTGCGGTATAAAATATATTAGGCAGGTGGTTTTAATGTCCAGCGCATTGAACAAAACAAGCAACAACAACAAAAAAATCTTTCTTTGGTCATGCTTTGGAGAAATCGAAGGAATGACTGCAGGAGAGAAACAGCTGAGACAAAACTCTGATAAAATCATTTTAAAACATCTGACATGTTTGATTGATGCTGGAAAATGGTTGCAGGGGGTTTGCTGTCATGCTTCAGAGATGTATTTTCCACTGAGGGGGTGCGAGGGACCTGGATCTCAGACGTGTCAGGACGTCCTCTCTTCTGGTTCTTTAAAAAAAAAAGAAATCTGTGACATGGCAGTGTTTAATGTAACTGTAAATTCACAAACTTAGCAGGAGAAGGAATCTCTTGTAAAGCCTTATTGTAATAATCTTGCAAATATACACACATCACTGAGACTGTAATGACACAGTTACATGTAGTCTTTTACATATTTATTAATAATTGGTGTACAATTTTTAATTGTATTTTTATTAGATGTGCAACAATTGACAAACAAGCAGCAAGATCATTTATCCATAACTGGTTTACTTTCTTCTCTATGTCTTCAAGTTTTCTTAATACCTTCAGGCCCTCTGCAGATTTGAAAGAAAGTTGGTGACATATCTATTAGATCTATCAGATGATTGATCACAGGCGATCTGGACATCCTCCTGGATGAGATTACATGCAAAGACATGCACACATTCACCAATCGTCCATAACATTACCACCACCACCACCACCACCACCAGGTGAACTGCATACCATTGATTATCAATTATATACCAGTAAACTGGTGACAGGATGCCCAAGACTCGCCCATGTCCACAGGGACCAAACGCCAGTCAGATCCAACAGAAAAGACAATGCAGGACAAATCACAAAAGTCAATGTTTGCCACGATAGAAAGAAACCAGAACATTGGGCCTCCAAACTTCTCAAGATCCCAGTTCAATGGAGCCCCCAAGGGACATTCCAGACAAATAAGTCCAATCCACGGATGCCTCACCCTGCAACCCACAGCACCCAAAGAATCCACTGCCAATATCCTGGTGCCGGACACCACGGCACACCCCGAGACACCCTGCAGAGTCATGCCACAATGGTCCAGGGCTGCTCCAGGCGCACAAGGCGAACCCAAATCCTAGGGAGTTTAAATGTAAGTGATTTAAATGTTATGGCTGATTGGTGTACACAATCACAGTGATTGATGATGATTTTGGAGATGGGAGGAAACCTTAGAGAACCCAAAGGAAACCAATATAAGCATTAGGCGAACCTACAAATCTCTGCAAGGACAGAAACCTTCATGCAAAACATCATGCAGCTCTGAAGCAGTGAAATATACAATACAGTTTACAAGTGCTCCTGTACATGATTTAGCTTCCATGCTCCTCTTATGATTATCCAATACTGAAATCAACTGAAATCTGAAATCAATGGCTTTGTTTGGCTCATTTAAATCATTCTTAACAAACATGGAAAAGATTTTTCTGCATCATTTCGTTAAATATCTGGTTGGTGTGTCCCGTCCCAGGCCTAAGAGCTGACTCTTGTTTGTAGCTGTGCATTACAGAGACAGGTACCAGCTTTCATTAATGAGATCGTGGTGCCGGGTCTTTTTTCCTGTCAGGAAGTGGCAGCTGCTGAGATCGCTGTTTACATCCATATCAGGCATGAGGAAGCCTGTCGCTGCATTCTACACACCCAGATCAATGTAGCACGAACAGTGCTGTTCCTAGGGAATGTTAACCTTCAGCTGATTCCTATCAAGATCACCAGGATTATCAAAAACATCACAGAAAGACATCAGGGGAAAGCTGATAACTCTATAGACAGTAAATCAACAATCATCTCATTAATGACAAATTGCCCAAATCCATAAATGTCAGCATTGTGATGTAATGTGATGCCGCAAAGTTGATTATTTTCCTATAAAAGCACATGTTTTATGCTACTTATACCAAATCAATTTGAATGCATGAATGAAAGAATGACAAAACCTACTTGTTTTACACATTTACTTATATACTGACACTGGAGACTCCTTCCATGAATCTTACTCAAATTGTCTACAGTATTTGTCTACAAATTGTCAGAGCCAGTACAGAAGATGAATCACACCTTCTCAGCAAATTCATTTGGTTTAAACCTGGTTAATAAATTTATTAATGAGTTTAGAGTTTAATTTAACTCCCTGGCTACGAGGTTAATGGAGCCAGTAATGGAGTTAGTAATAAAAGTCAGTGTCACCTGAAACCACATCCATGGACGTTGGAACACAAAGCCCTTTTCTTTGAGACGTTTTGTCTAGAACTTGGTTCTGTGATAAACAAACCAAGCTGCAACATGGTGGTTATGGTTTTACTTGTAATGTTAAAACCCAAGCCTTGATCACACTGCCTGCTTTATTTCAATTCAGAAACGCTGGCCTCCCAGGAACTCCATTAATGGCCCAGACATGTGGCAATGGCTTGGAGCGAGGTCAGAACAGACAGTGGGCCAGTTTCCACAGACAGATGCGTCTTTTACGCAAGTGGGCGATGTTGATTTTTAAGGGTCCGGTGTTCCTTCAGTGCAACTTCAGTGGGCTCAGAGCCGAGACTGAGATCGTCATTCATGGATTTTCGGCTTTCTTTAAAATGTTTACACTGTTCAAATATTTTACTGCGGTTAAGAATCTCATCGTTCTGTAAATGTCAATCATTTCTACGCCTTCATTTACCAGAAATCCTGGTTTGACTTGAACGCCCCTCTATACATTTGTTAAACATTTCATTCTGACGAGATAACTAGGCTGGTCATGACAAAGACGCAGATGTGCATTAATACTGACATTTATTTTGGTGATTGTTCCAGTGCATGTGGCACACACACACACACACACACACACACACACACACACACACACACAAGCTGCATCATGGTAATCAGCTATGGCGCTTCGCTTTCAGGAACTAGCCCACCGGTTATCCCAGGGATTAAACACTGCATTGTGTCAACATTGAGCCCAGAATGCTTCTCTCTCTCTCTTTCTCTCTCTCTCTCTCTCTCTCTCTCTTACACACACGTACACACACACAACTGTTTTGCTGTCATGTGTTAGAAAGACCTTTCTCGTTTCCCCCTCCCTGCCTTCAACACAATGAGCTTACTGTTTGCACCTAAATGGGTTTGTTGTGGAGGACTCAAAACACCAAAAAGTCCAGGAGAGGATAGGTGTCCTAATGTCCTGGATGTTTCTGTATGTAAACCTCTACAATGATACAGATCTACAGATCAATTTCCCCACCTATTAGAATAGAAACGTATAAACGATCAGGGATCATACTAGTAATAGTTCTACTTCTATTATTACTATTATTAATAGGAATAATTATCCTACAATACGACACCTTCAGATGAAAATAAAAACAAATGATGTGCATGCTAGAGTATACTGTAGCTTGTACCATCTCTTATCTTTAACACATTTAAAAAAAAACAACAAATGGCTCGGTGGAGTACTTGCACCTCCAGGGTTAAATTAGGAGCGATTCTGTGTGGGAATTCTATTCTTTTACAATTTACAACAGCTTTGAAATCAACACATAATTCATAATTTAAATACCTGACCTCAACAGTTAGTTAAAGCTCACATAAAAACCTGCTACAGTAAATAACCCCTAGGTGCGACACTGAACAAGATACAACTCGGCTCATCTTCTAATCATGAGTCTTCTTTAAGCATGTTGTGTCTTAGATTGTTGGTTTGTGCAATCAAGGACCATGAAGTGAACTTGTTGCCAAGTCTATTGGACATCATTGTGGATATCTTCTTTTAACCCTGATGGATTAAACCTGTGTGTGTGCGTGATGCAATGTAATGGGCTTCAAAGTTTATTACTGACTTACAGCCAGTAAAAGGTCCAAGCGGTTCTAACTGGTTAAACTTTTTTTCATTTGACTGCTAGTGGTGAGATCTTCAGTTTGAATTGATCACCGTTGGTCGAAACTCCTCGAGTGTTAGCAGTAAGGTGAGACATGACCTCACCATTGACAACACTTCCATTGAAGCCGCACTAAATTCCTCACACTCCAGACTGGATGGTAATTTTCAACCCAAATGATTAATTCCGCTGTGCAGGGACGATGTGAACCAGTACTAGACCAGCTGAATGTGTTCAGTGTTGCAGAGAATGCCTCCATATCCAGGACAGAGTACTGAAAATACATAAGTGCATGGGTTTGTAGGGATTTGCACCAGTGGAGAGTGATCTCAGACTGGTGGAGAGTGATCTCAGACTGGTGGAGAGTGATCTTAGACATGTGGGAGGTACAGTATAGAGCTGAAGCATTCATGATTTGTTTCTATTCACTGTATGTCCTTAGTTCTGACAACTGCATTACAGTTAATCCCAGACCCTATTACATCCTTCACACTCAAACAAATGTGTGTGTTTTTTTAAGTGCATGATTGCAAATTGTACAAAAAATGCTGACAAGTAGGTAAATTTCCAAAACAACAGAAGGATGTAAAGGCTGTTCCTATTTTGATGGTTAATATGATGGCACAGTGGCTGAGTAATCAAGGGTTCCAGCCTCGGATCCGAGTGCATGGAGTTTGCAAGTAATATGCAATGCAATATATATATAAAGATCATGGGCATCACCAAAGGTCACGAGCATCCAGTATGGTCTTCCATCCCTGACCCTTACACATAGAGATTGTTCCGGATTCTCTGAATCTCTGGATGATATTATGCACTGTAGATAATATTTTTCTCTGAGAAACTCCTTTCTGATATTGCGCCAAAACTCTGCCGCAGCATTGGGGGAAATGCTGATCTTCTGCCCATCTTGACTTCTCAGAGACACTGCCACTCTGAGAGGCTCTTTTTATGCCCAATCATGTTGCTAATTGACCTAAAAAGTTGCAAATTTGTCCTCCAGCTGATTTTTATATGTACATTACATTTTCCTTTTCCGGCCTCTTATTGCTACCTGTCCCAACTTTTTTGGAACGTGTAGCTCTCATGACATCCAAAACGAGCCAATATTTGGCATGACATTTCAAAATGTCTCACTTTTAACATTTATCTATATTCTATTCTGAATAAAATATTGAAATTTGAAACTTCCACTTGATTGCATTTTGTTTTTATTTACAATTTGTACAGTATCCCAACATTTTTGGAATCGGGTTTGTAGATATATACCGTGTGTGAATGTATATAGTTGGTGTCATGGTGACTTAGAGGTTAGCACTGTCGCCTTGCACCTCAAGGCTCTGGGTCCGATTCACACTTCTGCTCTGTGTGCATGGGGTTTGCATGTTCTATTATATTTATACAGGTTCTAATTATATTTTTTATATATATTTAGAACGCAGGAAGCCCTTAAATATCTTTGTGAAGAGGACAGGTCCTATTTGAAGTCTCTTAGACTGAAGCAGTAGCAGGACAGCAGCAGTACTAAGAGGCTGCATGGTTAACCATAGCGCGTGCCCGCGCTTCACACGTGCGCGCGCAGGGGACTTTGGAGTGCTGAGCGCGAGCAGAGCGGAGAGCGCGCGCCGCGTCTCTTGGACTTACTGTATAAGACAAATAATATATATAAATAAAGAGAGAGAGAGAGAGAGAGAGAGAGATGGGTCTGGAGAAGGAGAAGGCAGAGACCTGCGTGTTTATGGATGAGGACGTGTTTCACAGCACCATCGAGCCCATTCTCAAAAAAGGGAAAGAGAAAGCGCGCGCGCCGCCACCGGACCGGGACCCGCGAGACATTAACGCGCACGTAAAGGTGAGAGCAAAATGCATGCAGGGGGTTCAGGGGGTCCGGGTGTTATAAACGGGATTAGAACCTATTTCAGCTTGCATGTGTGATCAAACGAGTTAAATGATACTAAAGCTGTTGGGTGGAAGACAAATAAACACAAAGCAAAGAGAAAGCATGCACTTTTATTTAATGTCTACTTGTTTAGTGCATATATATATTTTTATTTATTTTTTTCTGCAAAGACAAGCTGTGCACCAACCCATCAATCCATTCATTCATCCAGGAACCTCTGTAGTCCAACTAGGGACCGTGGAGGACAACAGTGATTACCACTGTATCATTTATCTGTATTTTTCATATTCAACATCAATTAACCTCTAAATCTGCATGTCTTTGGACTGTGGGAGCGAACAGGATCACAGTACCTGGAGGAAACCGACCAAGCATGGGGAGATGCCCATGCAAACTCAACACAGCCCCAAGGCGTGAATCGAACCTTCGACCCTGGAGGTGCAAGGCGGCGGTGCTAACCACTAAGCCGCCGCGCTTCCAAGCTGTGAATTATTCATTTCTAATGCAACTCATCTGTTATAGTGTAAATAAGATTGCCTCTTTTTGCTATTAGAGTACACCAAGTGTTCTAAAGTGTACTAAAGCTTTTATTATATAGAACTTGATCAATATGTTTGCTGTCTATATTATCCAAATACACAAATCCTTAAAATTTTGTAGAAATAATTACCTTTTTGTTTTAAGTAGTATTATTTAGTTTCAGTATTTAGCATATATTTAGTAGTATTTATTTATTTGTTTGGACATGAGATGCTTATAAAAAAATGTTTTTAATTAAATCAACATAAACATCTTGGCACAATGCAGTGGCTTAGTGGTTGGATCTGTTGGCTTGCACCTCCCGAGTCTGGGTTCAGTTCCCGCATTGGGTTTGTGTGCATGGTGTTTGAATGTTCTCCCAAAGCTTGGTGGGTTTCTTCCGGGTACTTATCTTGGTGCATCATGATGTCTTAGTGGTTAGATCTATAGGCTCGCACCTCCAGGGTTGATGGTTTGTGTGTGTGTGTGTGGAATGTGCATGTTCTCCCCGAGTTTGGTGGGTTTCCTCCGGGTACTCCAGGTTTTCTCTCATAGTCCAAAAACATGCAGATTAGCTTAATTGGCGTTCCCAAATTGCCCATAGTGTGTAAATGAGCGTGTAAATTTGTATATGTGTCGGTGCCCTGCGATGGATTGGATTGTACTGTACCCCGCCTTATGACTTAAGTTTCCTGGGATGGGCTCCAGGCCCCTCACGACCCTGAATACAGGATGAGATATACAGGACGTCTTGTCTACAGCATATCAGTGTTTCTGTGATCTCTTACTCACCACCTTACACCTCAAGTTTATCTGACTAAGACTGTCAAGTATTGAATTTTTCTATGAACTTGTATAAGCATGAGCAACTAGGACTAAAGGAATGTGAAAAAGTGAGACATTAATATCAGAATTCTTCAGAATGGCCATGTGAATGGAGATGTTGCGGAATTTTTTCACATTTAAAAAGGATAATACAAAAGTGAATACAAACATAACTTATTTGCATCTGTACACACACAACGCCATCATACTCCACTATAGACAGCCATTTTAAGTTTCGGTAACACCACCTCATATTAAGACTAATCATTCGCTCATGAAGAACGTCCATCACAGAGCTCTGAATACCCTCTCTGTTCCCGGTCTCTCCCTCCAGGTAAACTTTGAGGACGTGATCGCCGAACCCAGCTCGGTGCACAGCCTGGACTCGGTGTGGATCGGCAGCCATGCTCTTTTTGAGCTCATAAAGTTCGTGTTTTACCGGATCCTGACGACGCTGCTCGCGATCCCCATGGCCCTGATGGCCGGCCTGGTTTTCGCCATCCTCAGCTGCGTACATATTTGGTAATGAGACGAGACTTTTGGCTAGTTAAAAGGTTATTTCTGAATTTTGGGAACATTTTTTCCAAACAGTGGACCTGGCAGCGTGCTTGCCTTGGCTGCTGGCCATGTAGATAAAAAGTGGCATTAGGCAAAGGAAAATACACAAAGGGGAAATGGAGAGAAATCAGGAAAAAAAAAAGGTTTAGTTGTATCCAGTGGCTTGCATAAGTACGCTAAACTTTTCCACATATTTTAGGAAACTTACTTGGAGTTCTGTCTGATAAATCTATACAAAATGCTCCATAGTATACACACACATATATATTGTTATAAATAACATAAAAGCCTATAAGATCTATTTCACAAAATGACTTAAAAAAAACATAAACATTTTGAGTGCATAAGTATTTATCCCTTATGGAAAAAGTTTCCAGTAGCTGAATTGGGCAACGTGTGTGCTATTAAAGTGTCACAGGAACTCACACAGATCTGTTCCTGATAGACCCCAGAGTTACACACCTAAACACACAGTATCATTACATGCATCTGTTTAATTTGTTATTTAAAAAGAAAATGGAATATGGCGCTGACATACGGCGACTGTGTGTAGAGGAGTCTGTTTGTGTTATTCCTGAACGTTCCTCCAACAGAAGTCATTCTTATGAAAATAATCATTTGATTTTTAGGCGTAACAACTTGCTACCCACAAGATGTGGTTTAAAAAATCCATGGAAGCCTGAGGGCTCCTGATTGGACGCCGCTTTTTCACATAAACTACGTCCTCCACCATCTCATATAATCAGCCATGTAGTCGTCTATTCCAATCTGCATGAACAGGCATTGTCGAGCAGAGGTTACCTGAGTTCATGTGCTGTGGTTTGATTCGCTGTTTCTCCATAATGGATGTCTTTCGTAGTTTCATCTGGTCTGGGTGGAAGATGTGGGAAGCAGGAACAGGCCTTCAAAATTAGCAGCTTCTCTAGAAAAAACAGGGATGATAAGATCAGGAGGTGGGTTTGTCAGGATTTTCACAGAGGGATATGACTAATACGGATAGAATGATGGAGATGACTAATCCTTGGGCTGTTCGGGGTAAAGTGCAGAAAACTGTAGACTCGGTTATGCTGGAGTGTTGATTCAATTTCACAGAGAATCAGTACAAAGGTTTCCATTGAATCAGATCACTTTTATCCCATTTCTATTTTGAGAGTCTTTCAGGATGACTCCGCCCACATCCAAGGGCATCCGAGGACTGATGAGGATGTAATGATGTACATGAGGCTTTAGGACAACCAGTAATGACCCACTGCAGCAAACTCATCCTGGTCAAAAGGCATTTCATGGAGTTCTGTGTTCCTGCAGCAGCTGTAATGCATGAGACAGAAAATGAGCAACAGAAGCAGGAAACACCTGCACTGGGACGGCAGCGAGACGAGTCTGAGCTCATAATAAACAAACAGCGTTATAGTTCGTGTGATGGATTTAACGCTGTGCAGAGAGACGAGGGCAGCTCTGGAGCCGAACTGTGTTGCGTCATGGCAAGAGTGCAATAACTATTGGCACCCTTTCTGAAAACGCGGAATTATAATACAAAAATAAATAAAACGTTTAATGAGGAAATTCTCGAGCTGAAATGTATTGAGATCCCGAATCTGAAATAATGTTTGTTTTATTTATTTATTTTAATTAAAGTAGTAGTTTTATATTTTTAATATTTAATACCTATATGAATGTGCATTCATTTGAATGATAGACTGGAGTGTCATTTAGATTATTAATTTATTTTTACTTTTATTATCTGACTTGTTTGTGTTTATTACAGACATGTTTCCATGCACATTGCACAACCTCTTATTTAGTCAAAGGCAGTAATACATTTTGCTGAAAAAAAAATGTCTTTTCTAAGGAAGACAATGCGTTTGCATTAAAAATTATTAGCAGCGTCAGTGATAGGAAATCTTTTTATTTTTTTTATAAAATAATTAAGAAACGGTGAACATTTTGTTGTTATAAACATTATTTAACTGCTTCCAGCATTTTGCCATTAAATTAAAAGCAAAGAGAAAAAAGTTTCCTGGTGTTGACAGTTTGTTTGCATGAAAGGAAATTCTAATCAGTTTGTTATTAAACAAAAAGCAAATTAAATAAATATATAAGAACAATACATTTCTTTAAAAAAAAATGAAAGCAGACGTAACTTAATTGCAAAATAAAGTGAAAATAAGTATGTGTGTTTCAATAATGCTTGGACATCATTAAGGTAGAACATTTTCTCAGTACAGCAGAGCCATCTGATCTGACTGTCTGCTTCACATCTGAAACCCTGGCCCCCCAGGAACTCCTTTAATAGCCCAAACATGTGGAAATGTCTTTGAGTATTACATTTTCACATGTTTGGGTTATTAACGGAGTTCCTGGGGGGCCAGTACGGTGGATGTGGCGATAACTCCCAGCCCAGTTCATGTAATGTGCAAGTGGTGTTGGTGAATGATTGTGTGTACAGTTCCCATCTCTTGACAGATGCGTCTCTTTTTTTCCAAATTGGCGACAAGTTACCCGCCGATTTATTATTAAGGATCAGGCGTTCCACTCTCTGAATGTTCACGGGAACGGCCATTTATGGACGTACGGCCTTTTTTAAAAAACGCTTTTAAAATCGTTCAGATGTTTTAATGAGTCTCATCACCGTACTGTGCTTCTAGTCGTCTAATCTTTGAATCGCTTTTACACCAACATTCCAGAAATTTTATGACAAATCCTGGTTTATGTAAATGTCCTTTCTACTAAGGGTGCCAATAATTTTGCTCTAGATCATAGGAATATATTGTGATAATGCAGACGTGTGTAAAGTAAAGCGGTAATAAATAAATAATTGTCTATAATGTATTTTGTGTTTTGTGTGTGTGTGTGTTTAGGGCGGTGATGCCTCTCATTCACAGCTGCATGATGACTCTGTCCTGCGGCCAGGTGATCTGGTCCGGTCTGGTGGACACGTTCCTGAGGCCGGTGTTCCACAGCGCCAGCAGGTGTCTGTCTGCCGTCAACATCAAGAGCTGCAAACCCGAAGTGCTTTAGGCGCCGACCTGCATACTTTTCTTATGATGTGTTCTTATAGGACTTGGAGGAGATCCCAGACCTGATCAGTCACACCTGAGTCCTCTTCATGCTCAGCTTCATCACAAATGTGTGTGTGTGGGTGTGTGTGTGTGTGTGTTTGTTTTGGCCTGGGATGAAATGTACGCTTACACCATAAACACCCTGACTCTGTGCGGTGAGACGACTGAGCGTCTGCGCGATATAACGACGTGCTTATGCGCCTTGTTCTTTACCGCAAAGATTTCGACTCCTAGTGGGCAGAAGCATTTGGTAACAAATATATAGCTATATATATATATCTATATATATTTATATAACCATGCGTTTAAGCTTTTGTACTGTATATAAGGAGACTTTTACATGTGTATAGAAATATAGAAATGCTTTGGAAAAGCTAATCAGTGCAGACTACTTCCTGTTTCCTGCCTCCGTTAGTGTTTATACAAGACTGTTCTTACACCAGAGCGCTGTCGTATTCTCAGACAAGACTGATCGGTATTTATTACTTTAAATACATATTAACATGCTACATAGGTTATGATACTTTATCGTTGCCATAGTAACACTAAGGCAATAACTATCTAAGTCACTGTGACTTGTTTGGCAGACGCTTCATGGATTTCAGTGTTGAAGAGCGAATTTGTTTGTTGTTTACGTTGCGTTTATAGAAGGAGTCTCCAGTGGCGAAAAAAACAGGATTTAGATATTTGTTTATTTGTTTGTTTGTTTTTTGTTTGCTTGTTGGATGTTTCCAACATTAAAAAGTATGACAATGTCTTTATTATTAATTCATTCATTAATTAATCAACTGATTAATTAATTAAACTTTTTCATTGTTTCAGAATAAGACACAATAGGACAACCTCCTGTTTACTACAACACAAAATCAAATATATTACTGTTTTGCGATATTTTAAAAGTCGATAATTGCACATGACTATCCTGACATTCCAAAAGGAAAAAAAAGAAAGAAAAAGATGTAATGATTTATTTGAACGAGTACTGTATTGCATTTTGTTTTCCAGTTAATTTGCCTTGCAAATACGCGCTTGGAATAGCGCCTGCCCACGACTCTGTGTGTCTTTCTCAGAAAGAAAGGACGGATTGTTTGTGCACTGGAACACGCCGCGTTCAGGTGTGCGCTTTTTGTTTTTTTCCTTCACCCTATCCGATGATGTCATGTAGCAACAATCCGGAGCGTGGCGAGAGAGCAGGAGTCTCTCCGCTCAATAAATAAAAGCTCTTTTTTTTCACATGATACTTTTGTTGTTGTTCATTTTCTCAGCTCTCTGACTGCAGGGGAAAAAAACATTTTCTTGCAAACCATCCCATTAGTCACGTGCTTGAGTAAGGGCTGGTTAAGCCTGAGGGGCGTGGCAGCACGGGGACTGACGGGGTTAGAGGTGAAACGCAGCATGTAGAGGTTATAAATCAGCCTGAGCTTGTCTGTCTGTAGGTGCACACTGAACCTTTAAAATCATGTTGAAGGTACAACTTTAAAGTACCACACCAGCAACAAGATGAAAAAAAACTACTTAAGTTTATCACTCTCATTCCTCAAAGTGTACTTTTATATCACATTTTACATGCATGTACAGTATATTCATATAAAGAGTTTTCATTTCCTTAACATGGAAAAGAAGGATCACATTTTTAAGTCATGTTATAGACTTTTAGTTTAGTTTAGCCTTTATTTGTCACGTATACAGTACTGCACAGTGAAATTCCTTCTTTGCATATCTCAGTGTACCTGGGGTCAGAGATCATACACGCCCCTGGGGCTAATAGGGTTAAGGGCCTTGATCAAGGGCCCAACGATAGCAACCCGGTGGAGCCGATCAGCGACTCCGTGTCGTAACCCACCGATGTCACAAAGTCTGTCCGCCATGAGCCCACCCACTTCTGGACGGCAAAACGGATACCAGTGTAAAAACACATACAAAACTAGTTACAGAAACACTTTTAGCGTAAAAACACATCTGGTGACGTTATGTCATCTTAAACAACACGCCGTCTCCTCCTCACGCTGTAATCTTTCTGAACCATCTATGTTGTGCTTTGAACTACAAAACTAACTAGCTTCTACCACAAGGCTGAATCTCAAATCCAACTCTAACCCCTGATCAAGGGCACACCTTGGTTTGAGGAACAAGGGATAGTACCCCCTGCATAGCACACTAGCTTTCCATTTAACGCTATTTGGGATTCGACCCTGGAACAGTTACTAAGCCATTAAAAGCTATTAATATATAGACTGCTATTATATAGTTATTTATGAAGCATGAAGCACAGCATGTTCCATAGCATTGTTTTATTTTAGTGCAACAGGAACACTGAATAAGCTAACGCTCACGCTAAATGGAAAGCGGGTGCGCTGTGTAGGGCATACCATCCTTTGTTCAACACTTGATCAGGGGGTAGAGTGGGATTTGGGATTCAGCCTTGCATTAGAAGCTAGTTAGCGCTGTAGCTCAAAACACAACACAGACGTTTTAGAGGTCGTGATGGAAAGTTTGAATCATTTTAGTGACTCAGTTCTTTGTATCGCGTTCATCAAAATAAACAAATCTTTTTTTTTTCACTTAGTTCTTTTGCTTAGAAATAAAATAAAATGTTACATTATTAATAAACTGACCCCCAACACGTCAACATACACAAATCTTGGCTACAGTTCCAGTAATAAAAATATTACAATGCAGCTAAGGACATATTATAATGAACAGAAGCAGCAGCTCACCATCATATCTTCTGGTCCGACTCAGACCAAAAGACTTAAAGGTAACTACTTATTTTCGTTTTCTGTATATAACCTACGGAGGTTTTGTGATGCTTTGTGCATGCGCGCCCAGTAGAAAAAGAATGAATCACTTTCAGAGATACTCGTTCTTCTGAGCCATGTTGAAGACTCGTTGGAAAAGAACGAATCATTTATGAACGACCCATCACTAATCAGAGGCGATTCAGGAGGATTACCGAGGAGACAGCATGCTGTTTAACAGATACATTTTCTTTCTGAAAGTGTTTCCGCGGATGGTTTTGTGTTTGCGTTTTCACACCTCGCCATCCGGTTATTAATATCCGTTCAAGATCAGAAAATGTTCACAGTAATGTAAATGGAGAAAAACATATTAAAGGTCATTTACATTATAGGCAAAAGAAGGTGCGAATCGTCCATAATTATGTCATTGTCATGAAGAATATATTCCAAACACACTATTTATTTATTTATTTATTTCATCTTTGATAAACATGAAACATTTTAAAGCAATAAAGTGCTGTAACAATGGGTTTTTGTCTAAGGGTGCACAAAGTTTTGCACACAACCCCAGCTAATGAGGTAAAAGCGACAACATGCTAGAGGTCACAGGACTTAAAAAAAAAAAAAAGATTATTCTAATCAGCTATTATTTTTGTTTTGTATTCATCTATTAGACTGTTAGCCAGCAGCGTTTTTCCAAAATATAAATCAAAGACTAATTATTAGTAATTTGTATAAGTAATTTAGGCAAATTAAGTAATTAAGCCTTTTTGGGGGGCCAACAGCACTGAATCTGTACGCATGTGATGGATTTTACAATGCATAAAGTTTAGTTAAAATTTCTTCTGCCTTATTTGATCACAAGACACACAATCTTTCTTATAGAAACACTCTCTCACACACACACACACACACACACACACACACACCCTTTTCCCACGAAAAGCATTATTTATTTATTTATTTATTTATTTATTTATTCTTTTTATTTATTTTATGTCTTCCAATTTGCATGCCGTCTCAGATCAGCGCCAACCCTCACCCGGCTCTTACAGCTCACACCAGCCACCGTGTGTCTACAAAACAAACATATTAATGTGTAAAAGAAATGTATTGTAGTTTTTGTATGATCCAGGACGTCCAGAGTGTGTTTTGTTCACCTGTTCCTCCCGTGCAGGCCACGAACCCCCCCATCACACTACCACCTGAGCCGTGCAGTAAAACGTTTCATAGCTCCAAACCACCCTCTCTTCTGGCCCGCAGCTGAAGCATGAACTTTTGCGCCAGAGCAAGAATTTGCCTAGATTTTCTTTCTGTCCCCTCCAGCAGTGTCCTCTAGCTATTGTTCATCTGCAGCAGACAGCTTGACGAGGATTCTTTTGAATATCATGCATTGAAAATCCGGTTTTAGTTCACAGAGAAGACACATGAAGTTCAAAGGAATGTAGGTTTAAAGGCATGTCAAGTTTTTAAACATGTTTTTCACATACAGTATGGACTTTAAACTCTAAAATAGTGCTCAATGTTTTGGTTTTGTTAATGCAAATGATTCTTATCTCTGCACATGTGACTTTCATACCCGAGTCAATGTTTTCCACAAATGATTCATTCGTTTCCACATGATATTTCAAATGATTATTTTCTTTTCAATTTATATTTCGTTTTTATTTTAAAAAAAAATGGATTTCTTTCTTCATGCTGTACAAAAAAAATTGTTTTTACAATTCAATTCTTACAGACGTTCTCTTCCCACTTTTTTTTTTTTTACAAACAATTCACCTGCTCCCATTAATTGTTTATTTATTAAACAAACAATTAATATCTTCACACATTTGTTTTATTTATTAATTGATTTATTTTTCAATTGAACAAACAATTCATTTCTTGCCATGTTTGTTTTATTTATTTATTGAACAAACAATTTCTTCCAATGTTTTAATTTATTTATTTAGCAAAAAAATAATTTTTTTAATTCAATTGTGTTTCTATAGCACTCTTAACACTTGTTATTGTCGCAAAGCAGCTACAGAATCAAAAGAAATGATTTCCACATGATGTGCTCTGTACTCTCACTTTTATTAAACCATCACCTCAGTGTTTAAATCATTAAAGTATTATATGAACAGTCACACGTACAGTGTGTGTTCCATTACTTTAATGAATTATTGCTTGGTTAATTTAGTGTCGAATTTATTAAATAACTCATCAGTGAATTGACTCTTACTGTGTTGGTACATCAGTGCAAAAATAATCTCTCACTCTTCATTCAGTTCCACCGTCCCGAGTATCAGTAACGTGTGAGTGAACACACGCAGGGTTGATCTGATGGCAAACATGTTTGATGAACTCGAATGAACTCTTACAGTGTAAAATGTTCATACATACACATTATATACTCAGCAAAAAAAGAAACGTCCTCTGACTTTCAACTGTTTTTACTTTCAGTAAACTTAATGTGTAAATATTTGTATGAACACTAAAAGAGTCAACACCATAAGACATAAACTAAAAATGTTTCCCAATGTGTCCCTGAATGAAGGGAGGCTCAAAATCAAAAGTACCAGTCAGTATCTGGTGGCCACCAGCTGCTTGAAGTACTGCAGTGCATCTCCTCCTCATGGACTGCCTATTGCGGACAGTCTGAGCACTGATGGAGGGATTGTGTGTTCCTGGTGTGACTTCCTGCTGTCCTTCCTGTCTCCCTGTAGCGCCGTCTTAGGCGTCTCACGGTGCGGTCATGGCGATTTATCGCCCTAGCCACATCAGCGGTCCTCATGCCTCCCTGCAGCATGCCTAATGCACGTTCACGCAGATGAGCAGGGACCCTTTTCACAGTCGGGAGACAAGTCTCTTTAGTGTCCTGCGTTTTTAGAACTGTGACCTTAAATGCCTACTTTCTGTAAGCTGTTAAGGCCTTAACGACCATTCCACAGGTGCATGTTAATTAATTGATTATGGTTAATTGAACATGCATGGAAAACATTGTTTAAACCCTTTACAATGAAGATCTGTAAAGTTATTTGGATTTTTTCAACATCATTGTTGAAATACACAGTCCTGAAAAAGTTTCTTTTTTTTGCTGAGTATATATACAGGTACATATGCATTATACAATGTTCGACTGTGACCATAGAAACCGCCATCTCTAGTTCCTCTTCTCTCTCTCTCCCTCTCTCTTTTTCCCCCCACCTTATCTTATCATTTTGATTCATACACAAACACATCTCATACAAACCCAAACCATTCTTTTGATTGTGTAAAGCTGCTTTGCAACAATGATAATTATTGAAAGCACTATACAAGTAAAATTGAATTGAATTGAATTAAAATGGGCAGCCTTTGCATGTTCTCCCCATGCTTGGTGGGTTTCCTCCGGGTACTCCGGTTTCCTCCCACAGACCAGATATGCAGGTTAGACTAAACCAAACCTATGCAGGTTGGCATTCCAAAATTGCCCATAGTGTGTTTATGATTGTGTGTATGTGTTTGTGTGTGCCCTGCGATGGATTGGCACCCTGTCCAGGGTGTACCCTGCCTCGTGCCCTAAGCCTCCTGTGATAGGCTCCAGGTCCCCGTGACCCTGAATACAGGATAAAGCGGTATAGAAGATGAGTGAGTGAAATGTACATCTGGTAAATAAAATGAAAAAATCAATAGAATTATTTACCCCACTGCATTTACAGAAACCATTACTTGTTACTGGAACATCACCATCATGAACCGCACACAACTTTGGCACGGGGTTTTACGCCGTATCCCCTTCCTGATGCAACCCTCTCGTTTTATCTGGGCTCGGGACTGGCACTGCATCCAATAGCTGGGGGTTTGGGAATTGGGCGGGAATTGAACCCAAGCCTTCCGCATGGCAGGTGGAAAACCTACTGTAGCCATAAATGCAACTCACCAGCTCACAGAGATGTGGATGTAGTGAATGTTTTGTTATTATTTAAACTGGCCTAGTGCAGGGAGTTGGAACAGGGTGTTCCAGAAAACCTTCCTCCTTATCATCCTCGCCTCCTTCGACAGGTGGACAGTGGAGAGCATCCTGACCTTCTGGAGCCGCCCAGGGGATTGTGAGAAGAGCTGAGAAGATTATCAGGTTTCAGGTGCGACGATGGATTGGTACTTCATCGCAGGTGTGGACGCACGCTGGCTTAGTGATTAGCACTGTCGCCTCGCACCTCCAGGATCCTCTGTCTGTGTGTGTGTGTGTGGAGTTTGCATGTGGTTTCCTCCAGGTTCTCCGGTTTCCTCCCACAGTCCGAAGACATGCAGATTAAGCTAATTGCCATTTACAAATTGCCCGTAGTGTGTGTGAGTGTTCTGAGGTCCTACAAACCAGAGGTCGTAAAATGGGAATAAATACAACGGTGTCTATTGGCCTCCACGGTTCCTGGTTGAACTACAGAGGTTCCTGGATGGACGGATGGATGGATGGACGGACGGATGGACGGATGGATGGATGGACGGATGGACGGATGGATGGACGGACGGATGGATGGATGGATGGATGGATGGACGGATGGATGGACGGATGGATGGATGGATGGATGGACGGATGGATCCTTGGTGTGCCATTAGCTGGAATGAGTAAGCCTCCTGAATGCATGAATAAATACCAGAATCTTGGGGTCGCCACCCCTTAGCTACACCCATGGACACACACACACACACACACACACACATTACACTATACCTCTAATGCTACATGGTCACGTGATATACCTGTTTCAACAATCAGGTGGATATCCAAATCACCTCTAGTTTTTTTTACTACCTTTAGTGTCAGTGTGTGTGTCAGTGTGTGTGTGTGTGTGAGAGAGAGAGAGAGCGCGCGCGCACCGTGCCGTCGCCTCCCACAGCGCTTCATCTGTAAAGTCACTGTATCTCTCTCTCACACACACACACACACACACACACTGACTTTCTCTCTCTCTCTCTCTCTCTCTCTCTCTCTCACGTACACACCCACACACACACACACACACACACACTCCTGCGCGCAGGCAGCATGACCGGCGGTCCTAAAGACGGAGACACCGAGGTAAGGCTGCAAAGGAGAAGATTATTCCTTATAACTCTGTTTTTTTCGTCTCTCTCTCTCTCTCTCTCTCTGTGTGTTTCCCTGTGCTCTGAAGCTCCTCCCTGGACGGTGTGAACGCGGTGGATTTACACCTGGCCCCGGTGTTGGCTCGCTTTTTCCGTCCCGTGCGCAAACCCTGTGCGTTATGGCGCGTGACACGAGGCTATCACCTGTCTCTCTTTCTCTGACAAACTTTTTTTTTGTTTGTTCTTGTTTTTTACACACCAGGTGCTTTGATGTCAAAGTATCATTTGCATGCCATCGTTATTTATCATGTAGACAGCCTCGGTCTCGTGCGCTGGTCCGTGCGTAAAGGAGACGTCCATGCAACACCGAGTGCGCGTGCAACCCTGTGTCCCTGCTAGGGGTGATATGGTTCCAGCTATTGCAAAAACACTTCCCATTCTCATACTTATCAAGTGAAATGCAACAGGTTTAGTCTGGTGTAGAAGGTATTTCTTCTTGGAGTGGTGTTTGGTGATGACCCCTTGTGGTGGAACTACAGTTTCTACTAGAGAGTGTGTATGTGTGTGTGTGTGTGAGAGAGAGAGAGAGAGAGAGAGAGGGGTGTGGTGTGGTGTGGTGCTGTACTTCTCCCCTCATTTAAAACCATCCCATGCCAGGGGAATGTGCCGAGGTGCTCCCTGCTTGCTCTCCCAGCCCCGTTTGCACTTTTTCCCCCTCGTTCGTTCTGAATCTCTGCTGTCTCCTCCTTGGCACCCGTGTAGGAATACGCTCACACGCCATTCATCAGGAAACAGGGGAACATCTACAAGCCGAACAATAAAGACATGGACAGCGACAGCATGCAAGAGAAGACCTTGCAGGACGTGCACACCAAGGAGATAGACCTGGTCAACCGGGACCCGAAGCACTTAAACGACCATGTGGTTAAGGTGAGACCTCTTTTTTTTTCATATCCTGTCTTTCCACAAGCAAGTGCATGTTTAAGGTTGATGGTTTTGTAACAAAAAGTGGAAAAAAAGTGTAGAAGATAAAGGCTGGACAGATCAGATCTGCTAGGATCTGTCCTGAGAGGATGAAATCAGTGTCCTGGGAAAATTATGGCTCATTCAGTGAGAAAAGCATGTGATTATAATTTTTTTTTTATGTTACTGGAGTCAATCAGCAAAAAATCTAAATCATATACAGTGCACCATTTCAGTGGAGGATCCCAAGCATTGGCAAATCACGCTTCATAGCCTGCAATAACGTGTCACTGATATAACTATTTCAGAAGCCTGTGTGGTTTGGGACGCAGCCTTGCACCATCATTGTTGGAATGACACTGAGAGGTGTGGTTTGGGTTTGACAAGCCAAGTGCCTTTTCTGCTAGTTAAACCTTCCTCAAATAACACTCTGGATATAGATGTAATATTATGTAACGTTTTCCAACGGAAAGACGAAAAACCAGAATGGCATTTTGCATATTTTTTTGTGTTGTTTCGTTGTTTCAAAAGGTTTTTTTTTTGTAAGTGTTAAATACTATTAAATAGCTTATTATTTTTGCAAAATATCCGTGTTCTCTCATTCTGTTATTACTAAACACAGCTTTCGACGACTCAGTCTAGTGGCATAAAATATGAAATATAGCATTTCCTTCCTTTCTGAAGTGTAGATTATATGAATAGACCAGACATATCTATCTACTGTATATCGGTGCTTACTGTAAATCAAGAGCAGACTTTGCTTAGCTAGCCTGTGACCTAGCATGGCCACCAGGAGGCACTCTTGCAGATACCTACAGTAACTTTACAGCACGATTTATTTGTTTGTAGTCGTTTAATTATTCATTATTTCATTTTGAATTGTACTATATGTAAATTTTTACCATAAGAGGATTTGGAGAAAGACTTTCCCTATTCCCGGTGAAGCCGCTCCACTTGGCAGCCATCTTGGTTGGAGTCGCTCCGGGTCAGTCGTTTCCAGTCGTATAAAAGCATATTTACTTAAATAAAAGAAGAGACAAGATACCATAATGTTGGATCATATCATACTGTAGGTTTTGATTGTGTGTGCATGCATCAGTGTTTATGTTAAGGATTTGGCCCAAAACCCTATGATTGGCTCTTTTTTCCTCACTCAGGGGTGGGGCTTATATCACATACAGCTTGGCCTGTTTATTAGTAATAGCATTTACTCTGTGCGATAAAAGTGATAAAATTGAGTACTGTTGAGTAATATTAACATAAAAAGCCTCACAATTTGGTGAATTATTGATTTAGGAATTAAACACAATGTAGATGTCGATTTCTTCCTGATTATTGTATCACAACCAAACAGCGGTCACGCCCCTATGTGAGAATTTCGGATATTTCAGTTATTTTTACATGACTGGGCGTGGCCTAAATCAGATTTTTATTTATTTATTTATTTATTTATTTGAACAAAAAATTACACTTCAGTCCTACCACTGTACCCATGAAACACTGGGCAATCCGAGATAAATCGCAAGTCAGCCATGACAGTTCCTCAGCCTCAGCTACATCACTCCAGTTTCAGCGCATTCGAGCAGTTATTCTTTTTGTTTGTTTGAAAAAACACACATACTGTATCGATGACGTTTTCCGTGTTTTATCACGATGAGTGCTTTTTTTTCTTGCATGAGCTAGAATTCTTTCCCCATATTTTGGATTAATAGTGCACACGGGTTACAATTTGTTCCCATGGTTTAAGTACTTTGCATGGACATTTGTCTATTTCTGTAGTTGATTTGACTGAATTTTGTATTTTCCAAAACAAGTGAACAAACTACAAAAGAAAATATGTTTTAGGCTCTGCGCAGCTATTACATTTCTGTTCTGACTGTTTCAAAATTTTTTGTTTCAAACCAGCATGACGCTGAGCAGGCGGTTACTGAGGACGAATAATCGAACGCTGTACTAAACTTTCATTTCCATTAAAAAAAAATGAAACTAATTCCCACGGAATCCCATTTGCACCCTTCTGACATGCTTTGTATTCATACCAAACTTATTTAGACACATTATCTGTTCGTTTTGAATATTCAGATTGGATTACATCTGTTCCATGCACCAAATAGCAGATGATGATGGACTGAGACATGGCCGTGTTGTGGGATCCTTTTTAAAAATACCATATAGGGAGAAGCCAGTGGTGAATAATTCTTGGCCAGATAGAGAGAGAGAGAGAGAGAGAGAGAGAGCAATCTTGGCAGTGAGGAAGCAGAAGGCTTGAAAAGTTAGAAGGAAAAAAAAGAAGGCTGTTATTTAGAAGCCAAGAGAGGAAAATATGGAGAAGTGGTGAGAAGTTTGTTTCCAAAATGGTACTGGAGTCAAAACAGATTTCCTTTCAGAAACAGGAACACTCATTTTCGTCCCGATGACGTAACGCGAAGCGACCGAAAGCTTCATGTTAGATATTTTTCTGCATCGCCATGACAACGCTGAATTCAGATCGTTGTCAAGTTCGAAAAAATCGAACGCATTTGCCGTTAAACGAACTCACCGGCAGAAGTGAAATTCAGTTCCAGGCCTGAGAGGCTGCGGCACACGGCCACTGGGACAATTAGCACCGAAACGCTTTGGCATGAACCTGCTGCACACAAGACCGTGTCAAAATGTTCCTCTGCCTAAACACCATCCTCCTGGCTTCTGCGCCATCCTGACTCGCACGTACGGAGACGAGCTGTCAGAAAGTCCGCAGGGCAATCAATGGCTCCAGGTCTCGGCTGGAACAGAGGAAATATTTCACACTTCCTGTTATTGAAAAAGGGTTTTCACTCCTAACATTCTTAGGACAGAATTTTTCCAGGGTGTGGAGTCATGCCGAGAGGGAGAGAGCGTGGGGGGGGTGATTGTGGGGTTGTCCGACGTGTCCATGTTAAGTGTCATAGTGAGTACAGAGTGGGTTTCTTTCTACTGAGAAATTTTTTTTTTGTAAAGGGATAAAAAGCAGCTATTAAATCCGAGATGCATGAGCGTGAGTCACTCTCCCCCTAAAGAGATCCGCAATACAAAAGCGTTTATGATTCGTCTGCAAATTGGATCCACAAGACGAGCTTCAGACATTTGTTTTTTTTCTTTTTTTTTTCTCTTTCTGCTTTAAGCTTTTCCATTTCTCACTGGCCGTGTGACAGGAGACACAGAAGTGGGCGTATTATTTTGTGGTCTTGCGTATGGGATGAAAGCAGGGAATTCCCATCTACATTTCCATCATCCTCTTTTACACACACACACACACACACACACACACACACGCATAGGGTGTTCCTCCAGGCAGGCAGCTGGCACTCTTCCCCATCGTCCTCGAGCCGAATCCACCATCCACATCAGAGCTCCTCTGAAAATGCAAAAGCAGCTTTGTCTTGGAACCAAACTGTTTTTTCCCCTCATAAAAAACAAAACAAACAAAAAAAAAACAGCATGCTTTTAATAGCATACTGGAACCCGATTCCTCCAGAGACTCCATCTAGTTAGTTCACAGTGTTTACCCAGACCAGGGCGGGAGGACCGAGGCTCTTACGTCCCACTTATCAACTGCCCTAACACACTTCATCACGTCCTCCACGCATCAAAGACGGCTAAGGGGATCCAGCTGACCAACGCCGACAGCAGAGCACACAACAACGCTTTCTTTGGTTATCGGCGAGTGAAGTGAGATCACGCTCAAGTTTATCAGAGCTGCACTGTCATGATGCTAAAATGCTGCACTGGATGTGCTGGGTGGATAAGAAGACTCTTAAGAAAAAATAAATAAATAAATCGTGTAAAGTGATCTCCTTAAATAACTGGGAGCCATAAATAAAGCTATACTGTAGATCCCGTACTCAAGTACGAGTATAAAAAGGTCAAAGATTGGTCAAAAGGGTGTCGACCCACTTTCCATACACGCAGCTTGGACAGTAGCGCAGCTGCAAATTACAGCTTTATATAGACGTATTGGTCACTATTGATACGTTGCGTGGAATGAGTCTCCAGTGTCAGCGCGTTCTAACCATCGGAGGTGAAGCTGTAATGTTCAGCTGAATCGGTTCACATGTAAAATGATGTAATCCAACTGTTAAATGGTTTAAAATTGTGACGAGGTACATTAGAATGAAACAGGTTTTTGCAGGAAATACAAACCACTTTCATCTTCTGCAAATACTCGTGTTTTACAAGAACATTTCTGCTTCTCCTTCCTGGGGTTTACACGAGTTGGTGCATTGTCGCCTCCTACTGGATCTACTGGACTAAACGTATTTATTAATTTGTTAAGTATGTTGTATGTACTGTAGGTAGCACCTTTATCCTGGAGGAACGTTGTTTAGTTTCTCTGTGTACTGAACTCTATATGGTTGAAATGACATTAATTGACTTGACTTGACTTGACCTCACGTGTGGAGCAGAAGATCAACAGGAAACAGCCTGATTATTACTTTGTACGAGACATGACGTTAAAACAAATTAATAGTCATATAATGATTTATTTTTACATTTTAAGTTTGGCCCTTTTCTGGCTTCCCCAAAGTGTAATTTTGACTCATCACTTTTTTTTAAGTAAGATTTTAATACATAAAACATACAAACATTTGTTAAAGTAGCCTTTTGGTTAATCAGGGGTCGGGATCAGGAGTCTCAATGCGCTCATTGTCTTGGAGGCGAATAAATGCATCCAGAAGAACTGAATGTTAATCATCATCTGGTATTTACATACAGAATATATTCAGAGCTTATAGAAAGCTTTTAGTGCTTAATCGTTCCAGGTTGCTCGATACTCGTAGTTTGGGAAGCGCATTGCAGTTTGTTAGACTGATGAATGAGCGAGCAGATGTTTGAAGGCAGATTGAATTCCTCGGCTGTACAGAGGATGGAGTGCAGCCGCTGTGGTTTCAGAGGATTTCACATCTTATGATCTTTCATTTTGGGTGTTTTAGGGATTTTATTGTAACTCTGAACATGGATGGAAAAGCTCCATTTTCCAGACGTTAGTTAAACACACACACCTGTGATATAAACCATAATTCAGGCCTATTTGTAAATGTGTGTGATTTTTATTTCACTGCTCCAAGTACAGAAGTGAAGCAGGTGCGTTCACAGATCGGCAGACGATTTTAAGGTGTGTTTGGGTTAGCGCTAACGTCCTACGGTAAACCCCTGCTCTCGGTTGAAGTCTGGGCGTGATTTATGAAGTGCGGTCTGATAGAGAGCGCCGTGTGTGTGAGTGCGGGTTAAATAATCTCACGAGAACACTGCATCATGTAACGGAGCTGTCTCTGAGGAATGTGGAGTAGACGTGGGCGGTGTACTGGAAGCACCTCGTACCATGGGGTGATATTGATAACGGAGTATCTCTCTATGATGTACATTGAGAAGCTTAAAGAATTTAAACTTTTTTTTATGGCATGCTGATAGATTTTTGGAAAAGATCAAAATATCCGCAGTGGTTTGACATTTCTCCCAAAATTGTGGCACACTCATAGATTTTATGATTAGTGTGCTTATTTTTGTAAAAGAATGGTTTTACAGTTACCTCATAATAATTAAAATAGTTTTTAATGCGTAGATAAGAAATGTTTCAGTGTTTCACTGCTCTTTCCTTTAGATGATCAGACGTCACCTAGCAAAATTACTGTAACCACATGCAGTGACATACCCTGGATACCATAGTAACCACCCAGGAACATACTATCAGTGAATCAACAACCATGTAGTATCTAATGATTAACACCCTAGCAAACACTTGGACTGCCATAGCAACCAGATAGTAACTCCCAAGCAACCGCTTAGGATACAATAGAAACTATATAGTAACACCCTGGCAACCGTTCCAAATACCATAGCAACCAGCTAGCAAAATCTACCTATAATTTAAAAAGCAATCCCAAAGCAACCAATTCGCGTCCACTTGGACAGTAAACCCATAGCAACCACCTAGCAACCTTATAGTAACCACCTAGCAACCCTCTAACAACCACCTAGCAACCCTATTACAACCACCTAGCAACCTTATAGCAACCAACAAGTAACATTCTAGCAACCATCTGGAATACCATAACAACCAAACAGCAGGAATACAATTGCAACCACTTAGTAATACTCTGGCAACCCTACAGCAACCATCACAATCACATACCAAACATGCAGCAGACTCATAGCAGCCATTTAGCATCCACCTAGGGACCACATAGCAACCACCTAGCAACCCTATAGCCACCACCTAGCAACTCTATAGCAACCACCCAGCAAACACCTAGCAACTCTATAGCAGCCACCAAGTAACATTCTAGCAAATATCTGGAATACCATGGCAACCACATTGTAAAACTGTATCAAACAGCTGGAAAACATAACAGCCCCTTAATAATACCATTGCAACACTATAGCAACCACCTAGCAACCCTCTAGCAACCACCTAGCAACCACCTAGCAACCACCTAGCAACCACCTAGCAACCCTATAACACCCACCTAGCAACCCTATAACAACCAGCAAGCAGCCCGATAGCAACCAACAAGTAGCATTCTAGCAGCCATCTGAAATAACATAACAACCAAACAGCGGGTATACAATAGCAACCACTTAGTAATACTCTGAGAACGCTACACCAACTAGGGACCCCATAGCAACCACCTAGCAACCCTATAGCAACCACCTAGCAACCCTACAGCAGCCAACAAGTAACATTCTAGCAAATATCTGGAATACCATAGCAACCATATGGTTAAACCTTATCAAACAGCTGGAATACATAGCAGCCTCTTAATTATACCATGGCAACCCCATAACAACCAACATAATAATGTAATAAACATGCTAGCAACCCCCTAGCGACTCTATAGCAACCAACAAGTAACATTCAAGCAACCATCCGGAATACCATAACAACCACATACTGTAGTAAAACATTAGCAAACAGCTAGAATACAATAGTAACCACTTACTAATACCATACCAACCCCATAGCAATCATCACAATCACATACCAAACATGTTAGCAACCCCATAGCAGCAACTTAGCAACCTAACACCCTAACGGTTCGGGATGCAATAACCACTGCCTAACAACACCTTAGCAACACCTGAAAAATCATATCACCCATAAGCCAAACAATTTCTAGAGAGTTTCTGGCTGAATTTCTTCTGGCTTCATGGCTTAATGTTTTTTCATGGCTGTTCCGTGACTTCAGTCTAACTTTGGTCTCCGTGCAGGTGGACTTTGAGGACGTGATCGCCGAGCCAGCAGGCACCTACAGCTTCGACGGTGTTTGGAAAGCCAGCTTCACCACCTTCACGGTCAGCAAGTACTGGTTCTACCGGCTGCTGACGGCGCTGGTGGGCATCCCGCTGTCGCTGATCTGGGGCATCTTCTTCGCCATCCTGTCCTTCCTGCACATCTGGGCCGTGGTGCCGTGCGTGAAGAGCTATCTGATCGAGATTCACTGCATCGGCCAGGTCTACTCTATCTGCGTCCACACCTTCTGCGACCCGTTCTTCGAAGCCATGGGGAAGTGCTTCAGCAACGTCCGCATCACCAGCACCAAGGTGGTGTAGGAGCACAGGAAGTGAAGGAAGAGGGGGTGGGGGTGGGGGTGTGGGTGGGTGGGATGGTGGGTTTTGGAGTCTCAGATTTGGCGTGAGATGTCTCAGATTTATGATTTTCCTCTCTCCATTCTGGGCTTCAATATGGATCTATGAAATATTATTAGGGATTTTATTATTTTGCAATTCGTCAACGTTTATCACTAAAAAACAAAAAGAGAAAAGCAGCAGATTACCCTTGCGTTCCTCCTGAGACGAGGCTGTGAATCTGTAGTATGTGTTTTTGTCCCTCTTTTTTTCCTGCTTGAGATTGACATTTATTTCATCCATCGTTTTTTTGTTTTTTAGTTTTTGAGTCTTAATTAAACTTTTAACATCTAACCGTTATTTTTTTTTTTCTTGTTTGTTTTTTATAATTCTTTGTGGAAATTCACTACAGTCTAGAAAGTTTCCCTTTTCCACCTGGAGAGTCACTAGCATGGACCCGGGGCCAGGAAAAAGTGTTGTTACTGTACATGGAGACGCTCGGAAAAAAAAAAGAAGAAGAAATCTCATACACTTACCTCTTTATAAACACACTCCAACGCTTAAAGGATGAAACGTTAATCTGGACATAACTTTAATATTTTCATAGTAAGCAATTAAGCTTTATAGCTTTTAATGGAACAGATTTTAAAAGGAAATAAAGCTTTCTTATAAAATGCGTTAAAACTGTGACAAACACCAAAATACTTTACATTTCTTTTATTTAATCATAACATTTGTCCATCAAATAAATGACTTTATAAACTAAATAGAAATCACAGTTTTTGTATTTTTAGTTCTTTTACTCATAACGATTCGCCCACATTTTACAACATTTTTGTTTTTCGTTGCAAAACTATGACATGGCATATGCTCGCGCTATGTTTCGGATTTTACTAGGGCCGTTCAAGTCAAAGTGGGACTTTACCCAGCGGCACTTGATCGTGCAGAATAACAGAATACAGTTATGAGCAGGCCATCTGATCATAGCTATTAAAAAAAAAAAAAACATTTTTCCTCGATGGTGTCCAAGAGGAAAAGAGACATTAAGGGAGTTTTTACTCTTATAACTGTGTTCTGTTATTTTGCACAATCAAAAGTCCCGCTTTGACTTGAACGCCTCTTGAATGCCAGTCATAGAAACCAAACAAGAGTATGCATGAAGTAAATGGGTGCAATGCTTAACTTTTTTTAACCTTTATTAAAGAAATAAACAGATGACGACATCCATTGGATTTATTAATACACCAATTTAAACAGCGGAAATAAAATAATGTACAGGAATTTCAGACCATGTCCATCTTATACCTTTTTTAAATATTTTTCCCGTGACCTCTCCAGGGCTCCGTAGACTTCTTGTTTATTTTGTAAGAATTTTCTTTGTAATAAAAATGATAAATTGGGCGTGTTCCTGCTGATTTTCGAGACTGCCCATGACACTGCATGCTGCCATTGCTGTACCGCGGCCTAAACACGAGGCAAAAACGAGCTGACTTTAGTGAAACGGTCGGCATAAGCTAATACCAGAGACTGTACCTGCTTTCACACTGCCGCGCGCAATCCTTTAACCAGCTCTTTTTTTTTTTTTTTACACAACGACAGCTTGTACGCTTAACTAAAAACCTAAGAAGCATTTTAGCGTCTGAGCGCTGAGCTTTTAGCATGAAGGCACTGCTTTTGCAAAACGTCCACTATATGAACATGAAGTACTTTTTTTTTTTTTTTCAGCCCTTACTCTTGTTCATTAATCTATCGAATCAGCTGAGGTGCGTTGCAATGCATCAGGACATCATGTGTATGTTTGTGAAAGAAAAAAAAGAAAACATTTTATCTTTTCTGGTTGTTTTTCGATTCTGTTCACTGTCGGACTCACACACTGGCAAAGACTGACAACAAGCTGCGATCTTTCAGCCCTGTGGACTCCTGATGAAACCGGGGCGCTACATCTTTTTTTTTCCTCCATCAAGCTCAATTTCTTTTTATTTTTTTGGGGGTTGATTAGTTTCGACTCGGTCGCCTTGCTGTCTACCTGCTGTCTCTGAAGATGGGAAAATGTGTGATGAAATGCGTCTCTTGGAATACGAGAGATGCATCATTTTTATTTTTTTTTTACATTCCTTCCCTGCTTTTTATTGTAAACATCACGCCGTGCACATTAAAAAAACAATCAAATGAAAACATGGTACATTTTGTTGTCTATCATTTAACACAATTACAGAAAAACTCCCACCTTTAATATGTTCATTATTTACAGGTGTTTAGTGATGAGTCTAATGCTCATTGGTGTCTTTTCTCAATTATTATATTTTTGCGATGCCATTAGTGAGTATTGCATTGAGGTAGTAGTTATGGAGACACTGGAGTCCCAGACTAGCGGCTAGCTGCGAGATGATGAGCGTGATAGGTTGTTGGTGGATTAGCATGAAATCTAGGGTGAACTAGAGGTAACAAATGGGTAATAAACAAGTGAAAGTATATGAATATGTTTTTAATATACAATAAATCTATAATGATTGAACGTTTAATGAATCTTGAACTGTCATTGGTGGTTAAGGACTTTTTTTTAAACATTTTAAAGGTTAAAGCTAAAAATAATCAGCTGATCTTTAATGTAACCAGTGATATTATTATTATTATTATTATTATTATTATTTAAGGTTGAAGCCCACGTACATGTCTGTGTGTCTCTCTGTACAGCAAAACTCTCTGTGTTTACATTGAGACAGGAGCGCATTAGTAGATTATTTTACAGTAGATTATTAAATCCCACACATAACTGTTCATAACATCACTTTTACTCAACATTGTAATTTCACTGATGGTGCAGATTAAACTTCAGACAGAGATCTAAGGACTGCAGAAGTCTCAGTAAATTCTGTCTAGACAGTTTTGTGTGATGCTGCGACACAACCTCACAGTGGCAGAAGATTTCCTGAGGCCGGTTTCAGGTCCTCTATAGTAAGAAATGTTAAGATATTATTGAAAGAGCGAGTTCAGTACAAGTTCAATGTACAGACAAAACCTTTCTTTAATTTTTTTAAATGGACAAAATTGCTAAAAAATAAAAATAAATAATAAGAATCAGGAAACACTTGGTTTAAATGGTTCGAATCAAATTGTATTTTTTTTTAAACAGTGTACCAGAGCACTTTCATGCAGATTCAGCAGAAGATTTTAAATGTACATGGAATAATATAACAACACAGCAAACAACAAGGACGTAAAAACGATATAGAGTTAAAAAAAAAAAAAACGTAAAGTCAGGTTAGGACTTTAAAGCCGCTCTCTGTGTCTGATATGGTTTAATGCTTTCTAACTTTACATGATGAGATCTAAGTCCCGCTCTCGTGAGGAAGCCCGCTGTCTAATCTCTGAGAAAATGGCACGGGCCTTTTGAGTCATGCCAGGTTTGTCTGAACGTCAGCTCGACGGGGTTTAAAGAGCAGAGAGTCCGAGTGTAATAAGCAGCTAAACCCGCTCGCTCGATCACATCCAGCCCTCGTTCATTAACCTTGCTGTTTATTCACTCCCTGGATTCCAAAAAAGGGAGCTTTCGCAAGACCACCTCGACGACGTCGACGCCAAGGTCATTAATACTATTTAAGATGGCGATGGGAGTGGATTGTTTGAGTCAGACTTCACCGCCACAGTTTTAAAATTTTAAGGTCAGACGTAATAAGCCATGCAAGACTTGCGTGCTACAGTAAGAGCGAGGCTAATAAGCTCCACCGCTGAACACGGAGGTTACACAGTATGTGCTGGGTCATAAAGTTCACTAAACGTTTTCCAGCAGCATGAACTATTACACTTTAGTGCATTAGTGCAATGCATTTCTCAGTGTAGGATGTAAATACTTTCATTCATTTGCGCTGTTTAAAGTCTCTTCTTGCTGGGGGGGAAAATGATTTGCAAGACTCTATACTAGGTTTAGGTAATAATCACTTCAAGCATACTTCAATGCACAGACGGACAGATAGATTACAAATAGCTAGATGTTTATTATCATTGCACAGGACATGCACGCATCAGAAGAGCATTGTGCAGTTAACAAAGTGCAGTTTGAATATGTAAATGCAATATAGACAGTAAATTAATTTTGGTGGTCTGGGGTTCAATTCCCCTTTCGGGTCTTTGTGCATGGGGTTTGCATGTTCTCCCCGTTTCGGTGGGTTTCCTCCGGGTTTCCACCCACAGTCCACAGACAGGCAGATTAGGCCAAATTGCCGGGAGTGTGTGAATCAGTGTGTATCTGGGATGGATCGGCAGCCCTTACAGGGTGTACCCTTGTACCCTAGGTCTCCTGGGAAGGTGTACACCCGGTACACAGGACGAAGCGGTACAGACGATGAGTGCATGAGTGATTAGCAACAACGCTGCTTATTTTTATCTAACACTGGATTTAGGTGCATGTTTCAGTTTAGGTGCATTAGGCGATGTCTCCCCCTTCTGGTCGATCTCCAGAGAGCATTTCATTGTATTTTTTTTAATGATGACCTGACCCTCCTAGGAAACAGGACACAAGAAGAAGGTGTACTGGATGGTGCGCCAACACACACACACACACACAAATGGGGATTTTGGAAACAGTAAATTAGCCTACGATGCAAGTTTTTGGACTGTTAAAGGAAACCGGATTCCCCAGAGGAAACTCATCAGGCACTGAGAATGAACCGGAAGATGGAAAAAACGAGAAACCAACTCAACCATGCGCAAACAAAGGAGAACTGGCACTAATGGAATGATAAAGGAGTGGTGGTGGTGTGGTGGCTCTGAGGTATTGATCGGAAGGTCGGAGGTTCGAATCCCAGCTCCCCATTAAACCTTTCTGCCCCAGTTGACCCCAGCCTACCAACAAAAGAAAGCTGGCATGTTTAAAGAACAGAGAGTTTATACTGTATGTGAGAAATAAATCCTGAACCTAATAAAGGGCAATGATGTGATTGAGAGACTCTGAGCTTTTCATGTGTTCTCCTTAATTAGAGTTAGAGCTCCTGACATACCATAGAAGGTGTGACACCAAACTCTTTCCTAAAACTGACCTAAATATTATGTCCAGCCGGTGCACCCACTCACTCATCATCTACACCGTACTGTATACAGGGTCCTGGGGGGCCTGGAGCCTATCCTAGGAGACTTAGGGCATGCCGATACGTCACACACACACACACACACACACACTCATTTACACACCACAGGCAATTTGGGAACGACAATTAGCCTAATCTGCATGTCTTTGGACTGTGGGAGGAAACCGGAGAACCCGGAGGAAACCCACCAAGCACACAGACACGAGGTGGGAATCAAACCAGGAACCTGTAGGTGCAAGGCAACAGTGCCAACCACTACGCCACCGTGCCGTCCAGGTTGAGCCAATCATAGTTAATCATCCTGGAGCTTTCTGGGTACATGAGCTTTTCAGAACAGCGGCTGTGTCTTCCTCTTTCTGCTCAGTGCTGCTCCCTGCTGGATGTCTGGTGCTGCAGCACGGCCTCTTACAGTGATTCATTGATTCACACATGAGTAAAAAAAAAAAACAACAACAATAAATTAATAGTGAAACAGCAGCTGTGCTTGTTTTGTGGGTTTTAATTAATGATGGAATGTGATGTTTAACACGTCTGAGAGCAGACACATGACACCCTGATCGTGGACTCTCTTTACCTATGAAGATAAACGATGCTGTCAGGTCATGTTGTGTTACAGATGATATGACACACACAGTAGCCCTCATTTCTCAGCTTTGAGCTTGAACGCAAAAAGTGAAGACGTACAGTATTACAAGACTGGCGCTTTGTTTTCATTTCACATTTCCATGAGCTCAGCTCTCGCGTCTGTCAGCGAAACGCTGATTTATAGCCTGTTGTTTCCTTCTCCCTCAGGGCGTCACGACAGCTGCTGCTCTCATCTCATATCAAAAGTAAAAGGAGCCTGACATCGGTCATGAGTGTGTAACGGGACAAAAGCAACGCCTTTCTGGTGTAGAACGAAACATGACCTGTTGTGACACTACAGGTGTAGAGATGTGACTGTACAGGTGACTGTTTTATGTGAAGGTTTTGAGACACAGCCTCAGTGTGTGTGTGTGTGTGTTTGAGTGTGTGTGTGTGTGTGTATGTACAGTGTGTGTTTGGCATGGCAGAGGCTGGTAGCTGCCCATAAAGGTGTGATCTAATTCATCACCAGGTGTTTATTTCTACTGGACTGAGTCATATCGCCATGGAAACGGGGGAATAACATTTTTACAAAGACCTATCTGTCTTTTCACAGCTGGCAGGAAAGTCTTACTGTTGTGATAAGCTTTTGTGTAATGAAACGCTGATTAAAAAAATGTGACTGTGTGTGTGTGTGTGTGTGTGTGTGTGTACGTGTGTGTGTGTACGTGATCGTATCTGCTCTGATTTCTCAGCTATTGTGGTTACTAAGCTGAACTAGCTGAACTTTAACTCATGCTTAGCCTTAACGGTCAGACACATAAATATTGACACCCTACCAAAAAAGAAAAGAAAAACAGTCTAAAAAAAATCATAGCAGCCATTCTTTTCAAATAGAAAAAATGTTGGCACCCATGAAGTATATTTTAGTGCACTTTGATTGGATGGGTATCACTTGGACACTTGGACACTTGGACACGTTCCCTTAGACACGAAAGCCAGGCGCAGACCCATGACCTGGCAACGTGATCACAAGATTACGAGAGTTGTGATCTTGGGATCTTTTCTTGAGATCTGTGGGTTGGTGAAGTCCGGACTGACCTTCTCAGTTTGCTTCCACCGCGACCTCCGGTAAGAAAAGTAGAAGGAAGTGACAGATTGAAAGGCTGTCATTCATTCCCATAGTCTCCAGGAACTACTATTGTTACAATTGACCATTTCCTGCTTCCTCTGGAGTGTAAATATAATGTTACACGTACGTGAAATAGCTGTGTATTTGCATACCGTTGGGAAAACGGAGAATTTTTAACACCAGTGAGTTGGCACGTACAGTAAGTGGCAGCTCAGAATGTAGGACAGGATTGGAGAATGCACGAGAAGCGAAGGCCATTAAGCACAACCAGTGGCAGAATTAAAAAAAAAAAAAAATCTGAAATAATTCTGATATCAATATGTGGATTAGTTAAGAGCTGGTGCAGAGCTTTAGCACTTTGCTAAGTAGATGAAAAGTGCATATTAAAAAAAAGGTTACAGTCAGATACAGAAAGTCTGTTTTTCAAAAAACATTTTAGCGAATAGATTCCTGTTATACTGTAAATACAGCCTCTGGTCCAGATTTAGGGAATTTACATGAGCTTTAAAATGGACTTAGTGGCTCAGCAGTGTTTCTCCTTCTCTTTTCAGATGCGGCGTCACCAAATATTAACTTTACATTCGGAAAATAGGCTTCCAAATTTAGGTTCGGAGCTCACCGCAGTCATTCCTGTGCACATTCAGAGAGAGGAACGCGTGATGCTTGAAAATCCACAGATAATTTGTCACACATCTGTGTACAGGTATTCGCTGGGTGTTATTGTCACGTCCCCCATACAGTCCTGACTTCACTCCATGTTTGAACCAGCAATGGAGTTCCTGGGACACTGGCATGAAGCAGGCAGATCATGGCTCTGGCATACTAAGAAAACTTTCTGCAAAGCACTAGAGAAACACTGGGATAAGTGCAGCAGGGGATTATATAGAGAAATAAAGAGAGTGCTCTGTTATTCTCTTTCAAAAGTCCTGCTTTGATCGAACACTTCTTGTTATTTTAGATGTCCATAAACGTGCCAGTTTGTCCTGTTTCATGTAATAAAAACAATGCACTTCAGCACTTAACATTCAAGACTAAAACATATTGACCTCAGAGAGAGAGAGAGAGAGAGAGAGAGAGAAGTGCTTATTCAACCCTCAGGCTGTTTTGAGATTGAGACATATTTCATTCAGATACACATGCACGTCTCAGGTTGTGAGCTTGTTCACTGAACGAGACTGACAACAATCATTTATATCATAATTAATAAACCCTAAGTAATGCATTGAATCTTAAGTAGACTAAAACTTGTTGCCAAATAATGTATTAATCCTTCATGTACTGTTCTAAGATGACAAAAGCAAAACGATCAGTATCACCTAATTACATCTCATGCACCCTATTCAGTATATAGTGCACTATTTTGGAGCACTACTTTGTGGTCGTGGCTGAAATTACTGTACAGTTAAAGCTCCAGTGCTTTCCCATAATTCATTGCTGTAGGCTAGTATGCATTAAGGACTTAATGCACAGGGACTATTTAAGGACTGCTTTTTAGGACACTGTATCATAAACAAGGCTTATGATTACACCCAGTGTACTAAATATTATAATATTTATTTATTTATTTATTTATTTATTTATTGTGTGTGTCCTTATAATTTTTGGCCCTTTAATTGGTTGACGAAATGGCAAAAGAGCAGCTCAGTTTTTTTTTGTAACACGTGTTATGCGCTGAAATGCCCCCCTGCCATGGATTGCTCCCCTCTAGATAATCGCTATTAAATATTATATTAGAACATAAATTCATAGGTTAATGGTTTACAAATTACATGAGACAATAAAATAAAATAAGCAATATGAAAATAAACATGTTGTATATGAAAAAATAGAAATATTAATATTTTTTTAAATACATGTATACTTTTATATTGTTTGTTATTATAAAATTAGTTTCGTTTATATAATTTATCATTATAAAAATATTTATTTTTATTATATATAATTATTTATTTGCATATTCATCACAAACCCCTGAAAAATAAATGTGCAAGATGCAGGGATATATACAAGATCCTTTTTTTTTTTCCCACGTGAGTCAGTCCATGTCAGTCGTGCTCTTTAACCAATCAGATGTGATCTCGCCATTTTAAGCAATCATAACCCGCCAGGAGCCTAAATCCTGTTTACATGAAATAAACCTGCTCCCGAGCAGGTTCAAGCTTACGGATATGTTGCTATGACAGCAAATGCGAGAAGCGCATCGAAGAACGAAACAATCCAAGATCAGGACAAATCCACATCAATCAAATCCAGCTAACTGAGTTAGCGACGTACGAAGAACGGACCCCTGAAGTCTTGTCCTTACAAACATGTAACACAATCATTATGTATTGTGATGTGAAAGTTAGATATATGTTTTGAGTAATAAAAATTTAATTTGCAACTTTACAAGAACCAATAACACTATTGTAATTCCTACCTCCCATAATATCTCCTTAATACGTGTTATAAACAACAGTAGAGCCCTAGATTACGAGCATAATGCATTCCGGAAGCGGGCTCGTATTCCAAAACACTCAAAAACCAAATAGAATTTTCCCATAGGAAATAATTGGAACTTAGATTATTCGTTCCACAGTCCCAAAAAACTGTATACATAAAAAAATTAACACAAAATCTAAAGTAAAAATAAAACAAATTAACCTGCACGTTACCTTTGTGTACACAGTGTTTCTGTGTAGAGAAGAAAGAAAGAGTGTGTGTATGTCTGTGTGTTCCTGTAAACGCTAAAGTATAAGGAGTGTGTGTGTGTGTGTGTGTGTGACACAAAAAGCAGGCTGATAGATAGAGAAAATGGATCTTTAACCTCTCTGTTATAGTAAACAGTACCCGCGTGCACAGATGTTGATTATACCAGTAAGAGACGCGCACTAAGACCCAGCAGGGGAGACGATAACCCACAATTCCGCAGCACATAAGAAAAACCGTTGGCTCAGATGTGATCACGTGACGCTCGGCATCAAAACAAGAAGCGCATGCGTGATACATGATACTCAGTACTCGTAAACCAAGACTTGCTCGTTTTCCAAGTCAAAATTTATCAAAAATCTTTGCTCGTCTTGCGAAACACTTGCAAACCGCGTTACTCGCAATCCAAGGTTTCACTGTACCAATTCTAATGTATTTAGATTATAATACATTTTTTGGTTACAAACCTCTAAATCATAAAATGCTTCGGGAAGACCTAATCTGGTAAAGTCATGTAAGGATTAGTGGATATACACCGGTCCTTGGATATTTTTTAATATTCTGCACTAGAAAGGATTGGGTTTGAATCCCTGACAGTGAATCCTAGCCATGGGGGTTTGACAAGTCAGGGCTCTCAAGTCTGGATAAAATCTGTGCCCGATCAAATATGAGAACAGGTTGATCTCAGGAGAAGCTAAAAGAAGATTTTAAACATGCGTATTTAGGTTTCTCTCTTGGTTCTTTAATAATGTTCCCTAAAAATTGCAAAAACAAGAAAAACCTTTTTGTGGTAGTGTAACCGGAACATTTTGTATTGGTTCTTTACTTTTAAAACGAGTATGACAGCTAAATTGTTAACTGTTATGTCTGTCATGCTTTAAAAAAATCTCTTTACAATTACATTAAATGTTGCAGAACATTCATGAATCTGGCTATTGTAGTTCTCAATTATATTCAGTGTTGGGTGTAACGCGTTAGAGGACTTGGATTCTGTTTTTGATGTAACGAGTTATTTAATGCATTAGGTTTGGCATTTAAGTACTCAGTAATTTAGTTATATTTCCAAAAATGTAATCCGTTATTCAGACAATGTGAAAAGTCGTCCTACAAGCTCCGCCCCTGATCACCCGCCCCCCCTTAACAGATTATGGGCCAAACTTCGCTGAGTGATGATGGTAAAGTAATTATAAAAGTTTAGACTTAGACAACATGCATGAGGAATCACGAAGGAGTTTTCATTTTCTGCAATGCAAAAGTACTCGCACTAGTTACGTTTATCAGAAAATAAAGCTTTAATGTAACTGATTACTTTTTAATGACAGTAATTTTGTAATGTAATTAGTTACTTTAAAAGGTAACACCCCCCAACACTGTTTATGTTGTACATTTAGCAGCTGCAATCAGCTGCTCCCTTGATTTGTTTCCTCTGTTTTTTAATGAAACATCTCCTTACAGAAACCTTCACGACATCTGTGCACAGTTTTAAACCTGTGTATGTGGAACAGCAAGCCTAGCTAAAATCATGTCATTATAAATGTTTGGATTGTCGCCTCATACTGTAGCTCTCATGTTCCCGGGTTCAATCCTGAGCGTGGGTCTGTCTAGCATTTGAACTTGAACTGCAATCTTGCACATTATCTTGACAATAACTCGGTTCTACACTGCAATACATCACATTCCTGTTATATTTCATTTTACTACATATATTTTTCTATTTTTAATATATATTCTTTAACTTTATATTTCCATCTTGTTCTACTATTTTACTTTTTTGTAATATTGAGGTCAACAGCAGTCGTATAAACATTTCACTTCATATCATACTGTGTATGACTGTATATGTGACGAATAAAATTTAAATTTAAATTTGATTTCACAAGTTCTCCCTTTTCTCCGGGTTTCAGCAGTATTACGGGAGTTTGAGTCCTGATGCTGATAAACATCTCCTGCATGTCAACTGCCATCTGAAAGACTGTAAAAAAACAATATCGGCGAAGATATTATTGACTGCGGGAGAGGAACGCTAAATCAGTGCCCTGCTGATGGACAGACGAGGACGAACGGGTGTCCCCTGAATGAACCTGTAATAATTCAACCATCAGGTCGAGTTTACAGTAGCAGTCCGGCCTGCTCAGCGTTTAATTAACCTGCACTGTATCGACGTCGAGCTCATAAATAAAAAAACAGACAATAAGTTTGTCTCACTGGATGGATGGTTTAACTTTTAGATGTAGGAGGATGTGCTGTGTGGTCTTCATGCCAATTACCATTATTAGGTGCAAAAGTTTGTACACCCTTAGTAGAAACGAAGAAATCTCATTTTGCAAAGTGAGTGTGTTCGGTTGCACAGATGTTTGTCTAAAAAACATAAAAAAATTAAATGCATTTCGGTGAGTGTACAGTGAGTGCTCATTCTTAGTTTTAATCACACGTGTTGTATAAATGTTCTGCTTGTGTTGGTGAATTTAAAGATGCTGGTTTAATGGCGAGAGAGGTTTATTGTAAAGTTAAACAAAAATTCACATTTCAAAAACACACAAAAAACATTTAAGTCAAACTGGGACTTTTGTTGAAGTTTGAACGACGTTCAAGCAAAGTTTTAAAGATGACCGTGTGTCCCTGAATGATAGTCCTGGGCGATGTGGCTCTGAGCCCACTGCAGTCGTTCCCGTGAACGTTCAGCAAGTGGAATTTATTATTATTATTAATATTTTATTATTTTATTATTATTATTATTATTATTATTTATTTATTTATTTTTTATTTCTTTCATCTTTGTTAAGCTGCTTTGAGACAATGACCATTGTTAAAAGCGCTATATAAATAAAATTGAAAAAAAAAAAATTGAACGCCTGATCCTTTTTGCCAACTTTTGGAAGAAAGAGACGCATCTGTCTATGTGAGCTCTACACAATTATTCACCAACACCAGTTGCACGTTACAGTATTTCAGCTGAGAGTTATCGCCACCCAATCCTGACCTCGCTCCTAGTCATTTCCACATGTTTAGGGCATTAAAGGAGTTCCTGGGAGGCCGGCGTGTCAGATCATGGCTCTGGCGAACTGAGAGAGCTTTTTCAGTAGTAGGGGATTATTTAGGTATATAGTTTTTACTTTCATAACTGTGTTCTGTTATTCTGTACAATCAACAATCCAGTTTTTATTTGAACACCACTCATTTATGTCATGCATTATAACAAGACATTTTGGATCATGAATATATTTCTATTTAGCATCTGTTGAAGTGCATAATCTGCTGAAAATGTCGGCTAGTCACAATATTGACCGCAGACATCAGTACAGCTGAACCTTTTATTCCTGAGGTCGCATCATAAACATAAAACTATTTAATTACTCATAAAGTCAAAGAGGACACTTAATGATGGTTTTACTACACTGCCTTTTTTTCATCGTATTTTATGCCGCTAATATGTTACTGATGTACGGGCCTCCTAAAGAGTGATGAGCTTTAAAGACCTTCTACAGACGCCCAGAGGCCTGGTCTGTGTGCTCACTGGGGTGTGTTTGGGATTGTTGTCTTGCTGCAGGACACACCCACACATTTAACTTATTATTCCACTGCACAATTTAACTCATTTAACTTATTAATCCACTGCACAATATATTGTAAATTTTTACTTTTATACAAAGTAAGCATGTGATTTATGTTTTATAAGACACCAGAGCTGTTCATTAAACTTGAGAAGTGGTTGTAGTACACCAGTCTCACCAGTAGATGGCAAAGCAACAGCTTGCTTTCTCATAATGGCACCTACTGGGTATAAAACTGGGATAAAGAAGTCCAACTGCAAAAAAGAAAAGGAGCATGAAGAAATAAGTCAGGGAAAGAATAAATCTCTCCAAATATTTGTGAAATGTGAGCTGTTTACCGGAAAACGTGCCTGAAACAGGTGGTGTGGTGAAGCTGAATGAGTGAATCATGTTTGCCTAGTGTGTCATAGCACACACACACACACACACACAGGGATAGTTCATTACAGGGTTTCAGAGTTAGCTTGGCACAGAGTGACCTTTTCTTTCCCTTGTTTTCCGTCCATCTTGTTTCACAGCCGGATCTTCACTATCCAAAAGCATGCTGCACATCATTACCGCAAACACGGTACAACAAAAAAGCTTGTGTCATAAACAATGGCTGCTATTTTTAAGGCGAGAAAAAGAGAGAAATCATACACATGACCAGATTATTGATTAGATTTTATTGGAGTAAATGTGCTCTGTTTTCTGCATTAAAGATAACAACTGAAAAGTATACAGTATTATGCCCCCTAGGACACGCTTACAGGATATAAAGTGCCCCTTAGGGTAAGTAGGAAGGTAGGAAGGTAGGTAGGTAGATAGATATTATTAATCCCCTAGGGTTTTTTTTTTTTTTTTTTGGATTTGTTAAAAAAAATTATTGAAGCACCCTACGTCTAAGCAATCATTATAAAATCATTTTAATGGACAAAAAGCACAAGTAGGGTTCCACTGTGCGCATGGAAACGTGATAAAGTGCCCTAGTGGTCAGTAGTCATTAAGTAATCAAGTAAAAATTGTTGTAATGTGTAAGAATATGTGTTAAAGTGCTGTTTAGGATGCACCTGCATGCAAGTAAACAGGAAATGCCTGATTATGTGCCCTCCCGAAGGAAAAAAAAACAACATTCAAGAAAATTAGATGCTCTGTGCTTAAGGTGCTCCAACATGTGATTAAAAAAATTAAATGTGCCCTTGGTGGTAGTTGAGTGTTTTTTTTTTCTTTTGCTGTCCTTTTTGTCTTTTTGTATAGTTCAGCTAGTTTTTGTTAATTTACTTTGTATTTAGCATATCGGTCCTGGAGGAATGTTGTTTCATTTTACTGTATACTGAACTGTACAGTATATGGTTGAAATGACAATAAAAGCCTACTTGACTTGACATAAAAAATGAGTGAATGAAATCTAGGTGCTCTGATGTTGATGTTGATGATGATATTGAGGATGTTATTGATATTGATGATAATGATGTTGATGATGTTATTGATGAGGATATTATTGCTGTTATTGATGATGATCATGATCATGATGATTATAATGATGATGACGATGATATTGATGATAATGCTGATGATATTGATAATGATGATATTAATTATGATGTTATTGATGATGACAATGATATTGCTGATGTTGTTATTAAAGATGGTTAAAGATGATGATGATGATGATGATGATAATAATGCTAATGATATTGATGATGATGATGTTATTGCTGATGGTATAGATGATGATGATGCTGTTGATGGTGATGATGGTGTGTGTGTGTGTGTGTGTGTGTGTGTGTTTGTGTTTATGAGCATGTGAGCATGTGAGTGTGTGTGTGCCCTGTGATGGATTGCCACCCCGTCCCGGATGTACGCAGCTGCTTGCCCTAAATTTTCTGGCATCCTGTGTACAGGATAAAGCTGTACAGACAGTGAGTGAGTAAAATAAAGAAGATTTTTTTATTATTTTTCTTCTTCTTCCATTATTATTATTATTATTATTAATAATAATAATAATAATAATAATAATAGTAATAATAATAAACTTCTATATAACTAGACGAAGCCCTCTATTCTCATCGACCAATCAGCGTGCTCGGCGCCTGATGACGTCACCCAGTGCGAAAAGTCCGCGTTCACCTGAAGCCTCGCGCACCATCGCTCGAGCCAGTCACACGCGCACCGAGCGCGCTGCGCTAACTGCTTTAACGGTTTATATAAATAGAGAGTGAGAGTGAGGGAGTTAAACCGGTTAGTGTTCAGTCCGGGAGTCACACCGCTCTCCCCTCCTGTGTGTGTGTGTGTGTGTGTGTGTTTATACATCTCTTATAAAGGACGTGATAAGTGGAGACTTTACTCAGGAAACTTTAGTGGTATTTTGGCAGTCCGGCGCTGCGCGAGACGGCGGAGCGCGTGTGTCTCCTAACACACCATGTAAAGATGTGATTCCGGATATAAAAATCTCTCTTTAATTTTTCTGCCGACGTCAGTCAGGCTGCTTTTACACAGGTAAGTCTGTCCTGTATTTAATATGCATAGTTATTAAAGCACGATAATAAGTTTGGGTAAATAGCGGGTCAGTTTGGTTGCCATGGCAGCGCCGTGCTTTAGATGTACGCTTGTTTTTATGTTAGAAAATATATATATTAACACGTATCATGTGTCTACCTTAACCAATTCCATATTCTATATTTTATATTTTGAGTTAAACAAAGTTGAAGTTTATTGTGTGAACGGCCAAATATCTCATAAAAACAACTGTCCGGCTGGGCGATATAGGCGGGTAATATCGCGATATCACAATAAATGACGTCACTGTATTTTACAGTAGAGATGTGAATCACCAGTCACCTCCCGATACGATATAATCACGATACCCAGATACTGATTCTATTAAAATTGCGATTCTATAGCTATCATGATTTTATAAACGTCCTGATTCGATCCTACATTTTCCCCGATTTTGTTGCAAATTTGAAACCTTTAAATTTTTTTTATTACATTTCACCCATTCCTTATAACGTTAGTTTTAAACAACACAATCTAACTTTAATTGCGATTTAAAAACTTTTTTTTAAACTTTAAAATAGTTTAACATCTGACTGAGCAATGCGTATCTCTGTATTTCTAAACAAACTTGGCGAATAATTCACTTCTACCATACGGGATGAAACCGTAGGAGTAGTACAGAGTGCGCCCCCTGTAGGATTGTAGAGAAACAGTGACGTTTTACGGACACAGACGCCTCCAAAATTCTTACAACTTAACAGTGAGTTGAGTGGCTGTGATTTTTGCACGCAGTTTTCGACGAATTAGCGCTCGCGGTGTTGTGAGACTGGTGTAAGCACGTGTAATGAGTGGGTTTAAGACTATTCAAAAAGGCAGGTCAGAGGCTTCTAATGCATGTGATTTTTGATAATGTAAAAAAAAATGCATTTCTGTTGCACCACAGGGAAGCGTCTGCGCTCGGTACAGAATCGTTTATATCTTTATATCTGACTGGCTGATCACCGGTCACAGCCAATCAAATAAAAAAATCTAATTCTGGTCACTTACAGTACTGGTCGATCAGTTCATCTCTATTGTAAATAATAATATAATTAAAAAATAAATATATTTTGGAGTCTACCCCCCCCCCCATCTTTAATGTACAGTATATCTAAGGTGTTGTGAGCGCTCATAATATTAACTACCTAATTTGATGTTAACATGTTTAAAACTTATTTGTAAATGAACTAGGTTAAGATTTCATGCTGTTATCTTCTTATACACAAGCTGTACTGTACATGGTGCACTGTACACAGTTTTTCAAACTGCATTTTAAATCCAGTTTAAAACCGTTCATCCAGGTAAATGTCAAATTAATAATGCTGGCCAAATTACTTATTAACACACACACACACACACAGTTCCAGTAAAACGGTTCCTCCTGTCCAGAAGCCCGTTTTTTTTTTTTTTTGTTTGTTTTTTTTTCCACGAGGCACAGATAAGGACGCTCAGCCCCTCTCCGCTGGCTTCGATGGCAGGAGACAACATACAGTAATCAGCTCTTCTCTGTCTTCCCCCATCTCTCGCTCGAAATGAAAAGCGCTTAAGCCAACTAAAAAAGATAAATCACCTCTTCAGCGTCTGCAGGCCGACCCGCCTTAATTGAGTTTATCAACCGCTCCCTCGAGGGATGTCTAAAGTTAGCTTCTTCCTCGCGGGCGCGTTCCCTCCGCCTGCTGCTGTTGCTGCTGCTGCTGCACTGATTCATCTGCGTGACCACATCAGTGTCGCGGAGATGTTTAAAATTCACTCATTATGTTAACAGTGGTCGGTAGTAAATTGCAGGCTTTTTTGTGCCTATTTAGAAGGACAGTTTGTTATGAGACTCCTGGGTTTTAAAATAGTAAGTAGTGATTTCAGTGCTTTTGTGGCTCCTAGGCAGGGATTACACATGCGGTTTAACCAGGACTTGCCCCGGGGACGTTTTTTCTAATGGCCTTACTTAAAGTTCATTCGCTCACTGGTTACATGGATTCCGTATGTAAATGAGAGATGTTAACTCGAGCAGCATCAACCAATAAATAAATAAATAAATAAATAAAATGTCCCACAACACCTCTGATTAATTATTACCAAGTAGGGTAATCATTTTAGTATAAGTTTTGATATCAGTATTAAAAATTAAGGCACAGATGCGTCCTCGTTCGTTTCTTACATTATGAAAAAACAAAAAGCGTGCATGATGATTTTTATATCGTTTTTGCAATAAATTCTCATTAGACTCCATTATTTCTATTAATTACCTGTTGATTTGATGGTTAAATCTAATTTAAATCATGTTTTCAGGTATACCAGATGCTTTATTTTTTTTCTGAGCATATTTTCTCAATTTTTATATTAATATTGAACTTTCCATTCTCACTTCTTTGCTTAATTTCTTTGCCCTCCAGACAAGCAAAATGAGAATTACCCTTCCCAAAGCCGGATGCATTCTTCTCATTCTTCAGACGTTATGCTGCGGCATTTTTGGCCAGTGCAAGGAACCAAGTGAAACCTCCAAACTCAATCTCTCTGTCACGTACGACCTCCCTCGCTTTGTCTCGAACACACCTGTCCAGAAGCTTCTAGTTTTTAACGGGAGCGTATACGCCGGCGCTACAAACACTCTCTACACGTTATCTGGCGACCTCGAACAACTGTCCCAGTATAAGACCGGACCCGTGCACGATGACCCGAAGTGCAAAGCCTGCTCAGGCTGCTCCGGCCGACCCCCCAACGCCAACAACACCAGCACGGCCCTTATCATGGAGACCTACTACGACCCCGAGCTGTTTGTCTGCGGCACGGTCGGGAACGGCGTCTGCAGCTGGCACCTGCTGGAAGACGGTCAGCTGGACGTCGAAGTCAACTGCATCGGCTCCCACAACAATGACGGCAGCCGCCATGTCGCCGGTCCATCTGGGACGCAGATCGTGAACGTGGAAGTTGGTAGAGTCGTGCGGTTCTTCGTGGCCAATTCCGAGCCGCTGGATCCACCTCCAGGACCACGTCTTCACCACACCATCTCCGTACGGAAGCTGTGGGACACACAAGACCGATTCGAGTTTGTTTCCGAGCAGTCCTACATGGACCTAAAGCCAGCGCTGCGCGGGAACTACCCCCTGCGCTACGTCTACTCCTTCCACAGCGGCTCATACGTCTATTTCCTCACCGTGCAGCGGGAGAGCAGCACGTCCAGGGCTTTCCACACGCGAATCGTCCGCATCTGCAGCTCCGACCTCGAGCTCCAGCACTATGTGGAAATGCCCTTCGAGTGCATCTATTCTGAGAAAGGCAGACGCAAGCGCTCGACGCAGATGGTGTTCAACGTCCTTCAGGCGGCTCACGTGGCCAAAACCGGAAGCAACCTACGCAGGGAGATGGGCTTCAAAGAAGGAGAGGACGTACTCTTCGCCGCGTTCGCCAAGAGCAAGCCGGACTCGCCCGAGCCCACGGCAAGCTCCACGGTGTGCGTCATCTCCATCGCGGAAATCAACAACTTCTTCAAGGACTTCATGAAGCAGGCCTACACCAAGCCGCTCTACCACTTAACAGGAGCCAAAATGAAGTCCTACAACCAGGTGATTTGCTCGTTTTTCTCTAAAGCATAAAGATTGGGACGGGACAAACGTATGACGCAGGATGTAGGTTTGACACACGCTGTCTTTGAAGGAATTCTCCAACGTGTTTCAACTGAAACCCGATCCGCTGCACCTGTAATGTCGGTGTGAATACCCCAAACAAGAATTTCACTATGTTTCCTTGTAACCGCCAACACACGTGTGACGAATGCAGGGGGAATGTTTCCAAAAAAGTTGAACATAAGCCCAGGTTTTCAGATAAAAGCGCTTTTATCTCCTGACCACTCGCTCACAAGTTCAGGGACAAACGAGATTTTTTTTTTAAAGAAAACCGCCTCGATACTGTCTGGTCAGTGAAATAAAATGTCGAGTCGATATAATATTTCAACAGCGTGTGTGTGTGTGTGCCGATACGTGATGTCGTGTCTCGACTGTTTAACCGTGGCTTCAAACAGTCGAGTCACAAAAGCAGCTCATATTCACTTCACCTCAATCCTTCCTAAAGAAAGAAAGAAAGAAAAATCTTGAGAGTATGCATTTGTAAATACATATTTATATTCAGAAAAATTTCTATTTATTTTCATCATGTTTATTCTCTTGCCCTGAGTTGTTCCTCAGTGAAAGAAAAAAAAGAAAATAATGAATGAAAATGAAGTCTGTTATAAGGCTTACAGAGATTAGGTTTAGGAAAGAGTTTCTCTGAATTTCTTGTGTGTGTGTGGTTCGTGCTATGATTTAAACACTCACTGAACATATTATAAGCTTTCATAACCCAGATCTGGCCTTTTGTCCCTAACTCACGGCCTCATCTTTTCCCTCCCAAGGCTATAAATCACAGAGCTGCCTTTCCATCTCTCTCTCTCTCTCTCTCTCTCTCTCTCATCCATCAGCACAGCTTGGATCAATCCCTAAATCATGGGCAATCAATAACGCCATGAATTTAACTCCTGTCGAGCCTGTCGTTATACACGCAGGGCGATGGTTTCCCAGAGTTCATAGCAGAACAGGGTTATACACACACATGTCCACGAGAACTGCATAGAACTGAAGACGGCTTATAACGAGCATAATCGCTAACGAGATACCGATGAGTAAACCAGGGCCGAGGAAGTCTGGTGGAAACTTCACACGTTGAATCAGACAACCTTGGTGCTCTTAAATTTAAATATCATTCTGAACCGTAAAAATGTTTATATTATAGCTGAGACCCCAGTGCTGTTGAATATCTTTATATGAATCAGTTCTCTGCAACAGGAAATCATCACATCTTCATTGAACAAGTTAAAAGATGAACACGTTTCTGGTTAACATGACACGATATTCAAGTTGTATTTGTTTAATTCGTTTAAGTAAAATAAAACATTTTCTAGCTGCGCAAGAAGAATAGCTAACTTCTTTAAGAGATCTTCACAACCTTAAATGTCGCTCCCACTGGAAAAGAAGAGCATTCTGTTGTTTTTTTTAAATTAATTATTAATTGTAATCACTGCCGCAGGTAATATTTTATGCATTAGTTGTCGAGTGTTAGTAGTAAAAAGTGTTTCTTAACACCTAAGTTTTTTTTTTTTTTTTTACTTTTTGAACTGTTTGCTCTGCCTCAGCTATGTTTGCTCGGAGGTCGCGAGGAAACCTTGAGCCCTTTGAACCGCAGTGACACGTGAATCCGTCTCGGCTATCTTATCAGGATCTCCGCGGACAAACCCGAGACCTCAAACACCCCAACAGGTGTCCTTTGTGTGTCTGCCGCTCTCTGAGCGGGTCGGTTTAACACTCCATATAGATGTAGAGTGAAACTATTTCCCTTCTGCTCTCTCTCTCTTTCTCTCTCACTCACGTCTGTTACAGTTCCTCATCTCCTCAGCGCTTCATCTGTCCAAACTTTTACCAAGTGCTCGCTATCCATCATGTCAGAAACCCCTATCAGGCACCTCAAATATTTTTGTTCGGCGTATCTCCTGCTCTAAACACTGTCATCCGCTCGGCATCAGCGTGACTTCTGCCGCTTCTCGCTACGTCCGCGTACCAGGGCCAAATTCGCTTTCAGTGACACTAGGTAAGTGCCTCACACCATAGATTACCCCTAAGAGAAGATACAGACGGACACAAAGCCTGTCTTTCACGTCAAGTGTTTAAAGAAGACCCGGTTTCAACTTTTTCCACTAACAGTTTTTTTTTTTTTTTTTTTAAAGGAGCAGCAGAATTCTTGGTGCCATGAGTATCAGTTAAGTTTATAACAGCAGATGTTGCACGGGAACTCGTTTTCCTTATCACTCCTTATCAGAACAATATACAGTACACAGTAGGCTTTAACCACTACGCTGCAAAGAAGGCGTGACATAACCCATTGTTTTCTTCATCTCTTTTTTTTTTTTTTTTGATTGTCAGGATTAAATAGTGAGAAGAAGAGACTCTTAAAAGGTCTTGAAGGTCCCATATTTCTTCAACAAGTAAACACAGGTTTCGCCCCAAAGTGTGTGTATGTGTGTGTTCCAGCTTAAATATTCCTTATATGTTTTTACACTTAAAACCTTCTCCGGGTCACTTCTTTTCCACATGCACCATTTCAGTGTTTTTGCAAATGAGATAATGCTAAGCTACGCCCCTGTAGAGCAAAAAGCCAGCGGAGGGGCTCTTCTTATATGAGGTCACAATAGGAGAAAAATGTGATTGGACCCCCCAGGCCTAAGTTTTCTCAAAAATTTTTTGTTTGAACTGTCTAAACATGACTAAAAGTGATTTTTGCGCAATAAGTCGACCTCTTTAAGATCGACTACAATGTTTACCGTTGTTTGTTAAGCTATATTTGTGATCGAGTAACCCGAGGCATATCGTGCCTAACAGGTGCATCGATAATTTTTATCAGTACAGAGTATGTATATAATAACCAACAGACATCTTTAAAGTTAAAATTTAAATGTCTGATTAGGATTGATTAGCGGAACAGCCCGCAGATTGCTTTTAAATTAAATCTGAAACCTCATTGATTATAGTTCGTAATATAATTCCAGCCGAGCGAGTTCTGATCGCTGATCAAAAGGCGTTTTAATTCGAACGGCACTTATGGCTTTCTTCGGGCCGCAATTTTTTTTTAAGAATAATGAAACACACTTTCAGGATATTCGATTTAATGCCGTTTTGCTCTGTCTTATAGTTTTATAAAGGCTGGGACACACACACACACACACTGATCAGATGCACTTAGAAAAAGTTCTATTTTGTAAATATCTGAACATTGTGTATCATAGAATCGTAGTTTAATCAAAGTTTATTGTTTAATATACTAATATTACAGTTCGCTGTCATTTCTATGTGAAATCTTTCCTATTTAAGTGCAGTAGTGTTGAATGGTACAGTAGGATATTTAGCCCCACCCACAAAATCCCATAAAAGTCAATGTTTAGAGGGAGCTAAAAGTGACAGCTAAATGGTGCATTGTTTTCTTCCATTTTCTAGCGAGGCATTACTTTTTTTTTATTCGTAATTTGTTTGGAATTAAATTCATGCATGACATTGAAATAAATACATGATTTAAACTTGACAGTGTGAATAAAAACACTGTAAACAAATAAAAACCCGTCAAGATTTACATTCGCCTCAGACTAGAATACCTCACTGACAGCCTTACATTTAAATGCTCCTGGCAAAGATTTACTGATGAATACAAATAAATCCGACTTGATATGTTGGTAAACACACAGTTCATTCCAACCGTGGTAATTAGGAGCTGGCACGGAGGGCGGGCGAACGAGCTGAAGCCTGCGCGCTCACGTGCTCGCCGCTCGGTCATGTCTGTGTTCGCACAGAGTGGCAAAACCTAGTGTCGTTCTTGGGTCAGGGCTCGGCGCTGGCGAGGTTTCCGGCTCGCTCCAGAGGTACGGAGGACAAGAAAACAGGTCAGGTGCCTGTCGTGTCCTGCCTGCCCGCTTTTCTGTTCTGTTGTTCTTCCTGGTAGTGTGTCCACATGGCTGAGAGTGCAGATGCAAGTGCAGGAATGTTATAGGGCTGCCTTGCAATTATATGCTGGAGAATGTGGTGTCTCTCACACACACACACACACACACACAGTGGCGTCCAACGGTCTGAACAGGTGGATGTACCGTACGCAGCTGCATGTTTACACACAGAGTCACTCTCAGCGTCTGCGTGACTCCGGACCATCGTAATGCCAGGAACAGACCAGGCAGCTGGTGCTCAGGTGCATGACGTAGCACTTTCAGCCTCACACACACACACACAGCATCTGTGCCAAATAGGCTTAACAACCTGAGAAAGATTCAAAACATACCCCCTAATCAATCTGTATCTTGTCCCAAACTATTTCCGTAATAAAGTTCTTCCCGGTCTCTCCATCAGCTCATCCGTATCACGCACAAAGGCACAAAGGCTAACACGCGCAGCCTCTAATCCGCCGCGCCGCGAAACACACTGACAGGAAAACGCCACCATCCTTATTCTTTTCCTGCTCTTAACCAACTCGCATATGTTTATGCTAACACAGTACGTCAGCCATCACAGAACATCAGTTTTCACTTTTCCCTCTCTTTTATTATTTACTCTTAAGTAAAAAATGAAGCTCTTGTATTATTCAGGATATGTTTTACAACGTGTGTGTGTGTGTGTGTGTTTGTGTATGCATCGGCGAGACACGAAGACCCATAAAGCAGATAAAGGTAAACTGTAAAAAACCCGTTCCACGTACGCAACCTGCCGTCTGTTTTTTCCCTGTGTGTGTGTGTGTGTGTGTGTGTGTAACGTTTCCCTCCAGAGCGTCGCTTTACAGGTTTATTTACAGGTAACACTCTCGTTTTCTTTTTTTTTTTCGCTGCCTTCCAGCGCTGGATTCCTGTCAGCTCTGCGTTCAGCTTAATTCAGAAACATGCGTAAGCTGTCAAGTCGTCTCGGTGATTCACTTGCCTGGGGGGCATGTGTGCCAATCCGGATCGTTCGTTCCTTATGACTTCAACTTCCTTATTTTCCTTTTTTTTTTTTTTTTTTTACGTCTTGCAGCAATTTCCTGCTTTACTGGAGTGTGAGTTTCATCAAACACTTTTTTTGTTTTGTTGTTTTTTTGTGATGCACCATTTACTTTGTTGTGTAGTTTTGTAGACACACGAGTTGTACTTATTATTCAGTAACTACGACGCATTATTCAGTAACTCCAGTGAAACTAACAGGATGAGCCGTGTAAATGAGACCGGAATGTTAAAAAAAAGGTTAAGCCCGGATCGCAAAACCTACCGAAGCAGCGCACGAGGTTTAAACAGTTCAGCGGAGTTTTAAAACCTGGATTCAGATTAAGAGCTTTGTTTATTGTTCTCAGATTTACCGCTCTGTCAGAAGGAGTGACATTCTTCTACACAATGGGCCTGTCGGATCCTGTGCGAACGACCGAAGGAGGGAAGCTCGAAACCCACACCCCTACACCCCACCCCACCCATGCAGACCGATCGCTGACATTATCAGCAGCCGATCTCAACGCACACAATGCAAACAACAAATAAGAAGAGCTTATCTCGATGCTCCTTTCAGCGTTTGCTCACTCAGACTGTTAATAAGACTTATTTCTTAGCAGACGCAGCTAGTTAAAGCACCTGCTGAAAGGAGAGCAAGCTTCACCCGACTCCCCGATTTAGTGGAGCTTGAAAAGATCCTGTTTGGTCAACTAATAGAAGGAACAGTGGTGTTAGGCGACGTATAAATACAAAGTACTCGTCTTTACCTCTGATTTAGTGATCGTAGATAAAGTTCTGCTCCAATTCATTATGCTTAATTATTTTTCTTCAAAGTTCATCATTGGATGATGTCACCTCACACATGTTCAGAGCAAGGTTTTTCACCAACAACAACAAAAACACCAAAAGTAAAATTTCCACTCGTGAACCAACTCAAGAGACCTTCTGGGCTACCAGTTTCTTCACATTTTATGGCGTGGCATCAAATCGACATGTGTAAACTGTGTGAAGTTTCCCATCCTTACCTTTTAAATAAGTTTATAGCAGTCTTATCATTAGATTAATTAACATACAGACAGTACTTGGCTTAATCTATACCGTTTCCTTCACTAATTACTGTTTGAGATCATAATCAGGAACGTCTCTAACATTAGCCAGCTAGCTTTTTGACTTAAGTAGAACAGCAGCAATAGCCATTCATGACTGGAACCGTAAAAGGGCTGTTTAGGGCATTCGTCTTTACGCAGGGCGACGTACATTTATCTCATTACGCATATTAGCGGGTTATTAGAGGGTCTCGGTCAAGGGCCCAACTATAGTATGCCATTCGAACAATCAACAACACGAGTTTCACAGTGTCTTTCGGTTGATTAGATTGTTTTTATTACTTTAAAACCTTCAAGAAATATACTGTAGCTGCTTGACAGTAAACTTTAGCGCTTTTTTTGACACGTTTGATTTTGTACTACACTTATTGGACTTTTAACTCCATGGTTGCTCCTGATTTGTATTTCTTTCTACACTGTAAAAAACTGCTGAAGGCGTTTATCCAAAACACACAATAATCTCCTCTGAACAGTTGATATTAAGATGTATATCTGCTACTTCTGCTCTGTAAAGCTTCATAACGGCTCTAATCTGAGGTTGCTGTTGGTGAATTGGTGATTTCTGAGGCTGGTGACTCTAAATGAACTTCTCCTCTGCAGCAGAGCTCAGGTTTAATCTTGCTTTCCTGGGAAGGTCTTCATGAGAGACAGTTTCATCATGAAGCTTGATGGGTTTTGAAAATCCCCTTGCGATAATACTGTTCCTGCATGAACTGTTCCAGAACAGCTGACAACAACTGACTGACTTAATTACATAATTCTATAGGTATTATTTCATAGTTCTAAAATGTAGAAAATAAATCCAAACTTGTGTCCAAACGTTTGATTGGTTACGTATATAACAAAAAAAATTAACAAGCAAGAAGAGGATGGCTTACATTTTTAGTGTTCGATCCTCATTCTATCTTGCAAATCAAGCTGGTCTTAAGCGAATTTCAGACTGTGAGACAGAACACCAAGATTGGCTACGCTGTCTGTTTTTTCCCCCTTAAAACAATCCACAACTAAGTATTTTCCTAATGTTGCACCGCACATTACATCACCAACTAGCTAAGGTTAGCTGTAAATGACTTCACCGATCAGAACTGCGCTCAGACACACCCTTACGCTGTTACGAACTAGAAAGGTCTGTCTCTTCACCCTCCTCCAGGGAACAGATCCTATAACAAACTTCAAGCAGAGACATTTTATTTAAATTGCTAACTTGTTTTATTCATGGTGTCCAACCCAAAGCTCATGGCGAGCCTGGATGTGTGCCCTTCCTTTAAAACAGATGTGTTTTTTTTTTCCCAATCCTGTATTTTAAACAGGAACCCCAAAAGACTTCTGACGAGTAAAAAAAAAAAAATGGATAGATGAGATGCCAGTGGTTTCACAATGATCCATTGTTTTCTTGGTCTGAACACGTTACAGCCATGTTTGTTTTCCTTTTACTGCATGGATTCAATGCACTTAATAAACGGCCTGGCTGATGTTTAGAGGCTAAATCATAAAAAAATAAAGAATAAGAGCTGCCACCTGTTTACACGCTCTGTTTATGTAAGCAGCGTCATTATCTAGTTATGTATGTTTTGCCAGTCACTTGATATGGATTAAACCTTATGTTTATAGCCAGAGCGTAAAAATTTATTAATACACATTTATTAAAGCAGTTCTCAGTCAGGTACAATAATTACAGGAAGTAGGGAGGGAAGAAAACAGGCAAGTTGAGGTGAAAAAGGACCTAGAGGGCATTTTATCTTGTTTTCTCACATGTATAGAAACATAAAGTGCACTGCATCTCATTTTCCCTACTAGAAGGGTAAATTATATGACCCTTTATTGTTTTCTTGTATATTGGAGCAACCTAGAGGGCACTTCATGTTTTCTTGTATATTGGAGCATCCTAAAGGGCATTTCATGTTTTCTTGTATAGTGGAGCACCCTAGAGGGCACTTCATGTTTTCTTGTATATTGAAGCACCCTAGAGGGCTTCTCATCATGTTTTCTTGTATAGTGGAGCACCCTAGAGGGCTTTTATGTTTTCTTGTATAGTGGAGCACCCTAGAGGGCACTTTGTCATGTTTTACTGTATAGTGGAACACCCTGGAGGGTTTTTCATCACATTTCCTGTTTAGTGGAGCACCCTAGGGGGCACTTCATCATGTTTTCTTGCATTCTGGAGCACCCTAGAGGGCACTTTATCACATTTTCCTGTATAGTGGAGCACCCTAGTGGGAACTTCATCACGTTTTCTTGTATAGTGGAGGGCAACTGATCATGTTTTCTTGTAAATAGGGGCACCAAATGTGTCACTTCATAATATATTCCACTCTGTTACAGCATCCTTGCCAATAGGAGCGTTCTATTGGGCACTTCATCACATTTTCTTCTGTTAGGGCATCCTAGAAGGCGCTTTATTATGTTTTCTTGCATAAAGGATCACCCTAGAGTGCTCAGAGTACCCTAGATTTCTTTACATTTCATTCACTTTTAGGACATCCTAGGGGGCACATTGTCACATTTTCTCCATTGTTAATCTCTTTTCTTTAGATAGGAGCACTATAACCGGCACTTCATCACATTTTCCTGCACATAGAAGCATCCTAGAGGCCGATGGATTCTATGTTCTATGACAACAATTAAATGTTTTTCTTTAAGAAATATGTGATGATATTTCTGTATTTATAGTTATTTTTTGTAGAGCAAAAAGTTTTTTTTATAGGTATACTTTTATAGTTAGTTCCGTTTCTCCTGTTTTCACTTACAGTATGTCAAAGCTGCCTAGACAGTCATGCCCTGACCAGCCTTTCTTTTTTCTCTCTTCCATGGACCAAATAAATGAAAAAAAACAACATATATTGTCATGTCACTGTAAACTCATCTGTCCTGTAATATTAGAAAACTAAATTACAAAGCTCTGACACTGAAGACTCCTTCCATACATATTATACAAACTCCACTTTAAAGAAAACAGCCCCATATCAGCACCAAGGGTCAGCGACTGGAGCGTCTACAATGGATGAGATGTTCCCGTAGAAACGATAACATACTAGAACAAGTGCATTAATATAAACATGTGATTTGCTGTTGCTCTACTATCAGGACTGCTGTTATAAAGCATTAATCCATACCTTTTGATAAAACAATGTGATATGAATCAATTTAAAATTATTTTTCTTGCGCATTCACGTTGTAGAAAAACAAACACACGCATTAGATCTGCTCTGAAATCATACCTGAGGTGGACTTGTTTTGGCAGGCCTTCCCAAGGCGTGTGGAGGAAACGTTGTTTGTTCTCGACTTACGGCCGTCCCTCCCACATTGTGTTGTAGAACTGAACTTGTCTTGTCCGGTATGAGTACGACGAACACACACACACACACACACACACACACTTAAGTTTCAAGGTGTACAGCCAGAGAAAAGTGTGTTGTTGACATCTGGCCTAAATAAGAGAACATTTAAAGCATTAGGTTCTTTTCATAACACAACATGTTACCGAAAGCAACGTGCTCACTGGCTGCTCTCCTTTAGGTAGCTCTTGTTGACTTTAGATATTAGTTTTTTTCTTTTTGGGGAGCTCTGATATCACGCACTAGAAAGCTGAGAGTTGTTTTTGAAGGGTGTTGAAGAATCCTGGAAGCTTTGGGTGAAAGTTCTCCGTTCACACGTAGATGGAGTTGTTATGATAATTTTTTTTATTAGATTTTTTGGCCTCACGTCCAGATGAAAGCAGCATTACGGGTCAGTAAGAGGAAAGCTTTTGGAAAAAGGTGAAAAACTTTTAAAACATTTTCATTGTTTATCAGGGTGTGGACAGAAAAAAAAAATAATGCCGAATGCATTGTTTGTGCATCGTGCATTTCACAGGATTTAATTTTAGTTGTAACTTCATGGTGTCATTTCTTATTTGATAACATGTTTTGTTTTGATTGTTTTTACAATCAAACTCAAACCGAATTTGAACCTTGTGGGCTCGAATACCATACTGCTCCAGCGCTATAAACCTCAACACGTACACACGTTTCAGATAAACTCCAAGCGGACACGTGAACCTGAGCAGCACAAAGTGTTTAACGAAAATAAATTTAAATACTTTCACCCATTTTTGTGATTTTTTTTTTTTGCATTTCTCCTTTAGCTCTTAATGTCACTTCTTTCGTTTACCGCGATTTTTTTTTTTTCAAAAACTTTCACTTCGTGTGGAACTGTGTTTTCAAAAATATCATCATGGACATTTCTTCTTCTTGTTCTACTTTTAAAAAAAGGGGAAAGAAATGTCATTTTAATAGACCACAATTGAGAGCAGAAGTTCAAGATTCCTGCGAACGGTTACTGTGAAAAAGAATCCGGCGCACACGTCTGGTTCATTTAAAGGCACAATTTGCACCATCAGTCATGATGGAGCGTGAGATCATCAAAGAGGAAAAAATTTTTTAAAAATGTCTTCCAATCCTTTACACTCAACTGGAATTGATTGTTCTGGCCTGTGCCTTTTTTCTCTGCTTTAATCTTTTTTTAAATGTCATACGATTTTTTTTTTCATTTGGTGCCAGGATTTTCGTCCTCCACTCACATGCCGTATTCGCTTTGGGTTCTAACATGATTGTGAATGGAGGAGAGGGAGACCTTTAAGCCGTGACTCATCTTGTCTGCTTTAATGAACGGCCGTTTTAACTCTAATGCCCCGAGTAGCTCCACACTGTAACAGTAAATGATGAGAGATTCCCCGAGCCGTCCCCAGCGCTAGCTACATTACCCCTCTTTCATTTGCGTCGCTCTAATTGGATGGATGTTCATGGCTCAGGAGAGCTTCTGTAAATATGTTGGAAACCTTAACGGATCTTTATGTCAGGAAGTGGAAGAGCGACTCCGGTGTCAGTCAGGCGTGCAGCACTGACAGACAGTTTTATCTTTAAAGTCTCTCCAGGCTGCAGGGAGGTTTTATATCCAACGTATTCTGTTTTATCTTCTTTAATTCCTCAGTTTAAAAACTGGACCATGACGTGAAACCGAACAGGAAACTTAGACGAGGAACAAATCCTTCTCCTTACGGGTCTAATAAAGTCAGAGCAGGTTCTACGTGCCATTTTTTTCCTAGAAACACCATTTACTGTTACTTTCAGCGGTGGAAAAGTCATAAATTCATTACGTAGCCCACTGGGGAAGTGAAAGTGCCAGTGTACTTGCCCAGTCCACTAGGAGTTTTAAAGAGAACACTATGTGTATAATACTTGAAAAAAGTGAAAAGTGAATTTTAAGATAGCTTCATATAACACCATTTTTTGTAATACCTAATTTTCCAAAATATTTTTTTAAGATTCGAGCTTAGGTTTTTTTTTTTTGGTAAATATGCATACACATTTATATTTTTATTAAATAAAGAAACCCACATGCTTGCTAAATACACATTCATGCCTTTTTATGTAGTGTCTGTAACTTTTTAAAATTCAATGATCTTAATTGTTTTCGCATGAAAAGATGCTAAAATGCAAAACTGTAAAGATTTGGCAACATATATTTGACATGGTTATGGACACTATAGATTTTTGTTTTTTAAACTTTTACCAAAAACCAATTTAAGCAACAATTATTACATGTCATATGCTTCTAAAAGCTATTAGTACTTATAAAGAAATAATTTTTATTTTAGATGATTATTGTTTGAAGTAAGAGAGTTTAACGCTGAAAAATTGCCATTTTTGGGGCACATATAAAATCATCTCTCCAAAACGGCTGAAATTTTAATGGAAGCGAGATCGGTCACTTAAAATCTCGAGTAATGAAGAACAAAACATTTTTTGGCTAATAAAAAATATCCTTTCAGTCTAGCCAATATGGCTAGTACAAATAGTTTCTACTAAAAACCAGAGCACTTGGATAGTGTGTAGGACGTGCCACAGCATCATGGGTCCACTGAGAACCCTAAACCAAGAACATTGAAGTATTGTGTTTAAAGAAATGACTTTTCCTTCTGAAAGTCATGTTGAGATGCATTTAACAGCTTAAAGAAGCTCTTGGCCCATCCGATAAAACAAGAATGAAACGCTTAGCGCTTAAGCTTTATCTGCATCTGATTTTTATTTGAATAGTTACAGAATAAAATAAAAAAAAACTGGATAAAAGTTTTAAATGTGGAAATTCGAGCATAGTTTCCTCCCCCACTGTGGCATATTTATGAGGAAAAACTCCGTATTTGGACAAGAAGGCTTATTTGGCAGGATTTGGCTTATAAAAAGTGAGCAAGCCAAAAACAAACATGGAGTCTATGTAGATCCTAAACACCAGGTGGACAAAGTCCTCAGAACAAAAGTGGACAGGAGATGAAAGTTCCATCCAAAGTATGAGTCGGCTTACTCTGAAAAAGAGGTGGTGACTCAAATGCTGACTCCAAATCAGACACAGAATCCGTTTTATTCGCCAAGTATGTTAACACATGCGCGCGCGCACACACACACACACACACACACACACACACGGAAATCGGTTCTGGCTTTAGGAGACTCCCAAGCAATACAGTCAAAAACACAACGTATGTCCTATTTACAGAATGTACACAATACACAGGGAATTGTTTACACTAATTAAAATCCGGTCCGTAGAACCACAGTACGTGTAAACATATCTTCAATATATATATAAAGTGTGTGCGTACATGATAGTGCAAACCGCAAAAACACGACAAAAGCATGACATACAGAAATAAAGTTGTGACGTATGAGTGAGTGAGTGCACAAATTGATATCTTGAAAATTTCAGACAACCAAGAACTTTATCCTTTATGTGATTCCCGATGAATCATGTTGAATCTAACCAAGGACGTGAGGTAGGATGGAAAAAAAGAAAGCTTGGGTTTTGATTTCAGGTTGGCTGAAGAGAGCTGAACCCACATGCTGAAGGACGGGCAGATTAGCGATGAACTAAAACCAGCAAGTCTTAAACTGAATCTTGGAATAGATGTGGAATAGGTGTGCTGATATCCAGATGTTTGCCCATTCCCACAGTGGTGTGTGTAATTCTGAATTTGCGATGCAACCCCCCTGCTCAATGGCAGGCTCTAATCCTACCTTATTACTCGCTTCTCTAATTACCCCCTCCACCCTGCTGATCTCCTTGACCCAGTAATCTAAGAAACTCCACCCACACCAGAGTCGGGTTGCTCTGTAGCGTGCAGGTGGTGATACCCTTCCAATAACTACCACCACCACCACTCAGACTGAGCTGCCCAGGGTCAAAATGCCATGTTATTTCAGCCAGAGGGTTAAAGCCGATTGCGTCGAGCTCCAGAACTCCCGCAATTCCGTGAAGCTCCATCTCCTGGTGCTCCTGACTGCGGCAGCATCACCAGAGCACTGTACCTCAGCCTGAGGGACAACAGTGAACATGTGGACTTGACATTTTGGCCTTCAGATCTCCTTACACCCAGATCAGGCCTCACAGAGGAGACGCCGAAAGCCGTAAAAACTGTAAAACACCAAAGGGTAACCCTAGCAGCCATCCATTGTGCCGGACACAATGCCAATCGCTCTAAATGTTACACTGGAGCCACTTTTGTGCAGGGTCATTATTTTTGTCAGGGGAATAACACCACGCCGCAGGACAGTATTTGGGGGTATTTAAAAGTTTAAAAATATCAGATATCTGCGTGGATCTTTGTGGAAAAAATATAACTCTGCTCTCTTTATGTCAACAGCATAAAGCCTAAGGTGTATAACCTTAGTTACCTCAGTAACCATGAATAACACATAGTCCATGACGGATATTACAAAAGAGTTTTGAAACTCTTTCATGAATGTACATTTATGCAAATGAAGCTTAATTGCATAGCATAAAATTGTAAAAATAAACCCAAACAGTAATCAAAACATATTGGTTTGCAGTGATTGCCAGGCATGATGTGATTGCAGTAGATGGAAAAATCTGAAACGTGGCTACAATCGCTTTTCTATTTTAGGGTAATAAAATACAGATAAGAATGTCATTGTTCTTTTGGGCACACAAATATATAAAAAGCCTCAACTTTGATTTAAACTTTAAGTAATCAGGAGAGACAGGGAAACCTAATACCACAAAGCCCTAAAGAGAAAGCTCTTCAGCATCAGTAGACGGAGCAATCCCCCCCAACTACCCCCCACCTCCCCGAGAACGACCTGCCTCTTTGGAGAAACTCTCGAAGTAATCGCTGCTAAAGCCTGTCAAAACAATGCACTTGTTTTTCATTTTCAACCCCCGATCCATTACTTTGTCTACGCAGAAGAAGGGGAATGCATATTTTTCTTCTTCATTTTCTTGTATTTGGGGAGACTATCACAAATTCCTTCAATAAGCAATAAGCTCAATTGGTTTTTTTTGCGATTGGCAAAACAAATTCTGAATTTTGGTCCGATCTGTAGCCGATGAGGTTGAGCAGCATGTTTACACTGGCCTGCCTCTTCTTGCACATCTCTCTCCACCTCATATCACATCAGAGATGGAGCTGTCTGTGTCAGACATTCCTCTGTCTCTCTCATCATGCTGTATCTGGTGAAGCAGTCCTCTAGTTCTTCAGCCTCTCTCACTCCCTCTGTCTCACCTGGCTCTGGTACTGTAAGTTTGTCCCTGGCTGGCTCGGAGTCCACTCGAGCTGGTAACGGGAGCAGGCCCCGTTGCTCCTCTGTCCTGATTTATCACCTGCCTGTATTGTTCTCTGCAGCTTCAAAGCTCCCCTTTGAGACATGCCCTCGAATGAAGCTGTGAGTTTCGCTCTGAGTGCATTCATAACCGTGACTCATACGTCTTACTCACCATGGTAAAACACGATTGAAAAGAGTTCTCTGAAAAGAATTATGGGCCTGGTCCTAAAAGTAATACAGCTTTCAGTATTGTTACTCTCTCTCTCTCTCTCTCATTCTTTTTCTCTCCCCTCTCTTTTTGCCCTTAGATTGGCTGGCAAAGGGGTAAACAGCTTTTCTTCTAGCCTTGTGAACGTTTTGTGCAGTTTTGTTGCCACTGCCATTCTATAGTGTAACAATACACCAACTGAGCTGGTGTGATCCCGCTCTTAATCATTAACCGCCTGCTCGCTGTACTTGGTTGAGCCCTTTAGTCATGGGCTCTGGTGCCAGGGTCTGGTTTCATTAATAATTGATGACTCCGTGGGCTTCATGCTAGGTCCTGTGCTAGCTTGACCGGCCATGACACTCCCCATCCTCCACCTTTGATGGCAGGTGTTTGGGACTCGTACAGAGCGAGTTACTTTGGAAAAGTCTGTCTAAAGGTGAGCTTTTACACTCAAGGCCATAGACCGGATGGCTCATTTGACAGAAGAAAGTTTGTTTTCATGTAAATATACACCTTCTGAGCTGGACAATCTGCGTCTCATTTTGAAAATCTTTTCAAAAATATGGGATGCAGTCACTGCTCGACACTACTCCTGAAAGAATTCTGACCAATCCTTCCTGCTTTTAAGGAATTCTAACCATTTCCTCTTGTTGACGAAAGGAATTCTGACTAATCCGTCCTGTCACCAAAGGAATTCTGACCAATCCCTACTGCTCCAGAAGGAATTCCAACTGATCCCTATCGCTTCTATGGAATTCTAGCTGATCCTTCCTGCTCCTAAAGGAATTCTAACCAATTTCTTCTCTTACTGAAGGAATTCTGACCAATCTATCCTGCTTCCAAGGAAATTCTGACTGATCCCTATTGCTCCTAAGGAATTCTAATTGATCCCTCCTGCTCCAGAAGGAATGCTGACCAATTCCTCCTGCCGCTTGAAGTATTTTGACTTATCCCTCCTGCTCCAAAAGGAATGATGACAAATCCTTTCTGCTCCTGAAGGAATTGCCACCAGTCCCACTCAAAGGATTGGGAGCAATTCCACTTTCTTCAGTCCAGTGTTAGTTAAATCATGTCCACTCCTGCAGAAAGCTTGACTAATCCTCCTTGCACCATTTAGAACGTTTGTGTAATCCCACCCACTCCTGCAGACCTTCTTAACAAATCTTGCCCATTCCTGCAGTTATGCCTGAAACTGTCTTTAATGTTTGTGAACAGTTTTTATTTTCCAAAATACACACACATTATTCATTTAAATAGCATCAACCCTAGTAAAACCCATTAACTGATGTCCTGCTGTGTCCAGTACACACCATAGTAGTAAACTGCCCAGTCCCATCTACATGAATGTAAACTGCACAATCAACTGCTTCCCTGATCCCAGTCCAGATGTGGAGTGTTAGCTCAGTGGTTATCATGTTGGACTGACTGTTGATCGTAAGGTTGTCAGTTCATATCCCAACATCCCAAAGCTTTTACTGCAGGGACCTCGAGCAAGAACCTTAACCTTCAACTGCACAGTTGTATAACTGAGATAAATGTATGTTGTTTTTAAAAAAAAATTTATTAGGACATCTGCTGTAACTGTAAATGCAGACCTTTACTTTATGAATATGGCTTTATTAAGTCACAAAATGTATTGCTTTAGGTCACAACAGACTCAGGTTGTAAAAAAAATAATAATAAATGACTAAAAATAAAAGTTAAGCACGGAAACCATTATTTTTTTGACGAGCTACTTAGTGGATACTTCAGAGACCAGAACGCTGCATGTGTCAGAAAAAGTATGTAGGAAACACTAGATGAACCACCGAACTCCACAGGTTGTTGCGATCACAGCCAAAGAAAGCTGGACAGCAGGAGAGTTTCACATTCCTCCCAATTTCTCATGAACTCCTGCCATCTGCGAGCGCAGCCGTCCGAATGTGGCAGGGAAGATTCGAGCTCCATGGGAGAAGACACATGGCTAAGCTGCGTTATGCAAGGGCCCTTTTCTGGAGCAGGAGATTTCGAGCGACAATAAGGGTTTTCTGTTTTTCCTCAAGCAGCCCATTTAATGCATTTAACACGGTGGACTTGATAACAGACCCCCCTGCCAGTAGAACACTTGTGCTGCTCATTATATCATCTATACAGCTCTATTAGATCATAATATTTATACGTGTGGAATTCTCGGTGTGTAGAGAGTATGGATTTTTTTTTTTAAGTCTATATTTTCTTTCCTACAGAGCTCGTTTGATGATTCCTTCGGCTGTGGGAAGCATGACAAAGGTTACAGGTTGGAGGTTAAAGGAACCAATCCACGTAAGGACTGGTTTAACGGCCGCTTCAGGGACGTTCTTCTCACCTCTATCGCCGTGGTGCCCGTGCAGGAGCACACAGTGGCTACTCTGGGGACTGCAGATGGTAGAGTCATACAGGTAATGAGGAATGGATCAAGTGGTAAAAAGTTGTTATTATTATTATTATTATTATATTATTATTATTATTGTTGTTACAGTGAGAATGGCCTGAAATAGAGCGCACCCTAGATTTCAGAATTCGTCCCTTTTCCAGTTCGTGCCACTTTTAGCTCCGACCTGCATCAGTAAAGCTCACCCATTTACACATCTGCTCAAACAGACCTGCTCGCTAATCCACGTTCACTCAAACATCAACCCAGGCTCGATGTTTTAATTCACAGACTCCGCCGTGACTCCACTCCTCATCCATCAGCAAAAAACTGACAGGAAAAAAAAAACAACACTTGCTATTTCTGGTTAAAAGCAAATCCTCCTAGATGTTTCTATTCAGCATTGTGTATACAGGCTAAGAGAAGGTTTTTGCCTTTTTTTTTTTTGGGGAGAAATGAGTAGTGCAGAGAGAGAGGGTGACAGCTGCACGGAAATGCGGTGGAGAACAAGAACGGAACGCTAATAGTAAGCACCGGGCTTCGATGACATGTCCTCACACAGCATTTTCTTGGAACGGTTGCAGCTGTCGTTGGTTGTTTTTTTTTTCTTTTCCTTTTTACATTTTCCCCCCTTCAGCCTTTTCTTGCCCCTTTTGTATTTACACGGAGGCATGGGAATGGGCAGGCGTTAGACCAGCTGTCCCACTCAGAGACAACACGACATACAGAATAAGTGAGAATGAGAAAAGATCGCTTGTCAAAAATGTGTAGTGAACTTCAGAGCGCTTCGGCGGTGTGCGTTGGTTGAGAGGCAGAAAGCCAGAATCGATGTTAAACACTCACCATCGTGCATTGTGGTGCTACACACCAGTGAATTGGCCAGTATTGTTAGCTTATACCACTGATATTTACATTTGAATGATTAGATTTAGATGCTTTATTGATTAGTTAAGGATTTAGCTACATTTGTGGAGATAAAAAAACAACAACAACACTCTATTCACACTGGCAAAGTCAGCTTGTACTCAGTGACGGTAACAGTAGTAGAGTTTAAATCCTTTTTTATAATTCACCACTTTAGGTGTAATATGTAGCTCTTAAAACGGAGAGCAATTTTGCATTTTTTTTGTTTACTATTTTTAATAAACATATATATGGATCAGGATTGTGCAGTACAGAGTGACATAATTTTTTCAGCAAAACTAGGCAATATGATGAACAGAATTTTAGTTCATTTTATCCAACAATACAAACATGTCTGAGCAATAAATTTTAAATTGGGTCACACAGACAAATAAATAGCACAGATACACTAGATTGGGTGTTTTTTGGTTGCTTTCAGTTGTTTTTATGACCAAAAATGTATAATAATAATCTTCTTCTACAGAAATGTCATTCCCATATTCCTGTAGTGATAAAATTTACACATTATAAAAGTAATGATAACCTTGATTTTGTCCTGAAATATCTGAAAACCCAAATACACAGTTGGATGTCTGAAGCCTTCTCGTTAAAACACACACCAGCAAGGCTTCCATATACACACATATAAGAGTTAAATTCGATTTCCATGGTACTGTATGTGCTTAGCTTTGTATTAGCTAGCTGAATATACCTGACACACCCCCTCATTAAAGGCTCCAACATATACATGTATATTTTTATTCCATACATATTTAACTGGAAGGGTTAATGAGAGATTGTATATAAGATTTTCAGAATGAGATGATTTTCTTCCATCTTTGCATGTCGAACATTAATTAAAAACTAACTATGAAGTTGTAAACAGATAGCTGGGAAAATAAAACAACAACAAAGAAGTACACACAAATGCTAGACTTCACCAAGAAATGTTTAAAAGCGCTAATTTTAATGTGTTTCGTCAATAAACATTATCAGCATTTAACTTTTAACAAAAAAGTGACGTTTTTGGATGATCCACCCAATTTGTATTTTTCTCAAGCTCGCAGCCAGAGCTGTCACTAAGTTACGAGTATGTATTGTTGACCAGTCACTGAAATAAAGGTAAAGAATGAATGAATGAATTAAGAGCCCGACAACACGCCCTACTGCAAAAGTGATGTTCTTGCTTTAAAGGGGGAATCCGCCATAACGAAGGCGGAAGGTTGGATGAAATTTATACTCAACAATCATTAAACAAATACAAATACCCCTCTCTTTAGTGCTTCTTCAGAAGCTCCGCCCACAAGAAAGAGACCCTAACAACAGGGCTAACTGAACAATATTAATGATAACAATCCTTGTTGCTGATTGGCTAGAATTGTGTTGTCTGAACCACCTAATTAGCTTTTTCATTTACACAGCTGGGTATGTGTGTGAAGACATGATTTTATTTATTTATTTATTTATTTTTAGCTCTCACACACACAATGTACACCTAGCAGACCATAAGAAGATTCGCTGTGACTTTGACTAACTGACTGCTCCTCTAACTTTAGGTCAGCTACAGTATTAAGACATCATGTGTATCCGTTGCTTCTCCGAGACAAACAACACCCTCCGTTACTCCCATGTGTCTGGTATCAACAAGTACATGGCATGAAAGGCCGTGTCAAGCCGTTGACAAATCTTTACAGCGTGACGTTCCTCTACACAGCATACATTACATATTTTCAACCTGTCAGCATCGAGCAGACACTCCTTCAGCTTACTATGCACCGCGAACAATCCTCAATCGATGGAATGCTAACATCAGGACTCTCTCAAAGTTTCACACACACGCACACAAAACGGCAGATTTTCCCACAGGAGAGTTAGTTTTTGTGCTAACACACAGTTTCTACACACTAATTGCCCCCCGCACAACTCTTACCTCACCACCTCACCACACATCCATGCCAGGTGTGTTAAAACAGATCTTTAAGAGAGCGTGCTCTGTAATGGCCTATTCAGACCCAGGTTAGCTCCTAGGCCTGTAATTGTAGCCTAACCATGGGGTGATAAATTTTAGTCCAGGTGCAAGAAGATAGTGCGAGTGTTCCGACACCTCCCAACATGTCGCAGCAGCAGCAGCAGCCTTTACGTCTTCTCTCGCCCCGGGCCGTGGCTTTTGTCTGCTCCCACTCCCCGCCATCAGCCGCAGTCATCAGGCTTCAAATCCGTCATCTCACCCCGAAGGAAAGCGAAACAGCAGTTATTATAGCAAGCCGAGCATGACCCGTGACAATTTCCCTGGATTACCACCACCCTTTGATTTAAAATCCCTCCGAAACAGAGTTTCAAGGTGCAATCTGTAATTTAGCCTGCATATCTACAACCTGCATATGATTAATGAAGTAACCTGGGACACGACAAACTTTTAATCGTTTTTGGCCCAAAAATCAAAGATGAGACACAGCGTGCTGCAAAACCCCTACATCACCTTGTGCAGATATAAACAACAAGTTAAACAACCCAGTTCGTAATGTCACCGAGCCAACAATCCAGGCGTTTACAGTAAACAGAAAAATGTGCTTCATTATGATCCGCCTTCGCTAGAAAGGTCATTGATGTCACTCGCCGGCATTTTGCGCAGGTGGTGGTTTCCCGTTTTGGCAACACGGAGCCGCATGTGAACTTCCTTCTGGACACGCTCCCCGTCTCCTCAGAAGTCGCAGTGTTGTCTCCGCAGAGCTCGGACGCCGCCTTACTGCTAGTCACCGGAAATAAGGTGAAGGGTCTTTAATGGGTTCAACTTGTCAGGTCTAAAGCAAGGGGGGGTTTATCTCAGTGATAATCTGTGAGTGGGAGGTTCTGATGTTTAATTTCCTTCTTGCCATAGGCATAGTTTCTACAGTGTAGATGTAAAAATGATAAGAAGTGGTAAGGAGTCTTCAGTGTCAGCACTTTGTAATAGTCAGCTGTCCAACTGTAACTCTCTGTTTTCTAATCTCTCATGTACTTTAATACTCTTTCCTTCCTGTTTTTCTTTCACTCTCTCTGGTTTTTCTTCTTTCTTTCTCTTTCTCTCTTCGTCTCCCACTTTCCTTTTTTTCTTTCTTTCTTTTTTTACTTTTTATTGTTTTTCTTCACCTCTCTCTGATTTTTCTTTCTCTCTTCCTGTTTCTCATTGTCTGTTTCACACTTTCTTTCTTTCTTTCTTTCTTTCTTTCTTTCTTTCTTTCTTTCCTGCTTTTCTTTTCCTCTTTCTCATCTTTCTTTCTTTCTTTCTGTCCTGTTTTTTTTCCTCTCTCATCTTTCTTTCTTTTTTCTTTTAATGTGTTTTTTTCTGTTTTTCTTTCCATCTCTGATTTTTTGTCTTTCTTTCTCTGTCTCCCATTCTCTTTTGTTCTTTCTGTTTTTTCTCTCTATGTCTCTGTTTCTCTCTTTCTTCTTCTCTGTGTCTCTTTCTGTTTCATTTCCTTTATTTTCATGTGTCTCTCTCTCTCTCGCAGGTACACAAGGTGCATGTAATCGGGCCCGGCTGTGAGCAGTTATTAAACTGCAGCTCGTGTCTTCTCGCTCCTGCCTTCATGGGTTGCGGTTGGTGCCGGAACCGGAACCTCTGTACTCGCTCACCTCAGTGCACCCGGTCGAGCTGGAGCCAAGATTCCTGCCCGCTCCTCATCACTGAGGTAACGGTCCAAAACCCTAAACTGAGTTGCCGTGGTTACGACATTAGACAATAGAATCAGGCTAATAGAATAAGTGCTTTCCAGTGAAATGACCACCAACTCCAAACTCGGACACTCAGAAACTCTGAAACTCTGGCCTTTATTGATTCTGGCTGCTTCATATAGTACACTGCGCTGAGTTATCAGGAGGGAAAAACAGTGACGCCAGGGTTTCAGAGAACTTTGTTCCTGAAATGGATTTCCAACATCAGGTGTTAACAGTTGCATTTCTCCGCATGTGAATATTTATTTTAAATGTTTTCAGATTAGGGAAGACGAGGAGATTTATAATGAAAAGCACTGCTTTTTTATGCATTAGTCACACCATGAAGTGAATATCTTCTTCCATTTAAAGACACTTAATTAATTTATTTGTTTGTTTGGTTTAGATCTTTCCTAAAACGGCTCCACTGAAAGGCCACACCAGCATCACGATCTGTGGCAAGAACTTTGGCTTCAGTAAGAAAGATCGCTTTGACGCCAAGCTCATCAACGTGGACGTAGCCAAAGCCAAGTGCAAGCTGACGGATAAAGACGTCAGCAGTCATCGGTGAGATCAGTGTGAAGGAAAACAAACTCAGAAACCCATAACCCAGATTTTTTTAATGGTTTAAGTAGTTTTTTTTAAATCATTTTTTCCCCTACTGTATGTCATGTGTAGCTACTGGTTCAGAGTAGCCAGGAGATATGTGCTTTAGTGCACGTTTTATTTCTGGGAAGTGGTGTGAAAAAATGTGTTACAGTATGTCACTGTAGCAGACTTCCAAAAAAAAAAAAAACATGAAAAATTATGATTTTAAAACTTTCTTTGTAACTTTCTTTAGCTTTATGAAAATATTACATCAACAAAGCAGCAGCAGCATGTCTTAAACCATACTAGCAAACTTAAGGTTCACGACAAATGAACATTTGCACTGACGTGTCCTCAACAAATCAGAGCTATTGGCGAGAAAGATTCCTCAGACCAACCTGAAGTCTGACGTTTCTTCACTTTTACTTTCACAAATTTATGACCGGCGATTTTTTTTTCCAGGTATTGTTTAATGCCAAAAAATGCCAGTCACCCGAGTTAAGAAACACGTATAACAGTGATTCCTTACCGTACTGTGTAAAAGTCTTGAGCCTCCACATTTCTTTGTAGTAAATGAAATTACAGTATGTCGTATAGATTAAATTAAGGAAATTGGAACAAATGTTTTACTGCGACAGGCTGGAGGGTCATCACCGGCCTGATCGTCTGTCATCACCTGCACCTGGTTCTCACTGGTTTATGTCTTAACTTTTTTTTTAATGCTTGAATGATTCATAGGTCACTGTGTGGGTTAACAAACAAAAACACACCCCTCTGAGACAGCTCAGGTACTGGGACTGGGCTGAAAATGAAAGCTTAGGAAGCCTGGAGGACTATTCTTCAACATTACATTAAAAATAAAAAAGGCAAAATCTGAAAAAATGAGGCGGGTCAGGGCTTTTGCACAGTGCTGTCTAACTTCCATACACATACGACGTCTCATTCAATATGCTTAGAGCTATCAGGAGGAAAAATAAAGCTTAAAAAAGGAAGGGTGACAGAATTGTTGGTGTGTCTGAATACTTAGTGGTCCAGCAAATTAATCTAGTTTGTAACCTGTAAAAGACACCCTGTGTTTAACCAAAAAATTCTTTGCGTGAAGGGTTTTTTTCACACAAATAATCATTTAGCCTCCGCGTTTCCGGGGACGACCCTCGACAGCCGCGCCTTTGTTAAAATTAGCGCGGGAACCCTTCCAGACAGAACAGTGTCACTGCTGTAAGGATTTTTAGCAGTGCTGATGATCCCGCTACTTTCTATAGCTTGTTTATTGTGTTAAATCATAGGGGATGTTTTTGTCTTTGCCTTCAGGTTGATTTGCAGCCTGGATCATGTGAACGCGTCCAGTTCCGTTCACTCGGTCAGAGTACGCAGCGGGAAGGAGATAGGACAGCTCGAGGGCTTCTCGTTTGTGGTAAGCACCGTCCAAAAGCATGATGTACTGTCTCAACTGTCATGGAGATTCTGGTAACATCATGGAGAGCGAATGATGGAATATTAGTTGCCATAATTATCAACATATTATCTTAAAGATTATCATCACGTTTTTATGAGGTAATTTTGGTTTATTAGAAAACAGCAAAAAGGATATTTTTTTAGTAGTAAAAATTATTAACATGTAAATGAATCCAGTGGTTAACAGCTGGCAATACATTTATAAATGTTAACTTTGTAAACAGCATACTAAGGATTTATTACTGGTAGTTTTAAGAAATATAATCATACCAACATATTTTATCTATTTATAATTCCATTATTTTCCTCTTTTTGTTATTTTATTAAATGACAGAAAAGAGCAGAAAGCTAACCAGGAAAATCGTTTCTCACATATCAGAACCCTGCATATAACCTGAGAAAAAGATGAACTCATCATGATATTTAAAAATCCTATAGTATCCTGTAATTACGCATCTTTTCTACTATGTTTTGTTTTGTTTGTGCAGATCCCTGTTATTAAAGAAATCGTTCCCGAATTCGGTCCCAAATCTGGTGGAACCATGCTGACCATTAAGGGTTCGTACCTGGACAGCGGAAGCTCACGAAAGGTTACGATCGGAACCGGTACCTGCACAGTTCAAAGGTGAGGGAGTGTATCATTAAAATAAATAATAAAATTATGAGAAAGAGGGTGTATTTTGTCTCACCGTGTGTGTTTGTGCCATGGTGGATTTTTTTACATCCTCTGCAGTTTATCAGCCAACATGCTGACATGCCAGACTCCGCCTCAGGACTCGCTGTCGCAGCTTAACGTGCAGTTGCGTATCGACGGTGTGAGCATTAAAGCTCCGGTCAATTACAGCTACAACGAGGATCCGCTCATCCACAACGTTCAGCCCACACGCTCCTTCATCAGGTGTGTCTCATACGTCACTCACAACACAGCAAGTGAGACATCAGCGGCATCTGACTGTGACTTTCAGAAAGCCGTACACTACAATTAGTTCAGCCAGAGGAAAGCTAGAGTTGTTGAGAAGATCTTACCGTAACTTAGTGTGTGGATGGTGTATTGCTTTCTACAGCTTCATACCAAGGACAAAAATGTTCAGTCGTACCCCTTTATTTCTCATATCACTTCCTGATCATTGGGTCTTGCATACACGCGTTCAGTTGCTTTATGCATGCACAGAGGTCAGACAGTTTACGAAACTGGAGCAAAGGGGCAAATAAAAAAGCATGAGAGGAGACAGAGCAGGAGGAGAAATAAAGAATGCAAAAAATAATGTTGTAAAAGAAAGTGTGGGTGTTTAGAAGATATTGAAAAAAAAATAAAATAAAAAGTCTGGCAAAGCAAGTCTAATCACAGACAAGCAGACGACATGTGGAGTGAAGGATGCGAGGGCTTATAGGAAAAATACTACACTCAGAGTGACAGCGAGGTAATACAAGGGACGGATGTGAAAATAAAAAAAAAACACCTCCGGGGATGAATAAAGCGAGGGAGAAAATGAGAATGAGCCATCGAGGACACTATGAATGATTCGGGCGCTGGGATGCACTACGGTCCTGATGGCTCGGGTGGCTGGGAGCGTGCATGTGTATAACAAAAGGGTTGTCCATTCTGTTCATCTATGTGTCTCTGTGTGTGTGTGTGTATAGTGGAGGCAGCACGGTGATAGCATCTGGCGTCTACCTCCACTCAGCCATGCAACCTCAGATGGTCCTCAGCGGTCCCCCGTTCACCAAGGACAAAGAGGTTTATGTGGTGAGTCCATATTACACCGTGCCCACACACACACTATCAAATACACACAGGTGTTTAAGTTATTAATCCCACTGTGAAAGGAAATAAGAAAGACACACACACACATACACACAATTGCCAGAGCCGCAAATGTGAAAAGAGGAAATGTAAAAGCCAGAATCTCAGCCTTCATCAAACAAAATCTGATTTCCTAATAGTGTTTCAGGACGTCTGTAGGATCTAATAACTGCCCGAGCGCGTCCTCACCCCACTAAGAAATTCCAGACCTTCACTTCAAGCTCATTTTTATGGTATTTTTAATGTAGTGCATCTCATGTTTCTTCTCAGTCACCCGAGTGAAGTACTAAGAGACTTGGGTTTTTTTTCACATCAGGTTGTAAGAAGAAGAGCGCGCTGTTATCTCTCGAATACCAAGATGTATGAGGTGTAGCTCTTGTAAAATAGACAAAGGAATTTTCAGGAAATAAACAAGATCCAGTGCAAGATACCACGCTTCAGATCAGGATTAAGAGCTCGGGAAAATCCTGGAGCGGAGCTGATAAACTATGAAAAAAAATGTTGTAATGTTAAAAGCAAGAAATAGCTCAGTGTTAGGTTGATTTTAGTTTAACTAGTGGTCCTGACATGGCATGTTTAAAGATACTCAACAACAAAAACAGTATTTAATTAATATTGATTCATCAGAGAAGTGTTATGCACTATATAGCCAAAAGTTTGCACGCCCTGACATCACACCTACTGTACATGTGCTTGTTAGACATCTTAGTTCTGTAATAAGTTTAAGTTTTATCTCCTGGGAAGGCTTTCTAATAGATTTATTTTGGATTTTTATGGCTGTCGGGATTTGTTTTCATTCAGTTACAAGACCTGAGTGAGGTCATGCGTTAAGGTTGCGATGTCAAGGAAGGAGGCTCCAGTCCAAGTTCGTCAGTTTGTCCCAAAGGTGTTCAGTGAGGGTTGAGTTCAATCAGGGTCACTGGGTTCCTCCTCTCCAGCCTTAACACACCTTGTGTTTATGGAGCTCGCTTCATGCACTTCATGAGCAGGTTTCCAGTAAAGGGAAATCATAACACTAGAGCGCCTACTGTGACATTCTATACAAGTGTGAGCATTTTTTTCACTTTGTAAAAACAGTTTGAAGAAGAACCACATATGGTATAGAGTACATACGGTCATATGGTAAACCTTAAATCAAGGAAAGTAGACGAGTGAGAATATATATACACAGTACTGTATATACACAAATATACTGTGCTTGTGCTATTGAAACCAATGAAGGAGAAGAAAGCGAAACCATAACAATATCAAAAACCCATGGAGAACTAAAACAAGTGCCATGGAAACAAAAGCTTGTGGTGCTGTGGGACCTGAACATGTGCCAAGAGTTTTTTTTTGACAGTAATTGTGAATTTATTCTCAGCTTCATGTTCAAAACTATTGTCTCATGTGTGCAGAATCTGTGGGATTAGTCATAATTTGCAATTTAAAAATTGAAAATATCAAACCAAACATAACCAGATCTTCATTTATGATTAAGTAATAAAACGTACATGAGCTCCTGTAACTATATGTTTATCATCAAGGTGTTAGGTGGACGTAGGTAGACTACGTAGGTGGACTAATTCTAGTCAGATCTCTTCCTCTTCTCCACATGGTTACGTTCTCAACAGGACAAAGACGAATCAGACAGGAAGCTGTAGTAGCATGCAGGAGAACCCACGACGTCTTAAATAGCGATTTTAAACACCTCCAGCTGTCGCACAGTAAATTCTTCACCATAAACAGTGTACAGTCTTATGGACAAGTGTTTTATTGTTTTTTTTTTCTTTTTTTTTGCACTTTTATTATGAGGCTGTGTATGTAAAAAAAAAAAAAAAAAACAGATTCCATGCCTTCAGTCTGAGTCACGAATGCTAAGTGAAGTTCTACGATGGTGGAAACAGAAGTCTAGTCCCGGGTTCTGGGATCCTGGTTTTAGTTTTAAGTTTCTTTCTTGTGGGATCGAGCTCGCTTCTGGCTGATACTTTGCAGCTTCTTACAATAATAAGAAGAAATCAAGTAAAGGACCCCAGCGAAGACAGCGAGAGGGGATCTGTGGAGCTTTCCTTCATATCTGCAACTGCAATCTCTGCTAAATCCAGGGCTCAGCTTGTCCTCGGCTTTCCCACCGACATTAAAGGCGATTTTACAGGCTGCAGCACAAAGAAGGAGAACATAAAAAAACAAGCATCTGAATGCTTTTTTCAGCGTATACTTTTTGTTTTGTCTTTCCTAGAAAGTGTACGGCTGCTAAGTTAAGACTAAAGTTTTACACATCTGTTTACTCAACCACAACAAAAATCGCTGCAAAAATTCTCCAGCAATTTTCTTTTACAATATGGTCACTTTTATATACTATGAACCAAATATAAGATTATTAAATCTATTTCTATATACCATATACCATATATAGTCTATATTTCTATTTCAAGCTTTAAATATTTTTCTGAAAACTAACTGCTGATTTATTTGCTCACATCTTTTCTTTTGAACAGATTTTTTTCATAAATTTATCTTAAGAACATAAAAAAATTAGATAGGATGTGGAAGCATTCTCATTCTTTTCTCTGTTTTGATGATGGAGGTGATGGTGAAGTAGCATGGCAGACACTTTCAGCAGTCGATGCCACTCTCAGTTGGCATTACAGTATACAGTACGTGTTTTAATGAAATCAGCTTCATCAAATCATTAGAATTTTACTTGTTAGAACTAGTAAGCTTTTACACATCTTTATTAAGATTAATTGTTTCTGTTAAACCAGCCCCTTAAGAGCCTTTCTGACATTTGATCCTGAAAAAGTACAATTTTGAGATCGTAGGAAGATTGTCAGGATATTCTATAAGTTTGGTATAATGTGTTGCGGTTTGGGGAAAATTGTACAGTATATGTAGTTGAAGAAGGTAGTGGAGGTGAATCGTCAATTCCATTAATCTTTCCTTTACAGGCCTTTATTTCCAAACAATGCAGCACCTACTGTAGCTAATTAGCCTGTGTGGCTTTGAATTGACATGCAGTGCACTACATGACTATCTGGTGGTCTAGTGGTTAGGATCCATGCTCTCGCCACCCGGGTCCGATTCCCAGTCAGGGAACGTTCGTTCAGTGGTGGCTCAGAGGGCTAAGGCACTGAGTTAGTGACCAGAAGGTCACCGGTTTGATCCCCAGCTCCACCAGGTTGCCATTGTTGGGCCCTTGAGGAAGGCCCTTAACCCTACCTGCTCCAGGGGCACTGTATCATGGCTGACCCTGCGCTCTCATCCCTGGATAACACTGAAATATGCGAAGAAATAATTTCACTGTGCTGTAATGTATATAGTATGTGACAAAGGCTTAACTAAACTTATGTTTTGAGGTACAATGCTTTCCTTCCACCAACAATATGGTGCACTTACTGTAAATAGGGAGGATGGAGCGGTTAGCTAAATGTTCCAAGCTGTGTGTTTTTGTTAGCTATGTTGAAACACATTACATTTCACTTACACATCTGGGCTTAAATGTTGGTAAGAAGGATGTTCATAAGAAGCAATCCAAAATACTGTGATCCAGGTTGCTGTTAACTGACAGGACGTCAAAGAAAAACGGGAAGCCCTGTAGCAGTTCTCGACAATTCATAACAAATCGCGAGGTTTCGTTGCCATTCCGCAAATAAATCACAGACAGCTCATGGCGGATCAGCACAAGCTGGGTTCTGTGGGTTTGGGAGTCAGTGCTTATTCATAGGTGCGCTAACATTTCACAGCTAATACGTCAATTTGTAGGTGATTACGGTCACAGAGTTGAGAGGCCAAGAACCGTGAACCAGGGCCCAGTTTGAGAGTGTGGGGGAGGGGCGTTACACAACATCTTTGCAGAAGGATTCAAATGCAAGTTGATTTTGTGGAAATTAATTCATCGTGTCAGCTCCATTTTGAGTCGCTGAAGGATGTTATAAATGAATCTACAGATTTCAGCCAAAATCTAAGCAGTATTGTATTTTTTGGCTTCTGGTCAGAGTTCAGCCACATCCGACAGGTTTCCCCAAACCGCCACACGTTTATCTGATGTCTTAAATCAAGAGCGACGCTGCATCTTTCCAGGACTGGTGTAAAAGTTTCCTCGACGCTGTTATATATATCATGGCAGGTCTGATTACAAGGTTAGAGAAACTTCAGGCTACAATAGTACAAGCCAAACCCGACAGCCAAATCCTTCACCAACAGGATGTTCACGCACTGCGGAAAGCAGCGATGCCGCTCCATCATTTCTCTCCCGGTGTCTGGAACTCATTTGCTTAATCCCCATGCGTAGAACATCTTCGTGATGGATCTCACTGAGGTTAAATCGCCGTATGCGCTGCTTTTTTTAAGATTGGGATCTGAGAATCTGGGCTAAATTCTGTTCCTTTCGATGCGAGTTGGTGTTGTTAGAGTGTATGCTTACACTGACAATTTTCTGCACGCTGTTATAAAGTTTCTCATGTAACTCCCTTTGAGGCCGTACACATGCAAGCCCAGGGCTTAAACTCGAGACGTCTCAGTATCTGTTTCTTCTTTTGTCTCTTTACTTCAGCAGCTGTTATTCAACCACAAAATCCGTTCGCAAGACGTAATGCGTTCTGCAGTCAAACACCAAGAGAGTTTCTGTGACTCAATGCCGACAATTAAATGCTTGGCGGAAATTAAATTAAATTAATGAGAGATTCACTTTTCTTTATGGAAACGTGTTGATTTAAAGGAGTTAGTCTGGGATGTCAGTGCATGTGTGTGTGTGTGTGTGTGTGTGTGCATGCAATAGGTTGTGAGTGTGTTTACCTTCCATCTGTGATATTGCTCAATCAGGAGTTAGTGAGGAGAGGGAATGGGGTCACGGGAAACGGCGCACGGAAAATAAAATCCTGAAATGACATAATGTGCCTTAGGATGCATTATACAGTGTTACTGTGATTTGATCAGTGAGTGAGGAATAAAACGCTTCAATAATCAACAACCTGGAGGGCGGTTGCTGTCGGTACGTTCATTAGTTTTCAGCAAGTTCTAAAGTGTTTTTTATTCCTTCTATAACTGGCCAAAAACTTGTGGTGTACTGTAGGTCTAAACAGCCCTCAGACAAATGTAAAGCCTGTCACACAAATGTAAAGGTGTCCAAAAAACTTGGTTGCAAAAAAAAGCTTTGAAACTGGAGACTCCAACCGTAAAACAAACATCTGCACCATTCTGGTCCAACAATTACACTTTAAATCTCTGTTACTGTAAAAATGTTAACATCGCTACTGGCGGAGATGCTGTTCTAGAAAAAAAAATAAATCCAATCAGAATTGACGTCAGCATCCGATTGAGTTTATTTTAATTGCATTCCGTTTGAATTGATTTATTCTGGTGTGTGCTGATGATGTTACTGAGAGAAGCGTAACGGTTTAGGTATAAAGTTCAGGTAATGTTAAAGCTGTAGCAAAATTAGCAAACTTGAATATGAAGCAAGCTACGAAGTCCAAACATTTAATAATACGTCATATTAGGAAGATTTTGTGAGTTTGAAACAATGTGGAATTTTATCAGGTGTTGTTCCAGTGTGTTAAGTAAGAAAATGGCCCCTTCCAAAACTACTAATACAAACCAGTGTTGAGGTTTAAAGCGACTTCCATCGGACTTTGCCTCACCTTGTGTTCCGCTATCCACTCAAGGTCACGTCTGTATCTGTGTTGTGGTAGATAAACAAACTACATCGTTCTTTCTGAGCGCACTGTCAATATTTACCGTGGTCTGGTCATCTATGGGGGGAGTCCAAATCCTCTGCAGCGGAAAAAAAACAACAACTGTTTTCAGCCAAAATATACCCAGAGATCTGGACTGAAACCCTGCATTCTGATTATTTTTGGAACACCATCATCACCTCTGTAGATATTCATACGGTATAATCCCATCAAAGGCATTCAGGGCGTGTCTGAAAGCAGAACCAGTGTCATCAAGCTAACAGTGTGCGGCGAGGAACGAGCACAGGAGGCGCGATGGGCCGAGGACGCTGCCAAAAGACGGAGGCATCTGCTACGCCTCCAAATCATAACTCACACATATTAGAGTACAAAGCGCAAAATCTCAAAAGGAGCACTGTGCAGTTTTTTTTTTTGTGTTTTTTTTTTTTTTTATTAAATATTATCCTGCACACGCCAACACTCCTGATCTACAACACACGCAAGATGGGAGTTCCATCTGGTTCCACTGTACTGAAGAGTTTGCATATAACTTTTTATAAGTTTCATTTTATAAGAAGGGCCATCCAGAGACTCACTAGGAGGCAGAGGAACGTCGAATCAGAGTCGTTTGTTTAGGAGTGTTTGCTCTGCCAGGACACTTTCGGTTGTAAATGAGGCATGTAATCTGGCAATGCTGTGCCTCAGAGCAGGATGTAATAAACATCAGGGTCGAGTTAAGTGCCCATAGTGAGGATTTAATACAGGGATTGTGCACATCTGCATTCATGATGCATTAACTTAACTCAGAAGTGCGGCGTTGGAACTTGAAATTACATTTCAAGGTACAAATTGCAGAAAAAGTTTGATGGTTCTTTGTTCATCCAGTGTTGGATATAGTCTACCTATCTACCTAAGTCCCTCTCCAAATTAGTGGCCTGTATAGTCAGTTATAGATTTACCAAACTAATATGTTTGGAAATTGATTGATCCAAAGCAAATACTTGTGTTTAGTGAGCACTCATGCTGCCAGGAGGACATCACGTGCTGAACTCAGGGTCGAGGAGACCTTCCTGACGTTCTCAAAATACCGAATCTGTTATTTAGTTTGTCCAAGCTGGATGTTCAGCGCAGCCTCAGACCTCAGACGTAACTACAGATTTAGAAGGGGAGTCTGTGATTTTAATCCAATATACACAAAACGTTTTGTCAAATTCAGCAAATATCTCCTCACGGTTCACTAGCTGTCCTCCATCCTGTGGAAAGAAAAAAAAAACAGAAGGTTTCACACAACACTATTCCAGTCAGCTAGCAGCGGGGTGAGTCCATGCTTGTTGATATTGATTAGCTGGCGTAGATATTGTGGCTACCGTGGCAGTGGCCTTCCAGGGACTTTGGGGCGAAGCTTTTGAAAGGACACTGAAGAGAGGAGCGTGTTTTCTTAGCAGTTGAGTTCAAATATCAACAAACTTTCAAACAGTATCAAGAGTCTTTCTTTAGAGCCATGTTCGATTTATGCATGCAAGGTGGAGTTTAAGTAAAAGCAAGGCGTGTCTTAGTTATGCACGTTTCTGAACTTGTCAAGCAGTGGCCTTACTTTGAGCTGGAAGTTAAGGGGAAAAAAAGAAATGCCATTTGAGCCAAAAATCTAATTCATTAGTTAAGTCAAGTTAAATCAAGGTGGGCTTTTGTTGTCATTTTAACCAATTATAGTTCAGTAAACATTAAAACGAATCACCGTTCCTTCAGGACCAAGGTGCTTCATACAACGTAAATTAACAAGACCAACTAGCTAACTAAGAAACCTAATTAACTGACCAGCTGAGACAAGACAGATTGACATTTTTTAAATGATCAGAAAAATATCTAAGTTCTATACAAAAGTGACGACATAAAATGCAAGTGCAATTAATAGTTCATTAATAGCATTATATCTTTAAAGTCCATGACTAGATGTTAACTGTTTACATGATCTGAATGAGAAGACCAGACCGAAATGGAGTGAAGCAGGAGTGTAACCTGTCTCTGAATACTTTCTCTAACCTCTCTTGATGAAAATATACATATTATGCGGACATAATTTGGTCTCCTATGTCTGAGTTCCGTCCACTGTCAGGTTAGAAAGATCCCTAATCATAAGTTGACAAGGAACTACAGTAGCCTAGGATGTGGTTACTACTTTAAAATTTTATAACCGAGAATTTCTGGTCATGTTAGTGCTTTATAGTCCAGTTACTTTTTACTTTAGGCTACTCAGGCAAGAATGTTAAGCCAGTTAAATTCATTCATGACTTGTGCACCCTGATCAGTAAAAAGATTCTTTTTGTTAAGATAACTGCATGGCGTGAGGACTATTTTCCTACTATTTAATATTCCAATCGTAGTTTGCTCGAGTGTTGGTGTGGCTTGTGTTTCAGACCTGCACGCAGGGTGAAGACAAACTGGCCATCGTGTGCATCACCCCCTCGCTCAAGGGCCTCAACGTTCGTCCCCCGGTCGCCACCAAGATGAAGTTCGTCCTCGACGGCTTCTCCACACGTCATTACGACCTGACCTACGTGGAGGACCCGAAGTTTGAGGAGTTTCAGAAGCCCACTCTCACTCCAAGAGGCAGCAGGAGTGTGCTGGAGATTAAGGTACGAGAGACGCTCTTTACCACACTTACACACAAACACTTAGACATGAGCGTTCTTCAAAAAAAGGTTGACGGAACAGGGACACACATGCAACAGGTTCCAAAAGATTTAGATTGTGCATTCTGTTCTAAATGAATGTGTAGCTCATTAATAATGGTGCCATCTGGTTATATATCTAATTAATTAGCATTTTAGAAATCAGAACATGATGGTTAGAATTGCTTAGTATTGTGTAAATCCCACTTTTTGCTTTAAAGATCCCATATTTTACTATTTCTTCAACAAGTTAACACAGGTCTCAAAGTTTCCCCCCAACGTGTGTGTTAGAAACGTGCTCGAAACGACTCTCAGGTAATGCATTTTTATACCTCAGTGTTCATGTAAATGAGTTACTGCTAAGCCACGCCCCTCCAGGGAGCAGCAGAGTTGAGCACCAATCAGTGGAGAGGGGATCTTCTTATATAAGGTCACAATAGGGGGAAGAAACTAATTCTCTTGTTTATGCCCAGGCCAATACAAAAATAAAAAAAAGGGGAAAAAAAGCAGGGAATGTACACACACACACACACACACACACACACACACACACACATTTAAATGTCTAAACAAATGATTTCTGCACAATAGCTATCCTGTATTACTGACAGTGTGCACTCAATCATGGACCCAGAAAGCTTAAAGTGTAAAGCTTGGTGGTGCATGTTTAATCAAGTTCATCTGAGTTCCGTCTAAAAATGGAAACAATAAGAAAAGATCTGACCTACGAGGTAACGCAGTGAACTATAAGGAATCTGTGAACAGTGATCCAGAGCAGGTGCCGAATATTAAATATTTAACACTGTATATTGAATATTTCCTTTCTTTATCCGAAGCTGATTAAAATTCCAGTGTGCTTTGAGACCCCTGGACCCGTCCGTACACAAACGAAACCACCTTGAGACTTTGCGCTCAGCGAGCTGGAAGGAAATAATACAGAGACCAAACAGGAAACGCAGTTCATTTCCTATTGCGGACCAGCTGACCCTCTAACCTGCGTATTCCCTCCGTCTCTCGTATTGTTCGCAGCTCCTCAGGCTTCCAGCCTTTGACACATTAATGGTGAGATCCTTCGCATTAACAGCGGAAACAGGGTGAGGAAATGAACATTCGAACAATGAAATGCAGGAGGATTTTTTCTTCTCTTTTTTTCTTTTTGTGAAGCTGCCACTCTCTGGTTAAGTGCAGCTGTTGAGAAGGGGGGGGGGGGGGTTCTTAGTATGAGTCTCTAGAATCAAATATCCTCCATGTTTACTGCATAATCCCTTTTAAAGACACACACACACACACACACAGATCTCTCATTTACCTTGTTCATACCTGATGCAGCTATTTACTGCAAATTATCAAAAACTAACCTTAATCTCAGTAAGCAAAAAACAAGCATTTTTTATTTATTTATATTTATATTTACGGCATTGGCAGACATCCTTATCGAGCGATTTACATAAGTGCTTTAAAGTTTTCATCAATAAATACATCCTTATACTAGGTCACTAGAAGTACCATCAGTCATTGTGTGTTTTTTGTTTATTGAATTTAATGTGTCATTTATTTACAAACAAAGTATAACATAATAAGGAGCAACCAGGTTGAAAGTCTTAACTTTATAAGATTAAAATACAAAACATATAGGCACTGTGGCCTCACACCTCCAGTGTCCGGGTTTGATTCCCGCCGCAAGGTCTGAGTGCATGGAGTTTGCATGTTCTCCCCATGCTTAGTGGGTTTCCTTTGGGTTCTCCGGTTTCCTCGCAAAGACATGCAGATAATCCTACGTAATTGAAGTTCTCAAATTGTGCGTGTGCAATTATCTAATACTTAAATAAGAATAATTTCGAGCTTAAAATAGGGTAAAGAATATTTAGAACCAGGATTTGTAATTGTTTATTTGTTCAGTAAAAAAAAAAAAAAATGTTAGTTGAATTTGATTACATTTGAGATATGTTTTGCCTTGTTTTGTAAATTCTATCATTTTAAGATACTTAATGAGTAAATGATGCACTTCAAGCCTAAACCTCATAAAATTAAATTTTATCCAAGGACAAGCCACGCGTTCTTGTTGTTTCAAGGACGCTTAGCATGCATGCCTGGTGTTTAATGCTAATGGGAACTAAAGCCCCCTGGAGACTTTTTGTGCGCTCTCATTCCCATGCAGTTTGTTTGTTTGCCTTCGTGGTGGTCCATGCCACTTTTTTTTTTCCTATAGAAATTAAAATAGAACTTGGCAGCTTTTGAGCAATTGTGAATGAACCAGAACCGATCAGGAGAAATGGACAGGGAGACTCAGTGAGGCAGACTCGTTCATGCAGCTTTAGAAAAAACCATTAATGGAGAATGAAAAATTCATTCTGAGCTGCACGAGGCATTAATGGTGGGAAATAAAAAAAAAAAAAAAAACCTGGGCTGGTTGTTGGAGGTTTGTCCAGAAATCTGTGTGTGTGTGCGTGTGTGTGTGTGTGTTTCTATGGGGTCGCTGGCTGATTGCTAGTGTATGGTAACAGGTGCAGACGTGAACAGTGTGTCCAATCTGCAAAGCCCAGGCTGTCATGCAAAGAATGTGATCACTCTCTTTATTGCCTTCTGCTCTCTCTCTCTCTCTCTCTCTCTCTCTGTCTGTCTTCTGGTTTACAGTCTGACTCATTTAGATTAGCAGATCAGTTTATTCGAAAATTTCCTCCCTCTTCCACCCTCCCAAAACCTAAAGAAACCCTAATTTGCATGTGCAACATGATTGACCACGCACGCACAATTTGCAATTCACCAGGACGAATAAAATGAAGCTGCATGTGAGGAAAATAACATTTATGACAGTGTTGTTGTTGTTGTTGCCAAATGTCCCCGTAAGCTGCTAATCTCAAACAGACTCCTGTCCGAGTAAAACTGGACCTGGAAAAACGATCAATTTAGGTATAAGCTTGTAAATGGGATTCTACGAAAATGTGTTACTTCATCAGCGGTGTGGATTTTAACATTGAATTGCTCTTAATCATGTGACTTTCAGGCTGCAGTGACTCACATCGTGTGTGTGCAAAGTTAATCTATTCAAATTTACTCCTTTAAATAAAACTCAATGGAGGCCACTAATAAGGGACCACTAAAGTTACTGTGTTTGGTCCATGTTTACAAAGTTTCTACAAAGCCCTGGAGAGGTCACATCAGATTGCTTTTTCCAATTAGCGTGCTCATTTTACTTAATTGTGTGCACATTGTTAAAAAAAACAGAAAACTTTAGACATTTTATTCAGTGATGAGCACATTGTTAAAATAAGGTGAACATTTTACTAAATCACGCACACAAAGAAAAACAAAACAAAACAAGCGAGCACTACTAAGTCATGTGGACACAATGTACTAAGTGAGTGAATGTTTTATTAAGTCATAAAATGAGTAATTTGTTTGCACACAGAGTAATAAAATGAGCGTTACAAGTCAAGTGCACGATGTAAAAAAGCAAGCCAGTGTTTTACTAAAGTCGTGCACACGGTGTAAATAAATGAGCTGAAGATGTGCAGTTTGAATGAAATGCGCACAATGGTCACTTTGTTTTTCGTTTATTCTTTTTTTTGTAAATTGTAACCTTGTTCGCACATTTTATAAAACGAGGAAATAAAAAAGGAAAATAAAGCTGTTAGTCAATCAGCTTTCAGTGTAATCAAGCCCTTTTTATGTATTAACATTTTTTTATTAACAAAATTATCTATCAGTACTAAAGAGTAAAATACTGATGATATGTAATGTGTATATTATGCAAATGTTCTCATTGTTTTCATTTAATAACCTGCGTTCGCATCATTGTTTAATCGTGTTGTGTTTGTCTCTCACTGTTTTTTTTGCGCGCAGGTTCCCCGTGTGGACGTAGAGGCGGTGAAGGGAGAGGTGCTGCGGGTGTCGAACCGCTCCTGCGAGAGCGTAACCCTGGTGGGAAACACGCTGGAGTGCACGGTTCCCTCCGAGCTCCAGACCGCCACCAGAGAGCTCGAGGTGGAGGTGAGAGAGGCCCGACGACGCCCCCTATCGCCGTCCGATTGTGCCAGATTAGCTTGAAGTCATTTCAGAGCGGGATATTAGATATTAATTTTTCCTCCACGTGCGCTTTGTGGTTGTTTTATGAACCCAGAAGACATCTCCGATAAGACAGCTCGTATTTCCTGTCCACACACATAAACAGCGGCAGATGATCTGATACGATGCCGAGCGCGGAACGGGCGCTCAGCGAATGTTAGCATGAGTGTGGCTCTAATCTAACCGCATCGAGACAGGGTGTGAGAAAAACGCACGTCCCAGACTAAACTCAATAACCGTCTCGGCTCTAATCTAATTTCCTGGTCTGGTAGCAGGCCTGCGCGTCTTTGACCACTTTTAAATTATTTCTGAAGGAAAGAATGCTTCTAATTGTAGAGAACTATTGCTTTTCCGGACAAAAATCAGTTGAAGTTTTTGTCCTGCTGTAATAGCACGTAACACATCAACGACCAGTTACATTTTACCGCCTCACAGCCGATTAATTTCCTGTAACAGTGTTTTAGTCCTTTTATACTGCAGCGAATTTTATATAATTTTATTTTATTATTATTCTTTTTTTTTTTTTAACCACTAGAGGTTGGAGGCATTTGTTTATTTGGGGTTTTTAGAATTCATTAATGCTATTGTATATTTCAAATTAGGATTTAGTGTATATGCATATATTACTGTTCACTGAAAATCCTCTGATTAGATTTTGGGAACAGAGTAAAGGTCAGAGAAAGGTCAATGACTGACGTTTTTCTTCAATAGCTTAGTTTCTCTTCAAAGTGCCTTTAAGAGTTTTTTTTGCTATGCAGATTAGTAAGAAGAACAATGTCTACACCTGTGCAGCGGCAGAGGCATCTGGAATCCACCACTGGAATCGAATTCTATTTCTTAAAGAGTGACACATTGTTCAGTTTAATTCATTTATAATGCAGTTAAATGTAATGTGGAATGTCTGCAAAACACATTTGTTGTTATTTTACAGCAGCTATAAACAGAAAAAGACAAAAAAAACTTAGTGAAAAAAAATTGCTCTGTCACGTCTGACACTGGAGACTCCTTCCAAACATGTTAACTGTGAGTGTTCCTTTGAATGAGCTGCTACTATGGAAACAAAAAGACACGTTGGATTATTATATAATATAAAACAAACCGGCGGTGCAGTGGCTTAGTGGTTAGCATTGTCTCCTTGCACCTCCAGGGTTGAGGGTTCGATTCCCACCTCGGGTCTGCGTGCATGGAGTTTGCATGTTCTCCCCGTGCTTGGTGGGTTTCCTCCGGGTACTCCGGTTTCCTCCCACAGCCCAAAAACATGCAGATTATCCTAACTGGCGTTCTCAAATTGCCCAGATTGTGTGAATGAGTGTGTGTGCCCTGTGATGGATTGGCACCCTGTCCAGGGTGTATTCGCCTCGTGCCCTAAGTTTCCTGGGACAGGCTCCAGGCTCCCGTGACCCTGAATACAGGATAAAGCGGTATAGACGATGAGTGAGTGAGTGAGTTAGTAATAAAATAAAACCTATGATTTGCAGCCGAATCACTTTAAGAGCAGATCTTACAGAAAAAAATTAGTCAAGACCCACGATTTGATCAATCTTTTTCCAGCACCTGGAGATCGCGAGTAGCCTCCCGCTACTGGAGGCACAGAGAGATCAGCCTGAGTGAAAGTCTGGAAAAATCCTGATTATCCAAATGACAGAATGCATTGATTTAAGTGGGTTCGGAGTTTGGGGAATGTTTAAATATACACACTGCAGCGCTGCACAAGCTGAGTTGAAAAACCAACGTGTACCAGATTAATGTCGGTGCATGTACACCACACTTATCTTAATTCTCAAGCGGTTTCTTAGCTCTTATACCTCTTATCTGCTGTTTGCTCCACTTCATCATGTACGTCTACAGCCGAAGGAATACTTTACTAAAAATAACTGAAGTGGAAGTCATCTCACATCTCGCACTCTCCTCTCAATCTTCTCTTTGGGTTTGTTTAACTTGCCGTTCGAGTTTTACGTTCACATTTTGTTCTTAACCGAGCATTTAACCGAGCAGCACACCACATGTGTAGATGATTCCACGTGTGTGTTTTTCTTCGCAGTGGATGCAGGCCTCGTCCTCTGTGATCCTGGGCCGCGTGGTTTTGGCACAGGAGCAGGACTACAGGCCGCTGATCGCCGGCGTGGTGTTCGTAACCATCCTGCTGCTCCTAATGCTCGCGCTCTTCGTCTGGATCAAAAGGAAGAAGCACATCGACGGTGCGTACTGTATTCGCGCAGTCTCGTCCGCGCTTGTCTTCTCCACGGACGTTCACGGGGCATGCTTGTTGTTTCAGGTCTGGAAGAGAAACTGATGTTTAATGGGGAACGTTTTTTATTTATAGCATGTGTTCTCCCGAGAGAGAGAGCGAGCGAAGTGGAAAGAGGCATCAGTTTCTGGGTTGCGCTAGACTGATAATGTAGGAGCACATGGGGGAAAAGGGGTCTGTCCTGGTTTTCTTTAAAAAACTCTCTCTCTCTCTCTCTCTCTCTCTCTATGTGCGTGTAGATTTAACTGAGGGGATGGTTTGGTATGACGGCCGCGCTCACATTCCACACTTGGACATGCTGGCAAACGCGAGGAGTGTCAGTCCCACTAACGAATTGGTGTCTCACGAGTCTCTGGACTATAGAACCACTTTGCTTGAGGGTACGTTTTGCTGCCTTTGCTGCTTCCTGCTCAAAATAAAACTTTTTATTTTTTGCATCATGTTGCTCCAGCAAGGGATTCTTCTACAGCTCAGCAGACAAACTTTTATCCTCACCCTTCTCCTTCTCCTCCTCCTCCTCTTTGCATGCTCTCTTGCTCTCGTGTCTCAAAGGAGTATAAACTCTCTCTTTCAGTCTCTCATGCGTAAATAAAAAAAAAAAAAAAGGCCAGGTCTCGAGTTTCACCCCCTCTGCCTTTGTAGTTATTGTAATTACCTGACCTCTTAGACCTCTCAGCTCATCTAGCTGACCCTACTAGTCCCAAGCCGTAGCGAGCCAGTGATTGACCTCTCGACCTTTCGACCCCCGCAGACCAGAGCTTGCCGATGTCTCCGAGCGAGACGTGTCGCCCTCCCCCGTACGTCCACCACATGCACATGGACCTGTCCTCCATGCTGGGCGCGGAAGGAGAACCGTCTTCCCCGCTCCTGCCCGGTTCGGCACTCGTGGACCTGAGCAGCCTCCACCCTGAGCTCCTGAAAGAGGTGCAGCACGTCGTCATCGCCAGGGAAGACCTGCTCCTACACGTCAACGAGATTATCGGAAGAGGTGAGGCGACACGCTAAAGATTTCTAACAATCTACCACATGCTCGGTGTATTAATCATAAACCTCGCTCGGTGCCAAAGTTTGCATCCCCATGGCACTGAAGTGGCCAAGAAAAAAAAAGGAAAATGCTTTACTAGGCAGATCTCCACAAGGAAGGAGGTACAACACATAATTAATTGTTAAATTATTGGCACCCATAATGTATAAAATAAACTTTGTTTCAAATCATTATATAATTTTAACTATTTTTTCTAATAGTAGTATTTATATATTTATATATATTTTTATCTTATTTTTTTAGCGCACAGTCCAGGAGCTCCTATAATCATTACCTGTTTCCCAGAGGTATAAATATGAAGTTGCACACCTAAATAACAAACAACAACAAAAAAGACAAAAGAATGCATATCCATAATCCACAATTAGGATCGAACAACATCATCACGTCTCTCAAAAAGTCATTTTCTTTCTGCATTTATTATTTTATCATCCACACTTGATAATTTCTGCTCCTGAAGCAATATAAACTAAACCTAATGCGAATAACTGTCCAGTTCAGTCACAATAGATTATACAGCATACAGCTACTGTGTACAGACTTTCTTCTCGCATTATCAGACTAACGATTTTTCACACTTTACATTATAAAGTGCAGCGCGATGACTGACGTCTGTGGTATGAAATCGTATAGCGTAAATTTACGCCGCACAAATTGTACACTTTCATGCAAAGTCATTTTAAAAGAAGCTTTTAAAAGGAATTCGAAGCTGTTTAAAAAAACGTGTCGAATTGGAGCGACACTGCAGGACGTCTGCATGCAAAATCGGCCCTATAGACTTCATGCTGTAAAGTTGTGTGTGTGTGTGTGTGTGTCTGTGAACTCAGGGAGATCAGGTTTACTGTAGGGTTCTCATTCTCAGCCTCAACCAGAATTCCCTAAAACCCACTGCATGTCCTGTGGGAAAGCCCAGGTCTGTGTGTGTGTGTGTGTGTGTGCGTGCGTGCATTATGGTTGAGTAAGTTTTGGTACAGCATGATTGTGGGGGTGCTTGGTGCGGTGATTCGCCCCCGTTTTAAATTCCCGTCTCATTGTTGCGCTGTCTCGAGGCCCCGTGTGGTAATCTGACTCGGCCGCCATCTGGGGGGACGTGATAGCAGCTCAGAGGGGAGATTACGCTCCTCTACACACACCATTATTTTAACACAAACACACCCCAACCTCAAAACAGCACACCACGCACACCACAGACCCACCTTTACTCACTGTTCAGGGTTTGTGTTAGAGAAAGCTCCCTGTTGCAATCGTTCTTGTTCAGAAGGTTGATAACTACTGGAGGTTTTAGACATTTCGCTTCAGTTCGAGACACCAGACTCAGATCTCAAATGAGGGACGTGACAAAACATCAGCACTTTATGCAGAGCGTGCATAGTCAGGTCGTTTTACTTGTTTAGTATTTTTAAACAGAACCTGAGGTCGACTCGTTTTGAGTTGCAGGATTTTTATTTTTATCAGATTTGAGCAGTCAGAACAAAAAATTAATGAATAAACGAATGAATAAAAAATTTTTTTTAAACGTGATTTCTATGATTTGCTACTTGCATATTTTATAGGAGCAATATACAGTATATATATTTTTTATATTGTTGTATTTTTGTTTGGTGCAGTGATTCTGATTCACTAATCGACATGCCTGAACCAGATTGAATTGAGAAACTAGGAGATTGAGAAATGCTGCTTTGTATAAATCCACTGATAATTCAGTTAAATTTCTTTGCATAGGTAGGAAGATCTGATTTCATTCTTAGACCCGGGTTTTAGTCCATGAAATGTCAAGTAGTTTAAGTCAAATAGTGATGAAACACCTTGGGGGGCGTCGGTGGCTCAGTGGTAGGTTTCTCATCTCCTATGCGGAAGGCCCAGGTTCGAAATCCCAGTCACTGGAAAAAAAGGTAGGGTTGTGTCAGAAAGGGCTTCTGACCTAAAACCTGTGTCAACATGGTCCATTGTGGCGACCCCTCGACAGGAGCATCCGAAAGACCAACAACAGTGATGAAACATCTTTTTGTACTGTATGTAAATACATAGAATTTTATTTCATATTGTTTTTCAACTGTGATTTGTCTTTATTAATAGTTCAGTTCAATTCATTTTTTTAAATGACAATGGTTATTGTCGCAAAGCAGCTTTACAGAATCATGAAATGATAAAACCGAGTTAAAAAAAGTGTGAGAAGAAAAATGTATAAATCGAAATTATAAGCAAGCTGAGGGCAACAAAAAAAAACTCCCTGAGATAACAATATAAAAAAAAATTAGAGGGCCCAGACTCCACAGGGACAACTCCACTCGTTTGGGTGATAACGGATAGCAGGGATTGATCTGTGGTCACACTGTGTGTTAGGAGGCTGGACGTTCAGTATACTGTAACAGGAAAGATGTTTAAAAGCCTTTCATTTGAATACTCACACACTTCGAAGGAACATAACTGCTCGTACTATAGAATTTGCGCTGATCGAGCGATAGCTGCCAAGTATCATGTTGTGTTTTTCTTTGCGCTTTATTTTACCCTATAGACCTGGGTACTGGTGCTGCCAACCAGTCTTGCACTTTATGTAGTTTTGTGTTAATAACTTTAACAAAGATTATAACTAGTTCGTTCTTTGCTGTTTGACGGAGAACCCTGGTACTGAGGGAACGTTGTTTCATTTCACCACTTACTGCCCCTGCTGTCTACTGTTGAAATGACAATAACAACTTCTTGACTTGTCTTCAGTCTGAGACATCAATCAGGTGGAAACAGTAACAACATGAAGGTGAGGCTAATTTCTCAAGCTGAAAAAGTTGCATTTATCGTTCTAGGCTTAGGGAGTCTCCTCAATGCACCTGCATTCATTCAACAAAGTTGTTGTTATTGACAGCTATTGTTCAGAAAAGCAACATTTAAAAAGACGAAAAGAAAAATAAATCTGATCTGGCTGTTCAAACCGAGTTTCTGATGTTAAACGGGTTCGAAACCATAAATAAATCAAATCCGTGACTCTGAGTGGATCAAGTTCAACTTTATTGTTCTTTCAGATGTTGTTGTCCAAAGCAAGAAAAGGAATCGAACACCTCCGAGTACAACCTCACAGTAAAGCTGTTTGACCCTCCGAGTACATTGCATGCAAGTCCACTCTGGGAAAATTTCCTCTCAGATGGCGAGACAGAGAGAGAGAAATAAAGGGAGCGAAGGAAACAGGAATATTCCCGCCGCATTGTTGCGCTGTCCGCACCGCAGGCAGCTTTGGGGATTCCTCATTGTTCAGGGCTGTAAAAAGTCTAGTGTAATAATCGGCCCCGTAAACACGGTCGCAGGACCTCTGATAGATTGATGCACTAAGGCTAACTTGTTGTCTTCCCCTCTTTGTGAACGACAGGACACTTCGGCTGTGTTTTCCACGGGACTCTGCTGGAGCCAGACGGCCAGAAACAGCACTGCGCAGTCAAGTCTTTAAACCGTGAGTGTGTGCACGACCACTTACAACGTACACGAGGTCATACAGATGTTTCACAGCTGTAACATTTCACAGCATGTAAATGTGATTGATCACAATGTAGTGTAGAAGCTGTGGATTACATTAATGCGTTCGTATGCTAATACTGTACGTTATCATTTCTATAGTAACAGCTCAATTAATGTTGCTTGTAAAACAGATTACAGGTTAAATTAAAGAATGTTTACTGTTATTTTCAGTCTCCAGCATTAGCTCTGAACCTTTATCTAAACCATAATGGTTTTTTAATAGAGACTGTAGATGCAAATAGTTTTTACTCAAGATCTCTCTTTCTTTCATTAAGCGGTGTGGCACGAGGGTAATCTATCACAGCTCTCTTTTAGGATGTCTGTGTGAGCATTAAGATGATAATAACGATGACGAACGATCCATCTAGCGGCCGTCTCACATTAGAGTCGACTCTAATCACGTAACTCGTCGTTCTGAGACCTTCTGAGATTTACGACCTCTTCGCCGAGCTCGTTCCTCCTCACCATTTGTTTTCACCGTCAATTTTTTTTCCGATTTCAACGGCGCTGAACCGCGGCCGAAGTTCTGTTGACACATTTATTATGTACACAGTCCAACTTTCATTTTCAAGTAACACGTTTGGCTCTAATTATCTTTTTGACAACACTTTTCATTCCGGTTCAATTAACTGACAGTATTTACAGCATTAGTTAACACAAACAGAGCGTTTTAACCATTTGTGTTCCATCAACAACATGAACAAAGTAACTCACACCGGTGTTGATTGACAACTTTTTACAAGTCTTGCAATTTTTGTTGATTTATGTAAAATTATTGGAGTCATGGATTGAACTGCTGGACAAAGCAGAAGTACTTACTTTATTACTTTTGTGTAACTTGTGTTTTGTTAATTCTACACTTTTAATTATTACATATGGAAAAAAAGTAACAAAATTACAGGGATGAAATCGACAGGATGTACGATAAATCAGAGTTGCTATTATTATACTAAAGTTATGAAAAAAAAAATTTATTCTTCTTTTACAGTACTAAAAATGTGCCAACTCCTAATATTTTTTATTAAGTAGTTAAAGAACATCGTATTACATAATGCATCTATTAATATTATTGTGGAATGTCTATGAAACAGCTATGATAGCAGCTATAAACACTTGTTTCCTCATCAGTTGTTCTCTTTTTTTAAAGCGCAAGCTCTGACTAAAGCACTGACACTAGATAACATAAAATGTTAGTTAAATCGTTCCTATTTTTTTTTCACCATTTTTAAGGTCTTCCTGGATGCAATCTAAAATCCACTGAATGGTATTAGAAATTCCAGATGTTCAGGTGTAGCACATGTGGCTGCTGAGCTCTAAATAAGAGTCACAGACATTAATCCAGCCCTACACCTGATCTACTGTGTAAACACTGAACAGCAGTCCTGTTTTTTTTTTTCTGCTCGTTCTCCCTTTGTGCTCCCACTGAAACCCTAAACAGCTGTTTAATCTTCTCTGAACGTGAAAGCTTCGCAAACTAGATTAAAGAGGAGCCGGGGGGAAAGGGGCAGCCCCGGAGAGAGACGCAGAGTGCATCCAGTAATGGCTGGCTCATGTTACACTAGATTAAGTCCCATCCCTGGAACAGTTTCTCTCCAGGGTGACGTATTGAGCCTTTGTGTAAGCGCTGAAGGCATTTCGAGGGGAATGTGGTTCAGCTGATGGTTTTGTGGAGTAAAGTAGATGGAGGATGATGGAGAAGAGTGGAGCGTGAGCGTATGGTATCAAACAGACTTTTAATCGTATAAACGATGAGCAGATTTCTATTTAAATGACATTCTGATTCAGAAATGTAGAATCTCTAATTGTCCTTAAGTTTTATAATTAAAAGTTAATAGAACCCTGTGTGGATCTCACAACAAGCTGTTAAACCTTTTCAGGATGCCCTTAATAATCAAATAAACCTTTAGGTTAGATTAAGGTTTTTTTTTAGGAGGAAATTAATAAACACACTAATTTGTGCCACACACTAACATCATGATAAGTACACTCCTAGAAAAGGGTTCTTTGGATAGTTCTTAACTTCCAGATGAAGCATTGCAAAGCTTCATAAACAATTATGGAAGGAGTCTCCAGTGTCAGCGTCGTCACTGTAACCTCAAGAAAGGAGAAAAAGCACAACATCATTGAGGACCAAAGATTTAGTTTAGAAGATTTAGAACTAGTTTGTGGGATTTCCACAACATTTATTATAACTATAAATGTTTAAAACACAAAAAGCTATCATGCCTTTCTTCATCCTGGTGCTTAATAAAACAGATTTGCACTTGCTGCGTGTTGTAACTGCAGGTATCACAGATATCGAAGAGGTCTCTCAGTTCCTGAAGGAAGGAATCATCATGAAGGACTTCAGCCATCCCAATGTGCTGTCTCTGCTGGGGATCTGCCTCCCTAGTGAAGGCTCTCCTCTGGTGGTCCTGCCCTACATGAAGCACGGAGATCTGCGCAACTTCATCCGAGACGAGAGCCACGTACGTTCAGATAGACCGTCAGCGTTCACACAGCGTTCAACTGTAAAAAACAAAAAGTAGCTCTTTTTAGGTTGCGTGTTTGTTTCTCAGCATTTCGTTTTTCCTCAGCAGAACCCCACGGTGAAGGATCTCATGGGCTTCGGCTTGCAGGTGGCTAAAGGCATGGAGTATCTTGCCAGCAAGAAGTTCGTACACCGAGATCTCGCGGCCAGGAACTGCATGTAAGATTTCAGCAACACAGTGAAAGAGATTATTATTTTTTTATTCTTTTATATCTGTGGATGCTTTCTGAGCTTCAGCATTAATATTGTATCGCAATGCATTATTTACTCGCCTCCGAGTCCAGCAGCAGCTGGGCTTCTTATAAAGAAAAGAAATAACACAAATATAAGGGATGTCTATAAGGAACAGGCTTCAGGGTGTTAGTAGATGTGCCTGGTTTTCTGTGGTGGATCTCCTAAATAAACAAAAACTGTTTCATTTGGTTTGTTAGCTAAATAAGGCTGGTTAGCGCAAGAGCTACAACTGAGCTACAATCACTAACATTCGCCAGTGAGTATACTGTAGCATTGAGGTTCTGTAGCTGAAGGTTCAGAGTGTCAGGTCTACCTTAAACATCAGACCTGATCTGTGGCAATTTGAACTAAGCTAATGCAGAAAAAGAACTGAGATATGAGATCGTTTAATTCACTGAACAATTATTAAAAGCGATATCAGAATTTTTTTTTTTCTTTTGTTTTATTCATCTTTTATAAAAGTAACCCTGAACTGAAAAAAATGTAATAAGTGGTCAAACCCTTAAAAATTGGTTTTAAGATGGAAGCTCGGTCAGGGTCAGGGTTCGAATCCCGCCTTGAGGTCTGTGTGCGTGAAGGTTGCATGTTCCTCCTGTGTTTAACGGGTGTCCTCCCACAGTCCGAAGACATGCCGATTAAACTCGATGCTCCCAAATTGCCCGTAGTACCATGGTCGTAAAAATGGGAATAAATCCAGTGGTCATGTGGTCCCTAGTTGGACTTCAGAGGTTCCTACTGTAGATAGATGGATGGTGCTAAGTCGCATAAAAAAAAAATTAACAAACCTCATCAGTGTTTAAGTATGTATGTACTGTAAGGAAGTGTTCTGGACCAATCACATCAAGGATTAAAGGGATAAGATGTTACCAAGGAACTTGTAGACTGTTGTAATATGTTCAGCTTTTATACAGGGAGAATGTGGTTAAATACAGTAAAGTGCAAAAGTCTCCTCATTTTATTAACATTAAATTAAATGAAATAAATGGGAATAAATTCTTTACTCCCACAGGCCGCAAAGTGCCTAAAGATTTTAAATCAGGTTGTTTATGTACAGTAACAATCTCAGCAGCGACCTCATTTCCCCTCTCATCTGTTCCAACATCAGCATTATACTAATCACCACCACCCTGATCATCTGTCATCATCTGCACCTGCTTCTCTCCGGTTCATGACTTAAGTTAGACGTTTTTTTAATGATTGGATGATTTATAGGCCACTGTGTGGCTTAATAACCAAAAAACTGGAGAACTTTTCCTCAAAACTACATTAACAATACAAGGTAGTCAGGCTCTTAGGAAGCAAAATACTGTATGAGGAAATGAGAGGAGCTCTCGGGATTTGAAAGTAATTCAGCTCTGTTGTATTTTTCTTTGCGTTTTAATGTTATTTTTTACTTGGATTAATACATTATATGTTTTACAATGAGAGAATTCAGCTGAGAGGTATACCTGAGTTTGTACTACTGTGTTTTATAACACACTGTGCCTTGTGTGTGTTTTGACATGTAGGCTGGATGAGAGTTACACAGTAAAAGTGGCGGACTTTGGCCTGGCCAGAGACGTGTACGATAAGGAATACTACAGCGTCCACAACAAGAGCGGAGTCAAGCTGCCCGTCAAATGGATGGCTTTGGAAAGTCTGCAGACTCACAAATTCACAACCAAGTCTGATGTCGTGAGTGATTTTTGTCATATAATTACCTATAACACATTTGTTTACTGATAAAGATCGGGTCTATGCATTTGTAAAACTGTACCGGGTATTAACATCCAATACCAAAATACCAATACCACAGTTTTATGTAACATCCAGTTACTGGTTTCGTGTTTATAAAGATCTTGATATCAGGGACATCATCATGAAGGAACAGGTTTGGGCCTCTCAGCTCCAGTGAAGGGAAATAATGTGAAATGATTAGCAATGAAGAAGAAAGAAGCAGCAACAACAACAAAAAAATCCTTTACAGACTTTGTTCACAGATTATATACAGCCAGTTCACTTTTATCTTTCAGATCAATCTGTGATTCAGAGTACAGTACAAGCCATACAGAAGGTCAGGCAATAAAAAGCTAATCCTCAAACGTCTCAGGAGCTAGTTAAATTTATTGAGCGCACCTGGATTCCACTCCACAAACACGAATACATGACTGTAAAGCTTATTAATTACACCGATCGAGCTTAGGCTGTTTACACAGGACTTAATATTTCCTCCAGATCTTAAACTGCACTTAACTCGTGTACATGCATGTCAGAGATTGCGAAGTATATCATGAATCATGCGCTGATGTCTAAGTAGTGCTGTAGCCCGGGGGGGGGAGGGGGGGGGGCGAGCAGGACGTGATCTGCACTGACTGATTTATGTCCATACATCCTTCATTACAAAACATACTCCCTTTAATGAAGACTTACAGTAGTAGGAGATTCTACTTAGTAGCGTAGACACAAACAAGACTCCTTTTTTTCCTGTGTCTCAACTACCAGGTCGAATCAGACACTGTGCAGAAGACATCCGTACCCGCCTTAACTCTTAATCAAACCGGGCGGGGCAAATTGCTCTACAGTAGCAGCCAGATCAAATCAAACACTTTGTTTTTCGATTGGCATGGGAGTGTTACTGACGTTCCAAACAATCCACTGGGTGTTAAAGAGGGCTGAACGTGTGAGATCATTCAACCTCTGATCCTCATCATGGCTTAAACACGTAGAGACTCTGACTCAGATGATGTCTGTGCTTTGGTGCACATCTACTATATATCCAGCATAGAATCTTTTAAAAAAAAAAACAAAGCAGGCGAGTCCTTTTCCCTGTCTCCGGCCGGCACGCTAATCCTCGAGACACAGAACGTGATAACTCAGTCTCTGTAACTCATGACGCCACTTCGCTAAAACTACCTTTGAGTCGGATTTCATTTCAGAGCAAGCCGTGGCATATCTCGAACACTATTAGCTGTTGAAAATCACGCTTTTAGTGCTTGTCGACTTCCTGTTTAAAAAGTAAAACTCACCCACGTCCAAAATCGAGTCAATTCACAGGACACGGTCATATCTTGAGTAACGATTCGTAGAATATTTAAAACTAAGGTCTGAATTCACGCTTCGCTTTGTTCTTCTCTTTATCCTTCGCAGTGGTCGTTCGGGGTGTTGCTATGGGAACTGATGACCCGAGGAGCCCCGCCCTACTCGGACGTCAACTCCTTTGACATCACGGTTTTCCTCCTGCAAGGACGAAGACTCCTGCAGCCCGAGTTCTGCCCCGATGCCCTGTAAGCCAACACACACACAGGCACACTCACGCGCGCGCGCACACACACAAGAGGGAGGGAAGCGTGCCTCAGTGCTCTCATTAGCTTTGTACGAGAGCGCAAAAACAAAGAGGCTTTGTTGAACGCCATTTGAGTCAGTGACCTGGTAGCAACTCATCAGAAGCCTCAGCCAACTCAGCTCCACATGACTACTGAAGCTTAACTCACCCTCCTCCCTACACAGCTCTGAGTGGTCTCACACACACACACACACACACACACTCCCACAGCAGGCACCGCTGGCACTCTGAGTAACAGATACACTCATGCTCAGCACCCCGTAGATACGAGCAGACTAGATCAGCGCCTTCCCATATAATAACAGTGTCTCAGTTATGAACAAACATTTCCTCCCATCTGGAGCTGCAGAATGATCCGACAGACTTCTAATCCAATCACCCAGAAACCTCCTCCTCCTCCTCACTGTCGTCCTCATCTTCATCCTCGTCCTCCTCCTCGTCTGGCTCTGCACATTACCACAATGTTTGCCCTGTTTGCACAAAATAATCGCTGTTTAGAAGGTCGTCACAGGCTTACCTTTTAACACATTTATGAAAGGAGTCTCCAGTGTCGGAGTGTGAACGAGATGGTTTCGGATAAAACTTAAAACAATAATCCCGTCCCTTTATTTATGATTTTTTTACTCCCTCTCTCTCAGCTACAACGTGATGATCGAGTGCTGGCACCCGAAACCCGAGCGGCGCCCCACTTTCTCCGAGCTGGTCTCGCGCATCTCCGCCATCTTCTCCAGCTTCAGCGGAGAGCACTACATCCTCCTGAACACCACCTACGTCAACATCGACAAGATGACCCCCTACCCTTCTCTCATCTCGTCTCAGAGCCAGCTGGACCGGGACTGCTGCACCTGAAAGCGGACAGAAAGAGAGAGAGAGAGAGAGAGAGAGCGGAGACGGAATACACACACACACAAACAAAACAACACACATACACACACAATAGAAGAAGCAGGAAGGGAGGAAAGCTATCCGGGACCGGCGTAAAGGGAGGGAGCTGATTGTCTGATTGTCTTTATCACTGTAGATAGAGTCGAGCTCCGTGCAGCGTCCTCCCCGCCGACACGCACCCCGACCCGAGAGACTGACAGACGCAGAGCAGCTCTCAAGGTGTCGTCTCTTACACAAGACAAACGCTGATCTAAACTGTGAAGAGAAGTCAGGGGTAGCTCAGTGGTTAAGGCACTGGCCTACACTTCGGAAGGTCCCAGGTTCAAATCCCACGACCACGAAGGTGTCCCTGTTGGGCCCCTGAGCAAGTCCCCTGAACCCCTCAACTGCTCAGATGTATAATGAGATAAAAATCCCTAAATCCGCGCTGGGTTTTTAATTAAATCTGCTCCTCCCGAAGTGCAGCGTTGATGTGACGTACACTGTTCACGGCTGATCCAGGATCAGCTCTTGTCTATACGTAAATACGTTTGTATATAAACTGTATGAACTGCTAAACAGACTGGACACTGAGACTCTTGATTAAAAAAATAATAAGTATAATAATAATTCATAAGAATGGATTATTTGCCATTTTCTGTGCTGGTTGGTGCTGTATGTGTTCAGCAACGTTTGATTGATTGAAGGACGTCGCGCATGTGTCGTGAAGCACTGACCTGAGGACAGCAGGATGGGACTCGCTCTCAGCAGAACACTGGATGTGAACCGACACAAATGAATCTATAAATGGAAATGGATGATTGTTTGTACTTTGGGATGCATCGATACTGTTACTGGCGTCTGGGGTCATCAGGTACAGAGCTGATGTTGTGCTTATTACATTTTTTAAGATGCTGTATGGGGAAGTTACCACAAGGGGGCATAATGCAAGAACCCTAATATGAACATCTTAACCATGAGACTAGGTTGGAAAAAATGTCTAGAATGCTTACAGCTGAACCCGAATCAGGAAAAAAACTGGTTTGCGTTTTACGAACAAAAGTATGTGCACCCCTTGACCCGTTTTTGATTCTAAACTAAGCTTGTGTTGAATTGTATGGAATGTCTGTAGAGTGAGCTCCATAAAGACATGGTGAGTTGAGGTTAAAAGTGGGTCTGAGCACCTCTGGGTTGAAAGCAAGAACCAACGTCAGTAATTCTCTTCTAGATGAATGAACACAATTCCACACAGACACACACTGCCAAGTCAAGAACAAAAGTTATCCTTACTTTTATAATGTGTAAATTTTGCCACTATAAAATATGAGAATGACATTGCAAAGGATGTAGAACTTTTAAAATGAGCTTTTTTATTATCATTATTATTAGTATTATGTTTTAGGTCACAGAAACAACCGAAAACAGCTAGAAGAAATGTGATTATGTGTATCTGTGCTATTTTTTTCTATATCTTTTGCTGTCAGGTTTGTATAGTTGGTTAAAATTAACCAAAATTCAGTTCAATATGTTGCCTAGGTTGTGCTGAAAAAAAAAGTATATGTCACTCTGTACTGCACAATCCTGAGCCATATACACTGTATTTTTATCTAAAAAAAAAAAAAGGTAAAATGCTCTGTGTTTTAGGAGCTAACAAGCACATACTGTATGGGTGTGATGGCCTGGGGTGCACAAACTTTTGCCCAAAAGAACTTGCAAGACACCTAGAAAGAACAGCGAACCTCCGAATCTAGTAGGATGAATGCACATGTACTGATTAGGTTTAAATCTGAGAAACATAAACAGAGATGAAATGTTTTATGATGGAGAAACACATCAGTAGTTTTGATATTTGTGTTTAGTGAGTGAAAAAAAAACCCATTGTACTCGTACTAGCTCTGAAATAACGCTATCGATGCAGCCCTGAATCTGTTTCCTTTCTTTTCACTTGTACACATATTCAGACATCATGGAATAATCGGTATGTATAAGCTTATACAGCTCTTAGCAATCACAATCGGATTTGTTAAATAATTTCTGATTATTTTTGTCATAAAAATATGAAATGTGATCTCAGTGACGTATGAATGTGAGTTAAAGTTCCACTGAGTGGTGTAAATGGCGTCTGTTTGTCATGTCTGACCTGCTGTGTGATTAATGTATAGTATATATATATATAAAACACAGACTGATGTAGCGTGTCATACAGAATTTTTTTAGATTAGTGAGAAATGTTCTTGACTGTATATTGTATTAGACGAAAACGTTTCCTGTCCACAAGCATGACTCTCGCTCACAGTGACACGCAGCAGTCGCTCCGTATAAATAAGGTACAGATAATATCTTGTTTTGTTTTTTTTTTCCTCGTGACTTTGTTAAATAAAGTTCCATCATCAGATCATCAGATCTTCTGTGCAGAATAAAGCCGCTTCTCATGGGTCCTGTTCCTGAACGTGACCGTTCTAGCACAAATGTTTCATTGTTCTCCGTTCGTCCTCTCGTTGGCTAACGGAGCTGACCCTGACCTTTATTTACCCTTGTTGGGTATCATTTGACCTTTGACCTATTGTTGTCTAGACAAGTTTCCTCTCATGATTTGCCTGTGAAACAAAAAGATGAAAGTGTGTCTCGATACAGAGATCATCATCATCATCATCATCATCTGTATCAAGGGTCTGCTCTTGTTAGAAACTTGTGTCATGTGACCTGACCTTCAACACCGATTCATAAAGACTCGAGACGGATTATGAGACGAGGATCACTCTGCAGTTTAATAAATCAGTAAACCGGTGCGGGCTCAGGGCTGCACACACACACACACACACACACACACACACACACACACACACACATCATCGATCGAGCAAAAAAACTAAACAATAACCAGAGTCTTTTCTGAGAGGTGAAATACAGTGAAGGGCAAAAGTTTGCACACTGGTTAAAGATTTACAGCAACAAGACAGTAAGATTTAACATGTTTGTTAATGATCAATAACAATATTACTTATAATAATACACATTTAAGATTTAATAATGAGAGAATTCAGTGGCAAACTTTTGCGTGCACACACTGCCCCCTTGTGGATATCATTCAAATAGCAATATCATCATCAAAACTCTCATTTTATTTTCTAAAAGGTGTTAAACTGTAGGATTTTATTTATTTATTAAATAGAACGTATAAAATTACAATAATTATTTGGAACATATTAATGAATTAAATTCAAATTAAACGTTTAAAACGTTTGAAGTGTACGATTGTTTTTGAAAAACCGACTTCAAACGGCTTTTGTCGCGTCTGGTGTGAACGTGTTGAACAAACGTACAGCAGCGCCATCTTGTGGTAAAACGCAGCAAAGACACGATATCCTAAGTACAGAATTGTTTGAGTGTTGTTTAAAGAAAAAATCATAATAACATTTTTTTATTTATTTTGCATTCAGAAACATTTAAAAGATCCTACATTCAGAATTTGTTTTAAACATTTTTTTTCACTTTTTGGTTTTATTAATAATCTTAACATTCACTCCTGAACATTTTTGTATTTGTGGATAATAAAGGAAATAAAAATGGGGCAGATCTGGTACCTGGGTGTGCATAGAAGAAGAAAAAAAATAACTTAGTAGATTTTAAAGGGAAAAAATGATTATTGACTCTCGATACCATAAGGTATCTGTAGACAAAATATGATGAATGAACACACTATGCTAAATATGATGATGACTATGAATATACATTAGGAATATGACGAAAAACACACACACACAGTAAATGTCCCATTGATACCGTTTACCAGAGGGTGCACAAACTTTTGCATTTGACTATACAGTATATGACCTTGCTAAAGAGAGTACATTTCTTGCTTTTGCACGAACGCTGACTGATGATGTGTGTATGGCCCGGAGCCTGAGCTGTTTCCCTGATTTATAGACGTGCTGAGTGATTTTAGTCTCTAGACGTTGTCCTTCAGTCTGTTCTCTCCCTCTCTATGAACCAGTGTTGAATAACGTAGGGAACGTCCTGGAAGACAAGCAAAGAGAGGTTTCTTTCGATCCTGACGTCAGGTCACATGATATGGATGTTTCAGACATGAGCTGACCCTGAAAAATCCACACCATTTTATCATACAACCTTAAAAGGGGGAACAAACATCAGAGTAGGTTCAATCAGGGTTTTTATGTCGCAGGGGAGATCTTTACCTCATGAGGATAAACTGTAGGAGCCGTCTAGACAACACTGGACCGGATGTTAAGTTAAAACAAGGGTAAACAAAAGGTCATGTTCAGCCAAGACAGACGATAAGAATAAGGACTGAGAACAATGAGACGGTTGTGATTGAATGGTGCAATAGACCATTTAAAGAAAACCTTTTTTCAGTAATTATGTGCATTTATTTTTCTCCTTGTTCCTGTAATCCTCTTCTGGTACTACAGGGCCACTAAAGTAAGGGGCATGGAAGAAGAAAAAATATGCCTGATCAGTCTTTGCAAGTTCTCACAAAATCCCAAGTGGAAGACAAGTGGAAAAAAAAATCCTTAGTCTTCTTTTCAAATGAGATGGTAATGTATTTTAGTGTGATTGACACTGACATTAAAAAATGTCATTACAATTCATGTTAGGACTGTGCTGTAGGAGTCTAATGATGACCGCTGTATTAATTCCCATTATTTCCTAATCTGCAGGTCTTTGGGAGAAAACCAGAGAAATTCCACCAAGCATCGGGAGAACATGTAAGTTCCCCTAAGGCGGGAATCAAACCCAGACCCTGGAGGTGCGAGGCCGCAGTACTAACCACTAAACCACCGTGGCACCTCTAAAACAAAACAAACAAACAAACAAATGTCTGAATAATAAAAATATTTTACATCAAACTATTTAAAAATGTGGGGAAAAAACTGCCACATCAAAATATTATAGTGTAAATATTAAAAAAATATCATTTACAATAATAGTTACTATAATTGAGCTATTATTATTATTATTATTATTATATTGTTGTTGTTGTTGCTAGAAAATAGGCAATATTTATTCATTTATTTTTTATTAATTTATTTACCCAAAAAAAATCACAAAAATAAAACCAGTAAGTCAACAACGAAACAGCGCCCCCTTGTGTGAAACTCATGGTGCGCATGCATTCCGTCATTCCGTCGAGTCTTAACATCATCCAATCAGCGTGTCAGTTTAATGATTGACACCTTAATAAAGCAATGAAAAAGCGACTGACAGCTCAACCGGCCAATCAGATCACAGTAGGCAGGACTAAGAGGAGCGCGCGAGGACAAGGAAATCATTTATATTCACGGTCTGGACACCAGTTAGGTCTTTTAATACGTTTTTGAAAATATTTCTCTTTATAGCATAATAAGCATAATGGCTGAGTTTCTTTGTGTTTGTATCATCCATTCTGTTTTTCACTTCCCGCCTTTCAGACTCATATCAGGCGTCATAATAGTCACGTGATTGCAAACGACCTATTAAAACGTCAACCGTCGCCATGGCAACAGTGATAAAAAAAACTTTCATAGCTTGTAATACAGCAAGCAACTTTATGATATTCTATAATAACGTGTAAAAATTGTGTTTTTGTGTTTTGAAAAATTCCATATAAAGAAAGCGGTGAGTGAATATCGATTAATAAACCATAAAACAATTTCAGTGATTTTTATTGGTTCAGTAACTGGACCCCCCCTGTTTATTGGTCGTTAATTTGTTTGTTGCTTTCATTTGTTACATTAGTAGTATTTATTTTTATTAACTATTTAGATATATAATAAATATTATACTAACAAATGTCTAAATATATGTAGGTACATATAGAGATGGGAAGAAAAAAAATATTTAGTTATAACTCACGATTCATATCGCCACACTGACTTCAAAATAATTTTCTTAAGAATAACTTTTACATTTATAATAGAGATGAACCAATTGATCAGACAGTGACCAGAATTGGCTTGTTTCCAGGCGTGACCGGTGATGGGCCGAACCACATCAGATATAAACCACATTATTAAAAATTATGCATGTAAAAATACTCCGATCTGCCTTTTTCTCCAAACTCTGTAAGCGAATTAGTGTCAAACCCACTTTGAGATCACACCCACAGGTGGCACACTCTGAACTATTGACATGTTTTCAATTATTGGTTAAGTTTAGAAATAATAGTTATGTTTGGAAACAGAGCTATGTACTGCTTAGTAACAATGTACCTTTGTGTTTAATTTTATTTGAAGTTAAATGTTACACTTTTGTATTTAAAGTTACTTTGTATTGTTTAAATGCTGTTAATCTAATATCGAATCGGATATTAATAAAATCGTGATACTTTAAAAATTGCAATCTTATGCGAATTGGCACTGAGGTATCGTGATAACATCGTAATGGGAGGAGACTGGTGATTCCTCATCCCTAATATACATATTGTGGGTGGGAGATATCTATTTACAGTTTTTTGTAAAATTTTACCACTAAAGAAAACAGATAAAGGAAGAATAAAAAACTAAACAAATATTAATTATATTGAGTAACATTTAATCACTTTTATTCTCAGATCTGATGGCCGTCCACTTAGGAGGTTCAGCAGCGCACCCTGGTGGTCACACGGCACAAGCAGCATTTGGTTCCTTAAACAAACCCATGTCAAACAAAACGCCCACCACCAGGAGGAAGAAACTCGCAACTCCAGAAGTTCGATGCATCATTAACGTGCTGGACGAGTGCCTGTGCAAGATCGCCGTGTCGTCGATTCTGCCGTGTGAACTCGTGAACCCGGAGGGGGTCTCTGAGGAGCTCGGAGACACAGCAGTCGAGTCGCTTAGAGTCCATCTGCGTCTGGCCCAGGAGTATTGTTCACTGCAGGACACGGACACAAGCGAAGACAAGTCGATAGCACAAGAAGTGCAGGACTCATTGAGGAACTTCCTGCGCCATGTGAGGCCTCGCATAGCGATAGAGCCAGTGGAGACAGCACTACAAGGGGCGGGGCCAATCCTGCAAGAGGATCAGAAGGCTGTGCAGGCACTGGGGGCGGGGCTGCAGGAAATTAGAGAGGTGCTAATGGAGCAGCTGATGACCACGCCCAAAGAGGAGTGGGAACGCAGGAGGCTCGGACAGGAGGCGGGAGACAGACAGAAGCGTAACGCGCAGCTCCTTCACAGGGTGGAGCAGGAAGTGAGAGCGGCGACCGAACACCGAGACGATGTGGTGAGGAACAGAAGCGCAGAAACTCCGTCTGTCTCTGTTCTTAAGTGTTGTTGAAAGAGAATATTGAATTTTGTCTGTCTTTTTCATTCTCCCTCTTTTTCTGCTTTGCCTTTACTTCCTGTCTGTCTTTTCTCTTCCACTCGTTTAATCTTTCCCATACTGTCTCTCTTTCTGTTTCTTTCTCTCTCTAAATGTCTGTTTGATTCTGTCTCTGTCTGTCTCTCTCTGTATCTGTCTTTTTTATTTTGTTGCCGTCTCTCTGTCTGCTCCTCTTTTTAATTCTATCTTTCTCATTTTCTCTCTTTTTGTCTGTCTTTCTGATTCTGTCTCCTTTTCACACTGTCTGTTTGTTTGTCTGTCCGTCTGTCTCTTTATGTGTCTTTCTTTTTCTGTTTCTCTCTCTTTCTGTCTCTCTTTTTCTTTCAGATCAGTAAGAAGGATGAAGAGATCCAGAATATGAAAGACTCCCTCCATCAGATTGAGAGAGAGTGTGAGGAGTTTGAGGAGCAGGTGCACATGAAGGCTGAGCAACAGCACCAATCAGATCTGAAGAACTCTGAGGCGAAGCGGCTCCACCTCCAGGAAGAAGCCAGTCAGCTGCAAGTTCAGCTCAACCGTCTGACCGCGCAGCACAGGGAGCGAGAGGTGGCACTGAGACAGGTGTGTGTGTAATGTCTTATGATAGAACATGACTTAGCGTTAAAAATGAGCAGTGAAGATCAAATAGCTTTAAATTCTGGTGGAGTTCGCACCTGTTGTCACTTGCACTATAGCAGCTGTATTGCAGTCGTTCCATCACCATCCTCTCTTTATAGGTAACCCCCCAAAAAATGTCCTCCTTCATAGACTCTTAAATTTTCCCCATTATAGGAAATTAATCAGCACCTCCAGACTAATCAGAATCCAGAACTCAACAACGCTGTCAGTGTTAGTGTTCTTGCTCTTTTTCACCGCTATTCTTTTTTTCTCTCTCTCTGCAGAAGAACAATAAGTTGGAGACCGAGATAGAAAATTGGATTCAGAAGTACGATGCTGAAATGGAAGGGAAACAGGTCAGGGTCTGCGTGCTTCCTGTTTATAAACATTCTAGGACCACATACGAAAGTGACTCAGATCTGATCTGGAAAAACATCAGTCACTTTGGGGGTAAACAAAAAATCAGAATCAAATCAATTCAGGCTTTGATTTATCAATGTCAGTGTTGTTCTGTGACATACGCAGGCCAAGCTGGAGGGTCTGATGCAGACGTACGAGCAGGAGCAGGCGGAGCTGCGTCAGCTGCAGGAGCGCTTCGCCTTGCTGGAGATCGAGCACACGCAGATCATGGAGGAGCGACGGAGAGAGCAAGAGCGAAGAGAGGAGGAGAAAAGGGACAGAAGGAAGAAGACTCGAGCCGCCATTATCATTCAAAGGTTCTGGAGACAAAGGAGAGCAGCACGAAAGAAGAAAGGGAAGGGCAAGAAGGGCAAGAAAGGCAAAGGCAAAAAAAAATAAGAGTCATCATATTAACTTGTGAAAAGTTTTTTCATTAACCTGAAGATCAACTTTTAAAGCAGACGACATACTGTGGTCCATCTCCAGGGTCGTCTTAAAACTTAAAACACATCGTGATTGATAGTGAGAACAGCGAGGGATCTTACATGGAAACATGCTAAACAGAACGACCATCTGAAGAACCACAGATAAGGCTTCAAGGAAGACCTCGCCGTCTGTGTCCAGCCGTGGAGAAGTCAAGGAGAGAAAGGATGAATTCCTACTGTACTTTAGCAAGGCTTGAGCTTTTATTGATGGTAAAGAAGCACATCCTGACATGATGTAAAGAAGGGCATTGATAAATACGATTACTTTAAAAACCAAGTAAAGTTATCAAAATTAGATTACTCATGTTAACATTGCCTGATTTGTTTAAACCAGTTTAATTCACATAAGTTACAGTCAGAAGTTCTTCAGACATTTGGTTCCTCCAATCATATCAAAAGTGTACAGCATGTTACCGTTTAGGTGCACTTTGCTCTGGTTCTCTTTAATTAATTATAAGAAATTGTAATTACAGAAAGTCTAATAGTCATACTTCTACACACATTTTAATTGGACATATTAATATTTGTAATAAATACTGCAGTAACAAACACCTCAAACTTCTAACATTTCCTGCAGCAAAATTCTTCTTGTCTTCCATCATGGCTGATCTACAGTGGAGGAAAGCTTGAAATCCAACATAAATATTGCATTGGGAGGAAGTTAAAGAAGTTGATTTAAACATTTTACATTAAATTTACCTAAACGTTTTGGAGGGATTTAAGTTAAACATAGGTTATGGCCTCTGAGAGTCTACGGGATCAATTTACCCCCGCCCTTAGAAAAGTCATAGCACCCCATTCCTGAATAAACTGCACAATTTAAAACCTCATGGGTCGACGACAAACTGTACAGGACGAGTTACGCGCCAATTATTGTACATAATAATAATAATAATGTAATGTACCTGTTGGACAATAAAATAGTGAAGAATATTTCCTATATAATTCACTTCAGGCAAATCAAGTTCACAAATGGAGATAGACTGGCTCCAAACCCTTCTTACATTGTTTTCTTGTTAAACTCGGAAAGTATGGCTCCTTGATAGAAGATATGACAAAACAAAAAAAGCTAAGGGGTTTTAAATAAAGAACTGTTGATTTAAATATATACTTATATTACATTAATATAATGGCACAATTTTATAAAGTTTTTCAGTTTTAAGGTTAAAAAAGAGTGTTTGCAGATGATGTCACGTCCGCTGTGTCGCATTGCACGAACTGTCACTGAAGGTAAGCGTCAGTCTAAATGTCAAAGCAAAGTTCAGCCAAAAGGCATTTAAAATAGGGTAACATTCATTCACAAAATATGCTGTACCTCAAGAACCGTACACTCAATAAATTCATTCTTTGAATGACGATAGCATCGAGGTCTGAGGATGGTACCGTCGTCTGTGATCCTTAGTAAGTTTTATATTTGAAGTGGACATATGCACGAAAAGCACATAAAATATCCAAACCAAAAGTGTTAGACAAGCATTTGAGACCACACAGCACATTTATTGCTTAAAAGTTTTATTTCTCAAGAGATTATTCATACAAATATGATTTCGTAAAAGAAGTAAGCAATACCAAAATGAGCTATTCCTTTTCAAATGATCTCACTTTCCAGACATTTATAAAAAGGTACAAGACGCTATTCTTTTAATTACGGCAGGAGCAAACAACAGCATCGTACAAAATGATGTAGGAGTCGCTGTAAGCGTAGAGCATTCGGTCTCGTGGGTTGTAATTCAGAGACTGGATGTTTTTCCGCATTTTCTTGATGTGGATCGCTAGATCGTAGCGCTCCTCGCTTGTCTCTGTATCGAACGAGTAGAAGATTTCCTCCGTCTCATTGTCGAGGAAGCGTGTGGCATAAAGCACGCCGCATGCCATGAAGGTGTTGGTGGCGGTGCGCTTGTGCAGCGATGTTCGCCATGTTCGGCCCAAAGATGGAGGACTGCTTTCTATTATCTCACTAAGGATCACGTTGCCAAAATTTTCCACTGTTGCGTAGACGACCCAGACACCAGACTCATCCGTGGAGAAATCCAAGTCTGTGTAGCTGTACGTCCCATCTAAGTGGCCAAAAGGAAATTTGTTATTGATGCCAGTGTTTTTAGGAAGTGGTGTATTGGTGACGGAGCGCTCAGAGATGTTAAAGCGACACACAGAGGGTGTATTATAGCAGCCGTAGTATAGCGCGCCTCCATACTGCACCACGTTAGGGCCCATGATGGTGTTTGTGGTGGGGTTTGAGGAAGCGATGGTGGAGTCCACAGGACCCACGCCTACTAGTATTGTGCTTAAACTGCTGTAATGTCGCACATAGTTGGCATAAATGTCGCTGCTGGTCAGAGCCACCAGCCAGTACATGTCCTCCTTTCCTGGAACAGGTTTCGGGTCTCTCCCCCAGGCGCCGTAATAGTATGAAGTTCCGTACTGGGTGAGGGAGTAAGTTCTAGGCCCGGTCACATTGACCAATGGACCTTGTGGACAGCCTTCTCACACACACAAGAAGAAGAAAAATAAGTATACAACATCAGTATGTAAAAACTAGATATTCAGAAGACTTTAAGGAGACCTGATTATTGTATAGCGTCAGCTATGACATGGTATCTCTGGATCGGACAGGGTTCAGGACCCAAACAAACTTCTGACTGTTATATTAATTGTTCAGTTCTTTATTTGTGCCTCAATGACTATTTCAATTAAGAGCTAAACACTAAACTGTACATACGTGTTTGAGGAGTGGGAGGCTCAGGAGTGGCCTGAAGGTCATGTTGACACTTGGTCAAGTCTTTCGTCAGGCGCTTATTTTCTCGCTGTTTGCTCGCCACGTGCAAAAGATCGAAGGCCTCAAGCTCCTGCATGCCCTCGGTCATGTTTTGCAGCTTCAGTAAAGACAGATGGAAAAACAACCATTCACTTGATCATTCACTCATTTCTCTGATCATTCTTTTTCGTTTCCCAGTTTGACTTACATTTGAGTCAGCATGCAACTTAAGCAGATTAGTTATTGGCTTTCTGATCACTATTGCCCCCTGCTTGACCTACGTAATGTTGCAGTACATCACCTTGGTGGCCGTGCTCTCACTGAGCTGCTTGTGGGAGCTGATGGTATTGTTCAGTTTAGCCATGAGCACGCTGATCTCTGCGAGCTCGAGCTCGATGATATGCAGCGAAACGGCTCCATAAAGATCACCATCGTCCTCATTCTCCAGCGCGGACACGCTCTCTTCCAGCTGCTCCAGCCGCCGCTGCACACCCAGCATCAGTATATCCACCTCCATTAACTTAGAGAGAGAGAGACAGATTGCAATATCTGATAAAACTTTGTTATTAAAAAAATTATTAAACTTCCAAGTTGCACCAGTAACTTCATTTCATCACACCATGCCATGTACAGTAGATGTTTTTCCCTAAAACAGCACGAGACGAGTTTATTTTCTTACTTGTCGCCTTTAGAAACAGATAATATTCTGGATCTCTGATGAGCTACACACCTGCGTTGAAGTGATGCTCTTGTTGCACTGGAAAGCCCCAGTGCGAATGGAGTCGAGTCTCTCCATTGGAAAAGGACGCTGCAGGTTGTTCAGTTTACACACACAGTCCTTTCCGCTCACACACTAACAGCAAAAATATGGGATCAAGAATTGTATCAATGTGATGCTTATTGATAATAATAATTCATCTTACCTGAGAGAAGAAGGCGAGGGAAAATGCAGCCGTCCCTACAGACAACAGAGACGACTTCATGTTTGCCAAAGAAGACGAGCAGAGCAAAAATGCATCGGCTTATATATATATATCAGGAAAAAGTCCAGAGGCTGTCTTATAGTCCTATCACCCCCTTGCAAAATCAAGGTTTGGTAATAGAAAGGTACATTTCTGCTGACAACCGTCATATAACAGTAAGAACTGGGGAAGTGAAAGATGGAGAATTCTGTTTTTGCTGACATTTTCCGCAGAGTGGCAGAGCCCAGGAGGATGTGGCACAACCCAGGTTTTGGTGTTTGTATACCTAAGCGTGATCACATCATGTCTAAACTGCACCGCCACATTCTTCTGGCCTTCCTTCTTCTGGCCTTCCTTCTTCTGGCCTTCCTTCTTCTTTCTCTTCTTCATAGTACAGTACATGCATCAATCTTCCTCTAAATATATATATCAGATTTACATGTTCATGCACATAACATTTAACAGCAGCTCTGATTGTAATAGAGTATAGTGTATTACATTATCAAATCACAGGTTTATATTAATCTAGAAACAATAATATATTAGAACATCACATCTACAGAGAGCATTATCTGATATACATCAGATAGGGTGATGAAAAGTACTAATCTTCATGGAAGGAGTCTTACTATCAGGACTTCGTAACAGTCAGAGCTAAGGCTTGTTTCTTTCAGATATCTTCATGACATTGCAGTGTTACCATAACATGATATATTTTCGGTGTTTTTTGGGGGGTCACTGCCCTTGGGCAAAACTTACTTTTGACCCAATCATCTAGCTATTGTTTTAGGGTTTTTCTGATGAGGTCATTGTCCTTTTAATCCTTCTTTAAGAGTTCATTTACTTGGTGCAATGCCCCAGTTCCACTGGTGCCAAAACAATGCCAAAACATGATCCTTTTACCACTTGGTAGAGTGTTCTGGTGTTTAAGCTCATCACCTTCACTACTTCAAACATGCATTAGATTACCTCTGGTCAAAACTTTTCTGGAGAGAGCTTCTTGTTGTCCGTGTGGTTGTGTTCAAAGTTTGGCTTCAAGGTGTGTATTTTGGAGCAGAGGCTTCTTTCTTGGGCAGCAACCTTCCTGTCCAATGGTGATGTAAAACTGGCATGACTGTAGACAGCAACACTGGTGTTCCAGTAGCTTCCAGTTCATGGCAGTAATGTGCCTTGTTGGGCTGGTTCCTGAAATGTTCCTGATCATCAGAACCAATTTTCTTATGAATGAGGGTCAGTTTAGTTCTTCTTCCAGACCTTGGCAACATGGCTACACCTTCCAGTAGCTTGTACCGACTGCATCTTGGATTCTGTAGTTGTTTAGAAAAGGGACAATACTGACTTGTGTAAATCAACCATCTTTTATCTGGACTAAGTTTCTTAGACTTTCCCATTGTGCTCTGTGTTGATCAATACAATGGGTGCTGTCAAACAAACTACCAACTGGAGTCCATTCATCCATCATCATCATCATCATTATCATCACCACCATCACCATCATTCCTATCAGGAAGTTAAGAGGCCTTGGGCTTTTCCAGATAAAAGACACTTTGGGACAAGCAATTAATAAGATTAATTATTAAGATGAATTATCCAAATGTATCCCAAGTTTGGCCCTGTGTTAATATCATAAAACCCCAAATAAATTAAACCTTGTGCTCCAAATTCTTGGAGTTTTTCTTTCTTAAAGATGTACAGTATGCGATACAATCATGCAGACCAATGTAGCCCAATATTTTCATGACATGTATATTCATGAAAAGTAAATGGAAACTTTTGACAGCAACAGTATAAATCTAATTAATATAAAATAAATGGAACAAGGCTCATGTCCTTTCCTCCTTTTTTTAACTTGCAGTCGCTTACATAACACAAACAAATTGTTCTTATTCAGACATCAGCACACTCTCTTTCTTTGACTACTCCAGAAAACCCCACTTAACCACTCCAGCTACTACATACCCCACTGCTGATTTCCAGCCGAGGACCTGTCTGGCCTGTAGCCATCTCCTTTCCCTGGTGAGAGGAAATCTGCTACAGCCACCTGTGCCCCAAGTCTCTAGGTCACTGAATGTAAATGACTGAGGTGGCAGATAATAAGGAGTCATCTACACAGTGGCATCCGCTATGCAGTCTGTTGTCATTTAGTTGCAACTAAAATACCTGGCCATAGTTTAACCAATTCAATTGCACATTTCAGAAATACTGTCCTGTCCTTTTATTTGCTGGCCAGCAAGGAAGTCAAGGAAATTTACACATATTCCCTAATGTCTATCAAAAGCAACTTAACTAACCAAGCAGTTAAACAGCTTTTAGATTTTGGAGCTCCTGTCAAACCACTTGTTTCTTGTCTCCAGTTTCAGATGTTGCAAGAGAGAAACCTTTGCTGTTTGGGCTGTGAGAGCTGGTCTTAACCAAGGCCTAGAGTTAACAAATTACACTGTTTGATGTTCACCCAGCTCCGAGCTTTTCCTTCCCAGCAACTTCTGTTGCCAGAGTGCCAGAAAAGATCTCTCTCTCTCTCTCTCTCTCTCTCTCTCTCTCTGTCTCTGTCTGTCTCTCTCTATCTCTTTCTCTCTCTCAGCCTATGGTCTTAGGCTGTTGATGGATATTTGTAATTCATTGCCCCATCTGTTCACCTCACCTCATAGTTGAGGTCCCAGACTCACTGAGTGACCTCAAAGGGCGCTTGGTAATTTGTGGGCAATTTGGAGATTTTCATGAGCAGTAGCTCAAATGATCACATTACTGTATCTCTCAGAACAACTATACAGGTCATAGCCAAGTGCCATGTTTTACAGACAGGATTGATATTATGGCAAGAAAGACCAGATGTGGTCTTAAATCAAATTACTCGGAGTGTATTTTCTGCTGACTAGTATGTTATAAAGGCACACATTAGGGAAGTGAGTGATAAAAATGTATGTTTTTGCTGATGTTTTGGCAGGAATGTTGGCATACATGAGGATGTGAGACATTTGGGTTTTGGTGTCTGTCTGCCTAAGCATGATGACCTAATGTCTAAATCCCAACAGCACACTCCGATTGTCTTATTTCTCTTTTCTGTCTTGCACCTCTCTCCTTTATTAGAATAAATAAATAATGAGATTTGAAATTGACTTAAAAATCGTTTGTTAATTTTCTATTCCAGCAGCTCTGACTGTAGTATTAGTATCATTGTTGACAGCAAAGTAACTTATTGCTTTACTTCCCAGGGAGCCCTTGTGTGTTATTTATGCTGTCAGAGTTAGTTGCACTCTACAACAAATGTACAGTATATTGACCTTATCCATTATGAGACTGTGGGCATACCTAACTTTAAGCTTAAACACCTTTCCTATTGAACCGGACTTCAGCCTCATACTGTAGCACACAATGTGACTTCAAATCAATCCCTGCTATATCTACAGTATCTGATATGCCTCACCCAGTATGGAGGTGTTTCTTGTTGTCCTTCCAAGGTTTCTTCCTATTGCCGTCAGGGAGAAACTGATATTTACCTTTTCCAAAATTATTATTATTATTATTATTTTAAACAGTTCTCATTGTTTTGGAACAGATAAACCAGCCTGCAGTTGTTGAAGGGGAAATTAAATATGTTCATTAATATCAATATGTTGGAATTAAAATTTGCCAAAAAAAAACACACATACTTTGTTCATTTGTAGTGAGTCACTGGCAGCAAATTGAAACAAGGAAAATGTGGGTTTTGTTGCACAAAAAGTAAATTACAATGATGATCATGCAGAACTTTAAAAACCACAACAAAAAAGTTTAGTTCACAGCATCATCAGTACTGTCGGGTCCTCCTTGGCACTGCATCATCAGCACTTTTACCACTTGTCCTTAGGGACACTGTAACAGCCTTAAGAATCTCCAAAGAAAATCTAATTCATTTAAATCAAATACATTTAACTGCTGTTTTGCCAGGAGTTACAGTAATTTTACACTACAGTATATACAACATGTGACACGGCATGAAGGGAAGTGATTTTTGAAAATGTTGAAACTGTGTTTTGCTCTGTAATACAGTATATGTTAATTAATTAATTTGCCTTGCATCCTGGTACCTCAATTCTGGATGGAGATCTTCTTGTCACATGGAAGCTCCAGCGGTCTACTTGGGGTGCGTGTAGTCCACACATATTTGATAGTCATTTTCCATTTTTATATATATATATATATATATATATATATATATATATATATATATACAAGGTTTGGGAGTGTGTTTATCTCAAAGGTCTGCAGACCAGTAACTGGGGTTTTGAAAATGCCAGATTTGATCTTGCATGATATGCATTAAATAGTTTGATTGCAATTTAATTACATGAAAGAGGCATATAAAAGTGAACTGAGATTTTCTGTCAGCAATTTAAGATTCAGCTTACTATGAGAAAAAAAACACCCCCCCCCCCAAAGAAAAACCACACCCAAACTGACGATCATACTGTTGTGTTGTTGCAACATTTTTTGAGCTCATGCTTACTGTATAAAGGCTGATGGAGAAGCTCAGACACACTCAGAGAGTGATGATGATTTTGCTCGTGCTTTTTCTCGCCGCCGCTGTAAGTACATTCAGCTACAATCCTAATAATAAAACATGAAAATACAGATTAAAGGAAGCTCTTATGAATGATAAGTGGAACACGATATGTGTGTTTATAAACAATTTCACTATCTGTATGTCATCCAACGTTATCTACTTATAGAATGTCATTAAATATTAAGTAATTTTAGATCTGATTTCTTATTATGTGGTTTCATTCATTATTCATGATGTTTTATTATTATACAGTAAAATTAAACTGTGGTTAGAATTTTACATGTAAATTGATTTGTTTTAAATTATTCCAATTATGTTTCTGTCAACTTTATTATATGGTTAAAAATGTTAAGAGGTATAATGATGGACTATTATTTAAATACATAAATAAGATATAGTGATTTTCTTTATTATTATAAATTTTATGCCTATATATATTATATATATTTGTTTGGGCAAAATTGTTTTATTTCTTTATTAAATCTACTGTTTTCTCTTTTTATAATAAAATCCCTAAATTGGGATGAAACTATTTAATTTGATCCTCAACATCTACTGTACATTTGGAAAATACAGTATATTGTTTAAGGTAGATTTATTGAAGTTTATTCTCATAATTGTTTATAAAAAATTAAAAGAGTGTTTTTTTTTTGTTTTGTTTTTTACTTGTAATGAGTCGTAAGAAACGTGCGTAACGTTCCTAATAGCACCTCAATGTACACACTGTGTGTTAATACATGTACAGCTTGTACACACTGTTTAGTGTATGTTGTGTGTATGTGTGTAAGACGTATTGTGTGTGTGTTAGGGGTGTGGCCATGCACACAGCGTTAAGGGCCAGGAGAAAAACGGTACATGTGTGTGTGATGTGAACAGCTCGACCTGGGCTTTTCCTGCTGCCAAGTATGACTCCGTGTCAGAACTGCTGCAACACTGCCAAGACTCACTGCAGAAACTTCAAACTCAGGTCTCTCTCTCTCTCTCTCTCTCTCTCTCTCTCTCTCTCTCTCTCTCTCTCTCTATTACATACACACATACACACAGTATGGACTCCAAATCATAAATATAAACACCAAACACATATTACACACACAACAGAAAATGCCTACAATAATGTCTAAATATATATATATATATATATATATATATATATATATATATATATATATATATATATATATATATATGCAACAAGATACATGCGACAAGAAGATATTATTATTATTATTATCTGTTATAACATTATAAATATTTAATAATAATTCAATATTAAAAATATTATAACAGCTAATAATAATAATAATAATAATAATAATAATAATAATAATAAAAACAGTCCTTGGTTGTGCACATCTTCATTTTGCAAAAGCCTTGATATAATAAAGTGAACTGAACACTGGTTTTGGCTGACAGACGATGGCGGGTATGAAGACGGTGCCTGAGATGGAGTCGACACTGAGTAATGTGACTCAGAGGCTGGAGAGGTTCCAGTACCTGAACAATCAGGGTCTGTACAACGCCCTGCACCTGAATCAGCTCAGTCAGGAGATCCAGCAGCTACATGACAATATAAATGATGCACATCTGGGTACAGCTGGAGGGGAAGCACAGCGCATACGCACGGAGGTACTCTTTATTTAGCACGTTTTCTTTTTTCTGTTGTTTGTTTGCTTATTTGCATAATGGATTTTTACCTGTCAGCATCTTTTTTGTTCTTCTGATTTAGAAATTCTTCAGCAGGGATGATAAGCTGATACATAATAAGCTGCTTTTTTTTTTTGTCCTAATATTTTAAAAGCTGTGCCAAACAAATGTGTAATCAGCAATTCTTTTTTGGGCTAAAAGGAATAAGAGAAGATTATTAATGGTGGAGCTGCTTTTAAATCTATGTACAGTACATATCAAGATACAGTACTTACAGTATAATATTGGTAATAATCCAGTTTAGGAGATTCAGGTCTGTATCAGTTAACAGCAGAGACAGTACATCTTTTTGGTATGCTATAGACCACACATCATGGTCACATGAGCGTCAGCTTTAGTTTCAAGCACTATCCTCCAGAATATATATATATATATATATATATATATATATATATATATATATATATATATATATATATACTGTATATACTGTATATATACTGTATATACTGTATATACACTGTATATACTGTACAGTATATATATATAATGTTAGTGAAAAAAATTATGTGTACTTAGTTGCAGAAGTTTCAAGATGATGTGGATAAGATGTACAGGAAAAACATCTTTAACCTGGAAACAATGAGGGAGAAACTGAGGTCCCTCCATAACCGCGTCCAGAACTGCAGGACCATCCCATATAACTTCAGAAGTAAGTACTTAATGTTTTTCACTACATATTTACCGAGTGTAAACCCACAGCATTCAAAACTGCAGAGTGCTTCTAACTAGAACAAGCCACTTTTGTTCGTTTGAGTCTCGAGTTTGGTTTGTTCAATAAACAATTTCATCCATTTTTCGTCTTCTTCCTCATTGAAGGTCATTTTTAAAGCAACTATAAACAGCTTCCAGTACAGCAAATTTTATTTATATAAAATCCAGTTAACTCTAGCTTTAACATTCTGAATAATTACATACTTTTTTCTTGTTAATGTAATGACCTTTAGAAATATCTGATTGGAAAGTTAAGTGCATCAGTGGCTGTGCATGTATCTTTAAATGCAGTGCCCAACTAAAATCTAAGCAATCTTGACCAGACCTTAAAAAAAGGCCAATTTCCAAAGAACTAAAGGTACCACAAGCATCTGTACTGTGCTAATATAAAAATCTAGGGACCACACAAACAGGGGTTGGAGGCAACAGGTACCAAAGTACAGTATGTACAGTACAGCCACTATAAAGAACATCCTAATTCACTATGGCCTCAAAAGATGTTTAGTGTTAGAAAGATCCCATTACTCAAGATCAGGAATGAGATGGCTGGACTGGAGAGTTACGATGTTATGATTAGTGATATGGAGGGAAAGCTTGCAGCTTTTAGAAGGTCAGCTCCATCCCAACTATAAAACATGGAAGTGGTGGCATTAGGTTGGGTTTGAGAATATTTTACAAAATATTAACAAAATAATGCTTTAATATATATGTTACAGGCTTATGTTCTGAGCGTATGATGAGAAATATCAGTGCACCAGTGGTCACTAAGATGAACCCGTTCAGTTCATCATACGTCGCTGGAGCATGGGGTTATGACATTGACGCTGATGGTGAAAAGACATACTGGATACAGCCTCTAGCTAGTGGGCACAAGCTGGGCATCACTGTACGCTTTTACAAGACTCATGAAGACTTTATGGCTGAAAGGAATGACAGAGATGAAACTGTGACTGGCTCATACACCAATTCTATAGCTATTCAAGGTCCAGGCACCATCGTTCACAAGGGTGTTGTGTATTATCAGTGTTATGATGTTGCTGAACTCTGTGCGTTTGATTTGAAAACCAAGGAAGTCCAACGTGTTGCGCTTCCTGATGCTGGAGTCAACAACAAATTCCCCTACTGCTACTACAAATGCTTGGACTGGACGGATATCAGCATCTCAGCTGATGACACAGGCTTGTGGGTAATATATGCCACAGAAGCTAACCACGGGAACATAGTCGTTAGTCGGGTGGACACTGAAGGCTTCAACATAACACACACGTGGAAGACACGCCTGTTCAAGCGTTCAGTGACCAACGCCTTCATGGTGTGTGGGGTTCTCTACGCCACTCGCTACATAAACACCTATAAAGAAGAAGTGTTCTACGCCTTCGACACCAGCACAGGGATGGAGGACAACACACTCTCGATACCTATGGAGAAGGTGGCAGCGGGCATCGCTAACCTTCACTACAACCCCAAAGACATGAGGCTGTACATGTACAACGGTGGCTACATGCTCGCCTACCGAGCTTACTTCTGAAACGCTTGAGGAAAATATGCTTTAAATTCACTTTAGTAAACGAATAAATGCAACATGATTTTCAGTGTACTGTAAACATAAACTGCAATTATATAAAACACTGTAATGACAATGAAATGAGTTATCTACTGTACAGGAATACTCTGCTTTTCAGTTAATCAAGAGATTTTTTTAATATGGAAAATTAAAGAAATAACACTTTTACTGGATGTTTGCTGATGACTGGATATATGGTGGGAAATAACTAATCAAATAGCAGAAGTTGTTTCACACCTAAAGTTTTGGTTTTAATGACTGACTTTGATTTAAAGTTTATGTAACGTAGTTTATATTACTAGTACAGGTCTTTATCATTTCAAATGGTCTAAATGCTGCCTGAAAAAATGGTTAAATGCCCTCAAATTAAGCTAAAGATCTGCTGTTTTACTATTCACCATTAATTATTTACTGCAATATATTATTTTAGACAGCAAAAACAACTATAACTTTTATTTTTTGATCAGTAAAAACACCCTAATGCAGGAGTTTAAAATGTCTGGATAGTGTTTCAATAAAAGCATTTGAGACCACACAGCAAAGTCATAAACAAAAGGCTTGTTTTATTGGTAAAGTGGTGTTTCCAGAAAAAAAATGAGAAATCATCATTTTTATAGATATTGTTATGAAAAGGAATTTAAACTATAGACAATTTAACAACTGTATTGTTAAATGATTACACATTTCTAAAGTTATAAACCACTATGATCTATAGAAAAGGGAATCTGATTTACTGTCAAGGTGAGAGTTTACTGAAAGACACCATCATACGAGACAATGTATGCGTCGCTGTAGGCGTAGAGCATCCTGTCTCGTGGGCTGTAATTCAGGGACTGGATATTGGTTTGCATTTTCTTGATGTGGATCCTCAGATCGTAGCGCTCCTCCTTTGTTTCTGTGTCGAACGAGTAGAAGATTTCCTCCGTCTGTTTGTCCAGAAAGCGTGTTGCGTAAAGCACGCCGCATGCCATGAAGGTGTTGGTGGCGGTGCGCTTGTGCAAAGATGTTCGCCATGTTCGGCCCAAAGATGGAGGACTTCCTTCTATTATCTCACTAAGGATCACATTGCCAAAGTTGTCAGGCGCTGTGTAGACGACCCAGACACCAGACTCATCCGTGGAGAAATCCAAGTCTGTGTAAATGTACGTGGCGTCCAAGTGGCCAAAAGGAAACTTGTTATTGAAGCCAGAGTTTTGTGGAAGTGGTGTATTGGTGATGGAGCGGGCAGAAATGTTAAAGCGACACACAGAGGGTGTATTATAGCAGCCGTAGTATAGCGCATCCCCGTACTGCACCACATTAGGGCCGATGATGGTATTAGTGGTGGGGTTTGAGGATGCAATTGTGGTGTCCACAGGACCCACGCCTACCAGTAAAGTGCTCAAAGTGCTGTAATGTCGCACAAAGTTGGCAAAAGCATTGCTGCTGGTCAGAGCCACCAGCCAGTACATGTCCTCCTTCCCTGGAGCAGGTTTTGGGTCTCTCCCCCAGGCACCGTATGGGTATGAAGTTCCGTACTGGGTGAGGGAGTAAGTTCTAGGCCCGGTCACATTGACCAAAAGACCTTGTGGACAGCGTCCTACAAACAAACACACAAAGGAAAAACTATTTTGAAAAAGAATCTTATATTATGCATAGGTTATAGTTTTCTAAAACATATAAATGCACAATGCATTATGAAAATAATCCAACTGATAAAACTTAATCAATGCAAGGAGACAATATTTAATTGCCCTACTCTATAGTGTAACCCTAAATTAGTTATATTTGCTTTAGGATTTTTAAAATATTTAATATTGAATTTTAACAGCTGTAAAATAAATTTTTATTTAGATTTTTTATTTATTTTTTTTACTTAAAAAGGAAAGATATAGTTCGGACATGTTGCCCAGCATAATTTGGTAAGATTTGATTAATAAAATATACAGAGGTGGAAAGAGTAATAGGATTTGGTACTCAAGTAAAAGTACTGTTACTTCAGGGAAATTTTACTAAAGTACAAGTAAAGTTACCATTATAAAAATCTACTCAAGTAAAAAGTAGCTCATTAAAAATTCAAAGTGAAATCAAAGTGGTCGCTTAAATATGATGTGACGCTTTGTGCAGGATAGCCGAGGGAAAAAAGAGCTCAGAGCCAAAGACATAAAAACACAAAACATAAAGTAAAAGGAAACGAAAGGGTAAAAGAATAGAGCGTTTCGGGGGTGAACAGTACACCTGAGCTCCTACTCGTCCTCTCCTTCTCATGCACACACCTCAGCAGCGCACACACTGGGGGGCAGCAACTCTTAAAAGGGCAACATACTGTACATAATGTGATCTATAACATACACTACCGTTCAAAAGTTTTAGAACACTTGCAAATATCTTTGTTTTTGTTTAGTGATTTATTTTCTACATTCTACAACAATACTGGGGATTTCAAAACTATAAAATAACACATATGGAATTAGGTAATTACGTAACAACAACAAAAACAACAGTTAGTTGTTATTTTAAGACACAGAGGTCGGCCTTTCTGTAATAGTTCTTGCAAGAACAGTATTGTCAAGTGCATTTGCAAAATCCGTCAAGCACCATAATGAAACTGTCTCTCATGAAGGCCGTCCCAGGAGGGCGAGACCAAAACCTACCTCTGCCGCAGACGAGAAGTTCATTTAGAGTTATCAGCCTGAAAAATGACCAATTAACAGCACCTCAGATTAGAGGCGTTATGAAGTCTTTACAGAGCAGAAGTAGCAGAAACATCTCACCATTAACTGTTCAAAGGAGATTAATGCATTTTTTGGACGCCTTCAGCATTCCTTTACAATGTAGAAAGAAATAAAAATCAGAAAGTTAGAAAATGGAGTTAAAAGGTGTTCTAAAACTTTTGAAGTGTAGTAGTGGCCATGATAATGGCCAGGGGTTTTCTTCATAAGAATTTCATGGCACTTCTCTTTCAGCTGGGTCTGCATCACTGCTAGGTGTTTTGTCTCTATCGTTCTAATTTAGCGTGTTTGTTCTCCCCAACCATCAATCAATCAGTGCAGTGGTTTTCAGGGTGCAATTTTTTTCCTTCCCTGTTCCCTGTTTTAATTTTTTTTTTTCATTAATTTATTTTTTAATTAGTAGTGAATTTGATTTCAAATGTAGCAAAGTACAATACTTTAAACAAAACATACATAAATAAAAGTAAAATTACAGATAAAAAAAAAAACTACTCAATTATATAAACACGAGTAAATATAATTTGTAATTTTCCACCTCTGAAAATATATATTATTCAGCTTATAGTTTCAAGACAAATTTCTATTTGATTTAACAGTAGGGCTAAATGCTAAAAAGTACGTACGTGGACGAGGAGTGGGAGGAGGAGGAGTGGCCTTAAGCTCATGCTGACACTCAACCAAGTCTCGTTTAATACGCAGATTTTCTCGCTGTTTGATCACCACGTGAGAAACGTCAAAGGCCTCGAGCGTCGTCATGCCCTCCGTCATGTTTTGCAGCTTTATATACAGACAAACAAAACAACAATCATGATAATACACTTAATAACTTTAGGCATTTCAGACTTTCAGACACAAGCTGATTATTTTTATGCACCACTTAAACAATTACTTTCGCAAGGCCCTGTTTATAGAAAAATGACTTAGTTAAAATGTAGAGAGGATTAACAAGGTATGTTAAAACAATGTGTTTTAAAAGGGTCAAATTATTGTCCCACATCAAGCCAATAATAATAAAATATTATAATATGGAATAAAATAATGTTAAAAAATATAGAATTGCAAGGAATGATGCCCAAGCACGCTGCGCCATCACCACCCCGGTGCACCAGGAGGACAGTGAGAAACACTGGGCACATGCATTTAAAGAGGACATACCAATACCATTATGATATAATTTTAGAAAAGGGGAAATGTTATGTTAAGACTTCTGAAAAGCCCCAGATGCTGAAAAGTCACATTATGATGTCATTCAATGTGATGTCACTCAATATGATGTCACTCAATGTGATGTCACACAGAAAGTTATTACGACTTTTCCCCAAAGGTTTTAATGCATCGTCACAGGTGACCTGTTTGAGATTTCAAAAATCCCTCCACAATTTTGCAGCATTAATGTGTTGAGATCACATAGGTTTGGTTTGGTGGTGATTGTATAATTCCCCTTGGGGAAGAACATTAAAATCCATTAGATGTGTTTGGCAAATTACAAGAAATAGCTGACTTTATGTTGAGACGTCCCATAGAACGCTATAAAAAAGTTGTTTAGCTAAATGATGATGATGATTCTAAAATGATTGAATTTGGGTTAAGAACTGCCCAACACAAAGCTGAACGGAAACGGATGAATTGTTTTGCACAGAGGACATGTGGTAAGAAAAAATCATGAACAAACATTTTCAGAAATTACTTAAACATTCTACTGCATCCGACAGTAGAAAGCCAAGCTATATTTAATAGTGTAAGTAAGAGGATTTCCACACACACGTGTGATGAGAAAAATGAGGTGACAAAAAGGTCATGTGTTCTAATGAGTACCAGTTGACCTTATTCCAGAGCAATGGGTGTGTCAGGGTAGGAAGACATTAAGTTTGTTCTTTTTTCCCAGGCAGTGTGTATATTTAATAAACAAACATGTATATTAAATAGACATCAGTGTCTTCTTGTCCAGAAATATGTACATTTCTAACTATTAAAATAATAGTGATAAGTACTAGAGCTCTAAAGGTCCCCTGATTCCCTTTAATACTAACATACAGTACATAAAATAAAATAAAAATCAATAAGGGGTGATAATCTATCCATATGGTGGAGATGTAGGTTTTATTATAACAGAGGTGATGAATTCAGGGAAATAGATTTTCAGAAGTGGTTAGTTAGTACCCGATTAAAATACCATATTAACAGTACCATAGCTGTTTATAACTACACACTGTATATTTAAAAAAAATCAGAACATTTGTCTCATAATTTAACTTTTGGTTATGAATTTTACATTATCTTTCTTTTGTGAATGCAATACGATTAGGTTCTGAAATGTCCACCAATAGATCATGCATTTACAGATTCTTATTTATATTATCTATAAGCATAATAATAATAATAATAATAATAATAATAATAACTGTGAAGTAGCTACTGAGTGAAGCCGACTGTTTACTCCATGGTGTGATGTGATGTGATGTGAAGTGGTTAAGTGTGGTGTGATGTGCTGCAGTAGGTCACCTTGGTTGCCGTGCTCTCATTGAGCTGCTTGTTTAATTCGATGGTTTTCTTGAGTTTAGCCATGAGCTCCAGGACCTCAGCAAGCTCCAGCTCGATGATTCGCAGGGACACGGCTCCATACAGATTACCGTCGTCCTCCTTCTCCAACACGGACACGGTCTCCTCTAGCTGGTCCAGACGCCGCTGCACACCCAGCATCAGTATATCCATCTCCATTAACTGAGAGAGAGAGAGAGAGAGAGAGAGAGAGAGAGAGAGAGAGAGATGAACATTTCAGTTGTCTGATTTTGGTGGAAAAACTCAATGTGTTCTCTTTCATAAAGGTGACTTGCTCCATCAGCATCTACCATAACTTGAATAAGTTAACTGTATTTCTTAAATGTAAGTTTTTATTATGTTTTAAAGCTTGTATTAAGTTTATTGATTTTTTTTAACCCTCTAAGTTTTTTGAATATGCACAAAATTAGACACATTTTATTTTAAGGACTCTAAAAGTACATTTCTGCAAATAGATTTATGCATATTTTCGGGAAGATGTGAGATAAAATTGGGTAAGACCATCTTTCAAACTGCTCTCCTATTGTACTGAATATCCAGGACCAGTTAGTTTGCTTATGTCTTTTACTTTTCTGCTCAGGTTTATTACATCGTGTATTACACCTTAGTCGCGTGACTAAGTACACCTTTTAAACTTTTAATATAAATAATACAATTCATATTTTTTTTTACTATATTATACAAAACGTTATAATTATATATATTTAAATCACTGTTTAAATGTTCAGGTTTCCAATTGATACATTTAGGCTATTGTTATTTTTTAATGTAAAGTAAAAGGTGAATAAGTCTTTACCTTAAAAAGAGAAAGAAAAAAACGTCTGTTTGTAGGTGCAAAGATGTAAGTGAAAAAAAAAAATTGTTTAATGGACACTGAAAAAATTATATTAATGTGTGCAAAGATGTAGAACACTGGAAATGTACTTACTGTAATTTATAAAAGTATGCATATAAACTTTTCTAGTGTATACATCCTAACTAATCCTTGGTGTTTGGATTTTACTGTACAACCACAAATGTCTAAAAAAAAAAGTTTTACAATATTGAACTAAAATTTAATTAATTTAAATTAACAAAAAAATTCAAAAATGTAACTTAAATTAATTGTGTAAATCTTTCAAGCTAGACGATTACGAACAGATGAGAAATTACTAATAGAAGTGGGCGAGGCTTTTCAAACAACATTAAAAATTGTCAGTCATTCTTGTCTCATTCACTGTTTCATTGTTGTCCTAATCCAGAGGATGTCTACCAGGGGTAGCTCAGTGGTTAAGGCATTGGACTACGGTTCGGAAGATCCCAGGTTCAAACCCCACAACCACCAAGTTGCCACTGTTGGGCCCTTGAGCAAGGCCCTTAACCCTCATCTGCTCAGATGTGTAATGAGATAAAAATGTAAGTCGCTCTGGATAAGTGCGTCTGCCAAATGCCTAAATGTAAATGTAAATGTCTAAACCTAATCACCTCCTCCTCTTACAAAAAAAAAAAAAAAGAGTAGTAGCTTACTCAACAAAATGAATATTGATAGGGCTGTAAATACAAAATACAGCATTTGGTCATTCTTTATTAAAATAAACAAATAAATAAATAAATAACAACAACAACAACAGCAATAATAATAATAATAATAATAATAATAATAATAAATAACAACACCCTTTTTCCCAGAACAATGTGTATTAGGTTTATTTAGTGTTGTTCAGTATAAAAAGTTTTTAAAGACACACACCTCTGCTGAACTGATGCTCTTCATGCATTTATCAGCTGCAGTTTGTATGGAGTCGAGTTGGTCCATTGGGAATGGACGCTGCAGGCTGTTCAGCTCACACACACAGTCCTTTCCGCTCACACACTTACAACAAAAACAACCCAAATTAAAACTGCGCACAAGAACATTGCACCTAATACCCGTAATAGATGTAAGTTACGCTCTTTATTCTGTTTGCAGAATTGTAGGCTAGAGTTGCTCAAATACAAATGTTAAATTCAGATTAAAACTTTATTTTTTTATAGACACAGCCATACAAGTGTGATATGCAGTAAAAGTGCAATAGGTACAATTAAATACAAAAAATATATATAATATTCAAACAGAAAAATATAAATCTGAAATAAAAATTATACAATTATAAAGAACTTTAGGCTGAAAAAATTACAATATGTAAAAGGTTAAAAGAAAATAGAATTGAAGTAGAAGTGTCTGAGGTGTTAAATGTGTAAGTGCATATTGGATAAATTACAGATAAATGCAGTTTGTAGTATCTGATGTCTGACTTTAAACATATATTTTTTTGTATTATATATATTTTTTAAATCTACACAAGGCACGAAGCCTATAGTACAACTGTGTTTCTTTTACCTGAGAGAAAAGGACGAGGAAGATCGCGGCCGACCGTACGGACAGCAGAGACGACGGCATGTTTGCTTTAGACGAGCAGAACAGATTTGCTTAGGCTTTATATCAGGAACACTAATCCAGAGGATGTCTTAACCCAATCACTTCCTCCTCTTACAAAATCGGCGTCTTAAAATTTGTTTTAATTTCTGCTGACGAGCGCAATTTTTGAGGGAAGTGAGAGAAATGAATTTTTGTTTTTGATGATGTTTCCAGGGTTCTAATAAAGTCCAGAGGATGTTGGAGATTTTGGTGTTTGCATAACAGAAAGCACGTTTCCATCATGCTGAAACTAAAACAGCACGTTCTCAAGATAAACACTGGTCTTATTTCTCTTTTCTTCATTTTCTTCCTATTCATGCATCTTCCATGTGTTCTTGCTTTCCTTATCTGATTAATAAAATTAAATAAGAATCATGATTTTTTAAATCCCAAACAGCGTTTAATCGAGATGTTCCAAAATTGTATTTAGCACCAGCTCTAACATCAATTAATTTCTCCTTTAATATGACTTTCATTATCAAATTCCCCTGATCCATCATGCTTCACCGTGGGTGCGATGGTGTTCTTGGAATTATAGCTTCAGTGTTTTTATTCGGACATGACTGAACAAACTGAATGAAACGGAATAATTTTTTTTTAATTATTTTAGTTCTACTTTTTTCCTTTTTCCTGACCCAGATGTTCGGATTTGTTTTAGCTGCGTTTAAATACACAGCTCTATGCTTTTATCTACAGTTTGCAGGTTGATCTCGGTGTACAATCCCTGGCAAAATGATGGTACAGTATCACCACACTTACAGTATCTACACTTTTTGGCTTCTTGCGGCAGTGTTTCATTTCAATTAACCAAGACCACCAGCTCATTAAAGTCTGTAAGCACTCACTTTTCCCGATTTTAGACGTGTGCCCGTTTTGTTTAAGGATTGCAAATTATCAGGTGATTTGTGCCCAGGTTTACTTTAGATGAAAGTCACTCTTGGTTTACAACAAAGGAGAATATAAATTTGCAGCTTTTTTTATTTTATTTAAAACGTCTGACGCCGATACTCGTTTGCCGTCTGTCTGGCATACCTATTTTTTTTTTGTTTATATATTTTAATCTTAGAAAGTCCCACAGCCAAATTTAATAAAACTACATTTTGAATCAATGCAATCAATGCTTAGAGTGCTGCTATAGATTTTGTTAAAGAATCGACAAAGTGATTAGTTGTACAGTATCTAAGCCATGTGTGTAAACACTGTGTATAATCTCTTTTATGTGTGTGTCTTAAGTCTTTATTCTGTGATTTGCTTATTATTCATTTTGTGTGTCCTCCCCCACCTTTTGTCCTCCCCAACTAGAAGCATTGCATTTGCATGCTTGTTTTCCTAATTTAATTTCCAATAAAAAGTTATTTAAAAAGTACATGGCGATTCTATAATTTTTACACGTATTTATTCTGTACAAAATATGCCAGAAATTAAAATAATCAATCATTCTGTTTGAAAAATGTTTTAGAGGCCAGAAAGTAAACAAGCTGGTAAATAGCAACAACAGCAAAAGTTGTAAGTCACAAGTGTGATTTTTAAATTTGTTATGAAAAAATATGAACATCCTCCGGTGATCATTTTTGTCAGGGGATACCATCTTTCACATCATCCTGCAACACTTTGGCTTTTCTTATACATCCTTATCATTATTACGAACGTGTTACTCAAACTTTCATGGTTCACTGGGATGAATCAACTGCATAGACAGTAATGTCTATCCCACCGCCCCCTTGAATAAATAATGACTAAATTTACAGTAATTTACAGTTTCACAGAGGAAAACATAACTTTCCTTTGATAAAATGGATATTTTCTGACATATCCAAAAACCCGATTACACAGTTGGATGTCTAAATCCTCTGCGTTAACACACACCGGCGAGGCTTCTATACTGTATAAGCACTTTAAAAAAAAATATATAGTCATTACCTGTCCTGAGCTGCTGGCAAGTATTTGTGCTGCTTGGGTTTTAAGAATAATAGCAACAACAACAACAACAATAATAATATTAATAATAATTATTATTATTAGTAGTAGTAGTAGCAGTAGTATTAGTAGTAGTGGTGTTCTGGTATTATATATCATATATACATATCATATATACAAACATTATTACTATAATTGTAAATATAATTATAATTAGAAATCCTATAATTATTTTATCATAAATAATTAAATGCATAATATTAAGTTGTTTACGAGCACTATGTTCATTTCTATCATATTTATTCTATTTATATATTTATTTATATCATAATTTTATATAGAGAGAGATTGGGAAGTGAATCTATCATCAGCGATATGTTGCGAAATTGTAATTTGGAAATTCCCTGCCAACGATTGCTAAACTTTCAACTTTCTTTGGCGGAAAATCACATCCTCCTCTAAAAATCAAAGCTCATGCACTTGAAACCAAAATGATTTGAGCATGTTCCTTAAAATACACTCAATGCAATATTTTGGTGTTCATGTGTGTGTGTCAGAGAGAGAGAGAGAGAGAGAGAGAGAGAGAGAGAGATTATAGCTATAAATGCTCCTGGAGAAGCTCAGACACACTCACAGTTGGAAGATGATCCTCCTCATGCTGCTTCTCGCCGCCGCTGTAAGTACTTTGTTCGGGTCTCCGAAAGGAACCAGCATGTTAAGTGCGCTGATAAAGAACTTAAATATCAGTTTGAATTGATGTTACATTATAGTGCAATTTATTGAATTTCGAATTGCTTTAGATTTGATATCTAAATGAATGTTTGCATTCAATTTTATTAAAAGATTAGGAATATTAACGATTCAAATTAACAACATTATTTCATTCTTAATGATAAAGATATTTTACAATAAGATGTTATTCTTATGTTAATAAGAATGAGTTGTATAAAATTATGTATTGTATTTTATATTTTTAGTGCAGATTAGAAGCATTAAATATTGTTTTGATTTTTTTATATTAATTTTTTCACTGAATGTAGTGTAAGGTTTCCTTTTTTATGCTAAGCAATAAACACATGTATCAAGGTTTGTTTGTTCGTTTTGTAAAACCTTTTTCTAGCACTTGTGCATTTTTTTTTTTTAAATAAAAGCATCTTTGCCTTGCAGCTCTCTTAGATTTTTAATTTGTTTAAATTACATTCATTAAAATAACCGACCGAGTAATGTAGAAAACAACAATGAAAAAGAAGAGGGTTTATTTCATTTTTACTTCTCAGTCCCACGTGAAGAAGGTCAAAAGCTTGTAATGAGATTTAACAAACCTTATTGTGTGTATGATGTATTGTGTGTGTATTAGGGGTGTGGCCATGCACACAGCGTTAAGGGCCAGGAGAAAAACGGTGCATGTGTGTGTGATGTGAACAGCTCGACCTGGGCTTTTCCTGCTGCCAAGTATGACTCCGTGTCAGAACTGGTGCAAAAGTGCCAACACTCACTGCAGAAACTTCAAACTCAGGTCTCTCTCACACACACACACACAAACTTCAAACAAACATCACAGACACTGTATCAACATCAAATTTAACACACTGTAAAAACACCAGGTTAATGCTAATAATAAATAAATAAATAAATAACACTTCTTGATCATACACACATTCTTTTGGATGTGACCCGACAAAGCCTTGACTGAGATGCCAGTGATATAATAAAGTGAACTGAACACTGGTTTTGGCTGACAGACGATGGCGGGTATGAAGACGGTGCCTGAGATGGAGTCGACACTGAGTAATGTGACTCAGAGGCTGGAGAGGTTCCAGTACCTGAACAATCAGGGTCTGTACAACGCCCTGCACCTGAATCAGCTCAGTCAGGAGATCCAGCAGCTACATGACACCATGAATGATGCACATCTGGGTACAGTTGGAGGGGAAGCACAGCGCATACGCACGGAGGTACACATACATGTGCCCACACACACACACAAGGTCTGGTCCATTAATTGCTTAGAAAATATTAGGTGAAGATATTTGTACACAGGTTCGCGTACGTACCTTTGTCGGTGTGGGTGTGGGATGGGGGGGGGGGGATTTGTAGGGAGTCTTCAGTGTCAGTGCTCTTTGTTTTAAACAGCACATTATTTATTTTGTTGCTTCCTAAAATGATAATCTGTGTTTTGTTTTTGACTGGGAAATTATATACAGTATATACTCACATATAAAGTATATATACATACAAAAAATTAATTTATTAGAAGCCTAAGAACACATCTTAACCAGTGGTGGTGCCACTAATTGTAAAGGGTGTTTTTTTTTAATTATATTTTCAGCAGTCAGAGCGCCCATGTTGCTTAATATCAGGCAAATATGAATCGTTTAGTGACTCTAATGGTGGAACAGTGGATTAGTGGTTAGCACTGTCGCCTTGCACATTCCAGGGTCCGGGTTCAATTACCAACCTGGCTCAATTCCTGTCTCTGTGTAAATGGAGTTTGCATGTTCTCACCGTTTGCATGTTCTCCCCTCCTCCTTGGTGAAGGTTCTCCGGTTTCCTCCCACACTCCAAAGACCTGCAGATTAGGCTTATTGGCGTTCCCAAATCGCCTATAGTGAGTGTATGTGTGTGTGCCCTGCGAGGATTGGCACGCTGTTCAGGGTGTACCCTGTCTTGTGTCCTAAGCCTCCTGGGATAGGCTCCAGGCCCCTTGTGACCCTGTGTCCAGGATAAAGCATTATTGATGTGTACCAAGTGAGTGAGTGAAGTGACTCTGATGCAGTTAAACATTCATATTTAAATATTTGCTTGTATTTGTCCCCAGTTGCAGACGTTTCAGGAAGAGGTGGATATGATGTACAAGAACAATATCTTCAACCTAGAAACAATAAGAGAGAAGTTACGCTCTCTCAATAACCGTGCCCAGACCTGCAGGTCCATTCCACAAGACTTCAGGAGTAAGTTCTGCCTTTATATTATAAACTGTAATTCGTTTTCTTATGTAAAGCACATTGTTTTGTTTTTTCACTAAAAAGTTATATTGATATAAAGATCACAGAATTATTACAATTTGAACTCAGTTCAGTTTAATGTTAGTTTCATAATGGTTTTAACAACAGACTTAGTCATTAAAGCAGATGCAACCTTAAGGAAGTGTGTACAATATGAGCAGATTGTGAATATGATTTCTGGTGCCAGGTGAGATTAGCCAGTGAAGCACAGAAAGAAACGGGAATTAAATGCTTTGGTAAAGTGCAGAAACTCCAAGCAGCAGCAGGAGAAGCTAAATGAGCCACAGTAGTAGAAAAAGATTTTTTCACTAGAATCACACCCTGTTTTCTGTGTCACAGGCACTTGTTCTCAGCGCATGATGAGAAATGTTAGTGCGCCGGTGGTCACTAAGCTGAACCCATTCAGTACATCCTTTATTGCTGGAGCATGGGGTTATGACACTGATCTTAATGGTGAAGAGACATATTGGATCCAGCCGCTAGCTAACGGGCACAGGTTGGGCATTACGGTGCGCTTCTACAAGACCTACGAGGACTTCATGGCTGGAAGGAACCACAGAGATGAAGCACTAGTTAGCTCATACACTCATGCTAATGCGATTCAGGGTCCAGGCACCATCGTTCACAAGGGTGTTGTGTATTATCAGTGCTATAACGTGCCTGAACTCTGTGCCTACGAGGTGACAAGCAAGCAATTCCGACGTCTCGCACTTCCTGATGCTGGATTCAACAACAAATTTCCCTACTGCTATTACAACTGTTTGGACTGGACGGATATCAGCATCTCAGCAGATGACACAGGCTTGTGGGTAATTTACGCCACAGAAGCTAACCACGGGAACATAGTCGTGAGTCGGGTGGACACCGAAGGCTTCAACATAACACACACGTGGAAGACACGTCTGTTCAAGCGTTCAGTGACCAACGCCTTCATGGTGTGTGGCGTGCTTTACGCAACTCGCTACATAAGCACGTATAAAGAGGAAGTGTTCTACGCCTTTGACACCACCACTGGGTTGGAGGAGAACACACTCTCGATCCCCATGGAGAAGGTGGCAGCGGGCGTCGCTAACCTTCACTACAACCCCAAAGACATGAGGCTGTACATGTACAACGGTGGCTACATGCTCGCCTACCGAGCTTACTTCTGAAACGCTAGATCAGAATACGCAATAAAAGGTAGATTTAGAAAATAATTCTCAGTATCGCAGAAAATCGTAGTGAAATCCTGCCAACTGTAAGTTGATCAAGTATCTTTAATTGTTAGAAAAGGCATTTTCTGTCATAGTGTACAGACCAAGATAAAAAAAAAAATCTAAACCTTATGTATGCACCTTAGTAATGCTTCATTAATGAGAAATCAATCTTTTGTGTGGAATTATGGCTGTATGTATAATACTATAAACTAATAAATACCAGATGTTTTACATTTAAATTGAGTTTTGGTTTTATTGCAGTTTGGATTTTCATACCAAATAGATTTTTTAAAATTATCTAATTCTGGCTCATGATGGCCCTCTGTTGGTCAGAGTTTTGCACAGGCTTGTCCTTTAGCTGGATCCGGACAATGGAGGACAACTGAAAGAAATACTTTAGAGTTGGGGTAAGATAAATGAATCCAGGGATTTTGCACTTCCACTGTTTTTAATTTTACATTCCCGAAAAGTAATAATCTCAAATCTAAATTCTCACATGCAACACACACTAAGCAGTACAAAATACTAATAATATTACATGGTAAGCATACCTATAAAGTTTGAACACTGACAAAAGTTATGCTACATGAATAAATAAATAAATGAATATGTAATAAATGTAATGTAAAAAAATAAATACGTAAATATTGGGCATAACATATTGGGTTAAATTTGGGATCATGATGCATTTCCAATTAGTTTTTAGAGGAGCAAATTAGACAAAATAATTTTCTACTATTAAAGACAATTAATTAAATATATATCATGACAGTATATCAAGATATTAAAAATTTAGATCAAGCAGATGTAAATTCTATCCTGTCAACAACTCATATTTAAACACTTTTACTGCCATCGTATACAGAGTGAGTGAAAACGTAACCTGGCATTAAAAATTGACAATAAAGTCCATATTTAAATTTTTTTATTTTAAAACAAATTGTACATGTACTTAATTACATAGAAAAATGAAAGCACATCTTCACATAACAACGTATAACAAAATATAACTCATATTAAATTCATTTCATAAATAAACCATACCGTATTAGTCATTGCCTTTTCAAAAACTCAGCATTTAAAGGTGACATTTTTTTTTTTACTTTAATAATCTATTGATGTTTGATGCAATAAACTGATGAGTACATTTTATGCTATTTTTAAAGAATTAAATCATTCACGTTGCTAAATATCAGACGAATATGAAATTCTGAAATAGATTTTAGTCTAGTAGAAAACACCAAAGTTAAGCTCGATTAGAAAATGTGTTTAAAAGTGAAAAAATATACAGTATATACAGCAACAGTGAAATTAGCAACAGTGGCAGTAGGATAAAAAAATAATACGAGAAGTTAAAGAAATATGAACAACTGAAAGCGGAACTAAGAAAAAAATAAGGAAGGTTAAAAAAAGGATGTAATTTTGCTGTAATGAGCGCACAGGGTTATGACTTTTAACTTATTTTTGTGCCGATCGATGCTTCTTAGGGCTGTTTATGTTGATGTTCAGCACAGAAATTTAAGAAGAATAAACAGGGGTATAGTCTTCAGGTACACCAGTCCATCAGTGTTTCATTACATTGACTTGACTAGGCATCAGGGGTAGTAGTGGGAGGACACCGTCACTGAGAACCCAATCCTGATGGGTATTTTATCTTCTTTCATTTTTGATTCAGTTAATAAAATGTGTGTAATGTGTACCTAAAATATACACAGCACGTGGACTCTGTTTGAAGCTGCACTATTTGTGTGAGAGGATGTTTTTGCAGAAGCCTTTGGCAGTTTTGCAGAACTCCTGTCACAGCCTCATACAGCCCTGATCGAGCTGTCCACATCACACACGCACACACACACACACACACACACACACACACGCACACACACACACACACACACTTTCATTTACACCATTTTCAGACGCCCTTATCCAGAGCCAATAATATTATTCGTCTGATCAGTTGAGGGTTAAGGGCATTGCTCTAGGGCCCAATGCTGGCAACTTGGTAGTGCCGAGTTTTAAACCTTTCTGTAGTCCAATGCCTTAACCACTGAGCTACCCCTGCCCATACTATTTCTTTCCTGGCCCTGAAGACTGTAAGCATGACCATGCGCTTAATACACACAATATGTCATACATAAACATGAACATACTGTACACACAACACCTACTCTGAACAGTGCTTTATCATAAAGTTTTATATACATTAATAGAGTGTGTGTAGTGTTTAAGCAAACATAAGTGTGTATGGACCTTTTTAAAGCTTTTTAAAATTGACTTAAAGCTTTCATCTTCTTTATATTGAGTCCAAAGTTACAAAAAGCTCTTACAAATGTTTTAACTGTTGAGGAACATGATAGATGGTTTGGGTTTATTTAAAAAAAAAAAATTATATTTTCTTTAAATAAGGATGTGAATATTTTCCCCACAGGAAGTTAGGTCTTAAGCAATCACTAACTGACAAAATTCCACTTTACTTTCTTGCAACATACAGAGTATGATATTTATTATATCATGAATTTACAATCAATGTATTTAATCCACACTCCAAAAACCATTCATAATTATAGTAGGTAGAACTTAAAAAAGAAAAGGATTTTAACATAAAAAAAAAAAACACGTTTGTCCAGAGTACATACATATCTTAGTGAGTTAATAACTCATTTTAGGATAAAAAACACTTTTTTAACTTAATTGTTTACGTATCTTGAATAAATCATTTCATCATCACTCAACAAGATCAATTATTAAGCATGAGCAACTTGTACAATTAAGTTCAGCGACATTTGAATTTCCCGGACTTTCCAGCCCGCGCCATTTAACACCACACACAAAGGAGAAATGGAGAGGAGTTTGTGGCCTCATTTGGATTATGTTACCGGGTAAGTTTATAATCTTGCAATGAGTTTATTGGCAAAATATCGTTTTCACATTGCAGAAAAAACCTAGCCATGTTAAGTGTGATTTGGTGTAAAGCTGACACAATTCCATATAGCTCACAGTTTCTTTTAGCTGGCTAAGACGGTACTAAAAATATTCATCTGTATTGGATTTGTTTCAGAATGAGGTTTAATGACAAAAATGAAGATCCAGCAAATCAGGAACATGGTGCAAGAGGTATGAATCAACAAATTAAATATATATATTTTTAATTTTACAGGCCGTTGTGGTTGTTAGATTGGCTAATTGGGATTAATTCATTATCTCAGAAATAGAATTTCAGTTGTGCATGTTTAGTATGTTCTCTGTTGTTTGATTCTTTTCTCAAACAGAAAATTCATAAGTATCAAGCACATAATGTATAACTTAGGAGTGTTTAGTAAATACTTTGATGTCATATTTAGGTTTAGGAGTGTAAATTGAGGGGAGTATTGTCTACATTATTGGTAAGTGAGGAGTGTAATTTATGTACAGGGCCAAGAGCTATTACAGTACTTGTCCACACACATTGTAAATTCTAGTTTAAAGCTTTGGGCAGAGACAGGATAAAAGATTAAAACAAAGCAAACTGACAAGTGGAAAAATTTATTACTTAATGCCATGTAATGAAATCTTTCAACCTGGTTCAATGGTATGTTTAGTTTTGTAATATGCATACTGATATTTGCATATCTGAAAGCACAATTTCTGATGAATTTGTCTTCTCTCCTACAAATGTACTTTAACTCTTTAAAGAGAGTTGTTTACCTGTCCTATTTTTCACAAGATTCAGTAGAAAGAAGGAGAGAGAGGTAGTTATCCATTCCCTGTTGGTGTATCTGAAAGTGAAAGAAGAGGATTTCTTCAGAGAATACAGATAGGTAAATCTGACATGATTGTGTTACTGTAATTACTATAAAACATACAGTACTGATATGTTGACTTATTACATCATCTGCCAGGATGGTGAAGTGCAGTTTACTGAAGAAATGATGATCATCGTCATCAGAACCGCAGTCATGTCTCACCCAGCCAGTGCAAAGACTGTTATAGATGGAACAAATGTCTTGAAAGACCTAGATGTACCAAGAGCATGTGCCTTGCTAATGGGGCTGATGTACAGTATGCACTCAACCTCAGCTATCCCAAAGAACTGAAGAACACTTTACAGGTATTCCAAAAGATATTTCTGGAACTAGATGGACTGAAAGCCAGCCCAAGGGTAATGTCACTAAAATGTAAACTAATTTCGTAAAGAAAAAGAAAAAGAAAAAGTGGGTTGTGCTACAGTGTTTTGGTTCAGGTGGCATTGTAGCACTGGTCCATGTTTTGTTTGTTTGTTTGTTTGTTTGTTTGTTTGTTTTTGGTGGGGAGTTTTTGTTTGTTTTTAAAGCAGCTCCCAGTCCTCATCGGAATAGTGCTGTTGTTTTTACCCCGAAGTGACTGTATAATACACCAGCCATTCTTTCTAGTCCTAGTAACGTTGTACAAGTGTGCCTTTTAAGGTTGCCAGTTATTGTATTGTGTTGTAATATTTATTAAAAGTGTATTAGTTTAATTTAAATATTTCTGTTCAGCAATAAATAGACATATACAGATACATACATCTTTGAAATAAAGAATACGACATTATTTAAGACTTATCTAAGTTTTAAGTTCATAGGTTTATAGAGATTCATGGTTAAAACAAATCTTTTTTTTTAAGGTTTTATAATAAAAATTATTCGGAACAACTGAAATGACTGTGTTTCATTGTGATTATTGTGAAATATGAATTTACATACATATTTATAAGTAGGATATAAGTAAAAAAAAAACTTAAATAAGTACATATTACAGGGATACTTAAATGGAACAATTTGAAAACTTACTGTAATATTGTCCGAACAAGTATTAATATTGAGTTGGTTCAACTTAATTTTGTTTGTAGAGGAAAAATCTAATTATGTTGGTTGTACTTAAACTGTTACAACACTCTTATTTAAAAATACATGTTGGATTTACTCAATTGTGCCATTTGAGTTGACATAACTTAAAAAGTAAACCTAACAAATTATTATTTTTTTAGTGCAGACGAAGCAAAAAAATGCAAAATCAATTCCAGAGATCATTTTTAAAAAACTGTATAAATAGTTACCTACCTACCCAGATCATACTAATGCCTAAAACAGGGCTTCTGTAAACTACACCCTCCAGTACACACTCCATTTGTCCTGATTACTAATCACCACCACCTGAAACTCATCACACCACTCACAGAGTATAAAGCACTCTCAGTTCAACTCAACCCCCAACTGTGAGCTCATGGTCTCTGTCAGTTCATTGCCAACACGTTTCTATTGCTGTTTGTTTTCCTGGTTACTGAGCCTGCTTTTCTGATGATACATTAGTTTCAGTAGCTAAATGAAAATATGATGTCAAGAAAATTCTACAGAAACAGCTGATCTTTATTTATGATGCATTAAAAAAAACTCGAAATAATTTGCGGAACAAGCTAAAACAAATCTGCAACAATAGTTACACAGAGAGCAATAAGCAATGTCTGTGATATGCATCTAATCATTTGGATCAATCAGAATTATTGGAAACAATATGCAATAAACAGGTGAACCGAAAGCAAGAATAATTTAGCTGATTAAGTTGTAATAAAAAAAGGTTGCATGAATAACCTCAAGACCACAATCATAACCAGAGTGAACCGTGGTAATTGGAGTATTATGATATAGGGCTGATGTGAAATACCGTATATTAGAAACTAAATTGGTGGAAAAGATGCATGTCAAAAAACAACAAGCACAAAATAAACATGTAAAGCAAAAAGCAAATAATAATAATAAAAAAACTCAAATAAGGTTGTGTATGGGTCTAACTATCTCCTGACTTGAATTCCAAAGTAGGATTTTGAAATTTTGCTTTGTTTTGGTTAACAGATTAATTTTAATTTTTTGTATATTATTGTGTTCTAACATTTGTGCCCCAATATTTATTTACTCTCACTGTACAGCACCATTTGTCTGTAAAACAAATTTTTGTTTATTCTCAGTTACTTTACAGCAACAAAACACTTTCATCTGTGAAAGCAACCTTTGGTTCCATAGTGGAACAAAATATAGCATTTGGTGCTTTGACCACCGCGGCCCAGGTTGGATTCATGGTTGTGGAATTAACCCCTACTGTTAAAAATTAAGAATAATATACGCTTATATACTGTACACTTGTCTTGATAAATGCAGAGGGTTCTGTCAGGAAGGGCATCCGACATAAAAACATTTGCCAAATCAATGATGCGAATCGCAAATATAATTTCCAGAGAATGTAAAAAAGAGTTGCATTGTGTCTTTGTAGATTTAGGGAAAGCGTACGGCAGGGTGCCGAGGGAGGAGCTGTGGTACTGTATGAGAAGGTCTGGAGTGGCAGAGAAGTATGTTAGAGTGGTGCAGGACCTGTATGACAGCTGTAAGACAGTGGTGAGATGTGCTGTACAGTAGGTGTGACAGAAGAGTTCAAGATGGATCTGCATCAAGGATCGGCTCTGAGCCCCTTTTTGTTTGCTCTGGTGATGGACAGGATGACAGATAAGGTAAAACAAGAGTCTCCATGGACTATGATGTTTGCAGATGACATTGTGCTTTGTAGCGAAAGCAGGGAACAGGTGGAAGAAAATTTGGAGAGGTGGAGGTATGATCTGGAACGTAGAGGAATGAAGGTTAGCCGCCATAAGATGGAATACATGTGTGTAAATGAGAGGAACCCAAGAGAAACAGTGAGGATACAGGGAGCAGAGGTAAAGAAGGTGCAGGACTTTAAGTACTTAGGGTCAACGGTCCAGAGCAACGAAAAGTGTGGAAAGAAGATGAAGAGGCGGGTACAGGCAGGTTGGAATGGGTGGAGAAAAATTTCAGGTGTGTTGTTTGATAAAAGAGTATCAGCGAGAATGAAAGGAAAGGTGTACAGGACAGCGGTGAGACCAGCGATGCTCTACGGCTTAGAGACAGTGGCACTGAAGAAAAGACAGGAGGCAGAGTTGGAGGTAGCAGAGCTGAAGATGTTGAGGTTCTCCTTGGGAGTGACGAGGATGGATAGGATCAAGAATGAGTTCTTCAGAGGGACAACTCATGTTAGATGTTTTGGAGATAAAGTCAGAGAGGCCAGATTGAGGTGGTTTGGACATGTTCAGAGGAGAGATGGTAAATATATCGGTAGAAGGATGCTGAGGTTGGAACTGCCAGGCAGGAGGTCTAGAGGAAGACCAAAGAGGAGATTTATGGATGCAGTGAGAGAGGACATGAAGTTAGTTGGTGTGAGAGAAGAGGATGCAGAGGATAGGGTTAGATGGAGGCAGAAAATTCGCTGTGGTGACCCCTGAAAGGGAACAGACGAAAGACAAAGAAGAAGATACTGTACACTTGTTGATAATACCACATTAATGCATTAGATCTTTGCAACAGCACTAATGTCAGAGCTGCTGTTATAGAACATTTTCAACACCTTTTGGCCAATCAGAGTAGCGAATTCAATTGTGCTTAAGTGATTTATCGACTAAATGGAATAATTTTATTATAATGAATGCATACATTTAATTTAATTATTAATATGAAGTAAGCAAGAACATGGGATGCTGTATTAGGATTGTGCAAACACCAAAACTAAAACCACATCATGCTGTAGTCTGTTACTCCACCCAAAAAAAAAAAAATTCAAGCTTTCACTTCCACAATATGTGTAGAAATTGGGATTTCTGTCATTTAAAACTTGATTTTGTAAAAGTAAGAGGTGATTTGCTTTAAGAGAGCATCTGGACTTCTGATAAAAGCTGATTCTTTTGAATAAAGCTGCAGCGTCTTTATTCTGCTCGTTTAAAGCGACCATGGAGTCGTCTGTGTTGTCTGTACAGACCGCCACATTTTTCCTCACCCTTTTTTCTCAGGTAGGAGAATTATGTACTATAAATTTCATGCTTTATAAACATGCTTTACATGTTTTATATATTGGGTTAACATCTAAATTAAACTATGCAAAAAAAATACATAAGTATAAAACATACTTCATTCATTATAGTCACATTCAAAGAAAATGTGTGACATGTTCTGTGTGTATTTTGAATTTGTAATGTTTTTACTGCACTGTAAGTGTGTGAGCGGGAAGGACTGCGTGTGTGAGCTGAACATTTTGCAGGAACCTTTCCCAATGGAGAACCTCGACTCCATCCTCACTGAGGCTTCGCTGTGTAACAGGAGCATCACATTAACACAGGTTTGAGGTTTTTGAGACCATTTTAAAAACTATGCATGTTATAAAATTTGGTAAGATGACAGCTAAGGAATAAAACTCTCATTATGTATGTAAGTTGCTGTTCAACAGAAAATAACAAACAACTGGAGGCCATAAGTTACATTCTCTCTCTGTGATGTTTTTCTCTAAAACTTCCTCTATGTCTGATTTCAAACAGCATCTACCTAAATGAGTATTTCATTAATGAAAGACAAATTACGCAACCATGCATAATAGTCAGTGTGTGGTGATGATATCGCTTCAGATATTACACACCACTGTGCCTATATAATATAACACCATGCACAAATGTAGAAAAGTAAAACATACAGATGTTAGCTGTAGGATGTAGTGGAGTAAAATTAAAAGAATTAACTAATAAAACTGCTCAAGTAAATAAAATGGACATAAAAAAATTACTTAAGTTCAGTGATGATGTAAATGTACTTTGTTACCGTCCACCTCTGGAATCAGTCCTATGATGGTAGAAACATTCTGTTCGTCATACTACTGAGAAGTGTCCTGAAGTGTCCTGAAGTCTTTCCAGAGATGCAAAGCTTAAAAAAAGTCTCTCTCTCAATCTCTAAGCTAATGGAGGTGGATATACTGATGCTGGGTGTGCAGCGGCGGCTGGACCAGCTGGAGAAGAGCGTGTCTGTGTTGGAGAATGAGGATGACGGTGATCTGTATGGTGCTGTGACACTGCGAATCATCGAGCTGGAGCTTGCTGAGATCCTGGAGCTCGCGGCTAAACTCAAGAAAACCTTCAGCTTACACAAGAATCTCAGTGAGAGCATGGCCACCAAGGTTTCTTACTGCATTACATCATACCACACCAAAGTACATTCCGTCATAATACACCTTTACAAAGTAAACAGTTAGCATGGTCAAATAAAGGGAGTTTTTACTTCCCTCGCTCAAATAAATGTCATGGTTTGACTTGAACACCCCTTGTACATTTAAAATGAATCATTTTGACCTAAATGGTGTATTAGGTTTAAGGTAATTGGTTAAGGGCATTATTAAATGGATAAAAGCACCTGTTGAATGAATAATTAAGTAAATCGTGGTTCTTATTCTTCCTGTTTGTCCCGAAGCTACAAAACATGACCGACTGCATGCAGGAGCTTGAGGCTTTTGATCTTTTACATGAAGTGAACAAACAGAGAGAGAATCAGCGCATCAAGAGAGAGTTGTCTGAGTGTCAGCATGAGCTTCAAGCAACGTCTCTTCCTCCCACTCCTCGTCCACGTACGTACAGTAGAGCGTTTTACCTTATGGTTAATTTAAAGAAACGATAGCAAAAACGTAACCTGTCATATCTATCATAGCACTGTATTGTTCCCTCTGGAAATAGGTACCTTTAACATTCTAGAAACATGTCAGTAGGTGTCAATGCATGGACTGTCTTCCCTATGCAGGGTGTATTCACACTCTCTGGTCTCTAAATCTACTTTGTTTGTGTGTAGGACGCTGTCCACAAGGACAATTGGTCAATGTAACCAGTGCCAAAACTTATTCCCTTACCCAGTATGGAACTTCTTACGTTTACGGTGCCTGGGGAAAAGATCCAAAACCTGCTCCAGGAAAGGAGGACATGTACTGGCTGGTGGCTTTGACCAGCGCTAACGCTTATGCTAATTTTGTGCGGCATTACAGCAGTTTGAGCACTTTAACAGCAGGTATACGTCCTGTGGATGCCACCATTGCTTCCTCAAACCCCACCACAAACACCATCATCGGCCCTAACGTGGTGCAATACGGAGATGCACTATACTACGGCTGCTATAATACACCCTCTGTGTGTCGCTTTAACATCTCCACTCTCTCTGTCACCAATACACCACTTCCACAAAATTCTGGCTTCAATAACAAATTTCCATTCGGCCACTTGGAGGTCATATACAAGTACACAGACTTGGATTTTGCCACAGATGAGTCTGGTGTCTGGGTCGTCTACACAGCACCTGACAACTTTGGCAACGTGATCCTTAGTGAGATAATAGAAGGAAGTCCTCCATCTCTAGGCCGAACATGGCGAACATCACTGCACAAGCGCACCGCCACCAACACCTTCATGGTATGCGGAGTGCTTTACGCCACACGCTTCCTGGACAAACAGATGGAGGAAATTTTCTACTCATTCGATACAGAGACAAGCGAGGAGCGCTACGATCTGAGGATCCACATTAAGAAAATGCAAACCAATATCCAGTCTCTAAATTACAGCCCACGAGACAGGATGCTCTACGCCTACAGTGATGCATACATCATCTCGTATGATGCTGTCTTTCAGTAAAAGGTTATCTTAGCTCCTGTAAAGGTATTTTGTTAAACAGCTGTGTAATCATGTTGTGAAATCAATCAAAGAACACAAGAAAATCTGAATCTGTAAAATGTCATTATAATGGATTAATGTTTAATTTAATTTGCAGTTCAACATTTAGGTGTAAATTTGATAAATTTATCACAATTATAAACCATTATTTTTTGGGTGTTCTGTAAATGTCTCTTGATCAATAAAACATGACTTTATGTTGATAACAATTCTGTGTACAAGACCCCAAACCTCCAAAAGATCCAAAACTTCCAAAAAATATTTTTATTCAACTGTGTATTTTTTCTTCATTATTACTTGTGCATTGACACAGATACATATTGTACAAATATATGAAAGCATATCAATTAAAAATGTTAATACATTTGCCAGCTTTAGAATCAAACACTGTTTTTTTTTTATTTGAACACTGTCACGATCTGGGTGTATTGGCAGGTGTTGACGCCGTGGGCGGAAGGAGCAGGCATAGATGCAGAGGGGTGGTGTAACCAAAAAAAGAGTCTTTTTAATGATAGTTAAACAAAGTATAAATAAAGATACAAACAAAGAAACAAACAAACTTAAACGATCCTTAACTTTGTGCTAACAGGGGCTCTCTGGCAAGACACAGACAAGGGGGGACACACAACACGCCCTGCGGCGAGACACACAACACGCCCTGCGGCGAGACACACAACACGCCCTGCGGCGAGACACACAACACGCCCTGCGGCGAGACACATAACAGGGGGACAAACACAACAGGACAAACAAGGTGTGGAGCTGAAACGAGACACTAGAGACACTAGAGAGGACTGGAGACACGTAAAGACGAGACGAGAGACCAAGAGAGGGACAGGACAAGGGCTAAAGACATGACAATCAGCTAGGCATGGCTTCTAGCTAAACATGGTTAAGCATTGCTTAACCATGGCAGTTAGCTACACATACACCTAGCTAAGCATGTCTTCAGCCCCAACATGCACTAAGCTATACTTACCTACTAGCTTAAACACACTAGGGAATAGGGGCACAGAAACACAGACAAAGGATACCCAGTGGCTAGGCGAGGCGCCACTCAAAGGCCAGGCCTGGCGCCACTCAAAGGCCAGGCCTGGCGACACTCAAAGGCCAGGCCTGGCGCCACTCAAAGGCCAGGCCTGGCGCCACTCAAAGGCCAGGCCTGGCGACACTCAAAGGCCAGGCCTGGCGACACTCAAAGGCCAGGCCTGGCGACACTCAAAGGCCAGGCCTGGCGACACTCAAAGGCCAGGCCTGGCGACACTCAAAGGCCAGGCCTGGCGACACTCAAAGGCCAGGCCTGGCGACACTCAAAGGCCAGGCCTGGCGACACTCAAAGGCCAGGCCTGGCGACACTCAAAGGCCAGGCCTGGCGACACTCAAAGGCCAGGCCTGGCGACACTCAAAGGCCAGGCCTGGCGACACTCAAAGGCCAGGCCTGGCGACACTCAAAGGCCAGGCCTGGCGACACTCAAAGGCCAGGCCTGGCGACACTCAAAGGCCAGGCCTGGCGACACTCAAAGGCCAGGCCTGGCGACACTCAAAGGCCAGGCCTGGCGACACTCAAAGGCCAGGCCTGGCGACACTCAAAGGCCAGGCCTGGCGACACTCAAAGGCCAGGCCTGGCGACACTCAAAGGCCAGGCCTGGCGACACTCAAAGGCCAGGCCTGGCGACACTCAAAGGCCAGGCCTGGCGACACTCAAAGGCCAGGCCTGGCGACACTCAAAGGCCAGGCCTGGCGACACTCAAAGGCCAGGCCTGGCGACACTCAAAGGCCAGGCCTGGCGACACTCAAAGGCCAGGCCTGGCGACACTCAAAGGCCAGGCCTGGCGACACTCAAAGGCTAGGCTCACTGGGCAACTAGGGAGGTGGGAAACACAGGACAGCTAGAGACACAGAGGGGCTATGGCTAGAAGCATGCTAGTACTGTAACTGTACTATAACTCAACATAAACTTTAGCTAATCATGCTCCTAGCCACACACACACCTAACTGCTTACCTGCTCTAGCTAACCACACGAACACAGGAGGACAGGACTGAATCAGCTCCACAAACACAGACACACAAAACATACACAGAGACATTGCCAATAAGAGAGCCCAAGTCAACACAACTAAAATCAAAGTATAAATTAAACAGATAACAAAACAAACCAAAATGCCCACATAACTGACAGTGGTATTACCAAAAATGCTCGACCCAGTTTCCCAGTCTAAACAGCTACTTATAGATTAATTGATGGCTACCTCGGTTCAGGTGTGCACTGCATCACCTGACCGAGGTGCCTGCTGGGAAACTGAGTCGGCCAACAAAAACTACAAAATAAAAACAGTGACCTCTAGTGGAGGACCCTTACAAACACAAGCCATGTGCACACACAGCGCATTCATAATTAATTAAACCCATGATGTTAACTATCACATAACATGCCTTTTCATCTAAAACAAATAAACAAACCAACAAACAAATGAAAAAATTAAGATTTGATGTTCTGCTGATCTATAGTAATTTATCAGCCATATATAAATGGGAATGGCTAAGAGGGAGGTCTGAAATGTACAAAGGATGTGGCAAGTCCCAGCGAGTTCCTGTATGTATGTACAGATGCATCTCTTTAACAAGATTGTGACAAGTTATTAATCAATTTTCTAGGGATTGACTTTTGTACATGGTTGTTTTTACTGTGTACATGGTTGTTATTACTGTGTACATACTGTAGTCCTGCTGTCCTGTAGTGTTCTTATAGTGTGTTTAAAGTAGGGCTAAAGCAATTTGTTCTCTTAGGTAATTAATCAAGAAAGGTTTCGGGCTTCCTTAAGGTATAAATTGTGGGCAGGGCATAACTACCTACAGTATATTAAAGGTGTATAGTAAAAAAAAAGTAAAAAGCATATCCTGCAATAGTCCTCATAAAAAAAAAGCATATCCTGCAAATCCTCTCCATGATGGCGCCGCTGCTCCGACCTCTTTTTCTTTGTTTTTGATTTTTAAACTAATATTCAGTTATTTTAAACTGGCAGGTTCTTCACAGTTAAGTATGTTAGGTACGATTGAGATACCTATTCTATTGTATACCTATTTCTATTGGTATACAATGGACTCACAATTTTAATCCTGGATCCTAACTGGCCGAGTGAGAATCTGAGGGAGAACAAAGGATGCAACCCAAAGCGGTGGAACAGGCTGAACAGGCTGAGAGCTCGTGCACACATCACGGCTCTATCCAGCATCCTGCTTTCCAACGTCCAATTACTGGAAAACAAACTCAATGACCTGAGCTTGTCATTAAGGGCCATGGTAAAGTTTCAGAGAGACATCCGGGACTGCAATCTCCTCTGCTTCACCGAGATAGGCCGAACCCAGCAGTACCGGATCACACCATCCTGCTGGCTTAGTTCTAAGCCAGTGGTGGCTCAGAGGGCTAAGGCACCGAGTTACTGATCAGACGATTGGCGGTTCGATCCCCAGCTCCACCAGGTTGCCACTGTTGGGCCCTTGAGCAAGGCCCTTAACCCTAACTGCTCCAGGGGTGCTGTATCATGGCTGACCCTGCGCTCTGACCCCAGTTATGTTGGTATATGCAAAGAAGGAATTTCACTGTGCTGTAATGTATATGTGTTCAACACATGGACTGAACACTGGACTTGGGGAAGTCAAGGAAAGGTGGAGTGTATTTAATGGTGAACAACAGCTGGCGGAACAGTGCAAGCATTGTTCCTCTCACACGCTCCTGCACACCCAACCTGGAACTATTGACCATCAAATGTCATCCTTTTAACCTTCTTTAAGAGTTACATTGGTCATAATCAGCGCAGTTTATATTCCACCACAAGTGGACACAGACACTGCCTTAGGCAAGCTGGATGAAGCACTCACAAAGCACCAGACACAACACAGCGATGCTGCGCCAAACTTTTATCAGCACATCACCTGCCCCACCAGGGGTGAAAGGACACTGGACCACTGCTACACAACAAAGACAGCCAAACACCACAATCTTGTCCCAATTTGAGAAATTCAACCACACCACCATTTTCCTCATACCAAAATATAAGCAACTCAGAGCGTGGTTGTGTGCTAAACATCCAATTGGTGGCCACTCTACCAAACACTCTACAGCAGTGGTTCTCAAACATTTTCTGTCATTCCCCACTTAAGGGGGTGGGCGAATTTTCAAGCCCCACTTGTCTACAAAATAATAACGAAAACGGCCAAGTTTACTGTTTATTGAAATATCAATTTCTAACCAATAAGATCAAATAACACCAAGTTCAAAACAGATAAAATACATGTGCAGATGTTATAACAGGCTTACTTCGTCACTCTGAAAATCTAGAGCTTTCTTTCAAAGAAGTTGAGTGGCTTATTAACGTGACTGGGGTGTGTTGTCTCTAAGTGTCTTCCTACTTTGTTGGGTCTCATGCTGTTTGCTGCCAGCGGTTTAAGACACAAAACACACACGGGTCTCTCCTCTGTCCCCACCATCACCACCATGAATCCAAGTGCAACATAGGCCTCATCATGTTTTTCTTTCGGCTAAATTACCTGCTTTTTTGAGGTCCATGTAACAAATGTATCCATTGACGTTATTATCCTCACTAGTACGCTACTGACCTGGTGTTATGCTCTAAAATGCCCCCCCCCCCCCCATAAACTTTTTCAAATAATATATTAGAACATTAATTCATAGGTTTATGGTTTACAAATTACAAATTATAACGAATTTAATTATAAAGTAAGCAATATAAAAAAAATTTGTATAGGGGGAAAAATATATAAATTATATATTTTTTTCATATACAACATGTATATTTTTATATTGCTTATTTTATAATAAAAATCGTTTCCTGTAATTTTTCACCCACAAACAATATTTATTTAGTGTATTTGTGATAAACAATTTGTTATTTGTACACTGATAAACCCCTGCAAAATAAATGTGCCATAAAATAATCATTTTTGGGGATTTGTATTAATCGTCTCGACGGCTGTCACGTGCCTAGGGTTAATAATATATTTGATAATAATAAACCTTTGAATGCATGTCCTAATATAATATTTGATAGAGATTACGTGTGTGATGGGGGGGGGGGCATTTTAGCGCATAACACCTGTTTGTGTCCGCGGTAAAGTTATTTTGATATTCGCATCTCCGAATTCAATAGCTGCGTAAATAAACCCGCGAATAAGATACACAGATATATTTCCTCTCTACATTGTCTTTAAGCTCCATCCGCCTTAAATTATACATGTTTAAAAAAATAAACACCATTATTCTCATTATCTTCCCTTCTGTTCAGCGCCTGAAGGATCAAAAAGCAACTTTTTTGCCACACTGGAATCTAGAAATGATTCCTAATAAAATATTAATGTTTAACAAAAATACAGAAACATCAGCATACACATTGAAATAAACATATGAAATTACATATATAATACCGAATGTTTCCTTATATTTTGTTCCTCTGGAATTACCGTGCCACTAATTCCCTCCCGTTCACTGCGCCCCACCTGTCATGTCTGTATTCCCCACTAGTGGGGCGCGCCCCACACTTTGAGAACCACTGCTCTACAGGATGCACTAATGCAGACTGGGACATGTTTTGGTGCAGCTCTGATGACATCATGTTTATGGAGGTAGTTGTGGGATTCGTCGGGAAAATAGTGGATGATACCATGCGAAAAACAACAATAAATACATTTTCCAATCAGAAGCCGTGGGTGGATAAAACCATTCATGATGCACCAAGATCTTGCACTGCCGGCTATACCACACAACTATGCTAAAGCTAATGCTAATGACTGCAGACAGAAAAAGAATGACAACATCAGAAACGCAGTCATCATCTCTGAGGAGGACGTGAGAAGAGCCTTTAGGAGAGTGAACACCAGAAAAGCAGTAGGATTTATCCCACATAACTCATAACATTTACATTTAGGCATTTGGCAGATGAGAGATAAGAGGGACTTACAAAAAGTGCTTTAAAGTTTACATCATTGGATACATACTTACACTGGGTTAACTAGATTAATAACTAAGTGCCATTAGTCCAACACAACTGGGAAGATTTATTTTTTATTTTTTATTTTTTTGGGTTAGTCCAAGTACTGGAGAAACAGATGCGTCTTGAGTCGTCGTTTAAAGATAGTCAAAGTCTCTGCTGTACGGACATCTAGAGGAAGTTTGTTCCACCACCTAGGTGCCAGAACAGAAAAGAGCCTGGATGAATGCCGCCCTCGATCCCTGAGAGAGGATGGGATGAGACGAGCAGTGCTGGAGGATCAGAGGGAACGTGGTGCAGTGCGTGGTGTGATTAGAGCAGCAAGGTAAGTAGGTGCTGGGCCATTTTTAGCTTTGTAGGCAAGCATCAGCGTTTTGAATTTGATGCGGGCAGCTACAGGAAGCCAGTGCAGGGAGCGGAGGAGTGGTGTGGTGTGGGAGAACTTGGGAAGGTTAAAAACGAGACATGCTGCTGCATTCTGGATCAGTTGCAGAGGATGAATCGTGGATAGAGACAGGCCTGCCAGGAGTAAGTTGCAGTAGTCCAGTCTTGAAATAACAAGGGACTGAACAAGCACCTGAGTAGCCTGTGAAGAAAGAAATGGGCGAATTCTTCTGATATTGTAAAGAAGAAATCTACAAGAGCGAGTAAGGTTAGCGATGTGTGGGGAAAATGACAGATGATTGTCCATGGTTACCCCAAGATTGTGGGCGGTGGCTGAAGGAGTGATTTGGTTGTTGTCCAGGGATATCACAAGGTCTTGACATGGGGATGAGTCACATGGGATAAACAACAGTTTGGTTTTACTGAGATTGAGCTTCAGCTGATGAGCAGCCATCCAGGATGAGATGTCTGCCAGACATGCTGAGAAACCTGAGTGTCAGAGGGAGGAAAGGAGAAAGTAAGTTGGGTGTCATCTGCATAAAAATGGTATGAAAATCCATGCGATGATATAACCTTACCAAGAGACCGGGTATAGAGGGAGAACAGAAGAGGACCAAGTACTGAGCTCTGCGGGACACCAGTAGAGTGTCTACGTGGGGCAGATTTAGATCCCCTCCATGTTACCTCATATGACCTATCTTTTAGGTAAGAAGCAAACCATTGACACACTGTTCCACAAATCCCAAGGCTTGTAAGAATAGATAATAGAAACTTGTGGTTCACTGTGTCAAATGCAGCTGACAGGTCCAGGAGGATGAGGAGAGATGACAGTTTAGCAGATCTAGCAGCATGGAGCTTCTCAGTGACTGACAGAAGCGCAGTCTCTGTAGAATGTGCCACTTTGAATCCTGATTGGTTGGGATTATTAAGGTTGTTCTGTGAGAGATAAAGAGACGTTTGGTTATAAACAGTTCTTTCAAGAATTTTGGAAATAAAAGAGAGAAGTGATACCGGCGATAGTTGAACACTCACCTGAACGCTATGTTGTAAACATAAGAAATGATGTTAAAATGCTCTTTGTCGACTTCAGTTCAGCATTAAACACTATAATTCCCTCCACACTTACCAACCTCACCAACAAGCTGAGGCACCTGGGACTCCATCTCTAAGTCAGTGGATCTCCAATTTCTTAACTGGCAGACGACAGGCAGTAAGGATGGGCAGACATGTTTCAGCCCCGCTCAAACACTGGAGCCCCCCAGGGCTGTGTTTTGAGCACCCTGTTGTACTCACTATACACCTATGACTGTATGGCCACTAACAACTACACCACCATCCATGAGTTTGCTGATGACACCGTCGTGAAGGACTTGATCTCTGACAACGACAAGATGGTCTACCTGAAAGAGATTAAAACTCCTGGACAACCTTCTCCTGAACGTCAGCAAGACAAAGAAGGGTGATAGTGAACTTTAGTACAAAGCAGGAGATGAACCACCAGACCCCCATGATCAACAAAATCCCAGTGCAAAAAGTGGACAACTCCAGAGACCTACGTGCTCACATCATGCAGGACCTGTCATGGTCCTGTCACATCAACACCATGGTGAAAAAGGCCCAGCAGTGTCTCTACCACCTCATGCGCTTGAGAGACTTGCATCATCCACTCCAAGCTCCCTGGTTTGCACTCAATCTACAACAAGCAGTGCTGGACCAAGGCCAGGAAGATTGTGAAGGACCTCAACCACCCCAACAGGTGACTGTTCTCTCTGTTGCAGTGAGGAAAGCACTCCCTAAAGGCCAACACAGAGAGACTAAGTAGGAGCTTCTTTGTGTAGGCTATACAGAGCTGTAGGACTCTCAATCACAACATCCTACAGGACTAAACACTCTACTTCTACTCATATACCACTCGGCACATCGCATATTGCACATCAATGTTCATTTGCACATTTAACTTATTTGCACATACTTTACTCACTGCTATCCTCGTTACTGGACATTTCCATTAATTTAATCTCAATTTTATTTTTATTGTTATTACTTATACATAATGTAAATTTTACAGTCAAAGGTTTTCTATATTTTTTATACTGTACATTTTTTTTTTATATTTTTATTTCATATTGTATATACCTTATTTGAAAATTTTCTTCTCATACTCTTCCTTTTTTTTATATATATTTAGAATACTCTTATTTCTCTTTTACTTTTTAGGTCATAGAGAGTGTAAGGGTCCTCCACTAGAGGTCACTGTTTTTATTTTGTAGTTTTTGTTGGCCGACTCAGTTTCCCAGCAGGCACCTCGGTCAGGTGATGCAGTGCACACCTGAACCGAGGTAGCCATCAATCAATCTATAAATAGCTGTTTAGACTGGGAAACTGGGTCGAGCATTTTTGGTAATACCACTGTCAGTTATGTGGGCATTTTGGTTTGTTTTGTTATCTGTTTAATTTGTACTTTGATTTTAGTTGTGTTGACTTGGGCTCTTTTATTGGCAATGTCTCTGTGTATGTTTTGTGTGTCTGTGTTAGTGGAGCTGATTCAGTCCTGTCCTCCTGTGTTCTTGTGGTTAGCTAGAGCAGGTAAGCAGTTAGGTGTGTGTGTGGCTAGGAGCATGATTAGCTAAAGGCTATGTTGAGTTTATAGTACAGTTACAGTACTAGCATGCTTCTAGCCATAGCCCCTCTGTGTCTCTAGCTGTCCTGTGTTTCCACCCCCTCCTAGTTGCCCAGTGTGCCTAGCCTTTGATGTGTCCTTAGCCTAGCCTTTGATGTGTCCTTAGCCTAGCCTTTGATGTGTCCTTAGCCTAGCCTTTGATGTGTCCTCAGCCTAGCCTTTGATGTGTCCTCAGCCTAGCCTTTGATGTGTCCTCAGCCTAGCCTTTGATGTGTCCTCAGCCTAGCCTTTGATGTGTCCTCAGCCTAGCCTTTGATGTGTCCTCAGCCTAGCCTTTGATGTGTCCTCAGCCTAGCCTTTGATGTGTCCTCAGCCTAGCCTTTGATGTGTCCTCAGCCTAGCCTTTGATGTGTCCTCAGCCTAGCCTTTGATGTGTCCTCAGCCTAGCCTTTGATGTGTCCTCAGCCTAGCCTTTGATGTGTCCTCAGCCTAGCCTTTGATGTGTCCTCAGCCTAGCCTTTGATGTGTCCTCAGCCTAGCCTTTGATGTGTCCCCAGCCTAGCCACTGGGTATCCCTTGTCCTGTGTTTCCTCTCCCCCTATTGTCCCAGTGCGCCTAGGTTTAGAGTGCTGTCCCTCCTGACTGGAGGTCCCAGCTGGGGAGTAACGACTAGCTTGTGAGTGCCGCCTCGCTTAGTCTTGGAGGGCTGCCTCGCCTAGCCACTGGGTATCCTTTGTTTGTGTTTCTGTGCCCCTATTCCCTAGTGTGTTTAAGCTATTAGGTAAGTATAGCTTAGTGCATGTTGGGGCTAAAGAAATGCTTAGCTAGGTGTATGTGTAGCTAACTGCCATGGTTAAGCAATGCTTAACCATGTTTAGCTAGAAGCCATGCCTAGCTGATTGCCATGTCTTTAGCCCTTGTCCTGTCCTCTCTAGTGTCTCCTGTGTCTCTAGTGTCTCCTGTCCTCTCTAGTGTCTCCTGTCCTCTCTAGTGTCTCCCGTCCTCTCTAGTGTCTCCCGTCCTCTCTAGTGTCTCCCGTCCTCTCTAGTGTCTCCCGTCCTCTCTAGTGTCTCCCGTCCTCTCTAGTGTCTCCCGTCCTCTCTAGTGTCTCCCGTCCTCTCTAGTGTCTCCTGTCCTCTCTAGTGTCTCCTGTCCTCTCTAATGTTCAGTTTCAGCTCCACGCCTCGTTTGTGTCTTGTTACGTTTGTCCCCCTGCCTGTGTCTCGCCACAGGACGTGTTTTGTGTCTCCTCCTGCCTGTGTCTCGCCACAGGACGTGTTTCGTGTAACCCCCTGCCTGTGTCTCGTCACAGGACGTGTGTTTGTTCCCCTGTCTGTGTCTTGCCAGAGAGCCCCTGTTAGCACAAAGTTAAGTATGGTTTAAGTTTGTTTGTTCCTTTGTTTGTATCTTTATTTATACTTTGTGCTTACTTGTTATTAAAAGACTCTTTTTTTTTGGTTACACCACCCCTCTGCCTCTATGCCTGTTCCTTCCGCCCACGGCGTTCAACACCTGCCACAACACCCCATTCATGACAGAATGCTCGACCAACCAAGGCATAGCAGAGGGGGCTGGGACTTTAAAGCGGCAGCCTCGCGTGGAGGCCGCAGCTGCAGCACCCTTCGCGCCTCACGGGGAGGCCGCAGCTGCAGCACCCTTCGCGCCTCACGGGGAGGCCACCGCTGCAGCACCCTTCGCGCCTCACGGGGAGGCCACCGCTGCAGCACCCTTCGCGCCTCACGGGGAGGTCCCAGCTGCAGCACCCTTCGCGCCTCACGGGGAGGCCACAGCTGCAGCACCCTTCGCGCCTCACGGGGAGGCCACAGCTGCAGCACCCTTCGCGCCTCACGAGGAGGCCACAGCTGCAGCACCCTTCGCGCCTCACGAGGAGGCCACAGCTGCAGCACCCTTCGCGCCTCACGAGGAGGCCACAGCTGCAGCACCCTTCGCGCCTCACGAGGAGGCCACAGCTGCAGCACCCTTCGCGCCTCACGAGGAGGCCACAGCTGCAGCACCCTTCGCGCCTCACGAGGAGGCCACAGCTGCAGCACCCTTCGCGCCTCACGGGGAGGCCACCGCTGCAGCACCCTTCGCGCGCCTCACGAGGAGGTCCCCGCTGCAGCACCCTTCGCGCGCCTCACGAGGAGGTCCCCGCTGCAGCACCCTTCGCGCGCCTCACGAGGAGGTCCCAGCAGCAGCACCCGTCGCGCGCCTCACGAGGAGGTCCCAGCAGCAGCAGCCGCCGAGCGCCTCGAGGAGGTCCCAGCAGCAGCAGCCGCCGAGCGCCTCGAGGAGGTCCCAGCAGCAGCAGCCGCCGAGCGCCTCGAGGAGGTCCCAGCAGCAGCAGCCGCCGAGCGCCTCGAGGAGGTCCCAGCAGCAGCAGCCGCCGAGCGCCTCGAGGAGGTCCCAGCAGCAGCAGCCGCCGAGCGCCTCGAGGAGGTCCCAGCAACACCAGCAGGCCTCATGTGGAGGCCCCCACCTTCGTCCAGTAGCCCTTATTCAAGGCTCACCGCCTTCGGAGCGACACCCCAGCACAGCGTCCAGCACCCGGCTTCGATGTCGGGCACCCACCGCTGCACGGCGGAGAAAAAGCCAGTACCGCATCGGCCGCCCGGATTGGGGGACAACACAGCGCTGTCTTCAGGGGCTCTACTTCTTAGAGCAATACAGTGCTGCCCCCTCCGCCCGGCCTACAACAGCGATCCGGTGCTGCCTCCGCCACACAGTTGGCTACGGGAGTTAGCCCGTCGGGGTCGGGTGAAGGGACACCAGGGAAGTGCCTTGGGACCACCAATAGCGCTCCGGAGGAGCGGTTTAAGGGGGGGGGTACTGTAAGGGTCCTCCACTAGAGGTCACTGTTTTTATTTTGTAGTTTTTGTTGGCCGACTCAGTTTCCCAGCAGGCACCTCGGTCAGGTGATGCAGTGCACACCTGAACCGAGGTAGCCATCAATCAATCTATAAATAGCTGTTTAGACTGGGAAACTGGGTCGAGCATTTTTGGTAATACCACTGTCAGTTATGTGGGCATTTTGGTTTGTTTTGTTATCTGTTTAATTTGTACTTTGATTTTAGTTGTGTTGACTTGGGCTCTCTTATTGGCAATGTCTCTGTGTATGTTTTGTGTGTCTGTGTTAGTGGAGCTGATTCAGTCCTGTCCTCCTGTGTTCTTGTGGTTAGCTAGAGCAGGTAAGCAGTTAGGTGTGTGTGTGGCTAGGAGCATGATTAGCTAAAGGCTATGTTGAGTTTATAGTACAGTTACAGTACTAGCATGCTTCTAGCCATAGCCCCTCTGTGTCTCTAGCTGTCCTGTGTTTCCACCCCCTCCTAGTTGCCCAGTGTGCCTAGCCTTTGATGTGTCCTCAGCCTAGCCTTTGATGTGTCCTCAGCCTGGCCTTTGATGTGTCCTCAGCCTGGCCTTTGATGTGTCCTCAGCCTGGCCTTTGATGTGTCCTCAGCCTGGCCTTTGATGTGTCCTCAGCCTGGCCTTTGATGTGTCCTCAGCCTGGCCTTTGATGTGTCCTCAGCCTGGCCTTTGATGGTCCCCTAGCCTAGCCACTGGGTATCCCTTGTCCTGTGTTTCCTCTCCCCCTATTGTCCCAGTGCGCCTAGTTTTAGAGTGCTGTCCCTCCTGACTGGGGAGTAACGACTAGCTTGTGAGTGCCGCCTCGCTTAGTCTTGGAGGGCTGCCTCGCCTAGCCACTGGGTATCCTTTGTTTGTGTTTCTGTGCCCCTATTCCCTAGTGTGTTTAAGCTATTAGGTAAGTATAGCTTAGTGCATGTTGGGGCTAAAGACATGCTTAGCTAGGTGTATGTGTAGCTAACTGCCATGGTTAAGCAATGCTTAACCATGTTTAGCTAAAAGCCATGCCTAGCTGATTGCCATGTCTTTAGCCCTTGTCCTGTCCCTCTCTTGGTCTCTCGTCTCGTCTTTACGTGTCTCCCGTCCTCTCTAGTGTCTCCCGTCCTCTCTAGTGTCTCCCGTCCTCTCTAATGTCCAGTTTCAGCTCCACGCCTCGTTTGTGTCTTGTTACGTTTGTCCCCCTGCCTGTGTCTCGCCACAGGACGTGTTTTGTGTCTCCTCCTGCCTGTGTCTCGCCACAGGACGTGTTTCGTGTAACCCCCTGCCTGTGTCTCGCCACAGGACGTGTTTTGTGTCTCCTCCTGCCTGTGTCTCGCCACAGGACGTGTTTCGTGTAACCCCCTGCCTGTGTCTCGCCACAGGACGTGTGTTTGTTCCCCTGTCTGTGTCTTGCCAGAGAGCCCCTGTTAGCACAAAGTTAAGTATGGTTTAAGTTTGTTTGTTCCTTTGTTTGTATCTTTATTTATACTTTGTGCTTACTTGTTATTAAAAGACTCTTTTTTTTTTTTTTGGTTACACCACCCCTCTGCCTCTATGCCTGCTCCTTCTGCCCACGGCGTTCAACATCTGCCACAACACCCCATTCATGACAGAGAGTTATTAACATTTCACTGCATATCGTGTATGACACATATGTTTATGTGACATATGTTCAAGGAAGATTTCTTGTGCTGCTCCTTGGCTATCCGATGTATTGCGCGGCAATAGAAAATAATTAAGAAGTGCAGAGGAAAGATGGAAGAAATCACAGCTTGATGCAGATCTTGTTCTCAGTAGTAGCCCTAACCCGGCTCTTCTCTCTATATTCTAATGTGAAGCAAATGATTCATTCAGGATGGCATCTCATAAGTTGAAACTCAATCTCAATAAAACTGAACCGCTGTTCATCCCAGGTGATTCATCCCATCTTATGATCTCTTATTCAGATCACTTGTTTATTTCTTCTTAAAACATCAGAAGAATTTGTCTATTTCTCTTCACACTGGCTACTCAGGTGCTTCTTCAGTCCATTGTTATTATAAGACTAGACTACTGCAACCCAGTCCTGGCAGCTTCTGCAGCTGATCCAAAAAGCAGCTGCATGGCTTGTTTTCAACTTTCCTAAGTTCTCAAACATCAACACCATTGTAAAATGTACAAGACTGCCACCTAGTGGCTGCGAACATTAAAAAAATATAGGCATTACTGTACTTCTTCATTTTTTTTTATCAGAACAGTCATAGTAATGATCATGAAAAAAATTACATTAAAAGCTTTTACATGGGAACTTTGTGAAAGGTAGGTGTGAAATATGATGTTAGAACAATATTTAAATGTGTGTAATTGGTGTTCTTTATGTTAATGTGATACTGGGGTAATTTTAAAGAATTCTTTTCATAAAGAAAGCAGCTGCAGCTTTATAATATCTTAATTTTGTCATGTGATGGTGACGTATCGTGGCTCTGGTGCATTCTATGTGCACAGTATGTATACTATGGTTTAAGAACAGTTCCTTATGCTAAAGCTAACTATTAGATTGCTTTTTTTATCAGTATGTGTTTTTTGTAGGCTGTAATAATGAGCAATTACAGTTACAGTAGTTAGTTGAACATTTTTTTATGCAGAAATAATAACTATAAAAACATTCGGGACAACACAGTCATTGACTGAGAATGATTTTTTTATTGGTCAAGAGGTGTTTACAGAATACTTGAGTCTGTAAAGATATGATTCTTTCAAAGCATAATTGCATAATCAAATTTACCCTAATGTTAAAACCACAGATAGTTCACAAATCTAATTTTTTTTCTAACTGTTGTAAATTAACAGTGTATCCCAAGAGGGTTATCCACTCCATCTTCATACAGATATATATTTATTACAAAAGCAATAGGCCAGGATCTATATGACTGTTTACTGGTAGACTGTGTCGTAGGTGACCATGTATGCGTCGCTGAAGGCATACAGCAATCTGTCTCGTGGGTTGTAATTCAGATACTGAATATTGGTTTGTGTTTTCTTGATGTGGATCTTCAGATCGTAGCGCTCCTCCTTTGTCACTGTGTCGAAAGAGTAGAAGATTTCCTCTTTGTCTTTGTCCACGAAGCGTGTAGCGTAAAGCACACCACATATCATAAAGGTGTTGGTGGCGGCGCGCTTGTGCAGTGATGTCTGCCACGTTCGGCCCAAGGACGGAGGAACTCCTTGAGTCACTTCGCTCAGGACCACGTTGCCGAAATTTTCCGTTGTTGTGTAGATGACCCAGACACCAGACTCATCCGTAGCAAGATCCAAGTCCGTGTAGGTGTACGCGGCATCCAGGTGACCAAAAGGAGCCTTGTTATTGAAGCTGGCAGTTTTTGGAAGTGGTGTATTGGTGACGGACTTATCAGTAACGTTAAAGCGACACACTGAGGCTGTATAATAGCAGTTGTAGTATAGCGCATCTCCATACATCACTACATTGGGCCCCTGAATGGTGTTTGTGGTGGGGTTTGAAGAAGAAATATAACTGTATGTTGGACCCACATTTACCATTAAAGTGCTCCAACTGCTATAATGTGTAATATAGTTGGCATAAACGTTGCTGCTGGTTAAAACCACCAGCCAGTACATGTCCTCCTTTCCTAGAGCAGGCTTTGGATCTTTTCCCCAAGCTCCGTAAGGGTACGAGGTTCCGTATGGGTTGAGGGTGTAAGTCCTAGGGCCTTCCATGTTAATGAACTGTCCTTGTGGACAGTGTCCTACTCACACACACACACACACACACAGAACACATGAAAAGAAAATAATCACAAGCGCTATTTTATTATTAAAATTCTATACACTAATACAGTGATAGTTAGGAGTCAACTTTTTTATGTTTTTATATACATACACATACTATATATACTATTAAATAGCTACGAAATGCATTAATGACTATGACACTATAACTATGACTCATACTTACGCACTCACACAGTTATAACTGTCTACCTTATTTACAACATGTTTGTGCTTATCTTACCATGGGGTGGGTGGGGTAGGGGGGGTGGGTCTGTCTGTCTGTTTGTCACCCAGTTTAATTAGGTGTGATCTGATTATATTGCTCCATTTATCCAGTATTTCACAGAAAGGGTTATGAAAGATAAGTAAATATGGTCATGAAAGGTATTCGTTTATATATTTATCTTTAGTAGGAAGATAATTCTGGGATAATGTTCTGGGGAAACTGAGCAGAAGCAGGCAGAACATGCGTTGAGTTGGATGTTTACATTTTACGTACCTGGACGACGAGTCGGAGGGGGAGGGGTGGCTTCAAGCTCTTTCTGACACTCAGCTAATGCTCTCTTCATACGGAGATTTTCCCGCTCTTTGCTCACCACTTGTGAAATATCGTATGTCTCAAGCTCCTTCATGTTCTTGCTCATGCTTTTCAGCTTTAAATGCAAACAGACAACACAATTATCATGATCATCCAAATTTTTGCTTAGTCACTTGTGCATAGTTAGTTAAAATGAAATAAAATTGAGTTCTTTATATTGAAGAATATATTGTGCTTATATTTAACTCTATATTGCACAGTCCTGACTCATAAACAGTATATTTATTAAAAAAAATAAGGCAAAGAATGGCTAAAATGCTTTTGGTTTAAAAGCTAGGGTTCTCTGACAAACAGTGCCATCTACACTAAAGAGTGTTTAGTACTTTTTTATATACTTTATCTTACTCTTCACATACGGATAGATGGAGGGGAGGCTTTGGACAAACTTGTTGGACATCCACCACAAGAGAAGAGTGATGTAGCTGGTAAAAGAGAACTCTTTTTGCCACTGGCCCGTTCTTGTAGCCCTTACATAAAGCAACCGACCAACTTTCCTTTCCTTTTGACTGATTCGTTTCACTGGAAGATTGTCACAATGCTGTGGCAGTGTGAGACTTTATATCTTTATCAGGTTTTATGACATTTTGTATATATTAATGTCTTGATTTGCCAGATTTTTCTGGTGTCTGTTATATTGTGTGAATTGTAAATTTATTACACTGTATGCTGTCAACTGAGAATTTTTTTATAAAACTATAATATTTCATCTCATTTATATCTGATTTTAATCTCATTATGGTCTTATATATGGCCCATTTGCTTCTCCTTCAAATGCAGTTCTGTTTCTCATAATGTGTAAATCTCAGATTTCTTAAATGTTTCTCAAAAGTATGTTTCGCTTTGTGTCTCAGTTATGTCTCTTTGTTTCTCCTAAGTGGTGTTTAGAAGAAATATAAAAAATACAAAGTCGAGCTTGTAATGAGACAGCTTAATTCAGTCTCATGAGACAAGAAAAAGCTCATTTTAAGCAATAAAATTTAGCTATGGGTTAAGGTGAAATTTTGCATTGTGAACTGCATTTTCCCGTAGGGAATAATGTAAATGCAGATAATCTGTTCCGGCCATTCAAAAATATTTCAGATAATTCCATGTTCTCCCTGTGTTTGGTGGGTTTCTCTGGTTTTCTCCTACAGTCTAAAAACAAGCTGGTTAGACTAATTGATTTTCCCAAATTGCCCGTGATGTGTGACTGCACATGTTAGTGTTGACCAGAGGTTCCACCATGGTCAAAAAATGGAAAAAAAAACCCAACAGTAATCACAATCGGCCTCCACGGCCCCTGGTTGGACTAAACTGGTTCCTACAGTAGATGGATGGATGAAATTATTTAAATATTAGGCTTATTATGCAAATGTGAGGAATGATGTTGGAGCCCGGAATATTCATCATTCTTTCCATCAAAGGACACATTAGACATTAGAAGTTGACCTTCATTAAAGCTGCAATTATTTATGGGTTTAATTCAAACAGATTAATAACTTCCCCATAAACTTAAAACATCTATTTACAGACAACCTCAGTATACATATATTATTATTTTATTATGATAAATTATTATTATGAAAAACTAATTTTTTACAAAGTATTTTGGATGTTTGACACTTCATTTTCAAACTTTTAATATTTAACAAAATAGTGTATTCAGAATTGCTATGATTAATATCTGACATTACATGGGTATAATAACTTAGTATTGGGCAACAATAAAAACATTTTAATTAAGTGTGTGATTTCCAAAACCACTTTCAGAGCTTTTGCACTACATTTGGCTTTAGTTTGGCATAAAACAAACAAACAAAAAAATATATAGACACTGAGTGGTGCTAAACATTTATTCTGTATCAGTGTGTGACATGATATGGTTTGGTGTGTAATGTTATGCAGTAAATCACCTTGTTTGTCGTTAACTCACTGAGCTCCATGTTGAATGTCATGGTATTGTTCAGTTTTTCCATAAGCTCCAGGATCTCAGCGAGTTCGAGCTCAATAATTCTCAGTGACACGGCTCCATACAGATCTCCATCATCCTCCTCTCCAACACAGACAAGCTCTCCTCCAGCTGCTCCAGCCGTCGCTGCAGTCCCAGCATCAGTGAATCCAACTCGGTTAGCTGAGAGAGAGAGAGAGAGAGAGACAGAGAGTAAGAGAGAGAGAGAGCGAGAGAGAGACAGAGAGTAAGAGAGAGAGAGAGTTGATCAATATGGAGAAAATTTTTCGCAAACTTAAGTAATTCTGTATATTATGAATAATTAAAGGAATTTAAATAATAGTTTGTTGCAATATTGGATTTTTTTTAAAATCCAATATTATAGTAAATATAAATAAAAAATAAATATCCAATATAAATAATAGTTTGTTGCAATATTGGACTTTTTTTTTTTTACTTGCTTTTATTACCTAGAATAGTTTGAGTGTAAAAAAATCTTTTAAGCCACATACCTCTGTTGAGATAATGCTCTTAGAGCACTGTGAAGCATCGTTGTAAACGGTGTTGAGTTTGTCCGTTGGGAAAGGCCCCTGCAAGTTGTTTAGCTCACACACACAGTCCTTCCCATTCACACACTTACACACAAAACCACAGCAAATAAAAATAAAAAAATAAATAAAAATTTAGATATAGACAACAACATATACAGTAGACATGACGGTTTCTTTAAATGTGACGGTTTGGTAGTTTCATATAGTAAATGTTTTTCTGTGCAGGTTGCAATACTGTTCATTTGTAGACTGTGATGACTAGCTTAATTTAATACTTAATAAATAATGCATATACTGTATATCAGTGTGAAGCCTACAGTACATTGCAGCTATGCTCCTCTTACCTGAGAGAAAAGTGTGAGGAAGATTGCGGCTGTCTGTACAGACATCAGAGACGACTCCATGGTTTGTTTTAGACGAGCATGACAGAACAGCAGCTTTATATCAAGAAAACATTTCAAGGCTCTGTCTTAACGCAAATCACCGCCTCCTTTTTTAAAATCAAAGTGTGCTATTTAATATAAAATTTTTAATTCTGCTGACCAACATGTAAAGGCAAAAAAATGGAGAAGTAAGAGCTTCTGTTTTGTGCTGATATCTGGTGTGAAGTAAGAGGACAACATGATGTGGGACAATCTGGGTTTTGGTGATAACTGTTGCACAAGTACATGTTGAAACAACAGCGTTTTTTATGCATTTTTTGCTTTCCTTACTTGAATAATTGTATATTTATGGTTTCATCCTCTAACATATTTTATTTTGCCCTTTGCTTTATACCACAAAATAATTCTTCACTCTAATGTTTATTCATTTTCCTTAACAGAAGCTCTGACAAAAGTGTTGATGGAACTCTAAGTTTAGTCAGGTACTACTTCTAATGCATTATCATGTTATCCATGTAAACAAAGAAACAAACAAATACTTTGATGCATAAGAATTTAATTAGAATTTTTAGAATTACATTTTTTTATTTAACCTACTTTAGAACTTGGGGGGCTTCAGTACTCTGTAAGTTATAGTTTGGCTTCAGAGATAAACTAATGCTCATATACGAGTGTTATATCGCTTAACTTTTTTGTATGAAAAGCGCATTAAGTAAATTCTTGGTTAATTTAATGCAGACGATAATACAGACAGACCGTGGTTAACACTAACAAAGTTCACTGGTTACCATTAGCACAGTTTATTTACATTCCAGAATTCCCAAAACTGTTTTTTTCACTCTGTGGTGTAGGTTTATTAATATCTTTTATTTTTATTACAACTAGATATTCTGTAAAGTTTATTTAACTTCGTCTTCAATGAATTCTTCTGTTCTGTTTAATCAGAGCTTTGCTGTGGGGGATGAGGGGGGGGGGGGGGGTCAGATGGGTGACGGCTGGCCTGTGGAGACACTGGAGGAGCCTGAACAAGCTGTTGAGGGAGTTGTAGTAGGAATGACGTCATAGTGCAACAGATTTAGAATGATGTTTGGTCAGGTTTTTAAAAAATGTAAAATGTATAATTTTAATATAATTTTAATAACAACATTAACTAATTTTCAGGCTTTAATACTACTGGACTTTTGCCTTTTTCTGTTTGTTAGTTTTTTTGCGCTTTTTCGGAGAACGCGCGTATCATCTGAAAACAACAGGAATCCATCACCAAATAACTACAACTCCGACTCAGGTACGATATCATGTCTAATATTCAGCTTGTTCAGTGTGTAGAGTGCAGGATGTTTAGACTTTCTTCCTCCGTCGTTAGTGGTAATTTTATTTGTGATAGGTGTGTGTTAGTGAGCACTCTGACGGAGAAGATATCAGCGTTAGAGGAGCGCATCCAGACTTTAGAGAGGGTTAGAGAGTGTGAGAGCAGCATTATTCCTGTAGCGGACAGTCTGGGTGCCGCAGGCGGAGATAACCAGCCCCCGACTCCGGCATTAGAGCCCTCACAGCGGGGCAAGTGGGTGATGACTCGGCGGCATACTTGTTCAGCCAAAGCTAACGCTAAGGCTAGCCCACCGGACCACACCTCTTCTGCGCTTCACATGTCCAACAGGTTTGCTCTCCTCAGTGATGCACCCACTGAGAAACCTGAAAGAGCTCTGGTTATAGGAGACTCTATAATGAGGCCCGTGAAATTAGCCAAACCTTTAGGGGCGCCAGCGGCAGTGGTTAGGTGTATCCCGGGAGCCAGAGCAGGTAATCTTAGGGCTCTAGGACAGCATAGGTTCTCTAAGATAGTGGTACATGCTGAAGCTAACGATATACGTCTTCGTCAGTCAGAGATTAGTAAGAGTAACTTTATAGAGGTGTTTAAATTAGCGAAGGCAATGTCCGATGATGTAATATGCTCTGGTCCCATTCCAATGAGACGTGGCAACTTAACTTACAGCAGGTTATGGTCGCTGAACCGCTGGATGTCCAGGTGGTGCTCGTAAAACAACGTGGGCTTCATAGATAATTGGAAGACCTTTGAGGGCAAAGCTGGCCTGTTAGGGCGGGACGGTGTCCATCCCACTCGGGAAGGTGCTGCTCTCATTTCCTGTAGTCATTTCCATAGTCTCAGAAGAGGCCTAGTTAATCGGTGACAATCCAGAGCCCAGGCCAGGAAGCAGACAGACAGGCTAAACCAACTGTCTGCTATCTGCATAAAGTCGTCACTCAGGGTTCATCATATTGAGACTGTGTCTGTTCCCCGAGCTAAAACCAAATTTAGAAAGACTCAGAAAATCTGTTTTAATAATTTAATTAACATAGATATTACAAACTCCGATCACACTGAATGCGCAGCCGGCACCTCTGATCTAAAGCTAGGACTGTTAAATATTAGATCTTTGCATCTAAAGCAGTTATTATTAACGAAACTAGGAGTTTGCTATATTATGTTTAACTGAAACCTGGATGAAACAGGGCAAGTATGTAGCTCTAAATGAAGCTAGTCCTCCTGGATACAGCTACATACACCAGCCTCGGTTAACTGGTAGAGGAGGAGGCGTCGCAGTTATTTACAACGATAATCTGGCTATCGTACAAAAACACAGATTTAAATTTAATGCATTTAAAATTCTCTATAGTAACATAAAGTCAGCTCAGACGATTCCGCTAATCATCATTTACAGACCCCCAGGGCCGTACTCTGAATTTCTCTGTGAATTTGCAGATTTCCTTTCAAACCTTGTCGTTTCCGTAGACAAAGCGTTAATTGCTGGAGATTTTAATATTCATTTTGAGAATCCAGAAGACCCTCTGAGAACAGCATTTATGTCCATACTGGACTTAGTAGGAGTAAATTAGTGTGTCACTCATAAAGCAGGTCACACTTTAGATTCAATATAAGTATAAAAAATATAATCACAATTCCACAGTCTGAACCTATCTCAGATCACTGTCTTGTCTCGATTAAAGTGTCTCATAGTAATAATGTACGCACAGCACCGCGCTACTGCCTTAAACGTACATTCACATCAAATACCACACAGAGCTTTATCGATAATCTTCCAGAGTTATCAACTTTGATTGGATCGCCATCTGATTCCACAAAACTCGATCAAGCGACTGAATATCTAGAGTCAACACTTCGTTATAGCTTAGATAATGTAGCTCCAGTTAAAAGAAAAATTATTAGAAATAAGAAACTCGCTCCTTGGTATAACAATCACATACGCACTCTAAAACAAACCGCTCGGAAATTAGAACGCAAATGGTGTCAAACTAAATTGTTAGTTTTCCAAATAGCATGGAAGGAGAGCATCCTGAACTATAGAAGAGCTCTCAGTGCTGCTAGGTCAATGTATCTCTCCACTCTTATAGAAAATAACAAAAATAATCCTAGATTTTTATTTAATACCATAGCTAAATTAACTAAAAACAAGACCACTGCAGAAATATCCACAACAACAACATACAGTAGTGAGGATTTCATGAACTTTTTCAATTACAAAATCATAAATATTAGGCAAAAAATTCAGGCTTTAAAACCAGACAATTTAAGTGATACAGATGATTAATTAATCACATCACATCAGAACCTAGAATACTTTACTCCCCTTGAAGCGAGAGAACTAACGTCAACCTGTGAATTAGATCCTATACCGACACATTTTCTCAAGCAGATAGTTCCAGCAATAACAGAACCCCTGTTAAAAGTAATTAACTGTTCACTCAGCAGTGGGTATGTTCATTAATCCTTAAATTTCGACCTTGACCCCTGTCAGCTGTCCAATTACAGGCCCATATCAAACCTCCCCTTTATCTCTAAAATTCTGGAAAAGGTAGTATCACAGCAGCTATGTTCATATCTACAAAGGAATAGCATACATGAACTGTATCAGTCAGGATTTAGGCCTCATCACAGCACAGAGACAGCACTCATTAAAGTAGTAAATTACCTCCTAGTGGCCTCTGATCAGGGTTGTGTCACTATACTTGTGTTACTCGACCTCAGTGCAGCTTTTGACACTATTGATCATAGTATTCTCCTTCACAGATTAGAAAATGTAGTAGGAAGTAAGGGAATGGCCCTCTTATGGCTCAGATCCTATTGACTGATCGTTATCAATTTGTAGATTTAGATGGTGACCATTCCTCATGTTCTTAAGTTGAGTTTGGTGTTCCCCAGGGTTCTGTTTCAGGCCCACTGCTTTTTTCCCTTTACAGTACATGCTTCCTCTAGGCAACATAATTCGTAAACATGGTATTAGTTTTCATTGTTATGCTGATGACACACAAGTATGTGTTTCAGCAAAACCAGATGAGAAAAACCAGCTTACTAAAGTTGAGCAATGTGTGTAGGACATAAAAGAATTGGATGTTAATTAATTTCCTTCTGCTTATTCCTGATAAGACAGAAGTTCTAGTCATAGGACCACAAGCAGCTAGAAGTAAGCTTTCTGATCACACTGTGATTTTAAACGTGAAGGTTCCAAAGCTCGGCCCGGGGATGAAACATCGTCCCCTGCGCCTGAGACAGAAGGTCCCACCTCATTGAAATCACCCATGGTGAGCCGCTGAAGAGGAATACTAGATCCTAGAATCACACTCTGGTCAGCCAACAGGACGCTATCAATAAGAGGCGGAAACGCTGTTGATGGACCCTCGCCAAGACTCCTGGGAGCAGAGCTATCAGGAAAAGCGCATAAAGGCGTAACCAGGACCGTGTACGGGCCAAGGCGTCCAGACCCGGGGTAGCTGGAAGAGTCAGAGAGTAGTAAAGGGGACATTGGCTGATAGAGGTCCACCTCTTCTACCTGAAATCCCTCCCAGATTGACTGACTATTTCGGGGTGGGCTTTCCACTCCCCGTGTGTCAGAGATTGACTGGACAGTACAACTGCTCCCACATTCATATGCCCTGGAATGTAAATCGCCCTGAGGGACTGAAACCTGGTGCGCTAGCTATTTAGCGGCACGAGCACAGTTCGCCCTGGCGATTAATATATGATACTGCCATAGTGTTGTCCACCCGCAATAGGACATGGTAGCCTCTCAACTGCTGGAGAAAGTGCTTTAGGGCCAGAAATAGAGCCATCATTTCGAGGCAATTGATGTGCCGCGCAAGAAGATGGCCTCTCCAGCTCCCTTGGGCTGGACGATCATCTAAGACCGCACCCCAGCCCATGAGGGAAGCGTCTGTCGTTAGCATCTGCGATGACAAGACAAATTTAGAGTGGGACCCAAAGTCAGAAACCGGGGTCTAAACCACATAGGGAGGGTACGAAGCACCTGGCGCGTAACATTTATTGGGGATTGGCCCTAGAGTGAAGTCCCTTGGTTTTTAGCCACAACCGAAATGCTCTCATGTGCAGAAGGCCCAAAGGTGTCACCGTAAATACGGCTGCCATAAGAGCTAAGATCTCTGAAAGTGATGGTCACTTTCTGGTCTAGCTTGATTTCCTTGAGGGTGTTGAGAATGGATTCGACACAAGCGGGAGACAGCTGTGCCCGCTTACGATCGAATTCCCTGTGACACCCAACAAGAGCATGCTTTTTGTGGTGTTGGGTCTCAATACTAAGAAACAAAGATGAGCTAGGATGACATGCTGATGTCAAAGCGCTAGCTACTGAGACTGGGCCAGCCAGTTGTCTATGTAATTCAAATACGGATGCCCTAGAGTCGTAAGAGCCAGAACTACATCCATACATCCACGAAATGTATATGTGCGGGTGAGAGAGCTAGACCAAATGGAAGGACCCAATACTGGTAAGCTTCGCCCCTGAAAGCGACCTATGGAACCTCCTGTGTTGTGGCAATATTTCTATATGAAGTAAGTGTCCTTCAATCGATTGTCCCAAATCAATCGCTTGGTAGGATTTAAGAGCAATCACTTTGACAGTCAACATTTTGAAGCTGTATTTATTTATTTTAGATAGCGGAACAGCCCGTGAAAATCTAAAAATTGGACGTAGCCCCTCCGTTCCTCCTGGGAACCAAGAAATACCGACTGTAGTAGCCTGACTTACATGTTCCATTCCCCAGCAACTTCTATCAGCAGATGCGCACTTTACGGTTTTACGGAAGTGGAGACCATGCCGTTGAAACAGGAGGGTGATGTGAGAACTGCATCCTGTAGTTTCTCTCTACAGTGCTTAGTACCCAAGGAGATATGCTTGGCAGTAGTTTTCACGCTGCCAGTTTCTCTGAGAGGAGCAACGGTCGCGGCTTGGTTAAAAGGGGGGGGGGGGGGCGTTAGCGATGTTAGATGTTCGGCATCCTGAAACATGGCAGGAAAAACCGAAGAGCTAACACTTTATTGGAGACTGGTGTTGCTCGAAACACCAGTGGTGACGGAGCAAAAACACCGACCTTCTGCGGTGCCAGGGAGAACACTTCATTCTCGAAAGAAATTCTGCGTGCCTCTCTCCATTGGGGCCACCCCCATGATCCTGGGCACACAAACCTCAGGGCTTCTTTGTGAAGAAGACAATATGCCATTCTGAGCTCTTTTGAGGCGGATTGCGAAGTGCGGCTATCTTGAAGAGCCCCGCCAGTACTCAAGTCTCTCAGCAGGTCAGCCTGGTAGGCCTGCAAAACCGGCATGGTGTGCAATGGAGCACCAACCAGACCTGCTGCCTGAAAAGCTTTTCCCTCCAGGGAAGATAAAAGTCTACACAGCTTGAAAGGAAGTATTAGCTTTTCAGGGAGGATGATGTCCCAGGAGAGAGATAGCCTGGAAGCGTCTCTTCTATCTGGGCATCATCATATAACCCTGCGCTTCCACCTCAACTATATTTAAACAAATAAATAAGTAGATGGCAGGAAAACACAGGATAGATACAGCTTGCTTCATGAAAGGGTTATCTCATATGGAGATTGCTAAGAAAAAGGGAAAGAGCGTCGTTGAGGCTCCGCCCCCCCCCCCCCCCCCCCCCCCATCCAAAAACAAAACAACAAAACCCAAAACACAATAACAAATTCAAAACCAAATTAACAAATCCAAAAACAAAACAACAAAACCCAAAACTAATTTGCTATTTTGTTTTGGGTTTTGTTGTTTTGTTTTTGTTTTTGTTATTTTGTTTTGGGTTTTGTCATTTTGTTTTCGGATTTGTTAATTTGGTTTTGAATTTGTTAATTTGTTTTCCGTTTTGTTAATTTGTATTGCACTTCTCAGCCAGATATAAACCGGAAAAGGTAGGTATAGTTGGCGAATGAAATTCTTATCGCTGATTGGGCGAGACATCTGTCACTCAAGATATACAGGAAGTAACTGTAGTAGCGGTAGATTCGTGTGTGTGTATGAATGTGCAAACATGTACTGTCCTTATTGTGGTTTCAAATATGGCGTTCTGCCAAATTTTTGCAGTTCTTGTGGAAAAAATCTTTCGCTTTTAAAAGAGACACAGCAGAAAACGACTACTCCGGAGTCAACGGATGTTAGAGGTATTAGCATAGGCTAAATGTGGCTAGGTTATACTATTTTTTTTAGTCCTTAGCTCTGTGTTTGTATTTAGCACGATGGTCCTGGATGAACGTTGTTTTATTTTACTGTGTACTGCTATAGTTAATATGACAATAAAAGTTTCCTGATTTGACTAAATATGCATAGCATAGATTTAACGTGTCTTCTACAGTGTGGGCCATACTTTTCCGTACATAAGGAAAATAAATATTTTTATAAAAAAAAATATTTATTCATATAATATGCTCTACATGGTTACCATTGTAATATGTTTCACCCACTGTTTATTTCATGATTTTTGTTAAATTTTGTTTCAACCATGGGATCACCTAGCCATCAGTATGATTTCAATTCATTGCTAGTTTGTCAAACTAATATTTTTAGGGTATCTGAAACATAAAATAAACTTGTTCAAAAATATTTTATTTTTCCTATGTATGGAAACTTAAGGCCCACACTGTATTTACAATAACTGGAAATAGAATAAATATAGAGTTAGTTTGTGAGCAACATTGGTTTTTAGTTTCTTACATAGGTAGGGGCGTGGATTTATCTGCGGCCACTTTAAAGCAGTTTTTGAAATACTGAAAACTAAAATCTATGAAAAGAACAAACTTTTCATTGGGCAAGAAAAGAGGAAGCAAACAGGAGCAGCAGAAAGTACAGGTACACTACAGTATATATAATAAATGTATAAGGATATTCACACAATTGTGAATAGCAAAATTACTAAATTGTTGATACTTTTATTTTTTTTTTACAGATTAATGTTGGTATAATGTGTCTACACAGTGGTTGCTTAAAACCACAACGAGGAAAAACACTCCCATTACTCATTGATCCACAAATAAATGCAAATGATATCCTTATGATGGCTGAAAAAAAAATAAAAGACTTTAACAAAGGCATGGAGGAAGGACCCTACGTACTTCTCTACCCAGATGGCTCCAATGTCATTAACATTCCAGGGACAGCAAGGCAGTTTACACTGAAAGACTACAGAACAGAAATTGGAAAGCCATATTCAAGGATAAACTTGTTTATTTGCAGAAAGAAGGACTTTGAAGGTTAGTTTTATAGAATTTATGTACTTTTTCTCTTAAGTTTTTATGTTAAGTGTAGTAGCATGGTTTGTTCTGTGTCTAGGGGAAGAGGTTCTCAGTTCAGAATCAGAAACAGAAGTTGTCATAAGAACTCGGAATACTGAGGTATCTGACCTGGCAGATTTTTAATTGTTAAAAATTTATACTGTATATTTGTATAAACTAATTATTATGAGTCTTCTTTCAGCCAATAAGACCCAGGCATACAAGCACACCAGAAGAACGTATTAATAATAAAATGTAAGTTGTTTTTTAATCTTATGTTCATTATTAAAACAGAACAAATGGGATACTGTATATCAGTGCTTAAGTGTGATAAACATCTGATTAAATCTGTTTCTTTTCTATCTTTAGTGATGTGGAACCATCGCCAGGAAGTGTTGTAGAGGTTAGTGTTATCAGTAGTTTGAACTAAGTAGTCTGACTAACATTACCTGTGTAAGATCCTTGTATCCTACCTCGTCATATCTTGTGGTGCCTTTTTAATACACTGTAGATACAGTTTAATATAAAATTACATCTGTTGATAAGGCTTGATTTTGGGTTTAAGATAATGCTCTCAGATTCAGAGGATGACCGTCCAAGTATTTCAGACCACGTTGCAAAAGAAAACCAATGTTACAGGTTTGTTTGTTTTATTATTTTTTTGTTATGTATTTGGGGTGATAAATTATGCATTTCTTTTTAAATATGTTTCTTTTTTGTTAGAGAATACATGGACGTGTATGCACCTGTGATTACTGAAGAGGATGATGAGCTTGTAGCCACAGCACAATGTCTTGACCTCCCAGAGCCAATAGAGTAAGCTACAAAAAAATGCTGGTTTGCCAAATACAAAACCTACATTACACTGATTACATAGATTTAACATTCATGGTTTTCATTCTTTAGGGTACAAGGCAGTTTAACAGCTCCTGACATTATTTCAAATCTGGCTCTTGCCATTGATCGAAAACGTGTCAGCAGATTTAACATCATGAGATCCAATGTGTGGGATGGGGCAGTCAGAGGATTTAAACGTGTCTCATACTCAGAATTCACTGACATGTTTGTTAAGTTCTCTGATGATGCTGGCACATTTGAAGAGGGTCTTGATACAGGTGGACCAAGACGTGAACTTCTTACTTTGCTGATGAGCTGCCTACAGTATCGCCCCATTTTTGATGGACCTCCCAGTAGTCGTTACCTGGTATACAATTCAGTTGGTATGTATTTTACATAAAGTGTATTTATTAAGTCACACAGTATGTGTAACAAACCTATTTAGTGTGTGATTTGGCTTTACTTTCTATAACAGCTGTTAGGGAGGACGAGTATTTCTTGGCAGGAAAAATGATTGCTGTGTCAATAGTCCATGGAGGACCAGGGCCCCATTTTCTTTCACAAGACCTGGTAAACCACATTGTAAACCAAACCACTTTCAGTGCCACTTTGAAAGATGTCACAGATGAGGGTATAGTGAAAGCGCTGCAAGAGGTATGGTAATAAACATAAGTATTTTAGTAACCTTGCTACTAATCACTTGAGTTAAGTGTTAGGATTATCAGTAGCAAATCTAAGACAAAATTGCTTTTAAGTATTTAATAAATTTGAATGAATTATTTCACTTATTTGAATTATTTCACTTCCATTTTCAAGAAAGAAAAAAGGAAGTGAAATAATTCCTTTTCCTTTTTCCTGCTTGAACCTAAACAATGTTAACCAAATCAAATTTTCTTTTTAGATTAAGAATGCAGCCACTTTGGGGTCACTACAAGAACTGATTTTAAAAAACAGCACCCTGCTTCAGACTGCTGGGTGTTTTCGACGTGTGAACAGTATTGAGGAGAAACATGAGATTGTGGAAGAATATGTCAAGTGGTATGTGATTGACAGAAACCACAGTGTAATTAAAAGGTACACTTCACTACAAAAATACACATATACATTACATTCTTGGTAAATGTTTAATATTTATAACAAATATAAAGTTATAACTGCATTTCACAATATTACTATTTCACTAAACAATTTACTGTTAAATGCATGAATACAAAATATTTACAAGCCTGTTAATATACAAAAAAATAATAAAAACTAAACTCTGATTGCTTTAACAGATTTAAAGATGGACTTTCCACCCTAGAGTTTTTAACAGCACTCCAGAAGCATTCCCATGTTTTGACTCCTTTTCATTACCACACTGAGAAGAAGCTGACAGCATCTAATTTGGAAGACCTATTTAAACCAGAACTCAGCCCAGCAGGTAGCAACCAGAGGTAAAAAGAATCCAAGACCCTTTGCTTTTGGTCAGACTATCTCCTCGACTGTGAAGGTTTGCCATTAGTAGTTTAACAAAAAGATGTTCTGTGTTTTGGTGAACTTGAGAAATCTTTTAACCAATAGATGAAAGTAAGCCGTTTTTCTTTTATAAAAATTCAGATTCATCTTTGCAAATTTCATAATTCATTTTTTGTCGTTTTAGAACACCAGACTGAAGTGTCACTGAAGGATGTGCTGATGTTTCCTACTGGCCTGACTTCACTTCCGCCTGCTGGACTCACACCACTCCCATCCATTGTGTTTCTTGCCAGTTCACCCTTTCCGATGGCAAATACATGCACAAACACCCTCAAGTTACCACTTTTAGACACATACAGACTTTTTCAGAAACAGATGGATTTTGGAATCCAAAATTCTCCAGGTTTTGGATGTATTTAAAAAGCCTTGCTTTGTTGCACACTTATTGCATCAGTTTCACATCAAGAGGATCATGGTCATAAGACCAAAAAAAAATAAAAAACTTTTCCTTTTGGTTAGCTTTCTTTGACACTTGATCTCACTTTTTATTTTGTATAAAATTCTTTGCTTATGATTACAAGAATTGCAAAGAGTTTTATGCAGTCCATGGATGAGGTTAAAGTCATTTTTACTCCACTTGTTTTAACCTGACAGCTACTCTTTCGACAGTGAGAGTTTTTAATAACGCATTAATCCTGTCCATAGGCAGGATGAAACTCTTCATAATTCTTGTAATCAGAAGCAAAGAACTGAGGGCAACAGAAATGACAATATTGATTTTTTTTATTGTGTATTCAATTGTATGATTCACTTTTATTTTTATGACTACAATACTTATACTTATTTACTCCATACGTTCTGTGTACTGCATTGTTTCCTTTTTGATTAAGGTTCTCGGGTTGCACTCAGTGATTTCTACAATCATCTTTAAGAATGCGTATGTTCAGAGACCTGCTGTTTCCTTCATTGTGAAGTAAAGTTGTAATGCTTCCTCCCATTTCTCTGGCCAGTGTAATTGATTGTGTTCCATTACAAATTCTAGATATTCATGAATGTTTTCATCACCACATAACTGATTTGTCAACCTTGATTCAGGAAAAGCACCTAACACGACTTCATCCACAGCAAAGCCACAGTCTCTTGATCCTGACCTGTAAGAAGGTGCATTTAGCAGACATTTATATTGTACACAATTGACTTTTGTAGGTGTAGTGTATTTTAAACAAGCTTATTAATAATATTAAATTAAGATATTTGCTGACCTTTGTGGTAGATAATACAGTTCATTTGGTATCCCCCCAGGGCACATTGCAAGTCTAGAGGGCCTAATCCTGTGCTTATTCCAAAATGATACACATTCATCCAAGTCTGCCTGCAGAATATTTTGGAAGCAAAACTGAAGCAGGCACTGGTGTTTGTTGCTGCCGTTGAAATGTCCTTCATTTCTGAGATCTCCAAAGAGGTCTATCCAGAACTGAGCCCTATAGCACAAAAGATACAAAAAAAAATCATACAATAATTTGCTTTTAATGAATTTTGTGTGAGACAATATATTTAATTTAAATAAATGTTACAATGGACGGTATAGGCCAAAATATACAGTACAATATAAACTCGCGGTCTCCTTTTGCAGGAGTCTGCAGCGACCTTTGCTCTGTAATATGTTTGAGAATCTACAGTATGTGAACGATATTAACACTGTCTACAGCGAGGCCCTGCACACACACTTCGAACACTTACACTGCGCTTACTACTGTGGTACATCAACACGCAAATATTGTGTATGTTAGTTTCTTTCAGGAGAAATAAACTCACAGATGACAAGGTAATATTGTTCATCTTTTCATTTCAGTACTGCATATTTTGTGGCATACTGTACTAGTTATAATAATAAAATTAATGCATCAAACAAATGATCACGTTACTGACTTCCTCAAGAATATGAAATTAACACATACCTTAATTTTCTAAAGCTGGACCACCAAGATTCGATGCGCTGATTGCTCACTGATGTACCATACATATGGCTTCTTAAGCCTGCATAGTAGTCTGTATGGTGATGACGGAGAGTGCACTGTTCCACAGTCGGTTCGTAGTCTCATAGGGACAACGCCAAGGCGTTGTACAGTGGTAAGAAAGTTGTGTGCTGGATCATTGTTACTTTGTCCACAAATAAGCCACAGGACACGTCGCGAAAAGCCATCAATGCATCCCGATATAGCGAAACCAAATGGCTTCAGTTTATCATACCCATCCACATGCCACAGATAGTTTGGTCCCATGGAGTGATAAGAACGTCGCACAAATCTACGACGTGTTCTCTGCTCTGTCCCGCGTGGGTTAAGTTCTTGCAGCAACCGCATAACATTATTACGTTTAACACGTGTTACCGGTCTGAAAAGGAACAGGCGTCTTTCCAGTGTAACACATTTATTAGAAGATGTGCGCAGTATTGAAATCTGAAGCAAAGAAAATAGAAAATAAACAATATACAGCGATTAGAAATGGAGCATCTCAATCTTTCCGTCCTCTGCTCGTTTCTGCATACGCTATGTTATGATTAATCGCCTTTGAGCAGATCTTCCTTTGCGAGAGCTCCCCCTAGTGGTTTGGATATAATACGTCGCTGCATACTCACGGATAACTGACTGAAAAGCTCTTAATTAAAATATATAAGAGTCCCTTGAAAGCAAACACAACAAAAGTTTAGTCACATCACCACCTCTGCCCCGAAAGATATAAATCTCTTACATTTTCCTTTTATAGGGGGGTCAGCATTGTCATGCCTTGCCAAAACACTAGTGCCACACTCTCCCCTACAAACTAAATGTCTTCTGACATTTTAATATCATTTTAAGCATATTCCCCCAGTTTCCTCCCAGGAGTCTCTAATAACTCTCAACTATGCTCCAAGGCCTCCAGAAATTAACATCAGAGGTAGGTAACTGCTTTAACTCTACTGAGCAGTCCCTCTGAACCAACAAAGGTTGGCCTAAGGTTTCATAAGTGAACACCACTGCTTTCTGTCTCCGTCTCTTCGGATAAAGTCCTTGAGGCTTTGTAGGGTCCATGTCATGCTCATTGTCTGACTCAGCATTGTCTCTATCAATGTCAACGTCATAACTTGAGCAGTGATGACCATTTTCCGCAAGGTCAAGAGGCAAATTATCTCCTCCTGAACAATTTTTAAAAGGCAAATCCTTTTCGCTTTGAAGGGGCAAATCCTCTTCGCTTTGAAGGGGCAAATCCTCTTCGCTCTAAAGGGGCAAATCCTCTTCACTCTGAAGGGGCAAATCCTCTTCGCTCTGAAGGGGCAAATCCTCTTCGCTCTGAAGAATTCCATCCCGAGGCGCGAAAGGCGGCGCTCTTGGGTTGAGAGGCATGTGATCCTTCTCCTGCCACTGACAGGTCAGTACATATTCCTCCTCCTCCGAGTCGCTCTCAGAATTTACGGAAAACAGTCTCTTTTTGTCTCTTCCCATCCTGCTCCCTTTTGGCGTGTTCGGGGTGTTCTGTGAGCGACGTTGATCAAGGTTTTCACTTTCGAAGGGCAGAAAGTCACACGGTAGGAGAAGATTCCTATGAATGACCCGGCTTTTTCCCTTCCCACTTTCTGGGCTCACCTCATATACAGGACTTTCAGCATGTTTTCTCTGCCTCACTACATGTACCTGATCTTCCCAGTATGACCGTATCTTCCCTGGACCTCCACTAGGAGTCAGATTGCGGATCAGGACCCGGTCACCAGGCTGAAGGTCTCTCCCCAACACCTTTTGATCATAGTAAGCTTTGCCACGGGCTGCTACTTTTGAAGCTGTCTTTGCTGCAATTTGGTATGCCTCACTCATCCTTTTCTTCCAACGAGACACATAGTCCTGGTAAGAACAATTACCTTCATCAGTCTTCAGGTTGAAAAGAATGTCAACAGGCAAGCGCGGGGATCTTCCATACAACAGGTAGTAAGGAGAGAAACCAGTTGCTTCACTCCTTGTACAATTGTAGGCATGAATCACCTTGGCTAAAGAGTTCTTCCAGTCTGCTTTCTCCTCATCTGCAAGTGTACGAAGCATAGACAATAAAGTGCGATTGAATCGCTCCACTTGTCCATTGCCTTGTGGATGGTAAGCTGTTGTGTGTGACCCATGGATCCCACAGAGTTCTTTCATTTTTCTCAGTAGTTTGTTTTCAAACTCTTTGCCCATGTCATGATGGATTTTACAGGGAAAACCAAATTTCAAAGCAAAATCATTGAACAGCTTTTCTGCAACGGTCTTAGCAGACTTATCTTTGGTTGCATAAGCCTGTGCGAATCTAGTAAAATGATCCACCACCACAAGAATGTATTCAAAACCCTGCCTGCAGGTCTCCAAATGAAGGAAGTCTATTGAGACCATTTCGAATGGATATGTGGTGTGAATCGTGGTTAAAGGCGCTCGAGTTTGTCTTACTGGCCGTTTCTTTTTCAGACACTCACACACTTTGGTGACAAAGTGCTCCACGTCACTCTGCATTCTCTGCCAGTAAAAGCGCTCTCGGATGAGGCAGAGAGTCCTCTCCACTCCTAGATGACCCATCTTTTGGTGTAGTTCTTTTAGGATCAGGGGATGGTAAGACTTTGGCAGGAGCAACTGTTCTCTTCTCCTCGTTTTCCTGTATAGTACTCCATCTTCCCCCACAACAAGTTTAAACCATTGTTTTAACAGCATTGCCACATCAGGATGTTCTGCTTTCACTGCTTCCCTACTTGGTCGTTGATCTGTTTCCTTGAATTTCAGGACTTTCCCAATAATGCTGTCATTTCCTGAGCTTTACGAATCTGGGTTGGGGTCAGTGATGGACCCAGGTCACCTTGGTCACCATCTCTCATGAGGCTCAAAGCGTCTAAGTGGATAAACCCTGTTCCTTGTGAGGGATTTTCATTCTCCACCATCACTCCCTCCACTGAAGCTCTGAAAACATCTGGCTGCATTTGTTCTGTGCACTGCTCCATAAACTTGTCTATGTCCAACGGCATGCGTGAGAGACCATCTGCATCCGCATTACTTTTACCCGGGCGATATTTTATGGTAAAATTAAAGTCGGCAAGCTGCGCAACCCATCTGTGCCCAGTGGCATTCAGTTTGGCGGATGTGAGCACATAGGTGAGAGGATTGTTGTCTGTATAGACAACAAAAGAAGGTGCATAGTACAAGTAAGGACGAAAACGCTCACAGACAGCCCATTTCAGTGCCAGAAATTCGAGTTTACCCGAATGCATGTGGTAATTTTTCTCTGGCGGCGTGAGTGTTCTGGATCCATAAGCTATTACTACCAACTTCCCATTTTGGCGTTGATACAATACTGCACCCAATCCTTCCTGGGATGCATTACAGTGTAACACAAAGGCCTGAGTGAAGTCGGGGAAACCAAGGATTGGGGGTTTTGCAAGGTGGTCTATCAGGTTGTTAAGTGTCGCCTGATGGTTTTGCGTCCACTCTATGGGTGTCTGTGATGCCAAATTACCTTCTTTCTTCTTTCGGGTGGGCTTTCCTTTCATTGGCACCATTCCTGATTCATTTGAACCCTTTCCTTTTATCGTCAGTAGCTGGTACAATGGCTGGGCGATGCGGGAAAAATTTGGGATATAGGAACGGTAATAAGACAGGAACCCTAACATCTTCCTTAGGTCACCCACTGTGGAGGGTGCCCTTTCCTTCAGGGCCTGCACTGGTGCGATTTCCTCTAGGTCCATCGTGTAACCCTCACCAGACACCATCTTTCCCAGAAATCTCACTTTGCGTTTAAACAGCTCACACTTTCTGGGGGAGAGTTTCACGCCATGCTGCTGGTAGCGCTGGAGCACCAATCGCACATGGGACAAATGATCTTCAAAACTGCTGCTATGCACCAAGTTGTCATCTAGGTAGGGTTGACATATTGTGTCCCTGAGGCCTAACAAGCAGCTTTCCATGCTTCGTTGGAACTCGGCTGGTGCCGAACTCAAGCCAAATGGTATACGTTTCCACTGATACAGCCCCCATGGGGTTATAAAAGCTGACAGTGGTTGGCTCTCCTCATCCAGGAAACCCTGGTGGTAGGCCTTCCCTACGGAGAACCAAGTGCTTCCACTCAACGCATCCAGCATGTCTTGTATCTTGGGTATAGGATGGCGATCCGGCACAGACTTTTGATTTAACTCCCTGTAGTCACAGCATAACCGAAGACTGCCATCTTTCTTTCTTACACAGACTACTGGAGATGAATATGCTGACCTGGAAGGCGTCACCCAGCCTTTGTTCAGCAGATCTTGTAAGTATTGCTTGACCTCGTCATGTAACGGCTTTGGTATAGATATATACGTTTTCTGCACTGGCCTTGTGTCATGCAGTTTGATATGCATCTTCAAAGATGGGATGCAACCAATGTCATCGTCATTGTAGGCAAATGCTTGACACTCATCTCTCAGTACTTTTTTTACAGCTTCCTGCTGGTCATTGGTGAGATGGTTTAAGTTCACAGGGGGATCCCATGCTGGTGGTGGCAATTCACTTTGTGAGCCATTAGCAGTCTTTTCGGGAGCTGACTCAAGCTTTTGGGCTTCCTCTCCTTGAGCCCCCTGAGGTTCAGTGAGTTGGGTGGCTGCAGGGTAAACTGTTTTCACGGATTGCAAGTAACCCAGAATTTGGTTTCGCTGTAGGGTGATATTCTGTTTTGCTGTATTGACGACTGATATAGGTATATACTTGACATGCCTCACAGGAATTTTCACCACTGCTTCATTTAATTCCAGGTCCTCTTGAAGTGGGTTTATCTCACTGGGTGAGAAGAGCAGCTCCTGGCCCTCATACTGAGACCCAACGTGGGCGCGGACCATTATGGTGGTAACCTGCTTTGCTGGCAAATATACAAGTTTCCTTCCATTCTTCACTACCCCGACAGTTACCTCTTGCTCCCCACTCTGGATCAGTTTCAACAACATATGTGCCTCTTTGCGGGTGATGGAGAACGCAGAAATTATATGTAGCATTTTCCTTTCTCTACGCTCAGGAGTGTCTTCCATCCTTTTTACTATCTCTTCGATGACATTGTACCCAATGATTGGGTCCTCCGCTACCGTTGGATCACTGGACACTAACATGGGTACCTTCAGCAAGTGTTGAATGAACTTCATGTATGCGGGGAGATTTACCTGCATGGAGCCTTTTCAGTTTCTCCTGCCTTTCCCGTTCCAGCTTAGCGGCCTCATTCACAACTTCAATCAGCTCTTCGTCCGTCAGTCTGATGTTACTGAGATAGGGCTGTATCTGGAATTTCAGAGAGTCACTTATCAGTCCCGTTTCAATTGAACGAAGAAATTTACGCTGGATGACATCCCTGCTATAGCGGTCATCATCCCCATCTTCGGCTTTCCACAGTAATTTGTCTTTCAGTTCAATGGCCCTAAAGATGAAGTTTTGAACTGACTCTTTGGGCTCTTGAGATATGTTTGTAAGCTGGTGATAGAGAGCCGTTGTACTGTTAACTTTGTAGTGACCCTTCAAAATGGTGTGTAAGGATTGGAGCTTGAGTCCCCGCTTCATTTCCAACATGTCTCTCAGGGGCAACCCTGGGGTGACAGCTCTTACTACCGCCTCTACTATTTCAGCCTCAGAGTGGCCCTTCTCTAACCCCACTTCCATCTGGCGAACTAGGCTGGGGTAGGACAGCTTTTCCTTTTGTCCACTTTCCCCTATTTGTCCCCAAATCTTAAATTCCCTCCTTAGGGTTACTTCAGTCAATTTACGGGATGCTTCAATCCTTTCATCATATCTTGTGTTACTTTTAACCGGCTTGTGGCTACCTCCTATCTTTCCAGCATCGCCGTAAACTTCCTCATCTCTCCGTGGGTGGCTTAGATATTTTTCTTCCAGCCCACCTACTTGTGCTGGTTTCTCTACCATCACCTCCACATCAGTGGTGCCTTGTTTTACCTCCTCCATAAATGACAGTAAATCTTTAAAGCACTGAATCACCTCACTTTCTCCTTCCTTTTCCCACATTTCATCCAACATGCTTTCGACCGTCCTAATGAGCAGTCGCCTGGGCTTACCTGGAGACGCATCACATTTCAGGTAACGACAAACCTCTTGTAGATGGTCCTCATCTAACTGCCACAGTTCGGCGCTCACTTGGTCGTGAAGGTGCTGGCTGTTGTCCATAACTAAACTCGTCTCTGGAGAGGTAGTCTTTACCACACTGCTCTACCTCTCGTGGCTGGCTCGCCAAAATATGTTACCGGTCTGCAAAGGAACAGGCGTCTTTCCAGTGTAACACATTTATTAGAAGATGTGCGCAGTATTGAAATCTGAAGCAAAGAAAATAGAAAATAAACAATATACAGCGATTAGAAATGGAGCATCTCAATCTTTCCGTCCTCTGCTCGTTTCTGCATACGCTATGTTATGATTAATCGCCTTTGAGCAGATCTTCCTTTTTTTTATTTCAACATTCCCTGTTGTTCACTAAATGTAAACTAAATGTGAACATTCACTTACATCTTCCATTAAGAATATAACATACATTTTGCTCCGTAACACAAAACAATTTTACACTCAGTTTGAACTCCTCTACATTACATACATTCTCAGTTAAAGCATAAATGACATTCTATGAATTACCCATGATAATGATCATATTCACCTGTGTCACATTTCACAACTCTTTTGTTCCCTAAATTAACAGTAGTTCCTCCCTTGTGTTTTCGTTAACCTTATGAACACAGTCTACCGTCACTCAAAATGGCCGACACCAATAAACTACACGTGTGTTAATGAACTTACATTACACTTAACTGCCTTGTTTAACTACCTGAATACCAGTAACAAAAAAAAAATAAACGTTTCATAACAGATATTGTCATTCTTATACACAGTACTCCTTATCTGGTTCATTTCCCAACTTCATTACTATGGTTTCGACTCGAACCATATTTACGAATGATTCACACACTGTTTTGTACTCAAAACTCACTTAACACATCATAGTGTCACTAAATAGTGTCATGGACTACTTTAACTCGTTATATATGGGATTAACCTTACCTGAAGCAAAGAAAATAGAAAATAAACAATATACAGCGATTAGAAATGGAGCATCTCAATCTTTCCGTCCTCTGCTCGTTTCTGCATACGCTATGTTATGATTAATCGCCTTTGAGCAGATCTTCCTTTGCGAGAGCTCCCCCTAGTGGTTTGGATATAATACATCGCTGCATACTCACGGATAACTGACTGAAAAGCTCTCAATTAAAATATATAGGAGTCCCTTGAAAGCAAACACAACAAAAGTTTAGTCACATCACCACCTCTGCCCCGAAAGATATAAATCTCTTACATTTTCCTTTTATAGGGGGGTCAGCATTGTCATGCCTTGCCAAAACACTAGTGCCACACACGCAACTTGTGTTTTTGCTGAAGCGCTAACCACATTGTCCGGTAACCGAACAACTGTCCTGGTCCACGCAACTCTGCTCTTATAGCATTCCTGACATTGTTTAAACTGGAATAATTTTGTCTTCGAAACATACCTGCATTCTTCAGTTGTGTTTTTAGAGTTCGCAAACTAATCTTTATACCGTGATATTCCATCAGCATATCCAAAATCACAGCATACGAGTGTCCGTCCTCAAAGTAACTTTGAATAAATTCCATTTCCTTGCTTTCTACTGGAAAAGGTCATTATTTTCTTGAAAAAATGGTTTAAAGTGAAGCAGAACACACAAGAAACAAAGATAGAGAAACAAGTTCCTACTTCCTGTATATCTTGAGTGACAGATGTCTCGTCCAATCAGCGATAAGAATTTTATTCGCCAACTATACCTACCTTTTCCGGTTTATATCTGGCCGAGAAGTGCAATACAAATTAACAAAACGGAAAACAAATTAACAAATTCAAAACCAAATTAACAAATCCGAAAACAAAATGACAAAAACAAAAACAAAACAACAAAATCGAAAACAAAACAACAAAACCCAAAACAAAATAACAAAACCAAAAACAAAACAACAAAACCCAAAACAAAATAGCAAATTAGTTTTGGGTTTTGTTATTTTGTTTTGGGTTTTGTTTTTTTGTTTTCGGATTTGTTAATTTGGTTTTGAATTTGTTATTTTGTTTTGGGTTTTGTTTTTTTTGTTTCAGATTTGTTAATTTGTTTTGCACTTCAGGGCCACCGTACAATCTGCTTATCTTGATTCATGCACGCTTACATTCCATACAGACTGAAATAATTCTTTTGATTGTTTAAAGCTGCTTTGCGACAATGACAACTGTTAATAGCGCTATACAAATAAAATTGAATTCAATATACAAAGATAACAGCACAATTAGGATTATGCTTCTTGAACACTGTTTGCTATAATTTATAATTTATGTAATTTTTTATTTATTTTGTTTCTGTGATAACCCTATCACAAAGTTTTTTGCACCCTGGGCAAGCCCAGGGTCGGAATGAGGGCATGTTGACTTGCAGTTTACTAGTAGCTTACAGTCTCGTCAAGTCTGTCCTTGCGTACATGTATGCTATTCTTTGTAATAATGTAGCCTTATACTGTGCAGCCTATTGTGTGTACTGATTGTTTCAAAATATAGCATGTCTCAGTAATGCAACAAGTAAGCTAGAGGCTGTAGAATTTTTACAGGTCAGTATGTCTCATTGTTGTCGCAACAGTCGCAACACATTCTGCTACATTTGCAGCGAGTACACACTTACGTCTTAAAGAATCTTAATGATTTTTCTTTAAAGAAACCATATGAACTTTATTTTGACTGTAAAATTGGTGATCAAGACAAGGAATGGACTCCAAGAGACAAATCAAAAGCAAAAGCTGAACTGCTGGGCTCGGAATTGCAGGAATGGTATTTGTGGTTACCAGGTACAAAAAATTTTGTTGCTTGAAGCTGCCAAGATGAAATAACTAATTTCTTTCTAAAAATATATTTTTGCCTCTTCGTCACTTTAAACTAGGACTTAGGAAGGATTTTGTAAAAGCAATAAGCAGGCTTTTGTTATTTAAGACAGGTGTTCCCAAGAATAGCTGATGGCAATATCAAAGAAGGCATTTTTGTTAGTCCTGAGGTCAGACATATTATGTCTAGATGTGCCTGTGACTTTGTTCATGTGGAATTTAATGGCAAATTCATAAGCACGTTTTTAAAAATGTACATAATGCCATCTGTCGACATTTTGAAATAAACTAAAATTTTGTGTTACTTTGAACGAAGTGCACAGAATGAAGGTGTGAGATTGTGTTTATTACTGTAAGTAGTGTAAGTGCCTATTAAAAATGTACAGCACCATCAATTGAATTTTAAGATAAACTAATGATTTTTTTCAAGATTTATTTTTTTTTTATAAGATATAAGGGAATTTTCTATTAGAATTTTTAATTATCAAATATTTTCTTCCTGTGGGCCAACTGCGATGAAACTAAGCCTTTATGCTATCTCAAGCTCGGCCACACTTGTAAAAACTCAATTAAAATTAGTTTAGTAGTTTTTAAGTGATGCATGCACAAACAAACAGACGGTGACCAATTCCAACAAAAAAAAAAAAAAATCTTGATGTTTTCTATTACTTAGGTCCCCAAAATTCTTTTTTTGCAAATATCTTTAAGGTACAGATACACCAACATTACATTTTTATTATATTTACAGTATAGATGACAATCAGTTCGAAGATCTGATCACTGTGCAGTGTAACCTGAATATAAGCATTTCACTGCATATCGTACTGTGTATGACTGTGTATGTGACAAATAAAATTTGAATTTGAATATATGCAAAATGCAGTTTTTAAATGATAATTTCATTCATTAAGAGACAAAGACTATCCAAATTTACCAGGCCCTATGTGAAAAAGTAATTGCTCCCTTATTGCTAAATCATGAATGAACTATGATTTTTGAAAAACGGAATTGAATTTTACTTGCCACACCCAGACCTGATTATTTCCAGACCTTCTTCTTCTTTGTCTTTCGGCTGTTCCCTTTCAGGGGTCGCCACAGCGAATCATCTGCCTCCATCTAACCCTATCCTCTGCATCCTCTTTTCTTACACCAACTAACTTCATGTCCTCTCTCACTGCATCCATAAATCTCCTCTTTGACCTCCTGCCTGGCAGTTCCAACCTCAGCATTCACAATCTCTCCTCTGAACATGTCCAAACCACCTCAATCTGGCCTCTCTGACTTTATCTCCAAAACATCTAACATGGGTTGTCCCTCTGATGAACTCATTCTTAATCCTATCCATCCTTGTCACTCCCAAGGAGAACCTCAACATCTTCCTCTCAGCTACCTCTAGCTCTGCCTCCTGTCTTTTCTTCAGTGCCACTGTCCTGAAAACCTTTCCTTTCATTCTCGCTGATACTCTTTTATTGCACAACCCACCTGACACTTTTTTTTCACCCATTCCAACCTGCCTGTACCCACCTCTTCACCTCCTTTTCACACTCACCGTTGCTCTGGACAGTTGACCCTAAGTACTTAAAATCCTGCACCATCTTTACCTCTGCTTCCTGTCTCCTCACCGTTCCTCTTGGGTTCCTCTCATTCACACACATGTATTCCGTCTTGCTGTGGCTTACCTTCATTCCTCTGCTTTCCAGAGCGTACCTCCACCTGTTCCCTGCTTTCGCTACAAAGCACAATGTCATCTGCAAACATCATAGTCCATGGAGACTCTTGTTTTACCTTATCTGTCATCCTGTCCATCACCAGAGCAAACAAAAAGGGGCTTAAAGACGATCCTTGATGCAGACCCACCTCCACCTTGAACTCTTCTGTCACACTCACTGTACAGCACATCTCACCACTGTCTTACAGCTCTCCTACATGTCCTGCACCACTCTAACATACTTCTATAACAGAAGCCTTCAGCTAATCTATTATATTGGGTCGACTGTTTCTCATCTTCCTCATCGCAATATACCATAGAGTGGTGTGGACAGGTGAGTTGGCTGGCAAATCAAGCAAATTGTCAAATTGTCAGCAAACAAGTTAGTGGTAGATATTTTTTTCAATTTAAAAAGTAAATATGGCATATCCATAAATGTGTGTTATTAGATGGAAGCATCCTGGTATCCTGGTAGATAGCTGTGTTGACTTTTGATTGCTAAAACACAGTGAACCTATACAAACAGATTAAATGGCAGCTTAAATCATACAGTATAAATGTTTGTGTATGTAGGTATGCTATATATTATTATAGGGCAAATCTGCATTAAAGGTTATGGTCAATGTAAGAATGCACAATGGATAAAGCAGTGCAGTATATTTAAACATTTTAAACCATGATTAGCTGTTAAGTATGAAAATATTTTTTTTTCAGTCTGTCTGTGCTGAGGCACCCATACTGTAGCATCAGCCTGATAGAAGGAGGTTGAATAGTCCATGTTTAATATGAGAGACATCATTAAGTAGGCATTTGGCAGACGCTCTTATCCAGAGCGACTTACAAAAAGTGCTTTAAAGTTTACATCATTAAATACATACTTACAAACTTTAGTTCAAGTACTGGAGAAACAGATGCGTCTTGAGTCGTCATTTAAAGATGGTCAAAGTCTCAGCTGTACGGACATCTAGAGGAAGTTCATTCCACCACCTATTCTGCCAGAACAGGAAAGAGCCTGGATGAATGCCGCCCTCGATCCCTAAAGGGGTGGAATAAGGCGAGCAGTGCTGGAGGATCGAAGGGAACGTAGTGCAGTACGTGATGTGATTAGAGCAGAGAGGTAAGTGGGTGCTGGGCCATTTTTAGCTTTGTAGGCAAGCATCAGCGTTTTGAATTTAATGCGGGCAGCTACAGGAAGCCAGTGCAGGGAGCGGAGGAGTGGTGTGGTGTGGGAGAACTTGGGAAGGTTAAAAACGAGATGTGCTGCTGCATTCTGGATGAGTTGCAGAGGATGAATCATGGACAGAGGCAGGCCTGCCAGGAGTGAGTTGCAGTAGTCCAGTCTTGAAATAACAAGGGACTGAACAAGCACCCGAGTAGCCTGTGAAGAAAGAAATGGGCGAATTCTTCTGATATTGTAAAGAAGAAATCTACAAGAGCGAGAAAGGTTAGCGATGTGTGGGGAAAATGACAGATGATTGTCCATGGTTACCCCAAGATTGCAGGCAGTGGTTGAAGGAGTGATTTGGTTGTTGCCCAGGGATATTACAAGGTCTTGACATGGGGATGAGTCACAAGGGATAAACAACAGTTCAGTTTTACTGAGATTGAGCTTCAGCTGATGAGCAGCCATCCAGGATGAAATGTCTGCCAGACAGGCTGAGATCTGGGTGGAAACCTGAGTGTCAGAGGGAGAAAAGGAGAAAGAAAGTTGGGTGTCATCTGCATAACAATGGTATGAAAATCCATGCGATGATATGACCTTACCAAAAGACCGGGTATATAGGGAGAACAGAAGAGGACCAAGTACTGAGCCCTGCAGGACACCAGATATAGATCCCCTCCATGTTACCTCATATTATTATTATTATTATTATTATTATTATTATTTTCACTTATGGATGAGAAATTTTGCAGTTACTGTAGGTGTTTTGCAACATCTCTTATGAAAGCGTCTTACTGCAGATTGATTAAATACGAGATATGTTGCACAAAGATTTTATCAGTTAATTGTTGCCTAATACTTAACTTGTGCAACGAAAAAGATTACATAATCATACTCATAATTGATTGTCTAGTGTTCTGAATTATTTCTGTGTGTGTGTGTCTTAGAGAGAAGGATAGAGAGAAAGAGAGAGACGGATCATACAGTAGCTATAAAGGCTGATGAGGGAGAAGCTCAGATATACTCACAGTTTGAAGATGATCCTGCTTGTGCTGCTCCTCACCATCGCTGTAAGTAGCACCGAGTCACTTTCAGCTACAATACTTATAATAAAAATAAAAAGTGAGAATAAAAAAGCCACTAACAAGTCAAAATAGGCATTTTAAAGTGTGTTCAATAAATAAAATGTCATATTAATTTTAAGATACTGTAGATTTAAAGGGTATTAAAACATCCTTTACTGTTTGTTTGCTTTCATAGAGCACTGCTCTTTGAGTGTTGTGTGCACAATATGTTTATGATTGTGTACAATGTATTGTGTGTGTTTAAGGGATGTGGCCATGCTGTCAGCATTTCAGGCCAAGAGAAAAACGATGCATGTGTGTGTGATGTAAACAGCTCGATCTGGGGTTTTCCTGCTGCCAAGTATGACTCTGTGTTATTACTGGTGCAAAACTGCCATGACTCACTGCAGAGACTCCAAGCACAGGTATCACACACACATCAAACACAGATTACACACACTGCATAAGATTCAGACTCCTACAGTAAATTAAATATTAAACAAAAGGTCTGATACACCTAAAAAGCACCATAAGGTGCTTCATACGGGATTTACAGTATATTTAAATATCTTACAATGATAAATGAAAAACAGTCCTTAAATTCATGCATACATAGTTCTAGTTAGGATCTGAGAAAAAGTCAGGTTGAAATGTAAGTTATAATAAACATTTATTCTATGTCTATTATAATAGACAGCCATCAGTGCTAAAGCATTGCCTAGGCTGAATGCCATAGTGAGCAGTGTGAGGAAGAGGCTGGAGAAGTTTCAGTACCTAAAGAATCGGGACCTGTACAACGCGCTCTACCTGAAGAACCTCAGCAAGGAGATCCAGAAGCTACATGACAGCATGAATGAAGTACAAATTGGAAGGGACGCACGGCGAGTACGCCAAGAGGTATATACACACACATACACACACACAGTACAAGTCCATTCACATATATATGCATTGTTATAATAGTGTCCTCTCACTGAGGTCATCTGTTACCTTTTTTGCCTTTTTCATGATGTACTTTCGACTAAAGCACATAATATTTGTTAATTTTAAGCAATGATTTCTAGAAAGAAGCAAAATAATCTGAGCTTTTTTAAAAGCTTCTTATCACTAAGTAGTTCTTAAGTTGTACCTTAACCTCTCTCTTAACGTTATGGCGCATTTCCCGAAACATTCGTACTATAAGTATCTCTTGGGTAAGTCACACGTGAGCAGCAGTCTTTATAAATCAGCGGCGTATGGAACCACATTATGGCACGTTATTAAAGTCGTATTAATGTTGGAATATACTGTAGGCCTGTTTAAGAATTTTATTTTATTTGATATCAGAACTAATAGTGTGACTTTTAATAAGCCTATTTCATAATGTGACTAATGCATTAAAATTGGCAATCACTTTTAATATTAAACAGGTGGCAAACAATTTGGGAGCGATGCAGCACGTTGTTCTGCTAAACTGAAGACGGCGTCGTCCGCGGAGCCGTGTGGTTTATGTAAATTTTTTCTTTAGGCAAAACTTTAGCTCTTTTCATATTTTAGCCCTTTTTTTTGTTTAAAATATGTTTCATTGATCATTAGACATCATTCATGACTGATGGACTTTTCTTTTAACACGTTTTATTTTAAGATGAAATTTGATTTAGTTAATTGAGAAAATAAACTTGAGAGTTTAAAACCCCACATCTTTTTTTTTTCTGCGTGATTGTAATGCGTAATACACTTATCCCAACAAGTGACATACTTACACAGCTGTTTGTCGATCAACTCGGATTGTATATCCGGTTCGTTTCACTGCCACTACAGGTTTCATGAAAATATTAGCGACAGTTTGGTGATTTAATTTATATATATATTATGGCATGCTATTGATAATATACCCATGTCGAGATAAACGTTATTGGAAGAATTTTGTGCAAGGAAGTGCTGTCTTTCTTAACGCTGACATGCAAAATAAGTGAAAAATCGATTTCTAAGTAATCGATGTCAACTAATTTAGTACCTTTACTGTACTTTAGACAGCGCCTTGTAACGTCGGACATAAGAGGCAGCGACTTAAGAAGATTTCTAAGGGGCAGTTAACACACTTAGCAGTTAACACTAATCAACTTACATAAGCTATATCTTAAGAGTCTTCTTAGCGTGTGTGCGTTATCGGGAAACCGGGCCCTGTTAAATAGCAAAAATAGCTAAAAAAGTAAAGTAGCACATTTAATACATTTGTCCAGATTTAATATATTTTTATTTTCCAAGATATTTTTATTATAGTTTACTGATTCTGGAAAAAGGAAGCATAGTGATAGATTAGCAAGTGAAAAGCAGTCTAGTCATGTTTTATTATGCTTAAAAACAGTTAATATTTCTTCCTTCATTTTTTATGTGCCTCATAGTAGCTCTGCTACACGATGTATGCTCTATTTGCTAATAAATGTACTTTTCTGCATTTGTTCCACAGTTGGAGAAGTTTAAGGATGATGTGGAGGTGATGTATAAGAGAAAGATCTTCAATCTTGAAACAGTCAGGGACAAGCTGCGCTACCTTAATAACCGTGTCCAGATCAGCAGAACCATCCCACAAGACTTCAGGAGTACGTGAGACAAGGGCTTTTTACTCAAGTGCATAAAGGATACTTACTGTAGACATGAATAGTAAGTACTTCATTTGCCAGTCTTCGTTCAAGGAAACTTTTACAAAACTGCTTGGCTAAATAAATAGGTTTTAAGCCTAGACTTGAACACTGAGACTGTGTCTAAGTCTTAAACATTAATTGGAAAACTATTCCATAACTTTGCGTTGTAAGAAAAAGTTCTGCCCCTTGCTGTAGTTTTCAGAATACGTGGTACTGACAAGCAGCCTGCAACCTTTGATTAAAGTAGGAGTGGCGTATCATAAGACACACGCAGTTCACTCTGATACTGCGGCGCGAGACCATTTAATGCTTTATATGTAAAAAGTAGTATTTTTAAAATCAATGTGGAATTTCACAGGGAGCCAATGGAGTGAAGATAAGAAAGGGTGATGTGCTCGTATTTTCTGGTTCAGTGAGGACTCCCCCTGCTGCATTCTGGACTAACTGAAGCTTGTTTATGCACCTAGTTGAACAACCAGACAGTCGGGCATTACAATAGTCTAACCTAGAGGTGATAAAAGCATGAACTAGTTTTTCTGCATCATTAGGTGACAATATATTCCTTACCTTGAGAATATTTCTGAGGTGAAAGAATGCTATCCTGGTTATATTGTCTACATGAGCTTCAAATGAAAGACTAGAATCTATAGTCACACCAAGGTCTTTAACTGTTGCACTTGATGGAACAGAAAGGCCATCTAAAGTTACAGTGTGATCTAAAATCTTGCTTCTAGCTGCATGCGGTCCTATGACTAGAACTTCTGTCTTATCAGGATTAAGCAAAAGGAAGTTAATTAGCATCCAGTCTCTTATATCCTTTACGCATTGCTCAATTTAATAGGCTGGTTTTTCTCATCTGGTTTTGCTAAGACATATAACTGTGTGTCATCAGAAAAACAATGAAAACTAATACCATGCTTACGGATTATGTTGCCCAGAGGAAGCATGTAAAGGAAAAAAGCAGTGGGCCTAAAACTTAACCCTGTGGAACACCAAACTCCGCTAGAGAACATGCTGAATAATCACTATTTAAGTCTACATAATGATAACGATCAGTCAGTCAAATAGGATCTAAGCCAGGTTCTGTTCTCTTAATTCCTAACATGTTTTATAATCTGTGAAGGAAAATACTATAATTAATGGTGTCAAAAGCTGCACTGCACATATAAGTAACCTAGTGACTGGATAATGGCTACCCAAGGCTCATCCATGTCAAAGGGGACCAAAAGCCCAGTCTGATCCTATAAAAGCCAATGCAGCACAAAAAACATTTGACAGGATATTGACTGGTATTGATTTGGCCTCCAAATCCATTAGATGTTCAAGTTCACGTTTTGTTTATTTGTCATTAAATAGTACAATGAAATGCTTAGGACAAGAAGAACCAGATAACCTGTATATATATGTATTTGTGTGAATATTTGTATACTGTATGTATGTGTATGCATAAGTGAGTGCATGTGGGTGTGTTAGTGTGTGTGTGGGTGTGTGTGAGTTATTGCACACGGTCACATACTCTATGTTAAACCAATGCATTAAGTTTGTATTGCACAATGTGGATAGATAAATTTAATGGTGTCCCAGTGCAGCCATTTCTTTTAAACAAAGATTTTAGTGTCTGAAGCTATCGTAGAGCTATACCTTTATACAAGATTTTTTAGTGTCTGGGACGTGGTGTATTATGTAATTATTACATCACTCAGCTATCTTTTCGGGTTAAGAATCCTAATAATAATAATAATAATACAAATAATAATAATTTATTATATTTATAATGCACTTTATATTTGAGGCAATTCCCAAAGTGCTACAAATTATTTCAACCCAAAAGCTCTGATAAAAAGATAAGTTTTAAGACCAGATTTAAAATCATCAACAGTCTGTTGCATCCTCAGATACTCTGGGAGAGGATTTCATAGTCTAGGTGCAGCCAAGCAAAAAGCACGATTTCCCATAGTACTGTATGATGCTTGGTCTTCGGAGGTTTCAGAATATGTACTAAGAGAGAGAGGAGGTTACATGTAGATGTATGTGAGGTAATAAGTGCTTTGGGATAGGGCATCCCCATAGATGCACTGGTAAAAATGACAACCTTGTATTCAATTCTGAATAAAACAAGGAGCCAATGAGGAGATTTAAGGATAGGCGTAATAAGGTCATATTTACATGCTCTTATCAGGATTCTAGCAGCTGTTTTGAATATATTGCAGCTTTTAAAGTCTTTTTCCAGAAGTTCCAATGAGGAGTGCATTGCAGAAATCAAGCCTAGAGGAGACAAATGCATGGACTAAATTTTCCGCATCTGCAAATTTGACGCAGTTTAGCAATGTTCCTGGGGTGAAAGTCTTTTACAGATGTTTGATATGAGCCTCATAAATTAATGAGAGTCCATTTTAAGTGATGTTTGATGTCCTAACCTGGGGGAGGGTGCCTAGTAAAATAGGCTGATGACAAAGCCCAGAGGAAGCATATACAATATAAACAAAATGGGGCAGAGTACTGAGCCCTGAGGAACACCACACACTCTAAAAAAAAAAAAAAAACTGTACTCAATTTTTTTGGTAAAACATTTTTACACTAACAAATATTGAGTAATTATAGTTATAAAATATAAGTTATAAAATCATGTAAAATATACTTCATTAATTGAGTACAAGTCAGTAAAAAAAATAAGTAGACCTGGATAACTATATTTAGTACAATAATGTACAAAATTGAGTAAGTGTAATAAAAATCAAAAGTTAATGCAATGGTTACCCTAAGTGAAAATGAGTAAAATAATTAAGTAGATATATTTAAAATGCAAGATAGAAGAAAATGAAAACTAGACTATTATTTAAAACACTTCAATTCAATTCAATTTTATTTGTATAGCGCTTTTAACAATTGTCATTGTCGCAAAGCAGCTTTACACAATCAAAAGAATTATTTAAGTTTGTATGAAATGTGAAAGTATATGAATCATAATGATCAGATTGTCCCTGGTGAGCAAGCCGAGGGCGACAGTGGCAAGGAAAAACTTCCTGAGATGGTAATTGAAAGGAAACTTTGGGAGAAACCAGGCTCAACAGGAAATCCATCCTAATTTGGGTAAACAAACAAATGTGCTACATTTACTAAATATTTTAAATAAATTTAATTCATACTGCTCTATCACAGAATCAATATGTTACACCAGATTTTAAATGTCTGTATTAACCGCGCTTTAGCTGAGCAGTTTGGTGGTTGAAACAAACGAGCAAAATTACAATGAACACCGGCCTATTGCTAGCTTTCGTTAGCTATGGAGCATGGCTGTAACAGTATTCAGAAAAGTAACTTACACACTAGAAAGTTGCGTATGCATGCAGAGAGATTCATTATTTCAGAAACTTGTGTTACAGTAGCTGCCTATTTACCAGGATTTGTAAGGAGTGTTCCAGGTGCTTCATGTCCATTCTCACATCCTCACAGCCTTCTTGTCTCTGATGTCACATCAGACTTCCCATGAGCACTTGCAACTGTTAAACATAAAGAATATTGAGTTGGAATGTGTGATAATTGTAGTTCTTGAAACTAATCAGTATAATTACCCCATTGCCAAATACAGTGGTGTGAAAAACTATTTGCCCCCTTCCTGATTTCTTATTCTTTTGCATGTTTGTCACACAAAATGTTTCTGATCATCAAACACATTTAACTACTAGTCAAAGATGACAAGTAAACACAAAATGCAGTTTTTAAATGATAGTTTTTATCATTTAGGGAGAAAAAAAATCCAAACCTACATGGCCCTGTGTGAAAAAGTAATTAGATGTCTTAAAATGAAGTAGACTCAAAAGAAACCAGTTCTTTTTTTTAGGTCAAGCAAGCAGTGTTAGTCGAACTTATACATAAATTAGAGTGTATACAGTTCCATACAAAAGATTTAGGCAAATGCAAAGAAATGCTGTACAGCAAAGATACCTTACTAAATAATAAAACTAAATATCTCTAATGAAAAAATCCACTGTTGAAAGCAATAACCTAAACATACTGTAGTAGGCGAAAAACCCCATGCAAGACCAGACACAGTAGCAGCATTTTAAAAATGAAGAAGAATAAGCAGAAAGATAGGTCTGACAGGTATAAAGGTTGGGCCGAGCCACAGCAATGCAAATGTCTTAGAATTTACCCCCAGCATCACATCTTGCTGAGGAGTCCAAGTGACTTTTTTTCTATTTTGTGTTACAGGCTCTTGTTCTCAGCATGTACTGAAAAATATCAGTGCGCCAGTGGTCACTAAGCTGAACCCGTACAGCAAGTCGTACGTCTCTGGAGCATGGGGTCATGACACTGGCACAGAAAGTGACCTGACCTACTGGATCCAGTCTCTAGCTAGTAGCAACATGTTGGGTATAACTGTACGCTTCTACAAGACTTATGAAGACTTTATGTCTGGAAAAAATTACAAAGATGAAAAACTAGTTAGCTCATACTCTAATTCTTATGCAATTCAGGGTCCAGGCACTATCGTTTACAATGGTGTTGTGTATTATGAGTGCTATTACAAGCCTGACCTTTGTGCGTATGAAGTGAAAACAAAACAATTCCGACGTCTGACGCTTCCTGATGCTGGATTCAACAACAAATTCCCCTACTGCTACTACAGCTGCTTAGATTATACAGACATCAGTCTCTCAGCTGATGACAAAGGCTTGTGGGCAATTTATGCTACAGAAGCTAACTACGGTAACATAGTTGTGAGTCGAGTGGACCCTGTAGGCTTCAATATAACACACACGTGGAAAACACGCCTGTTTAAGCGCTCCGTGACCAACACCTTCATAGTGTGTGGGGTGCTTTACGCAACTCGTTTCATAAACACCTACAAAGAGGAAGTGTTCTACGCCTTTGACCTTACCACAGGGTTGGAGGACAACACACTTTCAATCCCTATGGATAAGGTAGCAGCGGGTGTTGCTAGCCTTCACTACAACCCCAAAGATATGATGCTCTACATGTACAACGGTGGCTACATGCTCTCCTACCAAGCTTACTTCTAAAACGCTAGATTAGAATACGGCATAATTTCACAGAATAGCAATAATAAAAAATAATAAAAATAAAAAGTGTTTAAAGTTGGGCTGGCAAAAGCAACGCACCCTGCTTACTTTACTGATCAAACCTCAGTGATTATAGAAAATCATAATGCAAATCATGTTGTTTTTGGTCTTAATGCAGCAAAATTTTAATCTCACCCAATTTGAATGTCTCATTCACCTTTACATTTTAACTGTATTGTAATCTATATACTGTACACTGTCAGTATTGCTAAAAAATGCTATTGTTGTAGCTAGTTGTTTAAGTAGGTTTTCTTATAGTGGTGTACTAGCTAAACCTTATGTATGCTCAGAGTATGCTTTGAATATAATGCTTCATTAAAGAGAGTTAAATCTTTTATGCCATCTGATGCCTGTTTAAATGATATGTTCCAAAATAAATAAGAAAATAGATAAAGATGTCTATAAGTGAGTTTAGCTTTTAATGCTGTTGGGTTTAATTGTTAATGGCAAAATTAGTCACTTGGTGTGCCTCACCTGGACTGAGAACAGGGCCCCACAGACCTTTAAATAGGGCACCAAACTGATTTAATTATATAGTTTTATTTATATAGTACTTTTAACAATGGTGATCGTCACAAAGCAGCTTTGCAAAATAAAAAAAATATATGAAAAATTAAGGGGTTTAAAAATGTGAAAAAAAAATGTGAAGAAATCTACAACAGGGAACGTCTCGGATTACTTTCCTGTAACCCTGTTCCCTGAAAAAGCGGGAAAGAGATGCTGCGTAAAAAAGCTTTTGGAACAATTCTTTGTTCAACTGGTTGTGAAGCATGTGTGTATCAAACACGCCAAATTTTGGCTTATATAACATCGTTTAGGTGATGTCATCTGATGAGGTGCACCTGAAGGTTATAAATAGGAGTAAACCGAAAACATTTCTCAGATTGATTTGTCTGAACGGACGTCCGGTCACATAGGCGGTGTGGAATTGGGACGCAGCATCTCGTTCCCGCCTTTTCAGGGAACAGGGTTACAGCAAAGTAACCCGAGACGTTCCCTTTCAAAGGCTACACTCGATGCTGCGTGAAAACGCTATGGGAACGAGAATACCAACGCCGCCGCACTGCAAGTGTCTGGACCCCAACGTTGTGTAGCATGTGCACACAAGGCCGAAAAGGTCTCAGAACTATATCTGGGAAGCTGACTCGAGGACCTGTGAGCCCGGAGTGGCATGAACATCCAGATTATAAAATCTAACAAATGTGTGTGGAAAGGAACAAGCCGCCGCTTACACACTTGCTGCAGGGGAATACCTCCTGCTAGTGCAGTAGATTGGGCGATCTCCCTGGTTAAATGAGCCCTGGTTCCTAGAGGCGAAGTGAGCCCATGCGCCTCATCGGAGAGGGCAATAGCAACTTTCACCCCAAAACATGTAAAAGCTGCTCGGACTTATGCCACTGGCTGATGCGGTGGACGTAAATCTGAAGAGCATGTCCTGAACACAGTAAGTCTCTCCTGCTCCGAAGCTGTAAAAGTCGGAGGACAGAGGCCTTCAAAAACAATAGGGTGCGTGTTGAGAATGGAACTTTCGGAAGATAGTTCAGTGAGGATGCAAAATGGCCCTGACTAGCCCAGTGGCAAAGTCTAGGCAGGATGGGGAGACTGACAGATCTCCAATCCTCTCAGCGAGGTAACGGCTATTAGAAAAACCATCTTAAAGGTCAGAAACCTGAGGCGCTAACTCTAGTGGTTTTTAAAAAAAAAGGGTGTCAATTGGCTCTTCAAACACGATAGATAAAACCCACAAAGGGGACCGTGTCACAGTAACCTCACCAATCAGAACGTGGCAGTCTGAAATAGCAGTTACGTACGTCCTGAGGGTACTCGGGCACAAGCCCGAGGACAATTTTTCCTGCAGAGATTCCAGCACTGAAACATTTCGGCAGTGAACTGCATCTACCTGCTTCGTCATGCATCAACTTTCAAATACATTCCATTCCATTTAAGGGCATAAGCTCTTCTAGGGGAGGGAGCCCTAGCACTTAGAATAGTCTTAATTATGCTAGCTGAAAGACCATCTTGACTTAGTTGGTCCCATTCAGGGACTGAACGTGAAGGTTCCAAAACTCGGGCCGGGGGTGAAATATTGTCCCCTGCACCTGAGACAGAAGATCCCACCTCATTGGAATTACCCATGGTGAGCCGTTGAAGAGGGATACTAGATCCGAGAACCACACTCTGGTCGGCCAACAGGGCGCTGTCAATAAGAGGCACAAACACTGTTGATGGACCCTCGCCAAGACTCCCGGGAGCAGAGCAATCAGGAAAAGCGCATAAAGGCGTAACCAGCGCCATGGACGGGGTCCAGACCCGGGGTAGCTGGAAGAGTCAGAGAGTAGTAAAGGGGACATTTGCTGATCTTACGAGGCAAAGAGGTCCACCTCTTCTACCTGAAATCTCTCCCAGATTGACTGACTATTTTGGGGTGGGGTTTCCATTCCCCGTGTGTCAGAGATTGACTGGACAGAACAACTGCTCCCACATTTATATGCCCTGGAATGTAATTCGCCCTGAGGGACAGGAAACTGGTGCGCTAGCTATTTAGCGGCGCGAGCACAGTCCGCCCTGGCGATTAATATATGAGACTGCCATAGTGTTGTCCACCCGCACTAGGACATGGTAGCCGCTTAACTGCTGGAGGAAGTGCTTTAGGGCCAGAAATAGAGCCATCATTTCGAGGCAATTGATGTGCCTGATGGACGGTCATCTACAGGTAAGACCGCACCCCAGCCCATGAGGGAAGCGTCTGTCGTTAGCATCGCGACGACAAGATGAACTTAGAGTGGGACCCAAAGTCAGAAACCGGGGTCTGAACCACATAGGAAGGGTACGAAGCACCTGGCGCGTAACCTTTATTGGGGATTGGCCCTAGAGTGAAATCTCCTGGTTCTTAGCCACAACTAAAATGCTCTGATGTGCAGAAGGCCCAAAGGTGTCACAGTGGATATAGCTGCCATAAGAGCTAAGATCTATGAAAGTGATGGTCACTTTCTGGTCTAGCTTGATTTCCTTGAGGGTGTTGAGAATGGATTCGACACGAGCGGGAGACAGCTGTGCCCGCTTATGTTGTCCTCTGAACAGAAAAGAGCACGCTTTTCGTGGCGTTGGGTCTCAATCCTAAGAAACAAAGATGAGCTAGGATGACATGCTGATGTCAAAGCGCTAGCTATTGAGACTGGGCCAGCCAGTCGTCTATGGAATTCAAATACAGATGCCCTGGAGTTGTAAGCGCCAGAACTACATCCATGCATTTCGTATATGTGCGGGTGAGAGAGCTAGACCAAATGTAAGGACCCGATACTGGTAAGCTTTGCCCCCGAAAGCGACCTTGGGAACCTCCTGTGTTGTGGCAATATTTCTATATGAAGTAAGCGTCCTTCAATCTATTGGTCCAAATCAAGCGCTTGGTAGGATTTGTGAGCAATCACTTTGACAGTCAACATTTTGAAGCTGTATTTATTGATTTATTTTAGATAGCGGAACAGCCCGCAAAAATAAAAAAATTGGACATAGCCCCCCGTTCCTCTTGGGAACCGAGAAATACCGACTGTAGTAGCCTGACTCACTGTCTGGTAGGGAAACATGTTCCATGGCCCCATTCGCCAGCAACTTCTGTCAGCAGATGCGCACTTTCCAGTTTCACGGAAGTGGAATCCATGCCGTTAAAACACGGAGGGTGATGTGAGAACTGCATCCTGTAGTTTCTCTCTACAGTGCTTAGTACCCAAGAAGATATACTTGGCAGTAGTTTCTACGCTGCCAGTTTCTCTGAAAGGGGCAAAAGTCTCGGCAGCTTGGTTAAACGGGGGCGCAATGTTAGATGTTCGGCATCCTGAAACATGGCAGGAAAAACCGAAAAGCTAACACTTTATTGAAGACTGGTGTTGCCAGAAACACCAGTGGTGACGGAGCAAAAACACCGATCTCCTGGGGTGGCAGGGAGAACACTTCATTCTCAAAAGGAATTCTGCGTGCCTCTCCCCATTGGGGGGCCACCCCCCAGGTCCTGGGCACATAAACCTCAGGGCTTCTTTGTGAAGAAGACAATATGCCAGTCTGAGCTCTTTTGAGGCGGATTGCGAAACGCAGGCACGACGCACCCCAATCTTTACGAGGGGGTGCCCGGCTCAAAAACACTCTCCTTGTGTGTTTTATGCCTTGCAAGCGTCAGACCCGGTCGAGACTGGGTGGCTGACAGTCCCGACTCTTGAGCACGGCAGGGAAGGAAATTTCCGAAGGCTTGTTCATATAACTTTGCCTCATGAACCTAGTGGCGAACGAGTTAACGACATCGCCAAACAGGCCGGAAGGCGAAATAGGGGCATCAAGAAGGAATGCGCGATCCTATGCTTAATGCCGCTGAGATTCAAGCCATAAGTCTGTGGCCCGGCGTAATTCCAGAACACCCTATCTTAAAGAGCCCCACCAGTACTCAAGTCTCTCAGCAGGTCAGCCTGGTAGACCTGCAAAACCGTCATAGTGTGCAATGGAGCACCAACCAGACCTGCTGCCTAAAAAGTTTTTCCCTCCAGGGAAGATAAAAGTCTACACAGCATGAAAGGATGTATTAGCTTTTAAGGGAGGATGATGTCACAGGAGAGAGATAGCCTGGAAGCGTCTCTTCTATCTGGGCATCATCATATAACCCTGCGCTTCCACCTCAACTATATTTAAAAAAATAAATAAAGTAGATGGCAGGAAAACACAGGATACAGTAGATACAGCTTACTTCATGAAAGGGTTAACTCATATGGAGATTGCTAAGAAAAAGGAAGCGAGCGTTGTTGAGGCTCCGCCCCCCCCCCCCACATTTTTGGGTCGCTATTTTCATCTCCGCAGAGCGAGAGAAAATGTTTATCCTTGCCCATTCACAAGAAGCGCAGCGCGCGCTTGCGAGCGGACAGAGGGATTTCCCGATCCAAAGAGGAAGTGAAAAATAGGAGTTTTAAATCCGTCTTTCACAGCTCTGCTGGATAAACACGTTTTAAGCCCCAGAAATGCGCCGCGGCCCGGTGCTTCTCAAGGAATGCGGGGCTTATGCGAGCACTTTATTCGAAGCAGTAAAGTGTAGAGATTGCCCTCCGATATGTGTTTATTAGACACGGAGGGATATCTCAATTAAAACTCTGCCATAACAGTGAGTTAAACACTTTCTTATTTTGCTGGTTTAAACACACACACATACACAACAAGGTCAGTGAGGACAAAAGATCTGAGGAATGTTTCCGGTTCACTCCTATTTATAACCTGGTGCGTCTCATCAGATGACGTCACCCGACCGAGGTTATATACAGTGGTGTGAAAAACTATTTGCCCCCTTCCTGATTTCTTATTCTTTTGCATGTTTGTCACACAAAATGTTTCTGATCATCAAACACATTTAACTATTAGTCAAAGATAACACAAGTAAACACAAAATGCAGTTTTTAAATGATGGTTTTTATTATTTAGGGAGAAAAAAAATCCAAATCTACGTGGCCCTGTGTGAAAAAGTAATTGCCCCCTGAACCTAATAACTGGTTGGGCCACCCTTAGCAGCAATAACTGCAATCAAGCGTTTGCGATAACTTGCAACGAGTCTTTTACAGTGCTCTGGAGGAATTTTGGCCCACTCATCTTTGCAGAATTGTTGTAATTCAGCTTTATTTGAGGGTTTTCTAGCATGAACCGCCTTTTAAAGGTCATGCCACAACATCTCAAGAGGATTCTGGTCAGGACTTTGACTAGGCCACTCCAAAGTCCTCATTTTGTTTGTCTTCAGCCATTCAGAGGTGGATTTGCTGGTGTGTTTTGGGTCATTGTCCTGCTGCAGCACCCAAGATCGCTTCAGTTTGAGTTGACGAACAGATGGCTGGACATTCTCCTTCAGGATTTTTTAGTAGACAGTAGAATTCATGGTTCCATCTATCACAGCAAGCCTTCCAGGTCCTGAAGCAGCAAAACAACCCCAGACCATCACACTACCACCACCATATTTTACTGTTGGTATGATGTTCTTTTTCTGAAATGCTGTGTTACTTTTACGCCAGATGTAACGGGACACGCACCTTCCAAAAAGTTCAACTTTTGTCTCGTCGGTCCACAGAGTATTTTCCCAAAAGTCTTGGCAATCATTGAGATGTTTTTTAGCAAAATTGAGACGAGCCTTAATATTCTTTTTGCTTAAGTGGTTTGCGCTCTGGAAATGTGCCATGCAGGCCATTTTTGCCCAGTCTCTTTCTTATGGTGGAGTCGTGAACACTGACCTTAATTGAGGCAAGTGAGGCCTGCAGTTCTTTAGATGTAGTCCTGGGGTCTTTTGTGGCCTCTCGGATGAGTGGTCTCTGCGCTCTTGGGGTAATTTTGGTCAGCCGGCCACTCCTGGGAAGGTTCATCACTGTTCCATGTTTTTGCCATTTGTGGATAATGGCTCTCACTGTGGTTCGCTGGAGTCCCAAAGCTTTAGAAATGGCTTTATAACCTTTACCAGACTGATAGATCTCAATTACTTTTGTTCTCATTTGTTCCTGAATTTTTTTGGATCTTGGCATGATGTCTAGCTTTTGAGGTGCTTTTGGTCCACTTCTCTGTGTCAGGTAGCTCCTATTTAAGTGATTTCTTGATTGAAACAGGTGTGGCAGTAATCAGGCCTGGGGGTGACTACAGAAATTGAACTCAGGTGTGATAAACCACAGTTAAATTATTTTTTAACAAGGGGGGCAATCACTTTTTCACACAGGGCCATGTAGGTTTGGATTTTTTTTCTCCCTAAATAATAAAAACCATCATTTAAAAACTGCTTTTTGTGTTCAATTATGATATCTTTGACTAATAGTTAAATGTGTTTGATGATCAGAAACATTTTGTGTGGCAAACATGCAAAAGAATAAGAAATCAGGAAGGGGGCAAATAGTTTTTCACACCACTGTATATGCGTGTTTGATACACACATGCTTCACAACCGGCAACATGACAAGATGTTTCCCATAGCGTTTTCACGCAGCATCGAGTGTAGCCTTTGAAAGGGAACCCATTCTCATTTGGGTGATAACGGATAGCAGGGATTGATCTATAGTCATACTGTGGGTTAAGAGGCTGGATGTTCAGTATAACAGATGTGTTTAACCTTTCAGTTTAACTTTTATTACTGGAGACTCAGGTACAAAACTGTTTGTGGAATTTTCATTCCTGAACTACTGAGCGACGGCAGTCACAAATCATCAGAGAACCGATGTCCGGATCATGTTTATGGTCAAGTGAAACTGTCCCCAGTCACTACACGTATCCCAAGTAGACTCCCAAGGAACTCCAACCAGAAGTGGAACACAAGTGTGCTCATGAGTAAATGGTTTATATCTTGACATAAAAAGTAAATATAATTATTAGAGAAAAAGCATGGTGCTGTCAGGTATCCCAGTGTTTGTGGTCAAGCAATAACAAAAAATACAATGACAACACTTTAACGTACAAGTGAACCTGAAGGCGAGGATCCCTGGTGTAGCCTCAGGTTGTAACTGGTTCAATTAAACAATATAAGCACACATCTTAGAAGATCAGATCAATGTCCATGTAAACAGTTAAAATCTCTAATAAGAATAAAGAAATATAGCCCATGTAAATGCAGCTTTGAGCATTTTGTAAAGGCTGTGGCTTCATACCCTTAAACAGGATACACACAGCTCAAGGAATAGCTGAAATCTTTTTTTTTTTTTTTTTTAAATTTAGTCCTGTTGTCACGTTTCGGGTGTATCGGGCTGTTGGGACGCCGTGGGCTTACAAAGGGCAGGCATAGAGCAGAGGGTTCTTTTCAAAAATAAAGGAGTTTTTATTGACAAAACCAACTAATAACATGAAACTAAACAAACAAAACACTGGCTCTGGACAACATCACACTGAGGTATTTATAAAACAAATCACATGGGGATACAAGAAAACCCTTAACACTTCACATCTACCTAGAGTGGGGACAGAGACTCTCACAGTCAGGCTCTAATACCTGAAACATACACACACACTCGCTCTGTGTTGTGACACAGGCTCAGTTACAAACAGGCTCTAATACCTGGGACATACACACACACTCGCTCTGTGTTGTGACACAGGCTCTAATACCTGGGACATACACACACTCACTCTAGGCTAGACATTTTACCCTCATAGGGCTGTGATCAAGGCTTAAAAACACATCTTGTATACACGTAATCCAGGTTCTTGCTGGTGGAATAAAACCTTGTCTGCTACTACGAGAGCCACACAACACAACTCACGCTCCTATGAGCGGCATACACAACTCACACACGACCCACACTCCTATGAGCGGCACACACGACCCACGCTCCTATGAGCGGCACACACAACTCACACACGACCCACGCTCCTATGAGCGGCACACACGACCCACGCTCCTATGAGCGGCACACACGCTACACACGCAGACCCACGCTCCTATGAGCGGCACACACGACCCACGCTCCTATGAGCGGCACACACGACCCACGCTCCTATGAGCGGCACACACGCTACACACGCAGATCCACGCTCCTATGAGCGGCACACACACGATCCACGCTCCTATGAGCGGCACACACACGACCCACGCTCCTATGAGCGGCACACACGACCCACGCTCCTATGAGCGGCACACACGACCCACGCTCCTATGAGCGGCACACACGCTACACACGCAGACTCACGCTCCTATGAGCGGCACACACACGACCCACGCTCCTATGAGCGGCACACACACGACCCACGCTCCTATGAGCGGCACACACACACACTACACACGCAGACTCACGCTCCTATGAGCGGCACACACACGACCCACGCTCCTATGAGCGGCACACACACGACCCACGCTCCTATGAGCGGCACACACACGACCCACGCTCCTATGAGCGGCACACACACGACCCTCGCTCCTATGAGCGGCACACACACGCCCCACGCTCCTATGAGCGGCACACACACACACGACCCACGCTCCTATGAGCGGCACACACACACACGACCCACGCTCCTATGAGCGGCACACACACACGACCCACGCTCCTATGAGCGGCACACACACACACGACCCACGCTCCTATGAGCGGCACACACACACACGACCCACGCTCCTATGAGCGGCACACACACACACTACACACGCAGACTCACGCTCCTATGAGCGGCACACACACGACCCACGCTCCTATGAGCGGCACACACACGACCCACGCTCCTATGAGCGGCACACACACGACCCACGCTCCTATGAGCGGCACACACACGACCCACGCTCCTATGAGCGGCACACACACGACCCACGCTCCTATGAGCGGCACACACACGACCCTCGCTCCTATGAGCGGCACACACACGACTCACGCTCCTATGAGCGGCACACACACACGACCCACGCTCCTATGAGCGGCACACACACACACGACCCACGCTCCTATGAGCGGCACACACACACACGCCCCACGCTCCTATGAGCGGCACACACACACACGCCCCACGCTCCTATGAGCGGCACACACACACACACACACGCAGCTCACGCTCCTATGAGCGGCACACACGACCCACGCTCCTATGAGCGGCACACACGACCCACGCTCCTATGAGCGGCACACACACACACTACACACGCAGACTCACGCTCCTATGAGCGGACACACACGACCCACGCTCCTATGAGCGGCACACACACGACCCACGCTCCTATGCGCGGCACACCCACGACCCACGCTCCTATGAGCGGCACACCCACCCACCCACCCTCCTATGAGCGGCACACCCACCCACCCACCCTCCTATGAGCGGCACACCCACCCACCCACCCTCCTATGAGCGGCACACACACTACACACGCAGACTCACGCTCCTATGAGCGGCACACACACGACCCACGCTCCTATGAGCGGCACACACTCCACACACGCTCCTATGAGCGGCACACACTCCACACACGCTCCTATGAGCGGCACACACTCCACACACGCTCCTATGAGCGGCACACACACCACACACGCTCCTATGAGCGGCACACACACGACCCACGCTCCTATGAGCGGCACACACACGACCCACGCTCCTATGAGCGGCACACACTCCACACACGCTCCTATGAGCGGCACACACTCCACACACGCTCCTATGAGCGGCACACACACCACACACGCTCCTATGAGCGGCACACACACCACACACGCTCCTATGAGCGGCACACACACCACACACGCTCCTATGAGCGGCACACACACCACACACGCTCCTATGAGCGGCACACACACCACACACGCTCCTATGAGCGGCACACACACCACACACGCTCCTATGAGCGGCACACACACCACACACGCTCCTATGAGCGGCACACACACGACCCACGCTCCTATGAGCGGCACACACTCCACACACGCTCCTATGAGCGGCATACACACGACCCACGCTCCTATGAGCGGCACACACTCCACACACGCTCCTATGAGCGGCACCCACACATCATGCACATCCTACCTACCTCAAAGAGCTTTACACACACATCCTCACACACCCGCGGACTCGTAGAGCAGACCCAGGCTTTAGAGCTTATATTAAACACTGGGAAAAGACACTAAATACATACAAACGACATAACCAGGAATGACTGCAAACCAAAGAACACTAGTCACATAATTAATAATCACAAATGACTGCAAAACCAAAAATACACATAATCACTTTTAACTTAAACATGCACTCAGAGCCAGTTCAACTCAAAAACTGAATTCAAACAAAATAAAACAAAAGCCCACTAGACATTATTAATGCTCGACCCAGTTTCCCAGAACTGACAGCTTTTTATAATGTCCCTAATGAGCCACCTCGGTTCAGGTGAACTTCGTCAACACCTGACCGAGGTGCCTTCTGGGAAACTGGGTCTTCTAACAAAACTACATACATAAAAACAAACAGCCACAGTGCCCTCTAGGGGCAGTCCCTTACAGTACCCCCCTCCTAAGACGCTCCTCCGGAGCGCAATTGGAGATGCCTTCCTCCAACTCCCAATGCCGACGATCTAGATCTGCGAGCTGGGTGGGCGAGCCCGGACGGCCGCCAAAGTCGAGCTGCGGAGGCAGCTGCTGGACCCCTGCGTAACCCCGGCAGTTGAGGCAGCTCTGGATCGTTGGAGTAGGCCGGGCGGCGGAGGCAGTACTGACTTGCTCACGCCTGTTGAGCAGCAAAGGCAGCACTGGGTAGTCCTCCAAACCGGGCGGCCGATGCAGAACTGAGTCATCCTCAACGTTGGGCGGCGGATGCAGCAGCGATCTATCCCCGCTGCCAGGCACCGGCAACGGCTCCGGCTAGCGGTCGGGGTCTCGCGGTGGTGGACTCCTAAGGTGCAAGCAGGGTAGTGGAAGCAGTTCTGGATCCGCTTCGTGGACCTGGCTGGTGAGGCAGCGCCGGATCATGTAGGCCGGGCGGCGGAGGCAGCACTGCGTCGCTCGTGAAACGTGAGCCTCGTAGGCAGCGCTGGGTTGTCCTCCAAGCCGGGCGGCCGATGCAGCCCTGAGTTGTCCTCCTAGCCAAGTGTTGAAGGTCCTGGATCCCTGCTGTGGACCCGGCTGATGAGGCAGCACCGGATCATGTAGGCCAGGCGGCGGAGGCAGCACTGCGTCGCTCGTGAAACTGGAGCCTCGTAGGCAGCGCTGGGTTGTCCTCCAAGCCGGGTGGCCGATGCAGTACTGGGTTGCCCTCCCAGGCGGGGCCTCCACTGCCGCTTTTGGACGAAGGAGTCTCACCCGAGGCTCTCGGGGGTTTTGAAGGGACCTTTCCTGTGGCTTGGCCGTGGGCCCCTCTGCTATGCCCTTGTTGGGGTCGAGCATTCTGTCACGATTCGGGTGTATCGGGCTGTTGGGACGCCGTGGGCTTACAAAGGGCAGGCATAGATGCAGAGGGTTCTTTTCAAAAATAAAGGAGTTTTTATTGACAAAACAAACTAATAACATGAAACTAAACAAACAAAACACTGGCTCTGGACAACATCACACTGAGGTATTTATAAACCAAATCACATGGGGATACAAGAAAACCCTTAACACTTCACATCTACCTAGAGTGGGGACAGAGACTCTCACAGTCAGGCTCTAATACCTGAAACATACACACACACTCGCTCTGTGTTGTGACACAGGCTCAGTTACAAACAGGCTCTAATACCTGAGACATACACACACACTCGCTCTGTGTTGTGACACAGGCTCAGTTACAAACAGGCTCTAATACCTGGGACATACACACACACTCGCTCTGTGTTGTGACACAGGCTCAGTTACAAACAGGCTCTAATACCTGGGACATACACACACACTCGCTCTGTGTTGTGACACAGGCTCAGTTACAAACAGGCTCTAATACCTGAGACATACACACACTCGCTCTGTGTTGTGACACAGGCTCTAATACCTGGGACATACACACACTCACTCTAGGCTAGACATTTTTCCCTCATAGGGCTGTGATCAAGGCTTAAAAACACATCTTGTATACACGTAATCCAGGTTCTTGCTGGTGGAATAAAACCTTGTCTGCTACTACGAGAGCCACACAACACAACTCACGCTCCTATGAGCGGCATACACAACTCACACACGACCCACGCTCCTATGAGCGGCATACACAACTCACACACGACCCACGCTCCTATGAGCGGCACACACACACACTACACACGCAGACTCACGCTCCTATGAGCGGCACACACGACCCACGCTCCTATGAGCGGCACACACACACACTACACACGCAGACTCACGCTCCTATGAGCGGCACACACACGACCCACGCTCCTATGAGCGGCACACACGACCCACGCTCCTATGAGCGGCACACACACACTACACACGCAGACTCACGCTCCTATGAGCGGCACACACACTACACACGCAGACCCACGCTCCTATGAGCGGCACACACACACTACACACGCAGACTCACGCTCCTATGAGCGGCACACACACCACACACGCTCCTATGAGCGGCACACACACCACACACGCTCCTATGAGCGGCACACACACCACACACGCTCCTATGAGCGGCACACACACCACACACGCTCCTATGAGCGGCACACACACCACCCACGCTCCTATGAGCGGCACACACACGACCCAACGCTCCTATGAGCGGCACACACACGACCCACCGCTCCTATGAGCGGCACACACACGACCCAACGCTCCTATGAGCGGCACACACACACACGCTCCTATGAGCGGCACACACACACACGCTCCTATGAGCGGCACACACACACACGCTCCTATGAGCGGCACACACACCACACACGCTCCTATGAGCGGCACACACTCCACACACGCTCCTATGAGCGGCACCCACACATCATGCACATCCTACCTACCTCAAAGAGCTTTACACACACATCCTCACACACCCGCGGACTCGTAGAGCAGACCCAGGCTTTAGAGCTTATATTAAACACTGGGAAAAGACACTAAATACATACAAACGATATAACCAGGAATGACTGCAAACCAAAGAACACTAGTCACATAATTAATAATCACAAATGACTGCAAAACCAAAAATACACATAATCACTTTTAACTTAAACATGCACTCAGAGCCAGTTCAACTCAAAAACTGAATTCAAACAAAATAAAACAAAAGCCCACTAGACATTATTAATGCTCGACCCAGTTTCCCAGAACTGACAGCTTTTTATAATGTCCCTAATGAGCCACCTCGGTTTAGGTGAACTTCGTCAACACCTGACCGAGGTGCCTTCTGGGAAACTGGGTCTTCTAACAAAACTACATACAAAAAAACAAACAGCCACAGTGCCCTCAAGGGGCAGTCCCTTACACCTGTCCAATTCTTTTTTCCCCGATTTTCTCCCCAATCTAGTCGTGGCCAATTACTCCCCGTCACTAGGAGGCTCCCACACACATCAAGGCTACCACAACCACTCAGTCGGGAGGACGAAAGCTATCCCGTGTTTCCTCCGAACCACGTGACGCGAGCTGACCGCATCTTTTCGAACTGCTCGCTCACGCACTGTTAGGGGTGGAGTAACACACTCGGAGAAAAGCGCTAGCCACTCCTTCCGTGTGCGCGAGCTCACAGACGCCCCTGATTGGCTGTAGAGCCGTGACTAATGTGGGAGCACAAGTACCTCTCATCCCTCCCCCCTGAGAGAGCTCGGACAATCAGCTCTCTCTGTGCCTCCGGCTGTGAGAGGAAAACAGCATCACCCGGTGTTCGAACCAGATAGCTGAAATCTTAATTAGGAAAATATGATTTAATGGCGTGTCTTACAACACTGTCTCCAATGTAGGGTTTAGTTAATTTCCTGTTTCTTATTGCCAAGAGACTGAACTCTAAGTTTTAACAATCAGCAGGACTGGCCCAGGTATCTCCTCCGAGCAGACTGCACTTTAAGGAGAAAAAGACCTGGCACACTTGGCACACCTGGGACAGTTGCAGGCAGTACATGGCCTGTTAAGTTATTACAGGCAGTGTATCCAAGGTTTTTCCAAGATTGCTGGACTGCTTTATGATCTGCTAAAGGGAACATATGAGACATAGAAGGAGGAAAGTAATGGCCTTGCCACTAGGGCCATGATAAGCAAAAAAGCAAAAACCCATTGTATGGACAGAACAACACCAGCAGATATTGGGGAGATTAATAGACTGCTACTCTATACAGACGCCTCAAACTAGGAACTTGGTGCTGTCTTATACCAACGACCAAAGTTTTTCAGCAAAGTGGAGTTTTTAAAAACTAGTTTTTAGCTTTGAAGTGAGATAACTGAGAAGTTCTGTGATTACCTGTACTATATTATGCACCCACCTTTACTGTCTACAGTGACAACAATATGCTTACCTATATTATAACAAGCAGCAATGCAAATGAATGCAGATGGGTGGCAGAACTGGCAGACTTCCATTTTACCATTAATTACTGCCCTGGAAAAGAAAAAATCGATGCAGACAGTTTATCCCGGATGCCACTGGGTATGGAAGAAATAATGAAGCAATGTACAAAGGAACTCTCATCTGATTGTGTTAAAGCAATCATACAGGCCACAGAAGTTCAAGATCTGGCCATGTCATGGATGGCCACAGCTTCATATTCTGACCCAAAGAGTACAATGAACCAGAATGAGAATTATTCTGCTGAACAGCTCCGCCAAGCACAAAGAGATTATATTCACATTGGACCAGTAGTACAATTTAAATTAGTTGGCATGAAACCCACCAAACACCACTGCGCCACTGGGACGTATGAAATTGTCGAGAAAAATGCCAGAAAGTCAGCAGAATGGAATAAAAGAAACTATGCACCCTGGTGACTGTGTTCTAGTGCAAAATCTCACACCCAGGGGAGGCACAGAAAACTGTGCAATCATTGGGAAGATGTTATACACATAGTTGTCCCCGGAATGGCAGAAAGTTCTACTTACGAAATAAAACCAGAACGGGGAAAGGGCAGATCAAGGGTCCTGCACCAGTATCTCTTGTTATTGTGCGATTACTTACCGATGGAAATTACACATTTAACCAGCTTTTGCGACAGATAGAAAGTGGTAGTTATACTAGAATGTGGCAGTTATACATTTTTATGCATATTAATGTTTTGCTTAGATCACAGAGATTGCAGTATTCTGTTTTCATTGTGTATTTTTTTAATTATTTACAAACGTGTACAGTGACAGATCATTATAATAAATGTAATTATTAAAATTCAAGTATTACTGAGGGGAAAAAAAAGGTATAATACAGATAAGTAATGTGTATTATCCCCTGACCATGTTGATCCTGCATTGATCCATTAGTAATGTACTTTACTTCGGAGCTCCAGTAGGGGGAGCCTGCATTACTTTTTTTCATTAAATCTAAACAAGTGACTGTGAGAGCAGCGTGCTAGTCATTTTTCCATCTTTCTCTCTTTAAAATTTAAGGGTACAACACTTTCAGTTGCAAACAGGTGACTGGCAGTGGGTCGTATGGTGACATGTTGGAAGGATTATTTGTGGCCAATTAATCAGGCCAATTAAAATAGTGGATAAGGCCTATGTCGCAAATGCATTATTAATGCCTGTCCAGCCAACTATGCCTGTATTGACTTCAAATCGTGTATTCCTTTCAGCCAACGTCTAGCCTAGGAGAAAAAGCTATGAATTGTCCTTGTCACTTAGCTGTATTGACCTTTAACTCCTTTTTGTACCTAGGTTAAGGCATTGAACTACGGTTCGGAAGGTCCCAGATTTAAATCCCACAACTGCCAAAATGTTCCTGTTGGGCCCTTGAGCAAGGCCCTTAACCTAAACTGCTCAGATGTGTAAGGAGATAAAAATAAAAGTTGATAGATTTTGGTGTCAGACCTGTAGACTGTAGATTTTGTTGCCAAATTATCAGGCTGCATTGAATTGCAATCTCTAGCCGAGTACTAGGACCTATGATTTCTCTCTAACCGCTCACCCAAACCCAAACCCCAACCATAACTATAACCATAACCATTCCCTTTCTGGTTGCCTGGAAGCTGTTTATTTTTAAAATGAAGCATAACTGAAGCTCGTATTTGCCTGTTTAAATGCCCCACAGTATAAAAAGGAATAGCTGAAGATGCCAACATTTTCTGATTGCTTTCAGCACTGAGACAGAGAGAAAGCCTTTGCATCCTAAACCCCTTTTCTACTCAGCCCCTTTCTTTTCATTATTTTATTATTTCATTACTTTATATTTTCTATTTTTGAGATTTCTTTCAGAAAATTCAGAACAAGTTTTCCTCAAGAAGGGAAAACTTGTTCTTGTTTTTTCATCTATTTTTAGAAAAGCCGTTCTTCTTATTACTTTCAAATATAGAAAATAAGAATCTATACTACAAGAGAGAGATCTGGTCTATGCCCTAACTGGATCACAGGAGGACATTTCATGCACAGGCAGAGAAAGTGGTCTCCTATGCAGACACAGTGAAATATGGTTGCCACACGAGGGCAGCAAATGCCTACTGTATCAAAGGTCATTAATATTATATAACAGCCAAAATTTTTTTTTTTTTTACCCCTGGCCTGTTCAGGGGCTGTCACATTTATGGCTGGGCAAAATGCATTTACAAAGGCACCATGGTATAGAGAACCGAACCAAACATGAGCAATAAATACAGATTTACAGAAGAAAAACAAAAGGACACGGCAGAAACAGAACATAAAGCCCAGACATTCATTATTACATGATTTCATTATCAAAACTCACTGCTTATCATAAAAATGCACTACACGGCCGAATTCTTGGATCATTAGTTTATTCCCCTTTCAATTGGCAATCCCAGCTACATAAAAGTCACCTTTAATTTTGTCCAGAAAGTCAAAGGAATAGAAATTCCCTAAAAGACTATCTTGTTCACTATGGACATAAATGCCATCAAAAACATTTATTAGAAAAAATCTAAAACCTCTAGCCCTAACAAAGAGCTAATCTAACTATTAGTATTATATTCAAAGAAAAAACGATTTTGAGTTTAATGGGAAATTGTTCCTTTAAATTAAAGGTAAGAGTGGGCAGGCAGTTTGCCCCTGCCTACGCCAACATATTTATGGCAGAAAAGAAAATCTCAGCTATATCCCAACGCCACAAACAGCCACTCCACTATTTTAGATATATGGTTGATATCTGGGGAATTTATTCTCATAAAGAGGAAGAAAAATAAAATAAAAAATTAGATAGGGAACCTATCCTCATATCCTCATTTGGGTGAAATAAATAGAAGGGATTGATCTGCATCATATTGTGTAAAACTGGAAGTTTAGTATAACAGGAGATGTGTTTAAGTTAAAATTGAGTCCAGTTCATTATTGGGGGCTCAAGTAGACTGTAGGAAACTTCAGTCCTGAACTATCGAGCGACTGAAGTCACAAGTCCTCAGAGAACAGCTGTCTGCATCAGCTGAGGACAAGACTTTCTTCGTGGAAAAGTAAAATCGTCCCCAGTCACCACACGCATCCCAGGCAGACAACACGGGGCATCCATACGACAAGATCTCCAACCAGAAGCAGGACACCTGGATGAGCCAGACAGCTCCAGAGGGCAGAGGCGTTTTGTATCACTGGCAGCTCAGGAGCGACATGTATAGCTCAACTGAGAGACAGGTAGAGGGAAAGAGAGAGAAGAGGAGAGAGCAGAAAAGAGGGATGTTAGGTATGTGAAAAGCATGGGACTGCAAGCAGGGGCTCTGGCAGGACTAACTATCACAGCTTATCTAAAAAATGCTTGGCTAAATAAATAGGTTTTTAAGCCTAGACTTAAACACTGAGACTGTGTCTGAATGAACACTAGAATGTCTGAGTCCCAAACATTAATTAAAAGACTACTCCATAACTTTGGGGCTTTGTAATAAAAAGCTCTGCTCCCTGCTGTGTAGTTTTCATAATACGTGGTACTGACAAGCAGCCTGCAACCTTTGATCGAAGTAGGCATGGCGGATCGTAAGACACAAGCAGTTCACTTAGATACTGCGGCGCGAGACCATTTAATGCTTTATACGTCAAGAGTAGTATTTTAAAATTGATGCGAAATTTCACAGGGAGCCAATGAAGTGAAGATAAGAAAGGGTGATGTGCTCATATTTTCTGGTTCAGTGAGGACTCTCGCTGCTGCATTCTGGACTAACCTATTTGAACAACCAGACAGTAAGGCATTACAATAGTCTAACCTACAGTAGAGGTGATAAAAGCATGAACTAGTTTTTCTGCATTGTTTAGTGGCAATATATTTCTTAGCTTGGCAATATTTCTGAGGTGAAAGAATGCTATCCTGGTTAAATTATCTACATGAGCTTCAAATGAAAGGCTGAGATCTATAATCACACAGAGGTCTTTTACTGTTGCACTTGATGGAACAGAAAGGCCATTTAAGTTCAAGTTCAAGTTCAAGTCGGCTTTATTGTAACTTCAACCATATACAGTTAGTACACAGTGAATAGAGACTCATATGAGGACTTGTATGCTAGGCTAGACAGTAAGGAGGGAGAGGGGGATCTGTACAGATTGGCAAGGCAAAGAGATAGAGATGGGAAGGATGTGCAGCAGGTTAGAGTGATTAAAGATAGAGATGGAAATGTACTGACAGATGCCAGGAGGGTGATGGGAAGATGGAAGGAGTACTTTAAGGAGTTGATGAATGAGGAAAACGAAAGAGAACAAAGAGTAGAAGAGGTAACTGTTGTGGAACAGGAAGTAGCAAATATTAGTAGAAGTGAAGTGAGAAGGGCGTTGAAGAGGATGAAGAGTGGAAAGGCTGTTGGTCCTGATGACATACCTGTGGAGGTATGGAAGTGCTTAGGAGAGGTGGCAGTAGAGTTTTTGACAAGTTTGTTTAACAAGATTTTGGAGAGTGAGAGGATTCCAGAGGAATGGAGGAGAAGTGTATTGGTGCCAATTTTTAAGAACAAGGGAGATGTGCAAAGCTGTGGCAATTATAGAGGTATAAAGCTAATGAGCCAGACAATGAAGCTGTGGGAAAGAGTAGTGGAAGCTAGGTTAAGGGCAGAGGTGAGCATTTGTGAGCAGCAATATGGTTTTATGCCTAGAAAGAGTACATCAGATGCAGTATTTGCTTTGAGGATGCTGGCGGAGAAGTACAGAGAAGGTAACAGGGAGTTGCATTGTGTCTTTTTAGATTTAGAGAAAGCGTATGACAGGGTGCTAAGAGAGGAGCTGTGGTATTGTATGAGGAAGTCTGGAGTGGCAGAGAAGTATGTTAGAGTGGTGCAGGACATGTATGAGAGCTGTAAGACAGTGGTAAGATGTGCTGTAGGTGTGACAGAAGAGTTTAAGGTGGAGGTGGGTCTGCATCAAGGATCAGCTCTAAGCCCCTTTTTGTTTGCTCTGGTGATGGACAGGATGACAGATGAGGTAAGACAGGAGTCCCCATGGACTATGATGTTTGCAGATGACATTGTGCTCTGTAGCGAGAGCAGGGAACAGGTGGAGGAAAATTTGGAGAGGTGGAGGTATGCTCTGGAAAGCAGAGGAATGAAGGTTATCCGCAGCAAGACGGAATACATGTGTGTAAATGAGAGTGACACAGGAGGATCGGTGAGGCTACAGGGAGCAGAGGTAAAGAAGGTGCAGGAAGTACTTGGGGTCAACGGTCCAGAGCAACGGGGAGTGTGGAAAGGAGGTAAAGAGGCGAGTACAGGCAGGTTGGAATGGGTGGAGAAAAGTGTCAGGTGTGTTGTGCGATAAAAGAGTATCAGCGAGAATGAAAGGAAAGGTGTACAGGACAGTGGTGAGACCAGCGATGCTCTACGGCTTAGAGACAGTGGCGCTGAAGAAAAGACAGGAGGCAGAGTTGGAGGTAGCAGAGCTAAAGATGTTGAGGTTCTCTTTGGGAGTGACAAGGATGGATAGGATTAAGAATGAGTTTATCAGAGGGACAACCCACGTTAGATGTTTTGGAGATAAAGTCAGAGAGGCCAGATTAAGGTGGTTTGGGCATGTTCAGAGGAGAGATTGTGAATATATCGGTAGAAGGATGCTGAGGTTGGAACTGCCAGGCAGGAGGTCTAGAGGAAGACCAAAGAGGAGATTTATGGATGCAGTGAGAGAGGACATGAAGTTAGTTGGTGTGAGAGAAGAGGATGCAGAGGATAGGGTTAGATGGAGGCAGATGATTCGCTGTGGCGACCCCTGAAAGGGAACAGCCGAAAGACAAAGAAGAAAGACACAGTGAATAGAGAAACAACGTTCCTCCAGGACCAAGGTGCAACATGCAACATAAACTTACAACATAAATTAACAGAGAAGCTAAACTAGCTAACTAAGAGGCCTAGTTAGCTGGCTAGCAGAGACAAGACAGATAGTCCTTACATAAATTACAACATAAATTAACAAAAACTAACTAAAGACTAACTAACTAAAAGACTATCTACAGGTTTTACAGACAACAGACAACATAAAGTGCATGTGCAAATGTGCAAACGAGCAACAACAAAGTGACAGTGCAACAACAACGACATATCAGAACATAAAATATGGTGTTGAGGTAGTAAAACATAGCAGCAAGAATTGAGATTTGTGCAAAAAGTAATAAATATTGTGCAAAAGAGATAAACAGTGAGGCATTTACAGATGTGTGTACGATAGTTTGGTGGTGAAGTTAAGTGTGTCTGCGCTTGTGTTGATTAGTCAGTCCAGTCTCAGTGTTTTGATGTATTGAAGTAGTTGAGTTAAGCTGAGTGATAATGTTTGTGTGTGTGTGTGTGTGTGTGTGTGTTTATCAGTTCAGTCCCTTTTTGTTGAGGAGACGGATGGCTTGTGGAAAAAAGCTGTTGCACAGTCTGGATGTGTGTGTCCGAATGCTTCGGTACCTTTTTCCAGATGGTAGGAGTGTGAAGTGTGTGTGAGAGGGGTGTGTCCGATCAGCCACAATGCTGTTGGCTTTGTGGATGCAGCGTGTGGTGTAGATGTCTTCAATGGAGGCAAGAGAGACCCCGATGATCTCTCCGCTGTCCTTACTATCCGCTGTAGGGTTTTGCGGTCCGATATGGCACAATTTCCAAACCAGACAGTGATGCAGCCGCTCAGGATGCTCTTGATAGTCCCTCTATAGAAGGTGATCAGGATCGGTGGTGGAAGCTGGGCCTTTCTCAGTCTTCTCAGAAAGAAGAGACGCTGTTGGGCTTTCTTGTGTAGGGAGCTGGTGTTGAGGGACCAGTTGAGGTCCTTCTCCAGGTGGACACCCAGAAATTTGGTCTTGATATGTCTCATGCCGAGCCGCTCAAAGCACTTCATAATGATGAGTGCAACAGGACGGTAGTCATTGAGACAGGACACAGTAGACTTCTTGGGCACGGGGACGATGGTGGTGGCTTTGAAGCAGGCGGGAATGACGGCGCTGCTCAGAGAGATGTTGAAGATCTGCCAGCTGTTCAGCACATTCTCTAAGCACTCTGCTGGGATGTTGTCTGGTCCAGCAGCTTTACGTGGGTTGACTCTGCATAGAGTTTTCCTCACCTCAGCTGTAGTGAGACACAGCACCTGGTCGTTCAAAGGAGGGGTGGTCTTCGTAGAAGTTGTTCAGCGCCTCTGGGAGGGAGCCGTCACCGTCACAGGCAGGTGATGTCGTCCTGTAGTGAGTGATGGCTTGTAAGCCCTGCCACATGCGCCGTGTGTCGCCACTGTCCCTGAAGTGATTGTGGATTCTCTGGGCGTGTGCGCGCTTTGCCTCTCTAATGGCCCGAGATAGTTTGGCCCTTGCTGTTCTGAGGGCCACCTTGTCTCCCGCTCTGAAGGCACAGTCTCGGGTCCTCAGAAGTGCACGCACCTCCGCAGTAATCCACAGTTTCTGGTTGGAACGTGAATGATGTTCTTGGAGACAGTGACGTCATTGGTGCACTTGTTGATGTAGCTGGTCACTGATGACGTGTACTCCTCCAAGTCAGTGAAGTCGCTGTAAGTTGCAGCCTCCCTAAACATGTTCCAGTCAGTGCTCTCGAAACAGTCCTAAAGAGCAGAGATGGCTCCTGCTGGCCAGGTTTTTACCTGCTTCAGAACCGGTTTTGAGCGCCTGACGAGTGGTCTGTATGCTGGAATTAGCATAACAGAGATGTGGTCTGAGTAGCCGAGGTGGGGGTGGGGCTCTGCCCGATATGCGCCGGGGATGTTTGTGTAAACAGATCCAACATGTTATCCCCTCTCGTTGCAAAGTCCACATACTGATGGAATCTAGGAAGCACTGACTTGAGATTTGCATGGTTGAAATCTCCAGCAACAATAAACAGTCCATCCGGGTGTGTATTTTGCAGTTCACTGATCTTTGTATACAGTTCCCATAGCGCTTCCTTAGCATCAGCGCTAGGTGGAATGTATACTTCGATAATGAAAACAGTGGTGAATTCTTGTGGTAAATAAAAAGGTCTGCATCTAACAGTCACAAACTCCACTAGCGATGAGCAATAACTAGAAACTAGCACAGAGTTCTTGCACCATTTCGTGTTGATGTAAACACACAAGCCGCCATCGCGAGTCTTACCACACAGAGCTGCATTTCTGTCGGCGCGAAACGAGGCTAGCCCATCTAGCTGAATAGCAGCGTCCGGTACTCTGTAGCTGAGCCATGTCTCCGTGAAAACAAAGACACAGCAGTCTATAACCTCACGCTGTGTAGCCTGCTGGAGTCGGATGTAGTCCAGTTTATTGTCCAGGGAGCAGACGTTGGATAGGATGATGGACGGGAGAGCCGGCTGGTTAGGGTTTGTTTTTTTAGCCTACCACAGACTCCCGCCCGCTTGCCGCGCTTCCGCGTCCTCGCGCACCGCTTCCGAGGCTTTAAGGCCTGGTTCGCGCAGCAAGCCGAGGTCGCGTAGCTTTACTCGTAGCTCATCGTGGATGTCGTTACTCGGGATATTTAGAAACAAAAGTGTCTAAAAAGTGGATACAGTCGCAACAGTATCCTTACACGGAGTAAAATAATCGCGTTACACACAAAACGTAAACAACGTAAAGTAACGTCTCGGGTTACTTTGCTGTAACCCTGTTCCCTGAAAAGGCGGGAACGGGATGCTGCGTGAAAACGCTATGGGAACATCTTGTCATGTTGCCGGTTGTGAAGCATGTGTGTACCAAACACGCCAAATTTTTGGCTTTTATAACCTCGGTCAGGTGACGTCATCTGATAGAACACACCTGCAGGTTATAAATAGGAGTGAACCGGAAACATTCCTCAGATTGATTTGTCTGAACGGATGTCCGGTCACATAGGCAGTGCAGCATTGGGACGCAGCATCTCGTTCCCGCCTTTTCAGGGAACAGGGTTACAGCAAAGTAACCCGAGACGTTCCCTTTCAAAGGCTACACTCGATGCTGCGTGAAAACGCTATGGGAACAAGAGTGCCAACGCCGCCGCACTGCAAGTGTCTGGACTCCAAGGTTGTGTAGCGTGTGTGCACAAGGCCGAGAAGGTCTCAGAACTATGTCTGGGTAGCTGCCTCGGGGACCCGTGGGCCCGGAATAGCATGAACATCCAGACTAAAAATGTAATAAATGTGTGCGGAGAGGACAACCCTCCGTGTCACACACTTGCTGCAGGGGAATACCTCTTGCTAGTGCAATAGATGAGGCGATCCCCCTGGTTGAATGAGCCCTGATTCCTAGAGGCGAAGTGAGCCTATGCGCCTCATAGGAGGGGGCAATGACTTACACCACTGGCTAATGCGGTGGACGTAAATCTGAAGAGCACGTACTGGATACAGTAAGTGAAGTCTCTCCTGCTCCGAAGGTGTAAAGACGGAGGACAGAAGGCTTCAAAACAATAGGATGCATGTTGGCAAATGTGTGCGGAGAAGACCAACCCTCTGCGTCACATACTTGCTGCAAGGGAATACCTCTTGCTAGTGCAATAGATAAGGCGATTCCCCTGGTTAAATGAGCCCTGATTCCTAGAGGCGAAGTGAGCCCACGCGCCTCATAGGAGAGGGCAATAGCATCTCTCACGAAGCTTGTGGCCCCGAAATATGTAAAAGCTGGTCTGACTTACGCCACTGGCTGATGCGGTGGACGTAAATCTGAAGAGCACGTACTGGACACATTGACTGAAGTCTCTCCTGCTCCGAACTCCAGCACTGAAACAATTCGGCAGTGGACTGGGTCTACCTGCTTCGTCATGCACCAACTTTCAAATACATTCTATTTGAGGGGAGGCAGCCCTAGCACTTAGAATAGTCTTAATAACGCTGGTTGGAAGACCAGCTTGACTTAGTTGGTCCCGTTTAGGGACCGCCAAGGCGTCCAGACGCAGGGGCTGGAAGTCAGAGAGTAGTAAAGGGGACATTTGCTGATCTTGCGAGGCAAAGAGGTCCACCTCCTCTACATGAAATTTTCCCAGAATGTAAATCACTCTGAGGGACAGGAACCTGGTGCGCTAGCTATTTAGCGGCGCGAGCACAGTCCGCCCTGGCGATTAATATATATGAGACTGCCATAGTGTTGTCCACCTGCACTAGGACATGGTAGTCTCAACTGCTGGAGGAAGTGCTTTAGGGCCTGAAATAGAGCCATGATTTTGAGGCAATTGATGTGCCGCGCAAAAAGATGGCCTCTCCAGCTCCCTTGGGCTGGACGGTCATCTAAGACCGCACCCTAGCCCATGAGGGAAGCATCTCTCGTTAGCATCTGCAACGACAAGACGAACTTAGAGTGGGATCCAGAGTCAGAAACCGGGGTCTGAACGACATAGGAAGGGTACGAAGCACCTGGCGCGTAGCCCTTATTGGGGATTGGCCCTAGAGTAAAATCCCCTGGTTCTTAGCCACAACTAAAATGCTCTTATGTGCAGAAGGCCCAAAAGTGTCACCGTGGATACAGCTGCCATGAGAGCTAAGATCTCTGAAAGTGATGGTCACTTTCTGATCTAGCTTGATTTCCTTCAGGGTGTTGAAAATGGATTCGACAAGAGTGGGAGACAGCTGTGCCCGCTTACGCTCAAATTCGCTCCCGAAAGCGAACCTCAGGAACCTCCTGTGTTGTGGCAATATTTCTATTGATTCATTTTTAGATAGCGGTAAACCCCACAAATCTAAAAAATTGGACGCAGCCCCCCGTTCCTCTTGCGCACTTTCCGATTTTATGGAAGTGGAGACCACGCCATTGAAACACGGAGGGTGATGTGAGAACTAAATCTTGTAGTTTCTCTGTACAGTGCTTAGTACCCAAGGAGATATACTTGGCAGTAGCTTCCACGCTGCCAGTTTCTCTGAAAGGGGCAAAGCTCAGCGGCTTGGTTAAACGGGGGGAATGTTGGATGTTCGGCATCCTGAAACACGGCAGGAAAAACCAAAAAAACTAACATTTTATTGGAGACTGGAGTTGTCCGAAACACCAGTGGTGGCGGAGCAAGAACACCAACCTCCTGGGTGTGCCAGGGAGAACACTTCATTCTTTTAAAGGAATTCTATGTGCCTCTCCCCATTGGGGGGCCACCCCCCACGGTCCTGGGCACATGAACCTCAGGGCTTCTTTGTGAAGACAATATGCCAGTCTGACCTCTTTTAAGGCGGATTGTGTGACGCACCCCAATCTTGCGAGGGGGTGCCCAGCTCAAAAACACTCTCCTTGTGTGTTTCATGCCTCGCAACAGTCAGACTCGGTCGAGACTGGGTGGCCGACAGTCCCGACTCTTGAGCAAGGCGGGGAAGGAATTTCCCGAAGGCTTGTTATATAACTTCACCTCATGAACCTAGTGGCGACCGAGTTAACGACATCGCCAAGTAGGCCGGGAGGCGAGATGTGGCATCGAGGAGGAATACACGATCCTTCTCCTTAATGCCCCTGAAATTTAACCACAAGTGCCTCTCCGCGGAGACCATAGCAGCCATAAAACGGCCGATAGCACGAGCCGTCTGCTTTGTCGCACGAAGAGACAAGTCTGTGGCCCGGCGTAAGTCCAATATGCCTACCTTGCAGAGCCCCGCCAGTACTCAAGTCTCTCAGCAGGTCAGCCTGGTAGGCGTGCAAAACCACCATGGTGTGCAATGGAGCACCAACCTGACCTGCTGCCTGAAAAGCTTTTCCTTCCAGGGAAGATAAAGAGTCTACACAGCTTGAAAGGAAGTAATAGCTTTTCAGGAAAGATGATGACCCAGAAGAGAGATAGTCTGGAAGCATCTCTTCTATCTGGGTGTCATCATATAACTCCGCGTTTCTACCTCAACTATATTTAAATAAATAAATAAGTTGACGGCAGGAAAACACGGGATGAATACAGCTAACTCCATGAAAGGGTTAACTCATATGGAGATTGCTAAGAAAAGGGGAGAGAGCGTCGCTGAGGCTCCGCCCCCCGGCCACTCGACAGAACCTGCCTAGTTTTATTTATTTATTTAAATTTATTTATTTTTTAAGTGCTTAGAGGCTATTACCATCTCTGCGGAAGCAAGAGAGGATATTTATCCTTGCCCATTCACAAGAAGCGCCAGCGCTTGAGAGCGGACAGAGGGATTTCCCGATCCGATGAGAATGCGAAAGAAAGGAGTTTTTTAAATCCGTCTCTCACTGCTCTGCCGGATGCACGAGTTTAAGCCCCAGGAATGCGCGGGGGCTCGAAGCTTTTTAAGGAATGCGAGTGGCGCGCGTAGCACTTAATCAAAGCAGTAAAGTGTAGAGATCACCCTCCGATATGGATTATACACACGGAGGGACATCTCGTTTAAAACTCTGCCATTATCGGTGAGTTAAACACTTATTTTGCTGGTTAGACACAACACGCTCACAACTAGGTGAAGACAAGAATCTGAGGAATGTTTCCGGTTCACTCCTATTTATAACCTGCAGGTGTGTCCTATCAGATGACGTCACCTGACCAAGGTTATAAAAGCCCAAAATTTGGCGTGTTTGATACACACATGCTTCACAACTGGCAACATGACAAGATGTTCCCATAGCGTTTTCACGCAGCATCGAGTGTAGCCTTTGAAAGGGAACTAATACCATGTGTTACGAATAAAAAAAAGAATTATGGTGTCTAGAGGAAGCAAGTAAAGAGAAAAAAGCAATGGGCCTAAAACTGAACCCTGTGTAACACCAAACTTCACTTTAGAACATGCAGAATGGTCACCATTTAAATCTACAAACTGATAACGATCAGTCAAAAAGGATCTGAGCCACGAGAGGGCCGCTCCCTTAATTTCTACTACATTTTCTAATCTGTGAAAAAGAATACTATGATCAATAGTGTCAAAAACTGCACAAAAGCTCAAGTAACACAAGTATAGTGACGCAACCCTGATCAGAGGCCAATGAGAGGTCACTAAACAACCATGATCCATCTATAAAATCAAAATCCACCACCAGTCACCTATCTTTAAACTTTTTGGAAACTTCAACTTACAAAGGCCCAGATATCAACACCACACACAAATTGAACATTCAATTCAATTTAATTTTATTTATATAGCGCTTTTAACAATGGTCATTGTCTTAAAGCAGCTTCACAAAAATGAAAGAATTTATTTTTTTTTAAAGAAAAATATTTGGAAGTGTGTATGTGTGAGAAAAATGTGTCTAGATAATAATGAGATGATGAATGAAATGTCTCTGATGAGCAAGCCAAGGGTGACGGCGACGGTGGCAAGGAAAAACTCCCTGAGATGGCAGTAGGAAGAAACCTTGAGAGGAACCAGACTCTATCAGGGAACCCATCCTCATCTGGGTGTTCTCCCCGAACAGTGTCTGGAAGGCTATTCCAAAGCTTTGGAGCCAAATATGAAAATGCCCTGCCCCCTTTTGTAGATTTAAAAAGTCCGGAGTTTTGTGATCTTAAGGAACGTGCTGGATTATAGCGTATCAGAATACTGGTTAGGTATGTGAGAGCTGAACCATTTAAAGCCTTGTATGTAAGTAGTACTATTTTGTAATTAATTCTAAACTGAACAGATAGCCAGTGCAGGGATGATAATATAGGTGTTATATGATCATATTTTCTGGATCTAGTGAGAACCCTGGCGGCTGCATTTTGGACTAACTGTAGCTTGTTTATTGAGGATGCAGGACAACCACCTAGTAATGCATTACAATAGTCCAGTCTGGAGGTCATGAATGCATGAACTAGCTTTTCTGCATCAGATACGGATAGGATACTCCTAAGTTTGGCAATATTTCTAAGATGGAAAAAGGCTGTTTTTGTGATATTGGAAATATGATTTTCAAAAGACAAGTTACTGTCTAATATTACGCCCAGGTCTTTTACTGTTGAGCTGGTAGTAACAGTACATCCTTCTAAACGCAGGCTGAATTGTGAAAGCTGTTGTGTGCTGGTTTTTGAGCCGATAAGTAATATCTCTGTCTTATCTGAATTTAGTAAAAGAAAGTTATTGGTCATCCAATCTTTTATGTCCTGGACACACTAGGTTAATCTAGACAACTTGGGTATTTCATCTGGTTTTGTTGAGATGCATACTTGGGTATCATCAGCATAACAATGGAAACTAATCCCATGCCTTCTAATGATGTTTCCCAAGGGAAGCATGTATATTGAGAACAGCAGAGGTCCTAAAACTGACCCTTGTGGGACCCCATATTTCACTGGCATTACATCAGACGGTACTCCATTTAGATCTACAAAATGGTATCGATCAGACAGGTATAATCTAAACCATTTTAATGCCTGCCCCTGAATACCTATATGATTTTGTAGGCGATCTATGAGAATATTATGATCTATGGTGTCAAATGCAGCACTAAGATCAAGTAAGACTAGTATTGAGATGCAGCCTTGGTTAGAAGCTAAAAACAAGTCGTTCGCTAGTCGTTCGCTCTTAACTAGTGCAGTTTCTGTACTATGATGGGGCCTGAAACCTGACTGAAATTCTTCTAGGATGTTGTTTTCCTGCAAGAATGTGCATATTTGAGCTGATACTACTTTTTCTAAAAATTTTTATATGAACGGAAGGTTTGAAATCGGTCTGTAATTTGTTATTTCATTCGCGTCCAAATTAGATTTTTTAAGAAGCGGCTTAATAACTGCCAGCTTGAAAGGTTTAGGGACGTGACCTAGACATAATGAAGAATTAATAATGTTTAGAAGTGGCTCTCCAACCATAAGCATCACTTCTTTTAAAAATCTGGTTGGTATTGGGTCTAACAGGCATGTTGTTGATTTAGCTGAGGTGATAAGTTTATACAGCTCTTCCTGTCCTATACCTGTAAAGCACTGAAAATCTAAATGTGAAGCTCTAGGCTGAACTTGATCGTGAGATACTATTAGAGGTTGAACCTCCGTTATTTTCTTCCTGATACTATTGATTTTTTCATTAAAGAAGTCCATAAAGTCTTCACTTCTAAACTGTGATGGGATACTCTCTGCGGGCATCTTAGGTTTTGTTAGGCGAGCCACTGTACTAAATAAGAACCTGGGATTATTTTGGTTTTTTGCTATCAGTTGGCTAAGATGCTCGGTCCTAGCAGTTTTTTGAGCCTGTCTATAGCTGCACATACTGTCTTTATACGCAATTCGAAAAAATTCAAATTTAGTTTTCCTCCATTTTCTCTCGAGGTTACGGGTTGCTCTCTTTAGGGTGCGAGTATGACTATTGTACCACGGTGCAAGTGTTTTATCTCTGACTTTTTTTAATCTGACGGGAGCAACAGTGTCTAATGTACTGGTAAAAATAGTGCCCATGCTGCTAGTTACCTCATCTAGATCGTCTGCATTTAGGGGTCTAATAAGAATTTGGGACAGATCCAGCAGATTACTTGTGAATCTGTCTTTAGTAGTCGGATTCATATATTTAGAATACTCTTATTTCTCTTTTACTTTTTAGGTCATGGAGAGTTGTTAACATTTCACTGCATATCATGTATGACACATACAGTAGTTGATCAATTGGAATGGTTATTACCGTCGCGCTCACCGCCGCGTAAAAACGTCAGCGGCCAAAATAAATCAGTTGCATTTCAAAGTCATTCGTAAAATGGCCGCCAGGTGGCGCAAAGTGACATTTTCGCTCGTTGCCGTAAATACAACAGTGACCGTTATACAGCGTATCTCTGTATCGGTTTATTGTTATTTAAGTTCTGCATTATTTCAGGTACTTTAAACACATTGTTGGGTTGCTCATGTTGGCTCATATGAGATGTAGTTTACAAATGAACACCTGGTTGGGTTATTTTGACCCAACAACTGGTTTATTCATTATTCTTTCCTTTCTCCAAATATCAGCCTGCAGAATGTTTGAAATATTACTGTTTATTGTGTTACAGGTGTAGTTTTAAGAGTTGTTTAGGCAGGAATGCGTGTGTATACAGCTCAAAACCTCCATCAGTTATTAAAGATAGCGGCTATTTAGAAAACATGCCCAGTGATTTCTGAGCTTCAGGAAATCTCCCGGCGCTCTGCGCATAACACCGGACCAACTCATGTCGAAAAGAATTTATAAACGGTTTCTAAACATGGGCTATTGTTTTTTACTTATAATATTTGTTAATTTAATTTAAATGAGGTTTGGGCTCAGGACTTCGACTCGGCATCGTGATTCTCCTCTTTAATTTACTCCATAGTTTTAATCAGCGCTCTGCCGCATGCATGGAGTTTTCCAGAGCGCACCGGCAGAAGTAGACTAATGATTATGAACGCGTCGGGAAAACAGCAAGCAGACTGACTCTGACCATTTAAAAAAACATTTGCGTTCATTTTCTGACGCGCTCAAGTTCACCAAAAACAATACAGAGCAGCGCAGCTTACAACACTTACAAAATCACAACACTTACAAAATCACAACGTTTTTTCGTTATTGTGAGTGCGCTTAAATAAAAGTTGAGTCTTATAAAGGCATGTAGTCTTATATAGTTTTATTATATAGTTTTTGCACATTAATCTGACACAGTTTTTTCAGCCTGTCACGGCGTGCGCCCAAATCAATATCGCTCCTCGCGCACTAGTTAGGCGGCCTCCCCTTCAGACATGCGAAGCAGCGGGACCGCAGAATTACACATGACTGGTGAGCTATCGTTACTATCGTTGCCCGGGCTTGCACCCCGCGCTATAAAATACTCGGGGTTTGTTGGGCTACAGTGGATTTTAATACGCGCTGTGTATGCAGCGCGCGTGCAACAACACGGAAGTGCGGCATGCAAGCAGGGCAAATGGAACGCGCCCCATGGACTTCAAAGGAGCGAGAGGTGGGAGGGGGGCGGTACCATCCGCGGAGAGCAGAGTCAGCGCGAGCAGACGGATGGCCATTGCACTCACACCGCGTAGTAAAATCCACTCCTCCCAATCATCCCAATCATCACCAGCCGTGCCTTATTCCGTCATGTCATGTGGGCATTATAAGCTTTGTATTGAAAACTTCTAACTAAAAAGTGGCAGCTGGCACGCCTAAAAATAGACGCAGGTTATTTTTTTAATAGTCTAAATAAAACCCCTCCGATTTAATTTCCTATAGTCTAAAAAGCGCTCAACCGCACGCATAGTTTTCCCGAGCGCGAGGAATTTTTTTGTGCTAAATAATGTTTATGCAGTATAAGAATTCCTATTAATCCTGGGTTGTTCTTTTAGTGTCACTATAGTGCTTTACAATGCCAGACAACATTCAAATGCAAATTATTCACCCTCCCAGGTGTGAATCGGCTGTTCTCACCTATACATTCAGAGGAACTGAAATGCACTTCTCCCCACTTTAAAAACCTCTTGAATCTGAGGCTCTTCTGGAGACTTTCATTGATTTCAATTTGTGTAATTTTAATCTCCTGGATTCTAGATTCTAAAGTTGACATTGTTACCTTTTTTAATCATTGGAATGGAAGAACTTATTTTCCTTATGATAGCATAAATTGCATTGTTTTTAATCAGTCTATACACAATAATATTTTTTGGTATTTTTATTTATTTATTTTTTTTAAACGGGTATGGGGGCTATCTTGGTTCATTAATCTCCGTGCCTGGTTTAGGTTTAGTATTCAGTGCGCATCTGTTATATTACAACTATCATAACACTTAAATACCTTTTATTGATGGTTAAGTGACTGATGTGCCTAACATTTTTCAGCTGAGCCTTTGTTTCACTGAAAACGACCGCGACACCCCTCTCTCTCTCTCACACACACACACACACACACACAGAGCCGACCAAATCATTAGCACGTCCCTCCCTCAAACAGCACAGACATTTACTTACACCTGAACCATAACAGTCTGCTGCATTTCATTCTTATAATAACGCAAAAACACAAGCGGGGCTGAAAGACCGACATCTGCTGACGCAGTAGAACGTCCTAACACTGTTTTAATGTTATGGTCATTTATTTCAGTTAATAAATCTACTATAAATTTAAAGAACACAAGAAATAAGATGACACAAATCCATACACGCTTTTTTTCTAATTACAAGTGATAAAATCAAAAGGCTCACTGTGTTAACATTTTTGTGCTTAAATTTTATCCTAATAAGATTTGATTTAATTTGAATTTTAGAACAGTGGCAGCTGGAACACCTAAAACAGATGCAGGATTATTTTTTTATAATCTAAATAAAAATGCTTTTTTAAACGTGGGCTATTGTTATTTACATGCAATATTTGTTAATTTAATTTAAATGGGGTTTGGTCTCCGGAATGTTGAGCATCAGGATCCTCTTCTTTACTTTCCTACGTGGAATCAGCGCTTAATCGCACGCATTAAGTTTTGTAAATTCGTTTAATGTTTAATAGTAAATAATGACCCCCGTTGCGCTGTACCACCGCTCGGAAAACCTTATGAAATACAAGTTTAGGACAATTATGATGATCTGCCACGGCGTGCGCGTGCGATGGGTGTACGCCCAAATCTACTATAACTACTCCCTCACTCCGTAGGCTCCCTGAATAGGCAGCAAAGGGACGGGAGCCGCCTATTTGTGCCGGCTGGCGATAATTAACGTTAATATGATCTCGGGCTTGCTCCGCATTATAAAAGCAAGGCGCGGAGGTTTGTCTGAGGTCTGGGAAGTACGTGATGTAATGGAGAATATAAAAAAAGCATGTCAGTGGGGAGATGTGACGCGCCCGAGGGGCTTTAAACAAGGACACTAGAATTCCGCCCTTTGATCTCCGCGCTGAGGACAGCGCGAGCTCCCGCGGCATCTTCACTCTCGCACCGTGCACGCCCTCGCAGCCCCGCTGCCGAAGAGGAAAAGTGTGGTTAGGTTTTTGCGTCAGCGAGAACTCGCGCCGGCCATCGACAGCGGGAGAAGCGCCGTCACGAGGGAGCGTGCAGGAGCGCTGCCTCCGCGTGCTCAGTTCTGCCACTCGCACCAACACTTATCGTCAGCTGTGTGCCCGCATGCCAGTGTGGCACAGCCCCCGGAACTGCACATGCACAACCTTTATCCAATTCTTTCCTTTCTCCCTCCAACACTTTCCTTCCCCATTTTACCTAAATAAATTACCCTTTTCCTGTAAGACCTCGCCTCGTGTCCGTGCTTTATGGTGCCGCCCGTGCAACATGGGTCGAACCCGTTTACAGATCATAACAGTCTACTGCATTTCATTCTTATAATAACGCACAAACACAAGCAGGGCTGAATGACCAACATCAGCTGACGCAGTAGAACGTCCTGACAATGTTATAATTTTTATGGTCATTTAGTTAATAAATCTACTATAAATTTAAAGAACACAAGATATAAGACAACACAAAACCCTACACTCGTCTTTTCTAATTACACGTGCTAAAATTTAAAGGCTCACTGTGTTAACATTTATTTTGTTTAAATTTGATCCTAATAAGATTTAATTTAATTTAAATTCTACATTTGTATCGTCATTTTAGTTCTGTGATTATAAATTTGTTTAACTACAATGTTTTACTTGATTTTATCCGCTACTACGTGCAGTTCTAAAACTCCGTGTCTCATTAATCCAGCAGAGAATGAACTAAGGCATGAGGCGTCAGCCTGTAGTTATATAGCGCCACTCAATGGTAAAAGCCAGCAAACGCACAAAGCCAAACGGTACCGCCGAGCGCCGCGACGGTAGGACCTACATTCCGATTGATTAACCACTGTATGTTTATGTGACAAATAAATTTCTAATTAAAATTTTTGTTCAAGGAAGATTTCTTGTGCTGCTCCTTGGCTATCCGATGTATTGCGCGGCAATAGAAAATAATTAAGAAGTGCAGAGGAAAGATGGAAGAAATCATAGCTTGATGCAGATCTTGTAGCCCTAACCCGGCTCTTCTCTCTATATTCTAATGTGAAGCAAATGATTCATTCAGGATGGCATCTCATAAGTTGAAACTCAATCTCAATAAAACTGAACCGCTGTTCATCCCAGGTGATTCATCCCATCTTATGATCTCTTATTCAAATCACTTGTTTATTTCTTCTTTACAACATCAGAAGAATTTGTCTATTTCTCTTCACACTGGCTACACAGGTGCTTCTTCAGTCCATTGTTATTATAAGACTAGACTACTGCAAACCAGTCCTGGCAGCTTCTGCAGCTGATCCAAAAAGCAGCTGCATGGCTTGTTTTCAACTTTCCTAAGTTCTCAAACATCAACACCATTGTAAAATGTACAGGACTGCCACCTAGTGGCTGTAAACATAAAAAAATTTAAGCATTACTGTACTTCTTCATTTTTTTTTTATCAGAACAGTCATAGTAATGATCATGATATAAATTTGTGTTGATGCCTGCTCCACATTAGAAGCTTTTACATGGGAACTTTGTGAAAGGTAGGTGTGAAATATGATGTTAGAACAATATTTAAATGTGTGTAATTGGTGTTCTTTATGTTAATGTGACACTGGGGTAATTTTAAAGATTTTTTTTCATAAAGAAAGCAGCTGCAGCTTTATAATATCTTAATTTTGTCATGTGATGGTGACGTATCGTGGCTCTGGTGCATTCTATGTGCACAGTATGTATACTATGGTTTAAGAACAGTTCCTTATGCTAAAGCTAACTATTAGATTGCCTTTTTTATCAGTATGTGTTTTTTGTAGGCTGTAATAATGAGCAATTACAGTTAAAGTAGTTAGTTGAACATTTTTATGCAGAAATAATAACTATAAAAAAACATTTGGGACAACACAGTCATTGACTGAGAATGATGTTTTATTGGTCAAGAGGTGTTTACAGAATACTTGAGTCTGTAAAGATATGATTCTTTCAAAGCATAATTGCATAATCAAATTTACCCTAATGTTAAAACCACAGATAGTTCACAAATCCAATATATTTTTTCTAAAAAAACCAAGAGGGTTATCCACTCCATCTTCATACAGATATATATTTATTACAAAAGCAATAGGCCAGGATCTATATGACTGTTTACTGGTAGACTGTGTCGTAGGTGACCATGTATGCGTCGCTGAAGGCATACAGCAATCTGTCTCGTGGATTGTAATTCAGATACTGAATATTGGTTTGTGTTTTTTTTATTTGGATCTTCAGATCGTAGCGCTCCTCCTTTGTCACTGTGTCGAAAGAGTAGAAGATTTCCTCTTTGTCTTTGTCCACGAAGCGTGTAGCGTAAAGCACACCACATATCATAAAGGTGTTGGTGGCGGCGCGCTTGTGCAGTGATGTCTGCCACGTTCGGCCCAAGGACGGAGGAACTCCTTGAGTCACTTCGCTCAGGACCACGTTGCCGAAATTTTCCGTTGTTGTGTAGATGACCCAGACACCAGACTCATCCGTAGCAAGATCCAAGTCCGTGTAGGTGTACGCGGCATCCAGGTGACCAAAAGGAGCCTTGTTATTGAAGCTGGCAGTTTTTGGAAGTGGTGTATTGGTGACGGACTTATCAGTAACGTTAAAGCGACACACTGAGGCTGTATAATAGCAGTTGTAGTATAGCGCATCTCCATACATCACTACATTGGGCCCCTGAATGGTGTTTGTGGTGGGGTTTGAAGAAGAAATATAACTGTATGTTGGACCCACATTTACCATTAGAGTGCTCCAACTGCTATAATGTGTAATATAGTTGGCATAAACGTTGCTGCTGGTTAAAACCACCAGCCAGTACATGTCCTCCTTTCCTAGAGCAGGCTTTGGATCTTTTCCCCAAGCTCCGTAAGGGTACGAGGTTCCGTATGGGTTGAGGGTGTAAGTCCTAGGGCCTTCCATGTTAATGAACTGTCCTTGTGGACAGTGTCCTACTCACACACACACACAGAACACATGAAAAGAAAATAATCACAAGCGCTATTTTATTATTAAAATTCTATACACTAATACAGTGATAGTTAGGAGTCAACTTTTTTATGTTTTTATATACATACACATACTATATATACACTATTGAATAGCTACGAAATGCATTAATGACTATGACACTATAACTATGACTCATACTTACGCACTCACACAGTTATAACTGTGTACCTTATTTACAACATGTTTGTGCTTATCTTACCATGGGGTGGGTGGGGTAGGGGGGGTGGGTCTGTCTGTCTGTCTGTCTGTCACCCAGTTTAATTAGGGGTGATCTGATTATATTGCTCCATTTATCCAGTATTTCACAGAAAGGGTTATGAAAGATAAGTAAATATGGTCATGAAAGGTATTCGTTTATATATTTATCTTTAGTAGGAAGATAATTCTGGGATAATGTTCTGGGGAAACTGAGCAGAAGCAGGCAGAACATGCATTGAGTTAGATGTTTACATTTTACGTACCTGGACGACGAGTTGGAGGGGGAGGGGTGGCTTCAAGCTCTTTCTGACACTCAGCTAACGCTCTCTTCATACGGAGATTTTCCCGCTCTTTGCTCACCACTTGTGAAATATCGTATGTCTCAAGCTCCTTCATGTTCTTGCTCATGCTTTTCAGCTTTAAATGCAAACAGACAACACAATTATCATGATCATCCAAATTTTTGCTTAGTCACGTGTGCATAGTTACTTAAAATGAAATAAAATTGAGTTCTTTATATTGAGGAATATATTGTGCTTATATTTAACTCTATATTGCACAGTCCTGACTCATAAACAGTATATTTATTAAAATAATGCAAAGAATCGCTAAAATGCTTTTTAAGAGCTAGGGTTCTCTGACAAACAGTGCCATCTACACTAAAGAGTGTTTAGTACTTTTTTATATACTTTATCTTACTCTTCACATACGGATAGACAAACTTGTTGGACAACCACCACAAGAGAAGCATGATAAAGCCGGTAAGAGAGAACTCTTTTTGGCACTGGCCCGTTCTTGTAGCCCTTACATAAAGCAACCGACCAACTTTCCTTTCCTTTTGACTGATTCGTTTCACTGGAAGATTGTCACAATGCTGTGGCAGTGTGAGACTTTATATCTTTATCAGGTTTTATGACATTTTGTATATATTAATGTCTTGATTTGCCAGATTTTTCTGGTGTCTGTTATATGGTGTGAATTGTAAATTTATTACACTGTATGCTGTCAACTGAGAATTTTTTATAAAACTATACTATTTCATCTCATTTATATCTGATTTTAATCTCATTATGGTCTTATATATGGCCATTTGCTTCTCCTTCAAATTGCAGTTCTGTTTCTCATGATATGTAAATCTCAGATTTCTTAAATGTTTCTCAAAAGTATGTTTCGCTTTGTGTCTCAGTTTTGTCTCTTTGTTTCTCCTAAGTGGTGTTTAGAAGAAATAGAAAATACAAAGTCGAGCTTGTAATGAGACAGCTTAATTCAGTCTCATGAGACAAGAAAAAGCTCATTTTAATCAATAAAATTTAGCTATGGGTTAAGGTGAAATTTTGCATTGCGAACTGCATTTTCCCGTAGGGAATAATGTAAATGCAGATAATCTGTTCCGGCCATTCAAAAATATTTCAGATAATTCCATGTTCTCCCTGTGTTTGGTGGGTTTCTCTGGTTTTCTCCTACAGTCTAAAAACAAGCTGGTTAAACTAATTGATTTTCCCAAATTGCCCGTGATGTGTGACTGCACATGTTAGTGTTGACCAGAGGTTCCACCATGGTCAAAAAATGGGAAAAAAAACCCAACAGTAATCACAATCGGCCTCCACGGCCCCTGGTTGGACTAAACTGGTTCCTACAGTAGATGGATGGATAAAATTATTTAAATATTAGGCTTATTATGCAAATGTGAGGAATGATGTTGGAGCCCGGAATATTCATCATTCTTTCCATCAAAGGACACATTAGACATTAGAAGTTGACCTTCATTAAAGCTGCAATTATTTATGGGTTTAATTCAAACAGATTAATAACTTCCCCATAAACTTAAAACATCTATTTACAGACAACCTCAGTATACATATATTATTATTTTATTATGATAAATTATTATTATGAAAAACTAATTTTTTACAAAGTATTTTGGATGTTTGACACTTCATTTTCAAACTTTTAATATTTAACAAAATAGTGTATTCAGAATTGTTATGATTAATATCTGACATTACATGGGTATAATAACTTAGTATTGGGCAACAATAAAAAAAAAATAATTAAGTGTGTGATTTCCAAAACCACTTTCAGAGCTTTTGCACTACATTTGGCTTTAGTTTGGCATAAAACAAACAAACAAAAAAATATATAGACACTGAGTGGTGCTAAACATTTATTCTGTATCAGTGTGTGACATGATATGGTTTGGTGTGTAATGTTATGCAGTAAATCACCTTGTTTGTCGTTAACTCACTGAGCTCCATGTTGAATGTCATGGTATTGTTCAGTTTTTCCATAAGCTCCAGGATCTCAGCGAGTTCGAGCTCAATAATTCTCAGTGACACGGCTCCATACAGATCTCCATCATCCTCCTTCTCCAACACAGACAAGCTCTCCTCCAGCTGCTCCAGCCGTCGCTGCAGTCCCAGCATCAGTGAATCCAACTCGGTTAGCTGAGGGAGAGAGAGAGAGAGAGAGAGAGAGAGAGTTGATCAATATGGAGAAAACTTAATATTGTCGCAAACTTAAGTAATTCTGTATATTATGAATAATTAAAGGAATTTAAATAATAGTTTGTTGCAATATTGGATCTTTTTTCTTTTTACTTGCTTTTATTACCTAACATATTTTAGAATAGTTTGAGTGTAAAAAAATCTTTTAAGCCACATACCTCTGTTGAGATGATGCTCTTAGAGCACTGTGAAGCATCGTTGTAAACGGTGTTGAGTTTGTCCGTTGGGAAAGGCCCCTGCAAGTTGTTTAGCTCACACACACAGTCCTTCCCATTCACACACTTACACACAAAACCACAGCAAATAAAAATAAATAAATAAATAAAAATTTAGATATAGACAACAACATATACAGTACACATGACGGTTTCTTTAAATGTGACGGTAGTTTCATATAGTAAAAGTCTTTTTGTGCAGGTTGCAATACTGTTCATTTGTAGACTGTGATGACTAGCTTAATTTGATACTTAATAACTAATGCATATATATCAGTGTAAAGCCTACAGTACATTGCAGCTATGCTCCTCTTACCTGAGAAAAAAGTGTGAGGAAGATTGCGGCTGTCTGTACAGACATCAGAGACGACTCCATGGTTTGTTTTAGACGAGCATGACAGAACAGCAGCTTTATATCAAGAAAACATTTCAAGGCTCTGTCTTAACGCAAATCACCGCCTCCTTTTTTAAAATCAAAGTGTGCTATTTAATATAAAATTTTTAATTCTGCTGACCAACATGTAAAGGCAAAAAAATGGAGAAGTAAGAGTTTCTGTTTTGTGCTGATATCTGGTGTGAAGTAAGAGGACAACATGATGTGGGACAATTTGGGTTTTGGTGATAACTGTTGCACAAGTACATGTTGAAACAACAGCGTTTTTTATGCATTTTTTGCTTTCCTTACTTGAATAATTGTATATTTATGGTTTTATCCTCTAACATAGTTTATTTTGCCCTTTGCTTTATACCACAAAAGAATTCTTCACTCTAATGTTTATTCATTTTCCTTAACAGAAGCTCTGACAAAAGTGTTGATGCAACTCTAAGTTTAGTAAGGTACTACTTCTAATGCATTATCATGTTATCTATGTAAACAAAGAAACAAACAAACACTTTGAGGCATATGAATTTAATTAGAATTTTTAGAATTCAATTTTTTTATTTGAACTTTAGAACTTGAAAAGGAGAAAACCTTCAGCTTTAGGTGTGTTGTGCAATAAACAAATATCAGCGAGAATGAAAGGAAAGGTGTACAAGACAGTGGTGAGACCAGCGATGCTCTACGGCTTAGAGACAGTGGCACTGAAGAAAAGACAGGAGGCAGAGTTGGAGGTAGCAGAGCTGAAGATGTTGAGGTTCTTCTTGGGAGTGACAAGGATGGATAGGATCAAGAATAGGTTCATCAGAGGGACAACCGATGTTAGATGTTTTGGAAATAAAGTCAGAGAGGCCAGATTGAGGTGGTTTGGACATGTTCAGAGGAGAGATTGTGAACATATCGGTAAAAGGATGCTGAGGTTGAAACTGCCAGGCAGGAGGTCTAGAGGAAGACCAAAGAGGCGATTTATTGATGCAGTGAAAGAGGACATGAAGTTAGTTGGTGTGAGAGAAGAGGATGCAGAGGACAGGGTTAGATGCAGGCAGATGATTCGCTGTGGCGACCCCTGAAAGGGAACAGCCGAAAGACAAGAAGAAGTCTTGGGTAACATTTGTCTTTAAAAATACCTCTATGGTATGAATAAGCTCTTTGTGCCTGGCTTTGCCTCCTTTCGGATGAAGTCTTTCATGGAGTGCCAGACAAGCTCGATAGGGTTTAAATCCGATGACTCTGGCGGAGTCTTCACCCAGTTGATTCCCTCTGACACAATGCGGGATGCAGCAGCAGTGTGCTTTGGATCGTTATCCTAGAAGAAGCGATGATGTGGTCCAAAATACTTTCGTATATATGGTCCTGCAGCTGCTTACATTTTACAAGGCACATAGACCACATACAAGACACGTGTTTCAGCTACATAAAGCAAATTGTTCCTTTTTTTGAATGTGAGTTCAGATATGTTAAGTGCTAATATTGTGTACAGTATTATGATTTAGTTTCATACTGTGTGACTGATTTATGTTTCCCTGAACACAGATGCTCTCCTCAGCCACCAAAAAGAGAAATCAGAGGACACCTGCAGCATCCACCTCTACAGGAAAAGTGAAAATGGTGAAAAACAAAGTGGTATATTAAAATATAATATTAAAAATATTGTATATTTTGCATAGCATAATTAAACAATAACTTTTTATTTCAGGCTGGCATTGTCTCATTGCTGCCAGCTTTTATGGAATATTCCAGTGGGGCTGTGTGAGGTGTGTGCGGCCAGTCAGATTCTGATTGCAAACAATCAGATAGAAATCCCTAAAGAGCCCTAAAGACTCAGCTGGAGGCTGTGACCCAGAGACTGGAACAGCTAGAAAACCAGAGAACCTCCATTCCTCCAATGTGGCAGCAGCTCACCTCTGCCCCCCACGCCCCGCTTGTCAACGTTGGCTATTTGGATCCCCAGACTCGGATGAGGGCAATGCTGAACTGACCATCTCACCAGCATTTTTAACTTCCACTCCAGCCTGTCCTCGCAGCCTTAACCTCAAGAAAAGCACACAACATCCAGATATGCCTCCCAGGCTTCTGACTGCTGAAAGGGAGGAGACATTTTACAAAGAGTGTTTCCAGCGAGGAGAGCATTGCCTAGATGTGTATGCAGCCAGAGCGTCTCGGGTTACTTTGCTGTAACCCTGTTCCCTGAAAAGGCGGGAACGAGATGCTGCGTGAAAACGCTATGGGAAACATCTTGTCATGTTGCTGGTTGTGAAGCATGTGTGTATCAAACACGCCAAATTTTTGGCTTTTATAACCTCGGGGGGTGACGTCATCTGATAAGACGCACCTGCAGGTTATAAATAGAAGTGAACCGGAAACATTCCTCAGATTGATTTGTCTGAACGGACGTCCGGTCACGTAGGCAGTGCGGCATTGGGACGCAGCACCTTGTTCCCGCCTTTTCAGGGAACAGGGTTACAGCAAAGTAACCCGAGACGTTCCCTTTCAAAGGCTACACTCGATGCTGCGTGAAAACGCTAAGGGAACGAGAGTGCCATTGATGGCAGTCATGTTGGAAACAGTAAAGGGCCATCCCTAAACTATCTCCACAAAGTGGGGAGGAAATTGTCTTATTATGTTTGGTAAGCATTACGAGTTCCTTGCACCAAAACTAAGGGGCCCAGCCCAGTTTCTGAAAAACAACCCCACATCATAATCCCTCCTCCACCAAACTTTACACTTGGCACAGGCTCACGCATCAGATTGCCAGACAGAGAAGCATGACTGGTCACTTCAGAGAATACATCTGCACTGCTCTAGATTCCAGTGGCGATGTGCTTTCCACCACATCTTAAAAATGGTGTTTCATTGTTGTTTCAAGATGTACTTAAGCAACAATTATGCAAATCACCAAAACCCAGACACTGTATTGTCTCTTCATGCCAGATATCACCACAAACAGAATTTTTTTGCATTTACTGTATATGTTGGTCAGCAGAATGAAAATTTTTTATATAAAATAGCACACATTTTGAAAAAAGAGTTATAAGACAGCATCCAAGAGGAAGCAGTTAATTTGGAGTTACTAGCCTCAGGAATTACCAATTAACAGCACCACACATTGCCATCGGCATTGTTTTACAATGTAGAAAGAAATACAAACAGGAAAGATCATGGAATTAGGTGTGTCCAAACTTTTGACTGGTACTATATGTATGTATGGACCCAGTTTCTAATTCAATTGTTTTTCACACTATTATGTTTTTTTCTGTACATTGGTTTACAAGAAAAGTTCCAGAACAGCTGGCCTTTGTGTCTTAAAATAACAACTCAAGTTCAAGTTCAAGTTCAAGTAGGCTTTATTGTCATTACAACCATATACAGTTAGTACACAGTCAAACGAAACAACGTTCCTCCAGGACCAAGGTGCTACATGCAACATAAATTTACAACATAAATTAACAGAGACACTAAACTAGCTAACCAAGAGGCCTAGTTAACTGGCTTGCAGAGACAGGACAGAGAGACCTAACATAAATTACAACATAAATTAACAAAAACTAAATAGCTAAGTATAACTATTTTTACAGACAACATAAAGTGCACGTGCAAATGTGCAAACAAGAGCAACAACAAAGTGACAGTGCGCAACCACGACATAACAGAACATAAAATATGGTGTTGAGGTAGTGGGTAAACGTAAACGTAACAGTAACAGAACATAAAATATGGTGTTGAGGTAGTGGGTAAACTAACCTTTTCTGTTGTTACTTAATTACCTTCACTGTGACCAGCAGCACATGAAGAAGGGAAACATATGTATGTATTACAAAAGCAGCAGTGTTTATGCAAAGAGCTTACATATGAGCATAGAAAAGAGATCACAAGAAACATTCATACCTGAGATGATGGCGGAGTCGGACGCCCACTAAAACAGTCCGCGTTCTACACGAAAGAGAGTTGATGGGGGAAGACCTCACTATTAAAGAGTCCAGAGAAAACCTAAAAACCAATTTAAGTGAGTGCCACTGCCCATAAGCATAGCTGAAGAACTGCAAGGAGCATTCTTACCTGTAGCAAAAACGGAAGTCAGGTACACCACAAAAAGGAGCAGGCGCTCTACATAAGAGGAAAGACTTCCCCCCTACCTTTATAACAGCCCACATGCAAGCATATTTACATATACATGCAAGCATATATGACAATATATTTTTGCCTCTTCGTCACTTAAAACTAGGACTTAGGAAGGATTTTGTAAAAGCAATAAGCAGGCTTTTGTTATTTAAGACAGGTGTTCCCAAGAATAGCTGATGGCAATATCAAAGAAGGCATTTTTGTTAGTCCTGAGGTCAGACATATTATGTCTAGATGTGCCTGTGACTTTGTTCATGTGGAATTTAATGGCAAATTCATAAGCACGTTTTTAAAAATGTACATAATGCCATCTGTCGACATTTTGAAATAAACTAAAATTATTTTGTGTTACTTTGGAGGAAGTGCACAGAATGAAGGTGTGAGATTGAGTTTATTACTGTAAGTATATTTCAATTGCACACTCAGGAAGTGCCTATTAAAAAATGTACAGCGCCATCAGTTAAATTTTGAGATAAACTAATGATTTTTTTTAAGGTTGATTTTTTTAAAAAGATATAAGAGAATTTTCTATTAGAATTTTTAATTATCAAATATTTTCTTCCTGTGGGCCAACTGCGATGAAACTAAGCCTTTATGCTTTCTTAAGCTCGGCCACACCTGTATAAGTAGTTTTTAAGTGATGCATGCACAAACAAACAGACGGTGAACAATTCCAACCAAAAAAAATCTTGATGTGTTCTATTACTTATCTTATGTCCCCAAAATTCTTTTTTTGAAAATAGCTTCAAGGTAAAGATACACCAACATTACATTTTTATTATATGTACTGTACAGTGAAGATGACAATCAGTTCAAAGATCAGATCACTGTGCAGTGTAACCATTGTGCAGTGTAACCTGAATATATGCAAAATGCAGTTTTTAAATGATAATTCATGCATTAAGAGACAAAAACTATCCAAACGTACTGTTTCTCATTTTCCTCGTGGCAATATACCATAGAGTGGTGTGGACAGGTGAGTTGGCTGGCAAATCAAGCAAAGTAATACTGTATGATGGTCAGCAAACCAGTTAGTGGTAGATATTTTTTTAAATAAAAAATATGGCATATCCATAAATGTGTGTTATTAGATGGAAGCATCCTGGTATCCTGGTAGATAGCTGTGTTGACTTTTGATTGCTAAAACACAGTGAACCTATACAAACAGATTAAATGGCAGCTTAAATCATACAGTATAAATGTTTGTGTATGTAGGTATGCTATATATTATTATAGGGCAAATCTGCATTAAAGGTTATGGTCAATGTAAGAATGCACAATGGATAAAGCAGTGCAGTATATTTAAACATTTGAAACCATGATCAGCTGTTAAGTATAAAAAAAATTTTTTTTTCAGTCTGTCTGTGCTGAGGCACCCATACTGTAGCATCAGCCTGATAGAAGGAGGTTGAATAGTCCATGTTTAATATGAGAGACATCATTAAGTAGGCCATTCATGGACTTAAACCTTAAAAACCTAAAAGGTAATTTAAAATATAAACATGTACCAAAAACTATAACTGTTTATTATTATTATTACTGTTTTTGTTGTTAACGACAATTTATTTGTTTTATGTAAGCAAAGTTTTATGCACGGTAGTCCTCTGAACACAACTAAAACAACAGCATAATTTATCTAAAATAATAATAATATATATAATATTTTTATAATTATAATAAAAAGTTTAGTAAATATTTCTTGTTTCATTTTTTCTATTTACGTTAACAATCATCAATTATACCCATACCTTAATAAGCCATTACCTTCTTTTTCTTCTACTTCTCATTATTATTATTATTATTATTATTATTATTATTCTTTTCACTTATGGATGAGAAATTTTGCAGTTACTGTAGGTGTTTTTGCAACATCTCTTATGAAAGCGTCTTACTGCAGATTGATTAAATACGAGATATGTGGCAAAAAGATTTTATCAGTTAATGGTTGCCTAAGACTTAACTTGTGCAAAGAAAAAGATTACATAATCATACTCATAATTGATTGTCTTGTGTTCTGAATCATTTCTGTGTGTGTGTGTGTCTTAGAGAAAAGGAGAAAGAGAGAGACAGATCATAGCTATAAAGGCTGATGAGGGAGAAGCTCAGATATACTCACAGTTTGAAGATGATCCTGCTTGTGCTGCTCCTCACCATCGCTGTAAGTAGCACCGAGTCACTTTCAGCTACAATACTTATAATAAAAATAAAAATTAAAAATAAACAAGCCACTAACAAGTAAAAAATAATAGGCATTTTAAAGTGTGTTCAATAAATAAAATGTCATATTAATTTTAAGATACTGTAGATTTAAAGGGTATTAAAACATCCTTTACTGTTTGTTTGCTTTCATAGAGCACTGCTCTTTGAGTGTTGTGTGCACAATATGTTTATGATTGTGTACAATGTATTGTGTGTGTTTAAGGGATGTGGCCATGCTGTCAGCATTTCAGGCCAAGAGAAAAACGATGCATGTGTGTGTGATGTGAACAGCTCGATCTGGGGTTTTCCTGCTGCCAAGTATGACTCTGTGTTATTACTGGTGCAAAACTGCCATGACTCACTGCAGAGACTCCAAGCACAGGTATCACACACACATCAAACACAGATTACACACACTGCATAAGATTCAGACTCCTACAGTAAATTAAATATTAAACAAAAGGTCTGATACACCTAAAAAGCACCATAAGGTGCTTCATACGGGATTTACAGTATATTTAAATATCTTACAATGATAAATGAAAAACAGTCCTTAAATTCATGCATACATAGTTCTAGTTAGGATCTGAGAAAAAGTCAGGTTGAAATGTCATTGAAATGCAGGTTATAATAAACATTCATTCTGTATGACAGACAGCCATCAGTGCTAAAGCATTGCCTAGGCTGAATGCCATAGTGAGCAGTGTGAGGAAGAGGCTGGAGAAGTTTCAGTACCTAAAGAATCGGGACCTGTACAACGCGCTCTACCTGAAGAACCTCAGCAAGGAGATCCAGAAGCTACATGACAGCATGAATGAAGTACAAATCGGAAGAGACGCACGGCGAGTACGCCAAGAGGTATATACACACACATACACACACACACACACACACACACACACACACACACGCACAGTACAAGTCCATTCACATATATATGCATCGTTATAATAGTGTCCTCTCACTGAGGTCATCTGTCCTTTTCATGCTGTACTTTCGACTAAAGCACATAATATTTGATCATTTTAAGCAATGATTTCTAGAAAGAAGCAAAATAATCTGGGCTTTTTTAAAAGCTTCTTATCACTAAGTAGTTCTTAAGTTGTACCTTAAGCTCTCTCTTAATGTTAACGTTCGTTCTTTAAGTATCTCTTAGGTAAGTAACACGTGAGCAGCAGTCTTTACAAATCAGCGGCATATGGAAGTACATTATGGCACGTTATTAAAGTCGTATTAATGATGGAATATACTGTAGGCCTGTTTAAGAATCAAATAAAATAAAATATCAGAACTAATAGTGTGACTTTTAATAAGCCTATTTCATAATGTGACTAATGCATTAAAATTGGCAATCACTTTTAATATTAAACAGGTGGCAAACAATTTGGGAGCGATGCAGCACGTTGTTCTGCTAAACTGAAGACGGTGCTCTCTGCGGGGCCGTGTGGTTCATGTAAATTTTTTCTTTAGGCAAAACTTTAGCTCTTTTCATATTTTAGCCCTTTTTTTTGTTTAAAATATGTTTCATTGATCATTAGACATCATTCATGACTGATGGACTTTTCTTTTAACACGTTTTATTTTAAGATGAAATTTGATTTAGTTAATTGAGAAAATAAACTTGAGAGTTTAAAACCCTGCATCTTTTTTTTTTTCTGCGTGATTGTAATAATGCGTAATACACTTATCCCAACAAGTGACATACTTACACAGCTGTTTGTCGATCAACTCGGATTGTATATCCGGTTCGTTTCACTGCCACTACAGGTTACATGAAAATATTAGCGACAGTTTGGTGTTTTAATATATATATATATTATGGCATGCTATTGATAATATACCCATGTCGAGATAAACGTTATTGGAAGAATTTTGTGCAAGGAAGTGCTGTCTTTCTTAACGCTGACATGCAAAATAAGTGAAAAATCGATTTCTAAGTAATCGATGTCAACTAATTTAGTACCTTTACTGTACTTTAGACAGCGCCTTGTAACGTCAGACATAAGAGGCAGCGACTTAAGAAGATTTCTAAGGGGCAGTTAACACACTTCGAAAATTAATCATTTACGTAAGCTATATCTTAAGAGTCTTCTTAGCGTGTGTGCGTTATCGGAAAAACCGGGCCCCGTTAAATAGCAAAAATAGCTAAAAAAGTAAAGTAGTACATTTAATACATTTGTCCAGATTTAATATATTTTTATTTTTTAAGATATTTTTATTATAGTTTACTGATTCTGGAAAAAGGAAGCATAGTGATAGATTATCAAATGAAAAGCAGTCTAGTCATGTTTTATTATGCTTAAAAACAGTTAATATTTTCTTCTCCATTTTTTATGTGCCTCATAGTAGCTCTGCTACACAATTTATGCTCTATTTGCTAATAAATGTACTTTTCTGCATTTGTTCCACAGTTGGAGAAGTTTAAGGATGATGTGGAGGTGATGTATAAGAGAAAGATCTTCAACCTTGAAACAGTCAGGGACAAGCTGCGCTACCTTAATAACCGTGTCCAGATCAGCAGAACCATCCCACAAGACTTCAGGAGTAAGTGAGACAAGAGCTTTTTACTCAAGTGCATAAAGGATACTTACTGTAGACATGAATAGTAAGTACTTCATTTGCCAGTCTTCGTTCAAGGAAAACTTTTACAAAACTGCTTGGCTAAATAAATAGGTTTTAAGCCTAGACTTGAACACTGAGACTGTGTCTAAGTCTTAAACATTAATTGGAAAACTATTCCATAATTTTGGGGCTTTGTAAGAAAAAGCTCTGCCCCTGCTGTAGTTTTCATAATACTTGGTACTGTCAAGCAGCCTGCATCCTTTGATCGAAGTAGGCGTGGCGGATCGTAAGACACAAGCAGTTCACTCTGATACTGCGGCGCGAGACCATTTAATGCTTTATATGTAAAAAGTAGTATTTTAAAATCAATGTGGAATTTCACAGGGAGCCAATGGAGTGAAGATAAGAAAGGGTGATGTGCTCGTATTTTCTGGTTCAGTGAGGACTCCCCCTGCTGCATTCTGGACTAACTGAAGCTTGTTTATGCACCTAGTTGAACAACCAGACAGTAAGACATTACAATAGACTAACCTAGAGGTGATAAAAGCGTTAACTAGTTTTTCTGCATCATTACTGTAGGCGACAATATATACCTTGACAATATTTCTGAGGAGAAATAATGCTATCCTGGTAATATTGTCTACATGAGCTTCAAATGAAAGACTAGAATCTATAATCACATCGAGGTCTTTTACTGTTGCACTTGATGGAACAGAAAGGCCATCTAAAGTTACAGTGTGATCTAAAATCTTGCTCCTAGCTGCATGCGGTCCTATGACTAGTACTTCTGTCTTATCAGGATTAAGCAAAAGGAAGTTAATTAGCATCCAGTCTCTTATATCCTTTACGCATTGCTCTTTAGCAAGCTGGTTTTTCTCATCTGGTTTTGCTAAGACATATAACTGTGTGTTGTTAGCATAACAATGAAAACTAATACCATGCTTACAGATTATGTTGCCCAAAGGAAGCATGTAAAGGGAAAAAAGCAGTGGCTTTAAAACCGAACCCTGTGGAACACCAAACTCCACTAGATGCTGAATAATCACTATTTAAATCTACATAATGATATCGATCAGTCAGTCAAATAGGATCTAAGCCAGGAGAGGGCTGTTCTCTTAATTCCTAACATGTTTTCTAATCTGTGAAGGAGAATACTATAATTAATGGTGTTAAAAGCTGCACTGCACATATAAGTATAATGGCTACCCAAGGCTCATCCATGTCAAAGGGGACCAAAAGCCCAGTCTGATCCTATAAAAGCCAATGCAGCACAAAAAACACTTGACAGGATAGAGTTCACTGTTATTGATTTAGCCTCCAAATCCATTAGATGTTCAAAGTCACGTTTTGTTTATTTGTCATTAAATAGTACAATGAAATGCTTAGGACGAGAAGAACCAGTTAACCTGTATATATATGTATTTGTGGGTGTGTGTGAATATTTGTATATGTGTTTATGTATGTATGTGTATGCATAAGTGAGTGCATGTGGGTGTGTTAGTGTGTGTGTGGGTGTGTGTGAGTTATTGCACACGGTCACATACTCTATGTTAAACCAATGCATTAAGTTTGTATTGCACAATGTGGATAGATAAATTTAATGGTGTCCCAGTGCAGCCATTTCTTTTAAACAAAGATTTTAGTGTCTGAAGCTATCGTAGAGCTATACCTTTATACAAGATTTTTTAGTGTCTGGGACGTGATCATCTCACTATTAAAGTCCTGCACGCTCGGGTTCGCCGTCTTAAAGCGAAACTGCGACCCGTAGCGTATTTCTCGCGTGCAAATCTGGCAGAGGCGCACGAGACAGAATTATCCTTTTCTCTCGCTTTCTCGCCGGATCATGAGTCTTTTACCTTCCACTTCTTCAGCGCGCTTCGGCGCTTCTTGTGAAGGGGGGAAAAACTTTCTCTTTCGCTTCCGCGAAGATGAAAACTATTACTCCAGAGCGATTCTCTAGTGATGAGCCAGTGTGTTAGTTGGTGTTAGAGGTGGTAACGCGTGGTATAACGCTTACACCTATATTCGCCGTAAAAATTAATAAATAAAATAAATCCCCCAAACGCGCAAGGTCAGCCGACAGGTGCCTGTCGGGTGGTCGGAGGAGGGGCCTCAATGATGGCCCCTCCCACTCCTGGCGACCACCATGAGTTAACTTTTTCATGGAATAAGCTGTATTTATCCTGTGTTTTTGTGCTATTGACATTTGATTTGTTCCAATGTCATGAATGAAAGCGCGATCCTTTATGATGATGTTCCAGATCAGAGGGACGCTGACGGGCTATCTCTCTCCTGGGAGCTCATTCTCTTGGGAAAAATCCACACTCTCCACCAAGCGTGTAGACTAACATCTTCGTTCAGCTATGTCTCTTTAGGTACGAAGCAATGGAGCTATGTCTCCTTAAGCACGAAGCACTGTGGAAAACCAGTATCCTCAGGACAAAGTGTTAGGTGCACCAAACACCTAACAGCCACCACCATCACCACCCCTCCACCTAGCTAAGCAACAAAGCTAATGCCCCTTCAGAGAAGCTGTCAGCGTGTAAGCTACTGTCAAGCAGGTCTCCTGGGCTACTGGATTCTATCATTGTGTTTCAACAGCGTGGCTTTTCCACCTCCGTGAAGCCACAGTGATCACCTCTGTTAAATCCAAAATCACAGGCTTGCTGGAAAGAGGGCCATACCGCATGTTTCCCTCCCAGACAGAGACGTTAGGCGTCAACACGTCGCCCTAGCTCACCTCATGTCTTAGGGTGGAGCCCTAACGCCACAAAGCATTCTTCTTCCTAAACGAGGTATGAAGTTGAGTGTCATGCGGAATCCTCGTGTGGCACATCAATTGCCCCAAAACGATGACTTTATTTCTGGCCCTGAAATACTCCCTCCAGCAACTAAGTGGCAACAAGAGTTACGCGCCAAGAGCTTCGTACCCTCTCCATGGAGCTAGCGCATCGGCATCGACATGTCGTCGTACTGTAGCTCACCTCGTTTTCTTTAGGAGTCTCAACGCCACGGAAAGCGTTCTCTTTCCTACACAAAGCATACATTAAGTGTCATGTGAGATCTGACCGCAATGCGGGCACAGCTGTATCCTGCGCCCGTCAAGTCCATTTTAAACACTCTAAAGGAGTTCAAGCTAAGCCAGGAAGTAACTTTCACCGGTTCTGTGGTGGCTAAGTGCCTGGAGATTTTATCCAAGGGCCAATCCCCAAAGGTAATAAGGGTTACAAAGTTAGTACACTCAGAACATACGTAGTCGCTTCTCGCCTACGTCCGGACTGATGGGGCTGGTGGAAAGCGCCCCTCAGTGTGCTTAGGCTTTGCCAACTGGATAGGAAAAGCTGTTCTGCATTCTTACCCAACTATCTTCCACAGTTGAAGCCCTCTGTCCTCCGCCGTTATCTCCGGAGCAGTAAGACTTCATTTGCTGTGCCCAGCTCATGCTCTTCAATTTACAGTGCACCTCCGCATTAGCCAGGGCCGTAAATTAGAGCAGGGTTTCATACATCTTGGGGCCGCGGCCGAAGGGCAGCCGCCATTAGATGAGTTGGGTTAGAGATGCTAGTGCCCTAGCCTAGGAGGACAGGACAAGTTCTGTCCCTCAGGATCTTTACATTGCAGAACATAAAACATGTAGACCCAGTCCACTGCCAAACTGTTCCAGTGCTGGAAGTTTCTGCAAAAAAAAAAAAAAAAAACCCGTTCTGCATTCTTACCCAACTATCTTCCATAGTCGGAGCCTTCTGTCCTCTGCCGTTAGCTCTGGAGCAGTAAGTCTTTATTCGCTGTGTCCAGCTCATGCTTTTCAATTTACAGTGCACCTCTGCATTAAGCCAGGGCCGTAAATTGGAGCAGGGTTTCATATGTCGTGGGGCCGCGACCCAAGGGCAGCCGCCATTAGACGAGTCGGGTTTAAGATGCTAGTGCATAATGACGTAATCTGTGAAGAACAATGTTGTGATTCACAGATTACAGTATCAAAGAGGTCAAATCCAACAGAATGAGAAGTGATGGAGAGCCAGCATCAGCTGACATAAGCATGTAATTCGTGACTAAAAACAGAGCTGCTAACACGCTGTGGCAGGGGTGGAAGCCAGACTGGAATTTCTCAAACAAATCATTTTGTTTTAGATGAGACTGAATCTGTGCAGCAACAACTTTTTCCAGAGCTTTTAAAAAGGGAGTTTAGAATACATAGTACCTGTAGTTTACAAGTACTTCTGGATCCAAGGTGGATTTTTGAAGAAGTGGTCTGATGACAGCAGTTTTAAGTACAGGGGGAACATATTCATCCTGGTAATAGAAACTATCCTGCAGTTTTTTCGTGCATGTGGACAGGCTCCTGTTCCGTCTACCAGACAGCAACAGAAAAATGTCTCCATGCAGGATGGTTGTGGTCCTGGATGATGCTACCTGTATGTGCTTTCTGCAGGCTATTTAAGCTATGTTTAGCATTGCAGTCATATGTAAACAGAGAGTACAGATTTTTACCACCTGTGACCTGGTGGTTAGAAAGTCAAAGATCCAGCTGCACATGAAGATATCCAGACCCATCAGCAAGTTTCTTTACCAGTTTGGAAGAGATAGTGGTGTTGAATGCAGAACTGTAATCGAGCATTTTCACATACGTGTTTCCTCTGTCCAGGTGGATGAGAGCGGTGTGTGTGGCAAATGCAATGACCTCGTCTGTGGCCCTCTTTGGTCTGTATGCAAACTGTAGAGGGTCTAGGGTGTCAGGGAGGGTTCAGCAAATATATGTTTTAAAAAGTTGCTCGAAGCACTTTCTGATAACTAATGTTAGTGGCACTAGTCCATTAGTCATTGATTCAATAAATATTTTTTTTTAGGAATAGGAACATTAGTGGATGCCTTAAAGACGGTAGGGACCACAGTCTGACTCAGAGAGATTTAAGATACTGAGATACTGGTGAGCACCCCCTAAGTTGGTCAGGGCATGCCCTCTGGAACCACACTGGAAAGCCGTCAGGTCCTGGGCCTTTGTGTGGATTAAATCTTTTGAGTGCTTGTCTCATCACACCAAGCGTACAGTAGTACAGTAGATGTTAAGATCATTCTTGCTTGCTCCTTTGTAATCTATGATGCAGCGTATTCCACTCCACAGGCCCCTGGGATCTTGACTGTTGTAAGTGGACACCACCCTCCCCTTGGATTCTCACTTGGCATCTCTGATGGCCTTCCTGAGGTCATACCTGGCAGCTTTGTAGTCATCAGGGTTCCCAGATGTCTGTGCTTTCAGCTTATTGCGGCCTGCTCAATTCACTCATGGCTTTTGGTTGGGGTAGATGCAGATGGTAAATTTAGAAACAATGTCATCAATTACTTAATTATATAGCCTATAACAGATGTAGTCATTGATGTTGCCATCAGCTGCATCCCCAAACATCTGCCAATCAGTTGTTTCAAAGCAGTCCATTAACACCTTGTCAATCTCCCTGGTCTACATGTGAATGTCTCTGTGAACTGGTTTATCTTGTTTTAGCCTTTGTCTGTAGGCGATAAAAATAGAAATGAGCAGTGGGATGATTTTTTGAAAGCGGGCTGGGGGCAAAGGTTATAGCAGTTCCTGAAAGGAGGACAGTATAAGAGTCATCCAGAGTTTGCTTTCCTCTGGTGGGAAACGTAATGTTGATATTTTGGAAACAAAAAGAATAATAGCTCATCTCGGTGAAAGTTTTCCAAGTCCATTCCTGATCTTATACAGTTCCTCCAATGCCCGAGATTTACCAGTCTGTAGGTGGATGTAAACAGCTGTGAGGAGTATTGTGCTAAACTCTCTGGGGAGGTAGAAAGGCCTAACTTTAATGGACAGCAGTTCTAGGTCTGGTGAGCAGTGAGTTATAGAACCAGACATCTGTAGCCCAAGCAGAATTAACCAGCCCTTGACTTGCCTGAGTTTGCTGTTCTATCTAGTCGGTAGATGGAAAAGTTGTCTGACGTAACGGCATAATCCGGAATGTTGGGCTCAAGCCATGTCTCTGTAAGTGCGAAAATACAGCAATTTCTGATGTTCCAATGGTATTTAATCTGGCCACACACTGCGTCTAGCTTAATATCCAAGAACTGAACATTTGCAAGCAGTATGGAGGGTAGAGAGGGTCTGCTGTTTCTCTGCCGTGCTCTGCACAGCATGTCTGAAGTGCGCTTTTCTGTTCTTGTTTTTATTGCATAAACAAAGGATCCATGGAAGTACATCACTCGCTGCTGGTCTCAGTTGTAGGAGTGAGTCGCAACTATATTAAAAGTGAAAAAGTGCAGGACAAATAAAAATAAAGGCAGATAAATAAAGGTTTACTAAGTTGGCTTGGAGCTTACGTCAGTGCTGCCATCCTGCTGTGCAACTGGCAAACAGATCTGATCTATGGAGGCCCCACCTTGCAACTTTCATCACTTTAGCTGCTGCTAACGTCCTAGTCCCAGACACTTCAGCACATCCCAAAACACCAGAGCTGTTAAGAGTCTTAAACCTACGTGCTGTTAATGTTAATGCGTTTATTGTTATGGCTGATTGGTGTATACTGTATATACTGTATGTAGGCCTATACATTATTTAGCCTAGTCTATCTCTGTTTAATGATGTTTAGTCAGAAGCTTTTTATTTCATGTTTTATATTTTATAATTAATCAACTATTTGATGCACCTTGTTTATGATAAAAAAGTTTATTATTTTTTAAAGTTTAGATAAATTTTTTTTGATTACTGCTTTATCATAAGACATTATACCAGTGCAGCGTTACACTAATCTAAATGTAGATTTGGATGATTTAGATGTCTTAAAATGAAGTAGACTCAAAAGAAACCAGTTCTCCTTCTAAGTCAAGCAAGCAGTGTTAGTCGAACTTATACATAAATTAGAGTGTATACAGTTCCATACAAAAGATTTAGGCAAATGCAAAGAAATGCTGTACAGCAAAGATACCTTACTAAATAATAAAACTAAATATCTCTAATGAAAAAATCCACTGTTGAAAGCAATAACCTAAACGTACTGTAGTAGGCGAAAAACCCCATGCAAGACCAGACACAGTAGTAGCATTTTAAAAATGAAGAAGAATAAGCAGAAAGATAGGTCTGACAGGTATAAAGGGTGGGCCGAGCCACAGCTCTCCAAATGTCTTAGAATTTACCCCCAGCATCACATCTTGCTGAGGAGTCCAAGTGACTTTTTTTCTATTTTCTGTGTTACAGGCTCTTGTTCTCAGCATGTACTGAAAAATATCAGTGCGCCAGTGGTCACTAAGCTGAACCCGTACAGCACGTCGTACGTCTCTGGAGCATGGGGTCATGACACTGGCACAGAAAGTGACCTGACCTACTGGATCCAGTCTCTAGCTAGTAGCAACATGTTGGGTATAACTGTACGCTTCTACAAGACTTATGAAGACTTTATGTCTGGAAAAAATTACAAAGATGAAACACTAGTTAGCTCATACTCTAATTCCTATGCGATCCAGGGTCCAGGCACTATCGTTTACAATGGTGTTGTGTATTATGAGTGCTATTACAAGCCTGACCTTTGTGCGTATGAAGTGAAAACAAAGCAATTCCGACGTCTGACGCTTCCTGATGCTGGATTCAACAACAAATTCCCCTACTGCTACTACAGCTGCTTAGATTATACAGACATCAGTCTCTCAGCTGATGACAAAGGCTTGTGGGCAATTTATGCTACAGAAGCTAACTACGGTAACATAGTTGTGAGTCGAGTAGACCCTGAAGGCTTCAATATAACACACACGTGGAAAACACGCCTGTTCAAGCGCTCCGTGACCAACACCTTCATAGTGTGTGGGGTGCTTTACGCAACTCGTTTCATAAACACCTACAAAGAAGAAGTGTTCTACGCCTTTGACCTTACCACAGGGTTGGAGGACAACACACTTGCAATCCCTATGGATAAGGTAGCAGCGGGTGTTGCTAGCCTTCACTACAACCCCAAAGATATGATGCTCTACATGTACAACGGTGGCTACATGCTCTCCTACCAAGCTTACTTCTGAAACGCTAGATTAGAATACGGCATAATTTCACCAAATAGCAATAATAAAAAATAATAAAAATAAAAAGTGTTTAAAGTTGGGCTGGCAAAAGCAACGCACCCTGCTTACTTTACTGATCAAACCTCAGTGATTATAGAAAATCATAATGCAAATCATGTTGTTTTTGGTCTTAATGCAGCAAAACTTCAATCTCACCCAATTTGAATGTCTCTTTCACCTTTACATTTTAACTGTATTGTAATCTATATACAGTATTGCTAGAAAATGCTATTGTTGTAGCTAGTTGTTTAAGTAGGTTTTCTTATAGTGGTGTACTAGCTAAACCTTATGTATGCTCAGAGTATGCTTTGAATATAATGCTTCATTAAAGAGAGTTAAATCTTTTATGCCATCTGATGCCTGTTTAAATGATATGTTCCAAAATAAATAAGAAAATAGATTAAGATGTCTACAAGTGAGTTTAGCTTTTAATGCTGTTGGGTTTAATTGTTAATGGCAACATCACAGAGGCTGACCAATTAGTCGCTTGATGTGCCTCACCTGGACTGAGAACAGGGCCCCACAGACCTTTAAGCAGGGCACCAAACTGATTTAATTATATAGTTTTATTTATATAGTACTTTTAACAATGGTGATCATCACAAAGCCGCTTTGCAAAATAAAAAAAAATATATGAAAAATTATGGGGAAAAAATGTGAAGAAATCTACAACAGGGAACCCATTCTCATTTGGGTGATAACGGATAGCAGGGATTGATCTACAGTCATACTGTGTGTTAAGAGGCTGGATGTTCAGTATAACAGAAGATGTGTTTATGATGTGTTAGAATTATTTTATATATAAAGGAGTTATTTCTACTCTCTTGCTCTCTTCCTCATAGATCTGATATTAACGTGTTAAATCTTTCCTGCTGCTATCTTCCTGTCTCCTCTTGCATCTGCTCTTTAAGGTGTGAACGCTCCCACGCTTACCTTCCAATTCTCTCTTTATGTCTCTCTCCCTCTCTCTCTCTCCCCCTCTGTCTCCTTCCCCCTCTCCCCCTAACTCAAGCCAACATCTTGTGATCTGTCTCTGGACGGACACCTCTCTATCTCCCTCTCCTTTAATTCTTCAGGATCTCACCAGGACATTTACAACGGTTCATGTTCTTTGTAGTAACATATGTTTATGGCACAGGCGTTTGGTCAAACATATATAAACCCCATCTTTTGCTGTTAATAAACAGAGACCTTTCTGACAGACAATGTGTGTGTGTTTGACTGAGTCTCTCCTGGCCAGAAAAGCTTACCGAAGCACAGCGGACAGACCGAGCAAAATTTTACACCTACTTTTTTGACTGGAGACTCAGGTATGTTGTGGAACCGGCTAATATAATAAGTTGTCATATGTCCCAGCTCACTTTGGGAGATGTATTGCATGAAGCTAGATATGTTTCAGGGATGAAGGCTCTACGGAGACGCAGGAAGAGGCGCCGAGGCCCCACGAGGGAAGTTGCAGCAGAGGCCCCTCAACCGTTCAACGATCAATCATGCTGTATCACGCGTAGAGAGGAAGCCGTTGACCTTTGCACGGCTGCGGTTACCAGCAACGTTCCTGTCACCTAAGGATGAACTGTCTAGAGTCACGTTCGCTCCTGCTGTAAAATGTTTGGCAGGAAGCCGGCCCTGAGATAAAAAATATGTATTTTTATGTGTTCCTTAGGTCTAGTTAGAAGCAGTATAAGCATAGCTTTGTGTGCCAGTATTTACCTTATAAGGTCAAGGCCTGCTAATTGGTTAGTAGCATAAGGCTGTTAGAACATGAGTCACAGGACCAGGATATAAGAGAGTTCTGTTGTACTCCTGATTGGTACTTGGGTAGTGTTAGCAAACGCTGTTAATATCAGTTCACAAACCTTTGTGTTCTTTTATTTTCCATTGAACCCTTTGCTTAGTATTTACTAATGTATTCACCATAAATCTACCTCGTTTCATTTGCTTTAAGTTGTTGTTGTTTGCAATATAAAATAATAAAAGGACTGCCTCCCGTTGCGAGGCCAGTACCCCCAGCACGGTGCCGAAGGTGTGAGTTTGTTTTGTGTTTGAGAGCAGACGGTTTCGGGGACTACATTTCCAAGGACCTTTTCTAAGGTGAGTCTTGCGCTTATCTTTACAGAATTTGACACCGGTAATGTTTCGTCCTTTGCATATAGACATGTCCTATTAGTGTGGTTTGGGTTATGTTTATTAAATGCAGCAAAACCGGTACAAAACTGTTTGTGGAATTTTCATTCCTGAACTACTGCTCGACGGAAGTCACAAATCATCAGAGAAGGGATGTCCGGATCATGTTTATGGTCAAGTGAAACTGTCCCCAGTCACTACACGTATCCCAAGTAGACTCCCAAGGAACTCCAACCAGAAGTGGAACACAAGTGTGCTCATGAGTAAATGGTTTATATCTTGACATAAAAAGTAAATATAATTATTAGAGAAAAAGCATGGTGCTGTCAGGTATCCCAGTGTTTGTGGTCAAGCAATAACAAAAAATACAATGACAACACTTTAACGTACAAGTGAACCTGAAGGCGAGGATCCCTGGTGTAGCCTCAGGTGTAACTGGTTCAATTAAACAATATAAGCACACATCTTAGAAGATCAGATCAATGTCCATGTAAACAGTTAAAATCTCTAATAAGAATAAAGAAATATAGCCCATGTAAATGCAGCTTTGAGCATTTTGTAAAGGCTGTGGCTTCATACCCTTAAACAGGATACACACAGCTCAAGGAATAGCTGAAATCTTAATTAAGAAAATATGATTTAATGGCGTGTCTTACGACACTGTCTCCAATGTAGGGTTTAGTTAATGTCCTGTTTCTTATTGCCAAGAGACTGAACTCTAAGTTTTAACAATCAGCAGGACTGGCCCAGGTATCTCCTCCGAGCAGACTGCACTTAAAGGAGAAAAAGACCTGGCAGACTTGGCACACCTGGGACAGTTGCGTGTAAGGAGATAAAAATAAAAGTCGATAGATTTTGGTGTCAGACCTGTAGACTGTAGATTTTGTTGCCAAATTATCAGGCTGCATTGAATTGCAATCTCTAGCCGAGTACTAGGACCTATGATTTCTCTCTAACCGCTCACCCAAACCCAAACCCCAACCATAACTATAACCATAACCCTTCCCTTACTGATTGCCTGGAAGCTGTTTATTTTTAAAATGAAGCATAACTGAAGCTCGTATTTGCCTGTTTAAATGCCCCACAGTATAAAAAGGAATAGCTGAAGATGCCAACATTTTCTGATCGCTTTCAGCACTGAGACAGAGAGAAAGCCTTTTCTACTCAGTCCCTTTCTTTTCATTATTTTATTATTTCATTACTTTGTATTTTCTATTTTTGAGATTTCTTTCAGAAAATTCAGAACAAGTTTTCCTCAAGAAGGGAAAACCTGTTCTTGTTTTTTCATCTATTTTTTAGAAAAGCCTTTCTTCTTATTACTTTCAAATATAGAAAATAAGAATCTATACTACAAGAGAGAGATCTGGTCTATGCCCTAACTGGATCACAGGAGGACATTTCATGCACAGGGAGAGAAAGTGGTCTCCTATGCAGACACAGTGAAATATGGTTGCCACACGAGGGCAGCAAATGCCTACTGTATCAAAGGTCAGATATAATATTTAACAGGCAAAAAAATTTCTGTTCAGGGGCTGTCAAATTTATGGCTGGGCAAAATGCATTTACAAAGGCAACATGGTATAGAGAGCCGAACCAAACATGAGCAATAAATACAGATTTACAAAAGAAAAACAAAAGGACACGGCAGAAACAGAACACAAAGCCCAGACATTCATGATTACATGATTTCATTACCAAAACTCTAACTCTGCTTATCATAAAAATGCACTATACGGCCGAATTCTTGGATCATTAGTTTATTCCCCTTTCAATTGGCAATCCCAGCTACATAAAAGTCACCTTTAATTTTGTCCAGAAAGTCAAAGGAATAGAAATTCCCTAAAAGACTATCTTGTTCACTATGGACATAAATGCCATCAAAAACATTTATTAGAAAAAATCTAAAACCTCTAGCCCTAACAAAGAGCTAATCTAACTATTAGTATTATATTCAAAGAAAAAACGATTTTGAGTTTAATGGGCAATTGTTCCTTTAAATTAAAGGTAAGAGTGGGCAGGCAGTTTGCCCCGGCCTACGCCAACATATTTATGGCAGAATAGGAAATCTCAGCTATATCCCAATGCCACAAACAGCCACTCCACTATTTTAGATATATGGATGATATCTGAGGAATTTGTTTCCCATACAGAGGAAGAAAAAAAAATTAGATAGGGAATCTATCCTCATTTGGGTGAAATAGATAGCACGGATTGATCTGCATCATACTGTGTGAAACTGGAGGTTTAGTATAACAGGAGATGTGTTTAAGTTAAAATTGAGTCCAGTTCATTATTGGGGGCTCAAGTAGACTGTAGGAAACTTCAGTCCTGAACTATCGAGCGACTGAAGTCACAAGTCCTCAGAGAACAGCTGTCTGCATCAGCTGAGGACAAGACTTTCTTCGTGGAAAAGTAAAATCGTCCCCAGTCACCACACGCATCCCAGGCAGACAACACGGGGCATCCATACGACAAGATCTCCAACCAGAAGCAGGACACCTGGATGAGCCAGACAGCTCCAGAGGGCAGAGGCGTTTTGTATCACTGGCAGCTCAGGAGCGACATGTATAGCTCGACTGAGAGACAGGTAGAGGGAAAAAGAGAGAAGAAGAGAGAGAAGAGGAGAGAGCAGAAGAGAGGGAGAGATGGCAGTTAGGTATGTGTAAAGCATGGAACTGCAAGCAGACCGAGGTCTTTTACTGTTGCACTTGATGGAACAGAACGGCCATTTAAAGTTACAGAGTAATCTAAAATCTTACTTCTAGCTGCTTGTGGTCCAATGACTAGAACTTTTTTCTTATCAGGATTAAGCAGAAGGAAGTTAATTAACATCCAATTTCTTATGTCCTGCACACATTGCTCAACTTTAGTGAGCTGTTTTTTCTCATCTGGTTTTGCTGAGCCATATAACTTTGTGTCATTAGCATAACAATGAAAACTAATACCATGCTTAAGAATTATGGTGCCCAGAGGAAGCAAGTAAAGAGAAAAAAGCAATGGGCCTAAAACTGAACCCTGTGTAACACCAAACTTCACTTTAGAACATGCAGAATGGTCACCATTTAAATCTACAAACTGAAAACGATCAGTCAAAAAGGATCTGAGCCACGAGAGGGCCGCTCCCTTAATTTCTACTACATTTTCTAATCTGTGAAAAAGAATACTATGATCAATAGTGTCAAAAGCTGCACAAAAGCTTGAGTAACACAAGTATAGTGATGCAACCCTAATCAGAGGCCAATGAGAGGTCACTAAACAACTATGATCCATCTATAAAATCATAATCCACCACCAGTCACCTATCTTTAAACTTTTTGGACACTTCAACTTACAAAGGCCCAGATATCAACACCACACACAAATTGAACATCAATCAGTTTTTTTAAGGAAACTGACACACACGCTCTTGTACCCAAAAGAAGCTTCCACCCTAAACATGCTAACTCTGGCCTTTTCAAATCACACCTCCCGAGGTTTCGTAGCATGTGCACCCAGGAACAGAAGTATGGTAGCAGCGCAAGACCTCTTCAGGGCACACAGGCCTAAGTGATATAATAGGTCTATTCCAAGGAAAAAATTTTAAACATACCTCATGAGAGGGGCCACCTCTGCCTCTGTAAAACTGACCAGAACAATTAAGGCCAAATATCTGCACATATTGGGACAAACAGGGATTATAAAGTTATTACAGCTTTTAGGAAAAACTTAAGTTTACAGGATCATTTAATTACAGCCAAACTTAATCCTCTACATAACACAAAATACAAACATCACAATAATTTGGAGTAAAAAGATTATGTACAGATTAGGGCGGCACAATACTTCGTTTCAGCATCGTCATCGCAATGTACGCATGCACGATAGTCACATCGCGGCAGTCACGATGCAGGGCAAAATTTTAAAAAATTGTGTGTCTGATTTAAAAATGTACTTTCTATATTCCTTAACTTTCTATTTACAGATCTATATTTGTCCAATATAAAGTAATTAACTCATATTGTGGGGTTCTTTAAAATCTACAAAGCACACGTTGCTTCACCTACTTCATGCATGCAGTCTCTGCGTGCGCATGGCTAAATGAGCGTGGAACGGGAAAAAGGCGCTGAAATGGAAGATTTGGTTGCAAAACGAAACGCAACGTCGGTCATATGGAAGTATTTTGGATACAAAAAGGATGATGCTGACCAAAAACATGTGCTTTGTCGGGAGTGCCTGGCAGTTGTTGCCGCAACTCGCGGAAACACTACGAATTTGTTTGACCATTTAAGTCGGCACCACAAAAAACCTCTAAGCTTCAATCAGTACGTTAATGCATACAGAAGCACCCAATTGGTGTATTTGAATATTTATATTTACTTTATGCAACAGCTTTGAGAAAGAAACCAAATATCTTTATAGAGTTGTTGAAAAGTTTAATTTAATCTTTTTTGTTAGCTTATGACCAACACTTGTTTTACTTTGGCTAAACAAAGTATGCAAAACTAAAAAAAAAAAGTATCTTCTGACATATCATTATATTTATTGTAACATAATTATTGTTAACATCACTTGTTATTGTCATCACAACAAGTTAAGTTTATTTGTTAAATTATTTATTTTGTCACTCGTTTATTCCTTAATGTGATATTAAAGTGTCCTCTTTTCATTCACAAAATGAGTTCCCTTTCATCAGGGTAAAAGCAACATTCATATATTAGAGCCTTGATTTGCCCGAATTGACAGTGAATAAGGCGAGTCAAACTGTTTATGAAACAACCCAAAATAAGCTTAAAAAAGTATTTTATTTCAGGGTTTTGATTATACTTTTATATTTTTTATTCTTTAAAAATGCTTACAAAATAACCCCAATTATTCTTGAATTATTATTAGATTTTTAAGCAGTTCAAAACACCTGATGAACATAAATAAATTTGTACACATTGCAATATATGCAATTCAACAATGGACTGTTCACTCTGTTGTGGTCTGGGAAGCGATTCCGCTCCCTGAGGTCCAACACAGAGAGACTGAGGAGAAGCTTCTTCCCGCAGGCGATAAGGTCTCTCAACCACACCACTATGCAGAACTAACACAATCTTTTCACAATCAATCAATCAATCAATCTTTTTACATTCATGGACACTAAGGACAATTACACGCACATCTACCTTCACATCTACACTACATGTTTAGGTTTACATTCTGGACCATTGCACAAAGACACCAATTTTTCTTCCAAAAATATCAAAATTTCTCAATTTCTTAAATGTTATTGTATGGTATATTTCTATTTGTACAGCATATTTCTATTTTTAGTTCTATTTTTCCTAGTTTAATTTAATTTTTTTATTTAATTTTTCTATCGAATTTCTTTTATTCATATTTATTACTTATATAAGCTTTAATTCTCTTTTTAAGGTCACTGGCAGTCGTATAAGCATTTCACTACATTTCGTACTGTGTATGACTGTGTATGTGACAAATAAAATTAGAATTTTATATATCGCAGGGAAAAAAAACATATTGCAATGTAATTTTTTCCCAATATCGTGCAGCCCTAGTTCAGAACAAATTTACAAAAGAGGTTTTTAGTACTCACCAATCATGCACAGTACACAGTAAAAACTGTGTAAAATCTCATCACTTGAAAACAATGGAGAGCTCAATATGTCAGAGAAACAGGCAACACCATCCTGGTCAGGATGACACACATACTGTATATACTGTATACACAGATACGTACCTGGTCCAACACTTCTGGGAGCATGGGTGAAACTCCTTAACTCCTTCAGGGTCACAGTTCTAGCACCTGCAATGGCCTGTACTAACAAATAATGCCTTGCATTTGGTTTATATTAATGATGTTATGTGAATAATTAATATTCATTTATATTATAAACTCTAATGTAATTGTATCTATATACATTAGAGTTTATAATATAAAATTATTTACATTTCTTTTCTATTCTAGATATTCAGTTAATTTTCACAGATTCAGAGTTGGTGATTATGTGCATAAACATTTCCTTGAACAGTGGATTTTTAAACAACACACACAACAAACACACCAATGTCAATAATGAATGCGGTATTTTTTACATTACAGTACTTGAAGCTGCTTGTCTGTATTAACTGTGCTGCTTGCAATGTTAAGATCTAGTCGATACACAACAATCTGTCCACTAGAGGTCAGTAAAATGATCCCTTGGATGACTAGGGTTAGCTGAAATAAACCCTGGGCACCTAAATCAGGCTTCACATCACCATCACTAACAAACACAGAACAAAACAGAGCAGCAAAACAACCCGAATAGAACAGACACAAGACAAAGGAACAAAATCAACTACAGACAAAAAAGGAACAAGCACTAGAGATCAACTTAACCAGGTTCAGGTGAAGCTGTAAAAAATTTGGAATAGAATGTAAATATTCAATCATAAATATTTAATTAGTAATTTTACCATTGATCACCAAAATTTATTGTTGCAGCACACCTACCCCGCTCAGTCACTGCAGCCCACCTGCATTACACACTTCGGAAAACACCGCTCCATAGAATCCCTTGCTGCACTGATGCACTCTTTCCAATGTCTCTCTAGTGCTTAAGTAGAAAAGTAGAAAGTTTTCTCAGTACGCCGGTGCCGTGATTGGACTTTTGTCTTTACGTCTGAAATACCAGCCTCCCAGGGACTCCTTTAAGAGTCCAAACATGTGTAAACATGGCTTGCAGGGAGGTCAGGACTGTATGGGGATGGGGCAATAACACCAGGCGGAGTTCATGTAGAGTGCTAATTTTTTTTTAAAGTGCTAAGATTTTTAAGGTTCAGACGTTCCACTCGCTGAATGTTCAGGGAAACAACTGCAGCGCGCTGCGAGCCACCTTGGCCAGGGTCGTCAATCACTGTAGTGATGGGGAGTTCGGATCTTTGAGTCTCGTTCAGCAAAATTAACAAATCGAGTCACTTTGTTCATTTTAGCAAAATGTAAATCAAATGTAACGTGTTACTTCCCTAACATCTACTGCTGATACAAATGTTGATCACACAACAAACAAGACCAAAATATAATGTTATAGGAAAAACAATTTAATTTAAGTTTTAATTTTACCTTTAGATTAATTAATTTAGTCTACGATTAGCACGCCTCACCTGTTCTCTGAACATTCCCAGGCTTAAGTAGCTCAATCATAGCCTCACACTTAACCAATAATAATAAGCCTTATGGGGCAGTGACGTGATGAATGAACGTCTCAAAAAAACTGAAGATTCGAAAGGTGAACTAATCGATTCTCTTTCCGGCTCAGACTGCATTGGTTAAGTGTGGGGCTGTCACATGATGAACCAACGACCCATCGGGAAACCCAAAAACCAGAAACAGATGAACTAATTCCTCTACCTATGATATTCCATATGAGCGACATATGGCTTTCTTTAAAACGTTTTGCAACGTTTAAATGTTTTACTGCAGCTACAGTAAGAGTCCCATCACCATACTGTGCCTGAAGTCGCCTGTAAATGTCAATCGCTTCATGCACCAAATTTCATCACAAGTCCCGGTTTGACTTGAACGCCCCTTCCCTTGTATATTTAAATGGTAGAATGCTACCTTCTGTAATATTACCGCACAGACAGAAGTTATGCTACCTACGATGCATTGTGAATGGGTGTGTGTATCCGTGAGCCCTATTTTAAAAAAATGTAACTTGAGTGATGTGACAATCTTGAATTGTATAAATTGAAAATGTGTATTGCTGAAATTTCACGGAAAAAGGAATATTACAGTTTTATGGCCTGAAATCAGGGTTTGGGACGAAAGCTGAAGCATTTTCCTATTAAGTGATGCATAACGTTATTTTTTGTATCTGTATTTCATATAATTTTGTAACAAAACAATATTTTCTTTCTCTTTGGTTAATTTAGAAGGGTGTGCTTAACTATTTGTTACATTAATATTCAATTTTAATTATGATTAAAAAAAAATGTAAATTGTATGCTTTGTTGATGCCAGAGGTCAGGGGAGAAGATCCAAACTGCTTGGAGCTGATAGAAAGGCGACAGTAACTCTAACATCTTGTTACAACCAAGGTCTGCTGAAGAGCTTCTTTAAACACACAGCATGTCGAACCTTGAAGCAGACAGCAGCAGAAGACCACATCGGGTGTCGCTCCTGTCAGCTGAGAAGAGGAAACTGAGGTTACAGGTCACATGGGCTCGCCAAAATCACACAACCGAAGATCAAGGAAACACATCCGGTCTGATGAGTCCTGATCTCTTCTGTGACATGCGGATGGTCGGGTCAGAATTTGGTGTAAACAACATGAAAGCATGGATCCATCCTGCCTTGTGTCAGTGGTTCAGACTGCTGGTGGTGTAATGGGGTGGGGGAGATTTGTTTAGAGACACATTGGTTCGTTTTGAGCATAAATGAAATGCCACATCCCTTAAAGTCCATCCCTTTATGAACACAGAATAACGCTTCATGTCACAAACTTGTTAAATATATGACTTAAAGAATTAAGCCAGTTTTAAAATCTAAAGGGAATAAACCTAGTACTAGACAGGTGTACCTAATAAAGTGGCAGGTGACACACACAACTATAAACAATAAACTTACGCTACTTCTTAGCTGCATTAGGATCAGAGCACCAGATTTACATCTGCAGTGTCGGCTACATTCTGGGCATTTCACTCTTTCTTGAGCAATAGGAAGACAGAAGGGAATAATGGATGTGAAACCCATCCTGCCATCTCAGCTATAATGGAGCAAACTGAACAAGGAAGCTTTTATAGCAGGAAGTTTCTGAAGATAATCTGTATTTGTGTTATACGTCTATAATCTTCCATCCCAAAAAGGACAAAAGCAGACTAAATAAAAAAGGACATTTCACTCAGTGTGGTTAAAACACCGCAGGCTTCTAAAGGCATTCCTATGTTTAGTGTTTCATCAGCCGGAGGAAGTGGAGCGACACAGAGATGAAGCATTGTATAAATTTAAACAGAAAAGTGCTTCCTCCTTTAAAGAGACTCTGTCCTGTCTCACACCTTTACACTGGACAGGTTCCCTACTAGTGAGACCTTCACATTCAATCACACACTCTTCCTTCTAGGTCGGGGTTTATTTGCTAATTGTTTGTGTCATACTGAAAAAAATACAGATGTGTATATTCTTATTCTTCAGATTGAGTGTAATTAGTGTTTTGTTTTGTACTTTTTGTAAATACTTTAAATAAAAGTACTGTATAGTTTAAGATATTAATTTGACATTTACAGAAATTAGTGCAAACATGTCCTGTGTGTAATGCAGCAGCATAAATCTATATTTATTGCATAGTATATAATAATATTATTAATAAAAAAAAATGGACATGTAATGGACATTATTGCGTCTGTAAAAGCTGCGGGAGTTACAGGAAAACATATTGACGGTTTAAGTTCACATACAGCCCAAGACTACAGCTTAGTTTAAGGCTTTATTTGTAATTTTGTTAAAAATGTTTCTATTGCATATGTTATAGAATTCTACCATTACAAGAATAATTCTTCTAATACATTGCAGTTGATGTTATGAAAGGTTCTATACTATAAAAGAGCCCTAACGTACACTGAGTTTATCTTATAAGGCAATCAGAGGAAGAAATGTTATTATTACTTCAGATCCAGTATAGACAAATAAATGTAAACATAAATCTTCTGTTTGAAAAATAAAAATAAAAACAACAACAACAACAACGACAGAAACATTATATCATACTCCTCATTGATCCTTGGAGCTCCTGAGGCAGTTTGCTGAAGTTGTTAACAAGTTCAAGTGTGCGTGTGTGATTTTAAACACTGCACAGGTCTGAACATCCCAGGGGTTTTTTTGTATCTGCTAAAATATTGTTGATGCCAGAAATGTAAAAAATAAAATTATAAACCCAGTGGGTTCCCTTTTGAGTCTGGCTCCTCTCAGGATTCCTTCCTGGTCATCTCAGGAACTTTTTCCTTGTTCACATGTTGGTAAACCGTTACAGTTTTACTTCTGTAAAGCATTTGTACAACAATTGTAATTGAATTAGAATACAATTCAAGAAACAAATTCTGTGAGATGATATGAGCAAGACACCTTGAGACGAATCAGACTGTGATATACAAATATACTGTAACTGAGTTGATTTAAATAATTGATTACTGTTAAATTGAAATTTTAGGCAAAAATAAAGATCCTCAGTGTCACTTAACCTGCATCAGTCTCAGGTACAGGAACTAAATATGAAGAACTGAAATATAAGGTGGAATTCAATATTGATTTTGTTAAATACATTTTAAAAAGCTAACGATAATCTTTTCATAACAGCAACAATGTACTGTATACATGATGGTTAATTCTTCATTCTTTACTAAGTAAAGTAAACAAAAACACACTGTCACAATCGCCACCTAAATTTAACAACCGTTTTAACTGAAGTCATGGTGTAATTTTATGTTTTGGGCTCAAAAAGGAAATTCACAGTGAAATAGTGGATTTGTATTAATATTGAATATCAATTTGGTTATAAAGACTTATTTTTTATAAGAAGTGAATGCCCATATATCAAATCTCTCTTTCTAATGTTTAGAAAGCAAATTTTGAACAATAAACACCCACATCTGGAATAAAGCGACACTGGAGACTCATTTTATTCTTGCCTAATTACAAGATCATTATTGTTTTAAGAAACTAACTGATTATATACTGTTTATGAATCTGGTATAGAAAGAAATGTGAAATAAAATCCACTGCCATATTTCAGTTTCCGAACACCTCTGGATCATTACATTAGCTTAATATTTAACACACCTGACTCTAACGTGCGTTTCTGTCTTTACACGCCCATTCAGTACAGTTTAAAAAGTCCTTTGAGAAAAGGATTTAATCAAAAGCTGATAAACAGATAATGTGAAATGTACATAAGTTTCATTAAAATTTAAATCTCAAAAAAGATCAACATTAAAAACCCCGATACATTTGTAAAGCAGATGTGAACAGCTGTGCAATTAAATATTAAAAGTCTCCGATTACATAGAAGTAAGCAGAGAAATTCGTCGTTTCATGGTCCACAGTGTTGACGGACTCGTAGTCTGGCGTTAGTTGAATCTGGAGCGAGGACTTTGTCATTTATACAAGATTTCATTTTATAAATCAAATAGTATAAGTGCACTCGGTGTGACAAGAACGTGATACGTGTCTGTGAACTTATGCAAGTGGAAGTAGCTGATACATGTTGCGTGTGCAGCAGTCGGAAAAACTGCCACTGGTTGTCATGTCCATGTAATACCCGCCGTGCTTTCTGGTTGGTAACTGTCACCTCGAGGGGGTGTGTCCTAAAGCAGGTGAGAATTGACTAGAACTAAATTCTCGGGGGGGGAAAAGGAAATATAGAGCAAATTACATTAAGGATTTAGTAAATGTAACTTTACTGTACTCAGATGTTTGTCAATCCAAAAGGGGATTATTAATAGTATTCATTTTAAAGTGGTAATTAAATTGGTAATCTATCTTGCTTATGACTGCTTTGACAAAAATGAAGCATTTTAATTTAGAATTTGGTTTAAAAATTAAACTTTATTTTGTTAAATCTGTTTTATCAAAAAGTGTTTGTCATGTATGTGCTATGGTCACGGTTGCCAGATTTCCATCACAAATTAACTTTTTATGTATTTAATTATTTATGTATTTATTTACATTTTACATTTACGGTGTTTATATGAGCCTCAACGGTTTCTGGGTAATAATTTCTATACTATGACATGATATCCTCCTTTAATAACTATTTGTCCATTACTGATAAAGATGTTTCTGTAGTACAGCTCCTAAACTTCACACAGATATCACACATTATCAAAAACCGTAACCTTACAGTACATAACCCTTTAAGATTTGAAATTGTAAAAAGTTCTTCAACTAAGTGTAAAAGGACACGGGTGATTTAAAAATAAAAGTGAATGTTTTTTGCCCATTTATGTAGCAAAATATTTATCAACTATCAGTTTATATCACTAATTTAAGGGAAGGTCACACGGTGCTTGTAATGAAATGTGATTGGTTGGTTATTCATTTCATTAATATCATCTATAAATAACAAAATCCTCAAAGACCAATGAAAGAGTAATCTGTGGAATGTCATGACAAAGACACACATACGCACACACACACACACACATACGCACGCGCGAACAAAACTACTTCTATACAAAACACGTTAGTAGCAGTTGCTCTGAGTGTGTGTGAGCGGTCTCGGGTGGAGGGCAGGACTATGTTTTAGGTTGTTTTCTTTTCCTTTATCATCTCCGAAGTTTAGGTTCTTCCCCTTCTCCTCCTTCATGAACAGATCCACCATCAAGATCTTCTCCTTGTGGATCTGAATACTGATGTCCTTAGGGATGTCTGGGATGATCCAGTCCACAATGTCGCTCATCAGCATGACCACGTTCTGCACATGCGAGTGTGTGAGAGCAAGAGACGGCAAGGGTCAGCAGCTAACGTTTGTGCACACTGACTTTACATTTACATTATTGAAATTATTGGCACCTGTTAATCTTACAAAAAATATACCCTTAAAGACAATCAGGAATGGTATAAAAAGCTTTTAAATCTTTAACACCACTAAAACTCATGTAGAACAACAGTGTAATTGTTACAAGAGACAAAAGAGTTTTGTAATAATTAAAAGTCTGAACTGAACATATATATAAACAAAAACATATGTTAAAATAAAATATCCACACACAGCTAAATAATGTATATGTGTTCTCTGATACACAAACACACACACACACATACGCACCTGAAAGACAATGACGAAGGCGAGTCTGGCAGCTAAAACAGCCCAAAACTCTTTAGAGACCTGATATGGAGTTGATGACCAAGGAGGTTCTCTGTAGTCTTTATACCTAAACACACACAAAATACTTACTTCACCATAAACTCGATTTATATTAATGAGCCTTAATAATGATGAATAAGGCAAACTAACTCTAAATAAACTGGATTAAGCCTGGACAGAGTACGAGTCATGAGTTTAAATAGTGTATGAATGAGTGTGAAGGAGTAATTAGTCAGATGTGAGTAATCCTCTGGGTACCTGCAGATTTCAACATCAAAGCCGGAGTACAGCGATTGGACAGGACCTGTGCCGTTCTGGAAATGACTGACGTTAAAGTGTGAAAGCGTGTGATTAACGAAGCCGTGCATGGAGCCATCGACACTGTACATGTACTGATACACCAGCCGGGGGATGAAGTCAGACGTGAAGGAGATGACGAAGGCCTGAGAGAAACACACTGTTAGTAAGGCACAATTGTTTAATTATACAGTAGATTGAAATTCTGTGTCCTTATTTCCTTTTTTAAGATCATTTAAACGTGCATATATAAACATAAAACATAAAAATATAGACTCATCCTGTAATCGTTATCTTTATGTCACAATTCATTTTATCTATTTATTTATTTATTTACTCAGTCATAACAAAATACAACATAAAACAATATCAACCTGGTGTAGTAGTAACAAGTAATGCTTAAAATAGGGAACAAAATGTTTTTGTTTCTGTTCGCTACCTTTATGTTGGCATCATGTTCCACATTAATTAATCTGTTCTGCGTTGACATCATTAAGGCATTTTAACGAGGTGCCATTTTTTTCGGCACAACTTTTATTAAGGCTATTTAAATGTGCCAGTTAAATTTGTGTTAGTTAGAATGCAATGACTTAAAAAAAAATAGTTGTGGAAAAATAAAAGCAAACCGGCTAACTAACACATTATTTTAAAGATATGTTTAAAATTTTGACTCTTTAAAAATTTCAGCATTTTTCAATTAAATCCCAATAGGCATTTAGAGATTAATTAGTATTATTAATAAAAAGGATCATAAATAATTCAATGAACAGATTTTAAAATGAGTTCTGTAAATGTGCTACTAATGAGCTTCACAGTAACGAGGAGACGGATGATACAGTGATGTGCAGATTAAACACAGGTCCTGTATCTAATCTGCACATTACCATCTGTCTGTTTAGTTTATCGTCTTAAGATTATTGTTTTTAGCTGTTTCTCTCCATCTGTTTCTCATGTCAGGCAACTGATTAATACAACAGAAACTTAGTTAAAAAAGTTTATCCCAAAAACAATAATAAGAAGTAATTAAATGATAATAATTAAGCTTTGGTGGGGGAAAGTGTTTGGATTATTCATGTCGGAACGTTGGGCAGTGTGACACGCAGCTGAGAATAGTGAGCTAAATGCCTGAGTTCTGGCTCATGTAAAGAAATGTGTAAATAAAAGATAAAGTAGCTGCAGATAATGTATCTAAACTCCAAGCATGACATAAAATGGAGCACGGGAAGAAAAAAGAGACAGGGAACACCTTTAAATGTGATAAAATACTGTATATTATAGTAAATAAAGTTTTCCAGACACAGTCAAATTCTAACGGACCAAGTTTGGTGTTTTATTCTGAACTGAGTCAGGAGGGGAAAAAAGGCAAACAACTGTTACAAGCTATAAAATGCACAACTGTAGAGAGATAAATATGGAAAATGAGAATGAGTGCTTCACCCTACAATAATAATAATAATCATAATCATAATAATGTGAATAAACTGGATGATTTTGCATTTCATTCCTGTACACTGTAAACAATATTAAATAAAGTTGTTGTGTGTACAGGAATAAACCGCTAAATCATCCAGTTAGTCGTGTTCTACAGATCCGAAACACACTGTACATTTAATATCAGCAATGTTTTTATGGTAAGAGGATTGTTTTTTGTTGTTTTAAGGATAGAAACTTAAAGAATGCTTACATTGACGATAACTGCAACCTTTGCCACACCTCTGAGAATGTTGTACCAGATACCTGAAACCAAAAAGCAATAAAACATTATTTAAAAAAAAAACTTTAAGAATTTATTTTTAATCTAGAAAAAATCTAATTACACTGGATATAATTAATAATAACTAATTTTATCATATGCTCACGCACAGTCTAAATGTCATGTCCAATATTGCCCCGTCTCACCTCACGCCCACAGAGGGCACCCTAACACTTACACTAACATTTGTTGTTGTTGTTGTTGTTGTTGTCGTCGTCTGGCTGAGTTTCTGTTTACTCGACTGGAATAGTTTCTACTAACAGTAAGTACTTTCTCTCCTTAGCTGCTTTACATTTGTTTCCCCGAGGAGTCTGTATTCCTGCTATCTCGTTCCTGTCATAGCTTGGTCTTGTTTTTGTTTGTTTTTTTGTGTTTTAATTATTTTCCTGCTTTTCTTTGTATGTTAGAAGTTTCTTTCTGCACCCTCCCTCCATGGGTTCGTTAGAGACATACAGCACACAGAACTCATTAAACATAAAATAACTGCCACTAAACCGTAATGATTTAATCAATTATGTATTTCAGTATTTCATGTCACTGCTAAAATGGAATATAAAATTTAATTAAAAATTCTAAATTAAAAAAAGTTTAAACTGCTAAGTGATACACACCGATGTCTTTCGCCCGCGCTGCCACAGGCCTCCGGAGCTCTGCCACAAACTTTTTAGCATCCAGACGGATTTCAATGATGTTGTTGAGCAGAGCAAAAAGTGGTGCCAATGGGAATGATGCCACGAATAGGGTCACAAAACCAAACTGGATAACTGCACACAATAACAGAAAACATTACACACAAGGTCACCCAGGACCCAGAAGCAGCCCAGTTAACCAGTGAGGATCCAGAGCTCAGGCCAGGACAGAGACAAACAGGCTAAACCACACGTCTGTCTGCCTGCTGCCGTCGAGCACTCAGGTTCCCACATAGTGTCTCTTTTCTGTATAATAAATAAAAATGTTCATTTTATCTAAAGCTGGATAAATATTACTTCACTTACTATTAATTTGCTTTAAAAAAAAAAAAGGAAACACAAAATTGATTCAAACAATCCAAAGTCCAAAAAAACCTCTCCCCACCGGACTCTTTAGACTGATGCTAAAGCAATATGTACTGTATGTTCCTCTGGATATGAAAATCTTGCAATTTATTTAATTTAATCTATTCAATCAATTAAACTCATTGTTTACAGTTCCCCAAAGTCAGACTATATATATATATATTTATGGATTTTGTCCCAAACCTGATCATTTCTTTACACAAAGCACTCACTTACTCACCCCCTCACTCACTCATCCACTCACCCACTCACTCACTCACTCATCCACTCACCCACTCACTCACCCACTCACTCGCCCACTCACTCACTTATTCACTCACTTGCCCACACACACACTTACTCACTCACTCACTTGCCCCTTACTTACTCACCCACTCATC